>NW_027508699.1:23327500-24527500 GCF_051911475.1 Siphateles boraxobius | reverse complement strand
AGAAGTATTGCACATTATATATTTCATAATAAGAGTTGAACATAATACTTCACAGTCAATGAGTCCTGTTTTGCCATTTAACTCATTAAAACCTAAAACAAATAGTTTTACAGATTATTACTGCATCTTCATGTAGTGGTAACTAATCACCAATACAACCATATTCATACATATTAATTTAATTTCATACAAATTAAATGAACAATATGTATTAGGAAAAACATAATTTAAAATGAAAATTATATATATATATATATATTTCAATCACCCAAATCTTACTAACAGATCAAAAGTGACACAAAATACTTATTTTTCATATAAATGCTGTTCTTGTGTACTTTTTAACAAAGAATCCAGAAAAAGTATCACAGATTAAGCAGCGCAACTGTTTTCAACATTGATGATATTGAGTGACTAAAAATACAACTTTGCCATTACAGGAATAAAGTATTATTATTATAAATTATCATCAAATAAATTCAGACTGGATAAGCATGAGAGAATTCGGTAACACTTTACAATAAGGTTTTATTTGTTAACATTATACATTAGTTAACCATGAACAATACTTATACAGCATTATTAATCATAGTTGATGTTCATTTTAACATTTATTAATACATTTTTAAAAATCAAAAGTTCTATTCGTTAACAGTTAATGGACTTTGAACTAACATGAACAAACAATGAACTATTTTTATTAATATTAAAATTAATGAATGTTGTAAGAAATACACTGATCACTGTTAGTTCATGTTAGTTAATACATTAACTAATTTTAACAAATGAGACCTTTTTGTAAAGTGTTTTTACAAAATGTAAACACATTTTTAAAAATCTTACCGACACCACATTTTTAAACAGCAGGCTCTGTTTCATCAGTAAGCAAATGATTATTGTGAGAATATTTGCAAGTTCTGTGAACATAATTTCTGACCTTAGGTGATGAAATCTTGACATACACCAGGATAGGGGCCAGGGAGGTCTTGCTTAGTTGGATAGGGTGGTTAATGGTGTCGGCATCCAGAACCACAAGCTGTAGGCTCCGTGCTAACTCAAAAATCCTCTCAACCTCTCCTTGGATTTGGGCTGTAGGGACAGATAAAGAAATAAATGAGGCTAGTCGTCAACCTAAAAATCCTTATAATATCTTCAAACAATATTTTTTGATCGAAGTACAAATCTGCTGAATTGCAGTCAAAAACACTTAAAATGGAATGGAATGGGAAGCTTTTTTATGTCCAGTTCCACTAATACAAGTAGAAAGAAAAATAGAAATAAGGTTTTTGCACCATTTCATGAAGTTTTAGAACTGAAGAAAAGCATAAGGTGCAAGTCCCATCTTTAAAACTAAACACATTCCATACTCAGGTCATGCAATATGTTTTTGAGAATAGAGATGATCAAAATATGCTGACAGAACAGTTCCTCGTCCACAGGAAGTAACAGAACAATGAAAGTTGCTCTTTGCTCCAAATTGAGCAAACTTTAATGATAAAAAAACATCACAAGTGAGTTCAAAATCAGCTCACACGGTGCTCAACATTATCTTTCACAACCACACAGCAAAAATAATTTTCTTAATCAGTAATTTTATATTGTTTTCCAGTAAAAAATACAAAAAAAAATCTTAAAACAAGATTTTTCTTACTCCACTGGGAGATAGTTTTCTTTCTTTTTTTAAAAACGCAAATCATGAGGGGAAAAAATCTAAACCATTTTAGTCTTATCTTACATTTATATCTTGTTTTAAAGATGTTTAGATATTTTTTCAGAAAAACAAGAAAAAAATACTTCTTAAGCAGCGCAAAACTTACTCTTACACATACACTGAATACTTTGGCTTGCATTTATTTGACCAAAAAAATTATGCACAAATTTTGGAGATTTTGTGGTGTCTAACACAAGCCGAAGCTTTTAGTAGCAATGACCTTCACTAAAAGTATCAGGGTTCTTTGACACTTATAGTGTTCTCTAAAAGAGGTAAAGCAATTTTACACCAACAGGAATGAGTTGGGGAACATAGACAGGCTATAATACATACCCGCGGCATCTGAGGTAAGAGAGCAATATGAGGGACAGAGTGGAGAGAACCAGAACCAATCAGATCCTGTCAGCTAACCAAAGCTAGCTACACACCTCAGATCCACACCCACTAATGTTAAACAGCTACTTAAAGTTCACCCAAAACTTTAAATTCTGTCATCATTTACTCACCCTCGAGTTGTTCCAAACCTGTATGAGTTTCTTTTTTGTGCTGAACACAAAAGGAGATATTTTGAAGAATGTTGGTAACCAAGCAGTTGATGGGCACCATTGACTTCCATAGTATTGTATTCCCCATTCCATTGAAGTCAATTGGACCCATCAACTGTTTGGTTACCCATATTCTTCAAAATATCTTCTTTTGTGTTCAGCACAAGAAAGAAACTCATGCAGGTTGGGAACAACTTGAGGGTGAGTAAATGATGACAATTTTTTCATTTTTGGTTGAACTATCCCTTTAATAATTACAATGACATGATGCAACTTTTTGTGTTGTGAGAATTGCAAGAATTTAAAAGCAGTGGAAGTTTATCTGTAAGTGGGATCTTGTTTTCCAAATATTTAGTATTTAAATACATACAACTAAATAAATATACTTTAGAAAAATGTTATTTAATTTTTGTGCAGTTTTGCTTATCAAATACATTTATCTTGTTTTGAAATATGAAATTATTACTTAAAATTAAGACAAAAATACTTTTTTTTGCATTGAACTATCAAGCTCTGGTCCTTTTATCCCAATGTTAAATAGTTGGTAAGTATTAATCAGCTTTATCAATACATGCATTTGTTTGGGTGCAATGACTAATACATTCTTCCTAGACTCCCTCTGATTCTGAATTAGACTGAATTAATATTAAAGGTGCTCTAAGCGATGCTGGGTGACGTCACTTCTTGTTGACGTTCGAAGTATTGTCAAACAAAACGTAGGCTAGCTAGACGCTCCCTCCTCCTCAACCGTGCACTAACCCCCCAAACCCCACCCCCAAATCCTTCTTGTCGGTTATTGGCTGGAACAGTTTGTTATGTTTCGTGGTGCGGGTTAGCCCAGTTGGTTTTTGTTGCTGTTTTTGGAGCCTGTGGTGTCTACGGAGACCGTGTTTTTTTACAGTGTGTTCAGGGGACAGGCAGCTAGCGGATAGTGAGGAGATGTTTGCTGTATGTGACAAAAACATTTTGGCCTAAAAAAACGTGTGACATCGCTTAGAGCACCTTTAAGTCAATACATTCAGAATTATGTATTGGTATGGAATGACATAAAAGACCAAGTAGGGATTACCTAAACTAGAGCGGGTGTTGGAGCGATCCATTATGGCGTGCTTGCTGGGGTTGTTGAGGATTGACCGCTTGGCAAGTGCAATATCTGCCGTCACCCGGGTGATAGTTATTCTAATGATGGATTAACATGTAAGAAACAACATTCTATATGACTACATGTAAATATTAAAATAGCAAATATTCATTGCGATGAGTCAATAGTCCATTAACTCCTTAATCATGTGTACCATACCTTCCTTCAAATCTGTGTTTTAAAAAATCAAAGAGCGCTTTTTGCATCATGTCTGTAACCTGTACATTCAAATACAAGAGAGTAAATATGCAATTCATTAATAACACTTCATAAAAAAAACTAAAGTGTAAGTTCAGTTACGTACAGTAGAGGGCAGTAAAGATTTTTACATAATAAGTGAGGCATAACAGAACATTATCCTCTGCTATAAGATGCATTATATACAATTTAAATTGAGAATGATACTTTGTTTTAAGAGTAAAATGTTTGTATATGTCTGCTGAGCCACTGGGTCCTTTAAAACAGTAATGTTGAAAATCCTCAGAGACTTTGGTCAGTGAATAGCTGAACACTGCACATATAGAGACAGTGGCAAACGGCCTTCACCTCATAGCCCTTGAGCGAAGGCCCCATGAGCACCACAGGACGCATGGAAGGCACAACATCATATGCAGCCAGTTGCTCTCCCTGCATTTAAAGACACTTGGTGAAAATATGCTTAAATAAGCAGGCAATATATAAATATATTAACATAAATGTGTATGTTGGGGTCATAATCAAAGCATTAAGTATTTGCTCACCGATTTCTTCTTCACTTGCTGAACTAAAGGTAAACATTTTGAAAAATTAGAAATTTAATTACACACACAGAAACATAAAATGATAACATTATTTATTTTCCACATACATTCTAATTAGATGCATTGATGAAATCACAGTTTAGTGGATGATAACAATTTAGCACTGACAAACATTCTAAAGTCAGTAATTTGTCTAATTGTTAATAAATACTGTGAATAATAATACACACACATGTAAAGAAAGAAAGAAAGAAATAATAAGCGCACCTGTTGGAGGTGGAGCCGTTTTCTTTGCATTCAAATCATCTTTGGCAGCACTAGCCGCTTTACTGTGATGAGAAAAATACATTTTTGCATTTGAATGAATGTTGGAGCAATTTATGTACATTTAAGGGTGCTTTCACACTAGCACTTTTGGTGCACATCCGGGTTCAATCGACATCAGTGTTTGGTTCATTTGGATGATGTTAACACTGTTTTCCGAACTTTGGTGCGACGTACCCGCGAACGCATAAAAAGGGGTACAGTTCATTGCTGATGCGAACGGAATTGTACTAAATCGCGAAAGTGAACCGACATCTCATGACATATGATTTTATAAAACTGTGTTTAAAGGGGTCCTAAACCTATTATGCCCTTTTAAGAAGTTTTGATTTTGTTTTTGGGTGTACTAGAATACATTCATGCTTCATTGTTCAAAAAACGCATTATTTTTCACATATTTTACATTATTACAGCACCCCTCTCCCCAGTCTGGCTCGAACACGCCGATTTCGATGAAGCCCCTCCTTCCGAAATACGAAATGTGCTGTGCATTTGTCGGCCACATACATCATGAAGGATGTCTTATTTCAGAACAGTAGCAATTATAAATTTTACTGTTATTCCTAGTGAAGCGTAAATTGTTTTAATTTCTTAATGACTTTGGAATGTAGTGGTCAGTTTACTGAAATGAAGCAGTCTCAATGACGTAGGCGCCCCTCCGGAGGACGCAGCCTTCTAAAGGATTCCTGCACGCCTTCAGCTGAAATGGACTTTGGACTGTGTTTTTTAAAACATTTGCAATACATTTGTGGCAGATAGAGCAAAGTGCCTTTATGTGCTTTGAAAACAAAACTCGGGTTCATACCAGGCAATCAAAGTGTGAAAGCACCCTAAATATCTGATTCATTCATGCAATAAGAACACAAAGATATAAAATGAAACAATGTTTTGTTTACTTGGCCAGCGCTTTGGCGGCCTTCCTGGCCTGCACCTCTCTCCTGATCAGAATCGTCTCCAGGTTCACTGGGCTGGGGATAAAACCAACCTCTCCCCCTTCCTTTACAGGCCGTCCAATCCACCAGTCATTATTAAACTTCTGTAAACACAAACAACAAAACAATACCATATATTAAAAATGATATGATTTACTTAATGTAATAATTCTGCAGGAGATCTGTGAACACACTGACCTCTTTGATATGTAGGAAGTCTTTTGCTTCAAAGGAAACCCCATGCCCTGGTATGGGGACGTTGTCATCATCTGCAGGAGTGTAGGTGAAGTTTGTGCGAACGGCGAAAGCAACCGGCTTATACTGAATAATAGCAACAAAAAGGTAAAACTCTACATTTTGAGAAAACACATGAATGTGACAAATTTCCATCAGGATCCTTTGTGAGCATATGAACTGCTATAAATCTCGCTGCGTAGTTGTAACATGTATGGGTGAGAATATTAATGAATCTGTCATTGAGGTTGTGTATGAGTAAGCATGTGAATGGCAGTAGACAGATACTTTGAGAAGGGTGCTGGAACTGGAAACGCTGCTGATTTGAAAAACGGCATTGCTGCATTGCCCCAAGCAAGTTACTAATAATAGCTTTCATCCATTTACCTTCAAACCAATTGCAATGCACAAATTCATTCTTGAAGAGCTCCATATCAGCCCAGTGAAGGGCAATGCAGTCTAATGGCAGCTACATGAGGCTTGAGGACAGTGCGGGTTTGAATAGATAGGATGAGACTGAATGCACATGAGATCATTGTAATTCAGTCTGCACAGCTCTATAACCTGTCCTTCAAGTGCTGTAAAATTTGCATGGATAATTTATATGGAGTGCAGGAGGGTAAGCAACATGCGAACATGCAATCAGGTCTGATTCGCCCATATTTACTAACCTTTACAGTAACAGGACAAAAGGACAATTGTAAAATTGTGTCAGCAAATGAGATTGTGTGATAAACAGTTGGTTTGTTTGGTTAGTGATTGATTGCCATCTAGGGTTATGTGTAAAAAATGTGGGAATTCAGTTTTGGGGATTTCAATTTTTTTAACCCTATAAAACTAAAATTTACATTAAAATATGAAAGGATTTTAGGATAAAAATGTTAAAATAAATAATCACTATCTCATGCTTTTTTGATTGTGTATTTATTTCATATTTATTATTTTTGAGAATGTCTTAAGAAAATCTGGTATAAATAAAAACATTTCATTAAACGATTACTTGAGCCTTACTAAGACACAAACAATGTATATTTTTTATATCTTAAAAAAAACAATGCTCCTATACCAATATATACACTGAACAAAATTATAAACGCGACACTTTTATTTTTGCCCCCATTTTTCATGAGCTGAACTCAGAGATCTAAGACTTTTTCTATGTCCACCAGTGTCAATTTTGACAGCAAAATTTTATTTAGTTTTAGTCATAGTCTTTTGACTAAAATGCCATTTAGTTTTAGTCATATTTTAGTCATCTGAATTGTTTTAGTTTTAGTCGATGAAATACAATAAGATTTTAGTCGACTAAATCTACAGTAGATTTAGTCGACTAAAATATAATGGGTTTAGTTAAACTGTAATGCATTAATTTAGAATTTCTCTAAAATATCAAAACCCATATACTCCTGGAGAAAACATCTATTAACCTGTTAATATGAATGATTTTAAAGTTTGAACATGCAATACAGCTTTAACTACTGTGACTTAAAAAATAACTTAAATTAAATAAAACCACTTTTCCTAAAATAGAACACAGTCTTCTATTCAATTAATGATATATGCATTCTTTATAACTACTTGCATCTTTCAAGCAGACATATTTATTTGTATGAATTAAATCTAATTAATCCTTATTAAAGCTATTAACGAGCAGTGAATGCTTTTCTCTTTTTCTTTTGTTGCTTGATCAATATTAAGGACACATACCGCATTAGGTTTATTACCCACTGTCACTTTAAGACATCGGATCATGTCCAATGACATGCGAATCCAATTGCACTGATGCACATCCGATTCACTCCCAGTCCCAACTGTTTAAGACATAACCGACATAGTTTACGGGAATACTCTACAAAACGGACATTTAGACATAAAGTTGTGTGTATTTGTCCATTCAGACTCGAAAGAGAGCTCAATTCAGCACTCGCACGCTGTATGGGTGTCTATGTGCATGGCTGCTTCGGGTCAGGTGTGTGCACACAGAAAATAATGATGAAAATTATTCGTCAACGAAATTAACACTGATGTACACAAAAGGCCTATTTCTCTCAAATATTGTTCACAAATCTGTCTAAATCTGTGTTAGTGAGCATTTCTCCTTTGATGTGCTCTAAAATGTGCTGTTTTATTGTATTGAGGGGGTCCAGGGGGTCCGAAAACCAGTCAGTATCAGGTTGTTGATTGTGGCCTGTGGAATGTTGGTCCACTCCTCTTCAATGGCTGTGCGAAGATGCTGTATATTGGCAGGATCTGGAACATGCTGTCGTCTACGACGATTCAGAGCATCCCAAACATGCTCAATGGGTAACATATCCGGTGAGTATGCTGGCCATGCAGGAACTGGGATGTTTCAGGAATTGTGTACAGATCGTAGCAACATGGGGCTGTGCATTATCCTGTTGCAACATGAGGTGATGGTCGTGGATGAATGGCACAAAAATGGGCCTCAGGATCTCGTCACGGTATCTGCATATCTGCATATGCATTCAAAATGCCATCAATAAAATGCACCTGTGTTCGTTTGTCCATAGCATACGCCCGTCCATACCATAACCTCAACGCCACCATAGGCCACTCAATCCACAACGTTGATATCAGCAAACCGTTCACCCACACGACGCCATATACACTGTCTGCCATCTCTCCCTCTACAGAGAAAACAGGGATTCATCTGTGAAGAGAACACCTCTCCAAAGTGGCAGACGCCATCAAATGTGAGCATTTGCCCACTCAAGTCGGTTACGACGACAAACTACAGTCAGGTCAAGCCCCAGATGAGGACGACGAGCATGCAGATGAGCTTCACTGAGATGGTTTCTGACAGTTTGTGCAGAAATTCTTTGGATATGCAAACCGATTGTATCAGCAGCTGTCCGGGTGGCTGGTCTCAGACGATCTTGAAGGTGAAGATGCTGGATGTGGAGGTCCTGGGCTGGTGTGGTTACACGTGGTCTGCGGTTAGATGTACTGCCAAATTCTCTGAAACGCCTTTGGAAATGGCTTATGGAAGAGAAATTAACATTCAATTGACGGGCAACAGCTCTGGTGGACATTCCTGCAGTCAGCATGTCAATTGCGCGCTCCCTCAAACCTTGCGACACCTGTGGCATTGTGCTTTGTGATAAAACTGCACATTTTAGAGTGGCCTTTTATTGTGGCCAGCCTAAAGCTCACCTGGGCAATAATCATGCTGTCTAATCAGCATCTTGATATGCCACATCTGTCAGGTGGATGGATTATCTCGGCAGAGGAGAAGTGCACACAAACTAGGATTTAGACAGATTTGTGAACAATATTTAAGAATAGTCTTAGATCTTTGACAACAAAAACAAAAGTGTTGCGTTTATAATTTTGTTCAGTGTATATAATTACTCTGTGCCATAACAAAATAATAAATAAATCAAACTAAATATTAATTCAAATATTAATTCATTATATTATAATTTGGTATTTGATTTAAAAGGAAGTGAAATGTCAGCTCAATGACAGTCGGGCTGTTTATAGGCTGGTTTTAAAAGCCGATGCTCTGTGGGAGATGGTGGACTGAAGCAGGACGTGATGCTGTCAGCTCAGTACCTTAATTAAAAAGGACCTCAGGGGGCTCATTCGCACAGGCAGGGGGTTTCATTCAGTTTTTAAAGCCTAGCTAAAATGGGCCGATGATAAAACACCAAGCATTTGTCGTTGCTCATTTACAATTTGCTATGGTGCTTCTTATCAGTTTTTGGACTGTGTAAAGAATCAGGAGAAAGGGCACAAGTGATTTGCGTTTGTCAGTTGTGTGTAGACCATTGATTTGGTAGAGTACAAGATTTAACACTGATGTGCTTTATCAACCAGGGCATTTGCTAATTAGCTTTTTCGACACAGCTACCTTGTTACTTTGACAGAGGAAAAAGAGCCGCGCAAAATTTATGAGCACATCTAAAAAACGTGATATATTTCGGTCCTTGTGGCCAACGTCACTGGTAGCAGGAAATGGGCAGCCGAAAGAATTATGGAGTTGCAATCTACCTTGGCCTTCTCGAGCTGGACTTGTGCATTCTTCTCCTTCTCCTCAGTGGCTCCTGTGTCCTGACGGTCCGCCGAACCCTACCACAGTCAAACAAGAGTAAGAACTACCATTATTATTATTATTATTACATACAGGCTCACTCTCTTTAACAAGACATTTCTCTCCATTATGTCTCATTCTGAACAGCAAGCACTTGTCTGTGCACATAGTGTCGAATGTAACAATCAGGAGAATTATGCTGAAACTATGCCGTCTTTGATTATAAAATAAAATGATAAAATGAGGCATATGCTCTGACATGTTGTTTTCAGTAGAGATCACTCCACTATATAATGACAGTGCCATCAAAGTCACAAATGATCCCAAGCTTTCTCCTTCAGGGCTCCTTCATCCAATTTTATTAGCAACTCCTCACAAAGGGCACTGTTCAAAGTCAATGTCAGGCAATAAGAACTCAACGTAAAAACGTTTAACTCTGTCAAATTGAGCTTGTAAATTGATATGAACATAATACTCCCTATTATTTTTTAACACTAATATATGGCAAAATGCTACCACAGAACAAAGACTGGGTTTATAAAATTCCATAACATAAATGTTCATACCCAGTGATGCGAAAATAAGTTATGAATACTAAATATTTTATAAGTCCTGCTCACCACATGGAAGGGTTTGACATTACATAATATATTACATGGCACCTTCACAACTTTTTTATGAAAAACAAAGCTGTAGAAATGTGAATTCATCATCACATTGCACATTTTTTTGGAGGTCACCTACAATAGGTTTATATGCATCCAAGGTCAAAAAACACTTACATTTTCTCATAATATACATTGCAACGCCCATTTTCATATCTGAATTTCAGCTCCAGAAGATTCCTCTGCACTTGTATACACAGTGATACGAACAGTAACAAGTCCTCATCCAAGTGCATGCAAAGTGGATTTGCTTGTACAGCGCAGAAAACAGCATAATCTCAACATGTCGACGACAACACAAACCAAACTCTTCCAGGTCTCAGCTAAAACTACAGTGTTTCAGGGCGGGTCAAAGTAGACATTGTTTGCAAGCAGCCAATGAAGACCATAGGCTTACATTATGCAAATTTGTAACAAACCAGGTTTGAGCAGGAAGTATGACTCGAATTACTGACGACTCTTTCAGACAGTTCAGAATTGGTTCTTTCTTTTGGGAGACTATAACTCCATTTATTGTGCATTTTGATCTTTGAAACTTTGTACCTTTTACATTCACAAACAGCTTTATTACACACTACAGGAAAGCTAATATCCGAAAAAGCATAACAGGAGTACTTTAATTTTTCCTAACCTGCTTCTTGTATTCTATATGTCTTTAATCAAAATATTTGTTTAAGCAAAAACTGCAAAAAAATATTATGACTATATATAAATATTCAATCCTCTAGCCTAATTAACTTGGTTAACTTTAGCATATTATGTCACTAGATATGTGCATACGAGAATAGCATTTTAGATACTCTCATTCCTATAAGAATCAGTCCATTTCTACTCACTTAATATTGTTTGGTTAAAAATAACCCAACGAATATCCCAACTATGGGGTGATATAGCACCTTCCCAACAGTGGATTATTTTAACCCAATGTATTGGGGTAAATCAAGTTGGGTTTAAAGTAACAAAACAGTTAAGTTAACTATTTATTTTTATTTATTATTTATATTTATTTATATATTTTAATAAATAAAATACACTTTGTTTTCAAACAAAGATTGATTATTTGTATAAAACAATAAATATGTCTCAACAAATATATTTTTAAATTACAAATTAAATGTTGGGGAGCCTAGAAATTAATGTAAATATAGTTGTGTACATAAATTAAACATACACAAGTTTACATACAACATGTATTTAACCAAACAGCCGGGTTATTACTAGAAATTACCCAATGATTTAAAATAATGACCCAACATTTTGACCCAATATGTGTAACCCAACGGTTGGGTTAAAAATAATCCAATGTTTTTTACTGTGTAGAATAAGAGTTCAAATTTTAAGTTGAAAACAGTTTCACAATGTCAGCAGAAGTCATGATGAGCCTCACTCTAGCACACTCTCACAAAGGCCCACCTATACATGCTCACATGCACACTAACATGCTGACAGTAATGGCACAGTGACAATCCCCTCGAGAGACACTGGTGCTACGCAGTCTGACAACGTCATAATGACCTTAATATAAGGCTGATAACCTTTCTGACAAGACCAGCACCACTGGTCACCAGTATGTGTTGTGTTTTGGATGCTGGAGTGCTGATAAACAGCATGCTAATACCATTTTACTACAGCTAGACCAGCACCAAACCAGCCTGATCCAGCATGGAAATTTATGCTTTTGTAAATCAGTGTCTTCTTAAGGGAAAGGAGGACGAAATGAGATGGCACATGAAATGATCACATCAAAGCGAACTGTTAATTAAAGTTGCAAATGGTGTAAGTGTTTAATAAAGGCTGTCAAGAACATCAATGTGAGCTTGAATGTTATTATTAATGAATATTGTGAGTGTTTAAAACAAACAGGCTTGGATAAACTGACTCAAGGGCACGCAGCAGCTGGATGATATGAGGTTAATTAACAGAGAAGGGGGTGAAACAAGATTGAGAAAAGGAGTGAATAAAATAAGGAATTGAGGAGACTGGGATAATTGGGTTCCCATAGGCACAGTCATGTAGAGGTGCTCGCTTTTGTTTACTCATGTCCGCCATAGACATCTGTTCGCTCAGTGCGCCTCTCCTGCAAGTCGATGTCATGGAGAGAGCAGTACAAAACGCTGCTGAATTATTAACCAATGCCACGCTCACCAAGATGCTCTTTTCCAACAACAGAGTTTAGTGGGGATTCGAATCATTAAAGTGTGATGCCTCTCCATAATACCGAAAGGGAATAGCTGATTTTTCTGAGCCAGCGATCAGACCGTCTCTATTCTATCTAGTCATTGTTCAAGGTACTGCCATATTATCATGAATTCATATGTAAATTCATGCATGAATCATGCATTCATTCATGCATTAATATCTCATGAATCATCAGGAACTAATACAAGTTCAACGGTTTTCATTCATGACTTCATGGATGAACAACACCTTAATTAAAACATTAACTAAGATGAGCACATCATCATGAATTATGATTTATTTCGCATGATCATGATGTTTTCTTTGTTCACAGTTATGCCACCATTAATAGCACATTGTTCATCAGTGTTTCAAAGGACTAGTCACCACTTTAGTTCAGGGGCCACACACGATGAAGTCATTGATAGATAATGCTTAGTTAATGATGACTTCTGTAATTGAATGTCAACAGAATTTGTGTGCTATGAGGTGTGAGTGGTCTATTTTGGGGTCTGGCCAATACAGTAGTCATCATTAACTAAGCATTATCTACCAATGACTTCATCATGTGTGTGGCCCCTCTACTAAAGTGGTGAATAGGACACTGACATAGACAAAGAACAAAGAAAACATAATGACCATGCCTAATAAATCATAATTCATGATGATGTGCTCATTTTAGTTAATGTTTTAATTAAGGTGTTGTTCATCCATGAAATCATGAATGAAAAACGTTGAACTCGTGTTAGTTCCTGATGATTCATGAGATATTAATGCATGAATGAATGCAGAATTCATGCATGAATTTATACATGAATTCATGATAATTCATGTAACCTTACCGTAAAGTGATACCAAATCTACAAAGCAACTGAGAAATTTTGTGACGAGATCTTTTTTGGACACCAAATTCTAGACTTCAGTGTTCCTTTATCTTTATAGGTACATTACAGATGGACTTGTGATTGACTTATTATTGCAAACCCACATTAACAACCAACAAATTGCGTGACAGCTAGCCAAATTTGAATTACCTCATCTGACCTACAGTGGCATTTCATGTTATTCCTCTTTTTAGAACTAATGGTTGCCATTAAACAAACCAAACCAACTGTAATATTGCACAAAGAGAAAAGACTGTATAATTTTAATGATTTATTTGAATGTATTATTTAAGCAATGTCTTTGCCGTGACGCTTTGAAAGAGACTTGAAAGTCTCCAATAGTAAGTCAGAATTTTGAATAGGCTGCTCCAAAATATTTGATTCTTTTAAACATTTTAGAGCTGTTTTTGTGTTTTGTGTCATTGTCCTGCTGCATCACCCAAATAGGCTTTAGATTCAGCTCATGCACAGATGGTTAGACAATCTCTTTAAAAAGTGTCTGGCATGTTGCAAATTATCCAGTTCTTAATGTAGCAAAACATACCTACACTATCATTCTGCCGCCAATATAATATTGTTACAGTAACAATGGAATGATGCACTCACTTTACATCAGGAAGACTTGCTCCTCCATAGAGTTCCATGCTTGGTTTTCACAGGGCCAATAATTATAGTAATTATAATAATTTAGAAACTGTGATTTGTATTTTCTCAGGTGTCCATTGTCAAAATATAAAATTGTATATGATGTTATTTCAATATTCTTTGAGAAAACTTACACTAAAAAGGAAATTGGTGAACTACTTTTCCCACCCAGGGTATTAAAAAAAAAAGTTCATACCAGAAAGAAAATGTATAATTTCTTGACATATATTCAGAGATATTTGGTAGTTTTAGGGCAACATCAATAAAATATCAAAAGACTGCTGCTAAGTGTTGCCCTTTTTAAATTAGAGGACAGATAACACTTAGTGGGCCAAGTGCGGCCTAATAACTTAATATTCAACATTATTGATCTCAATGGATTGACACTAAGGTATGAGAACTGAACTGAGCTGGACGATGACATAAGTGTTTTCTCAGAGGCTGCTGTATAGATAAATGAACTTAATTTATAACTAATGATTTTTGCAACTGGAATAAATCAACACTGAACTTACTTATCATGGACAATGACACTATTTTCTTATAGATCTGCTGTACAGCCCAAACAAACGTCTCGGTTACATATGTAACCCTCGTTCCCTGAGTAGGGAACGGAGACGTTACGTCGGATGACGACGAATGGGGGACGAATGGGGGTTTCGCTTAGAACACCTATCGACTTCGAGTATTACAAAACGAGCCAATGGCGATGAAATGCCATGGGTCTGCGGAATTTGCATAGCGTAACTCCGCCCCACCTCGTGGGTATAAAAGGAGGACGCTCGGCAACATGCAGATATGTCTTCGCTGAGGAGCCGAGACTGAACTCAGGCGTCTACCCAGCGGTACAGCGGAAGTGGCAGGGAGACGTAACGTCTCCGTTCCCTACTCAGGGAACGAGGGTTACATATGTAACCGAGACGTTCCCTTTCGTAGTCACTCCGAGTTACGTCGGATGACGACGAATGGGGGTCCCCGTGAAATCACGCCACCTTCACAGCTGTCTTCCAGTGCCCTGCGAAAGTCTGATCCCCCTGTCGTGATACTGGCACAGACGAAGGAGTCCTACTTAACACAGGAATACCAAGGTACACTGGGAAGCATATCTCAGAGGAGATATGCCGCAGCATGCCTACCCGTAGGGAGGACTTAAGATACACATATGGCCGGAGGGCTACATATGGAGGAACACTGGAGTGACCAGCCCGAGGGGTGGCAACTTTCAACTCCAGGAGGGCAAGATGGCTTGCCAAGGGAAAGACACATGCTCAAGGAGGCTTACAGTGGAAATACACATGTGGGGGTTACTCAGGGAGGAACCATGCACACGGAGGCACCTAGCCGACGCCCAGGCAATAGACACTGGCGCCAGCATCAACAGTGCTGGAGGAACTCAGGGCTTCAAGAGGAAGGCTCACCTGAGGAATAATCGCACGTATCCAGTCCGTGGAGTGGAATGGCGAGCAAGCGAAGACACCTGAGCGGGTCCAGTACTAGCTAACTGAAGCGAGTACACGAGAGGACACAGGCTCCACTCGGAGATTATAGAATCTGGCGAATGTGTTGGGTGTCGCCCAGCCTGCAGCTCTACAAATGTCTGCCAGCGAGGCGCCATGTGCTAGAGCCCAAGAGGAAGCCACACTCCGGGTGGAGTGGGCTGTCACCCCAAGGGGGCACGGTCGGCCTTGCTGTTGGTAAGACATGGCGTACTGGACAGAGCAGTGCCAAGGCTGGGTCTGCCTCCTCCCGGGGCAGCGCTTGCAGGTTCACCACCTGGTCCCGGAAGGGAGTGGTGGGAACCTTGGGCACATATCCAGGCAGGGGTCTCAGGATCACGTGAGAGTGACCGGGCCCGAATTCCAGGCACGCTTCGTCAACGGAGAATCCCCTACCCTCTTGATGGAGGCCAATGCAACCAGGAGCGCTGTCTTCATAGACAGGAACTTAAGCTCAACTGATTGCAGAGGCTCAAAGGGAGCCCTCTGCAGGGCATTTAAGACCACTGAGAGGTCCCAAGAGGGAACGAGAGGAGGGCGAGGAGGATTCAGTCTCCTCGCTCCTCTCAGGAACCTGACGATCAGGTCGTGCTTCCCCAGAGACTTACCTTGAACTGCTTCGTGATATGCGGCGATAGCGGCCACATACACCTTCAGGGTGGAGGGAGACAGCCTTCGCTCCAACCCATCTTGCAGGAAGGAAAGCACGACAGAGATCGAGCATCTCCTGGGGTCTTCTCGACGAGAAGAGCACCAGTTGACGAAGAGGTTCCACTTCAACGCATAGACATGTCTCGTGGACGATGCTCTAGCGGAAGTGATGGTAGCCGCCACCACTGGTGGCAGGGTACTCAAACCTGCCTCGTCCCGTCCAGGAGCCACACGTGGAGCCTCCAGAGATCGGGTCGAGGGTGCCAAAGGGTGCCCCGTCTCTGAGAAAGGAGATCCTTCCTCAGAGGAATTGGCCAAGGAGGTGCTGTCGCAAGGAGTACCAGTTCGGAGAACCAGGTCCGGGTGGGCCAATACGGCGCAACCAGAATGAGCTGCTCCTCGTCCTCCTTGATCTTGCACAAGGTCTGTGCGAGAAGGCTCACTGGGGGAAACGCATATTTGCGTAGGCCCCGCGGCCAGCTGTGCGCCAGTGCATCCGTGCCGAGAGAGCCCTCGGTCAGGGAATAGAACAGGGCGCAATGGGTCGAGTCGTGAGAGGCAAACAGATCTAACTGTGCGTCCCCGAACTGGTCCCAAATCAGCTGAACCGACTGGGGATGGAGTCTCCATTCGCCGGAGATGGGCCGAAACCGAGACAGCTCGTCGGCTGCAAAGTTCCGATCTCCCGGAATGTAGATAGCACGAAGGGACCTCAGGTGCTTCTGACTCCATAAGAGAAGGTGGCGTGCGAGTTGCGACATACGGCGGGAGCGTAGACCACCCTGACGGTTGATGTACGCTACAGTCGTGGTATTGTCTGAACGGACTAGTACGTGTTGACCCCTGAGCAACGTGAGGAAACGGTGCAGGGCAAGGCGTACTGCCAGCAACTCGAGGCAATTGACAAGCAGAAGGCGCTGGGGTCCTGTCCAGGAGCCCGCGGCAGCATGTCCGTTGCACATGGCGCCTCAGCCCGTGGAAGAGGCATCTGTGGAGACAAAAACATGCCTGGAAACTCGTTCTAGGGGAACACCGGCCCGTAGAAACTGAGGTTCCACCACGGGGTGAAGGTCTGACGACAGGTCGGAGTTACTGTAACTCGGAGCGTGCCATGATGCCATGCCCACCTCGGGACTCGATCGCGAAGCCACAGCTGAAGCGGTCTCATATGAAGCAATCCGAGCGGCGTTGCCGCAGCTGCAGATGCCATATGCCCCAGGAGCCTCTGAAACAATTTCAGTGGGACCGCACTCTTGTTTAATGGCTGAGTGGAGAAGGCGACCAAGTCCATGCCGAGAAAAGAGCTCCTCTGCACGGGGCAAAGTTTACTCCTTTCCCAGTTGACCCGAAGGCCCAGACGAGCTAGGTGCCGGAGCACTGGGTCCCTGTATTCACAAACCTGGTCTCAGGAGTGAGCTTAAGACAGCCAGTCACCGAGATAGTTCAGGATGCGAACCCCGTGTTCCCATGGAGGAACAAGGGCTGCCTCAACAACCTTGTGAAGGCGCGAGGAGACAGGGCTAGCCCGAATGGGAGAACAGCGTACTGACATGCGCGCGCCCTGACAGCAGAACGTAGGTACGGTCTGAGTCGAAGGAGAACGGAGACATAAGAGTAGGCGTCCTTCAGGTCGATCGCTGCAAACCAATCCTGTGGCCGCACACATCCAGAAATGCGTTTGGCCAGGAGCATCTTGAACGGCAGCCTGAGAAGGGAGCGGTTCAGATGCATAGGTCCAGGATTGGCCGTAACCCACCAGACTTCTCCGGGACAATGAGGTAGGGACTGTTAACCCGGACCTCATCTCGGCTGGAGGGACAGTCTCAATCGCACCCTTCGCCAGTAGGGAGCAACCTCCGCTCTCATGATAGGGGCATAGCCACCGACCAAAGTGGAGCGGACTCCCGTGAAGCCGGGAGGAGACCGTGCGAACTGAATCGCATAGCCGAGCCGATGGTTCGCACGACCCAGCTGAACAGATAGGGAGCTCTAGTGCAGGCTCCCAACTGTGCCAGCGGAGTGAAGAACCACAGACGTCCCCCCGGTGGTGCAGCGAAGCGGAAATGACCAGCCCAGACGAGGGCGGCATAGCGGCCCGGTGTGGGGGCAAGGTCATAACCGCACCCTGACAGAGGAGGCCAGGGAAGGACCAGCGTTCCACGGGGGCCTGCTCTGTCAGGGGTCTGGCGACAGAGGGGGACAGGGGCGAAACGGTCCGTGAACGGCATGCCGTGTCAACCACCTCTGGGGCAGAGGGGGAAGAGGAGAGCACGGCTTGTGGGCGGCGCTCTGTGTCGTCCGAGAACTGTATGCTCAGAGAGGAGAGAGTCAGTTCTTCCTGAATAAGGATTCTTCCCCAGCCCTCCACCGGGGAAAGGAGTGGCCCTGCTACCAACTCCTGGAAAGAACTGAGTCTCATCTCTGAGCAGCCCATCTCAAAAGTGCCGCTTAACCCGGCGTTTAGCGGGGTGCGGGGCTGGAGAGGGCTGTGGCATCCCCCTACGGTCTTCCAGAGCCAGGCCAGGATGAACGGGCGGGGTTGGAACCGTGGGAGGGAGCCTTCGGCGGTGGGCAGACTGAGGGATCTGAGCGGACGGCGGGGCCGTCGGGCAGAATAACCTCAATCTGCCCACGGGCGGTTGAGAACTGTTGGGCAGAAGCACTCAACCGCACCGCCGAAGAGGCCGACCTGGGAGATGGGGGTGTCGAGCAGACGGGTCCGCCCGACATCTTGCACATCAGACCGGTCAGCCCCAAACTGGTGAACATCACCTGACTCCGAGAGCGTACGGCCACTTTCATCGCTCGGAGAGCAAGGTCAGTGGCGGCGCGCAGCTCACTGAAGAGCCTCGGGTCAGTCCCGCCCTCCTGCATGTCCATGAGCGTCTGGGTCAGGTAGACCAGCAGAACGGTCATGGGATGCAGTGAGGCAGCTGCCTGTCCTGTGGCACTATAGGATTTCGCCACAGATTACTGTGACGAAAAGAACTACAGGCTTGGACGGGTGCTTAGGATTGCGCCGGGAAGCACTCTGAGGACACAGTAGCATGGCAACAGAGCGTTCAACCGGGGGAACCCCAGTGTACCCATGGGCAGCGGCCCCTGAGGGGAGGAAAGGCAGATGAGACCAACGAGAGGACCCGTGAACTCATCATGCACGTCCGGGAGGAAAGATATTGGGGTTTGCCGTGGACGCGTCGGCGGCCTCACCCAAAAACCAATCGTCCCTGGAAAGCATGGCCATCATCTCCGGATCAGACTCAGGCACAGCCGTATGCACACCAAAGGGTGGCAGCTGTGAAGAGTCGTCATTTCCAGTAGAATCAAGCCCACCTAGTGATGCTGCTACAGACACAGCATCATCCTCTGTAGCTTCAAATGAAAACACACGGGCCACCCGAGGGTAGACTTGTGGAATCATCAGTTCGCTAGCGGGCACCGTCATTAAAGAGGGGGGGCTGGGGCGTGGACACAGAGTCGGCGCCATGTTCCAGACCAACCCCAAACACACTAGACAGCGCTCGTGCCCATCAGAGTCCGATACAAGTCCGCTGCAACCAGAAATGCACGGGCGAGCCGTCTTTAAAAAGACGTGCCGCGTGCGAGCTCTTTTATGAGAGGAGAAAAAAACTCCGCGATGTTGAAGCGCACAGGGAGACACACACACACTGGCAGATCACTGCACAGATCAGCAGGCACTGTGAGCTCGCTGCAGATCGCCGTCACACCAACACCGGAGAGAGAAGCTCGTCTCATAGAGCGAAGTCAGAGATGATTGTGGAGTGAAGAAATATTCTTGGCTCCGAAGCGAAAACATATCTGCATGTTGCCGAGCGTCCTCCTTTTATACCCACGAGGTGGGGCGGAGTTACGCTATGCAAATTCCGCAGACCCATGGCATTTCATCGCCATTGGCTCGTTTTGTAATACTCGAAGTCGATAGGTGTTCTAAGCGAAACCCCCATTCGTCCCCCATTCGTCGTCATCCGACGTAACTCGGAGTGACTACGAAAGGGAACTTTGTTGCATTATTTTCCTGCTATCACGGAATCTGTTTTGTAAAAAGCGCTATATAAATAAAGGTGACTTAACTTGACTCAACTTAATGTAAATTCCTACTACATCTTTTATAAAACTGGACTGATTGAACAGACCAGACAGTCATAATTTGCATTACTGTATTTTAACTAAATAATACATTTTCTAAGACACTAAGTTTTTTTTTTTGTTAAAGCTACAATTCATGCAATTGGATGAAACATTCAATTACAAACATTGACAACATAATTCAGATTGATGATATTATGAGATACAAATGAGGAAAACTCCTTCTTATCAGTATTGTATCAATGCAACCGAGGACTGTGTGTGTGCCTGCATTAAAAGCTGTAAGGGATAGAGGCGAGAACAGACGTTGCTATGGAAACCTCATGCAGTAAATTTTTTATGAGGTGTATGATTTTTAAAATCTAGATTTCCCCTTAAAGTACAATATATTGTTCTAATCATTAAAATAAGTAGCCTAGTAACGAAAGGGTTTTTTAATTCATACAAATAACTAAATTAATTGTGTTGTGTTTTTTAATAATTAGGTTCGTTAAAAGATTGTGATTAAAAGACACAAGTGCATAACAGTATCACACTAGTGGATTTTGTTTAGTCTAGTGCAATAACGGTTTGAGTCCTGGGCCGAATTCCAACATTCATCTACTGCAACCTGTGTGACTCCTACTACCGCACCACATAACATGTCATAAGATTTGGGTCAGATCCATTTAGTGAGTCAGCACCTTTTACTTCAACACTGGGAGTACAGCGGGAGCCACAAATGTAGAGAAAAATATTCCTTTCAGACAGTAACACTATATGCTGTATTACAACTGAGAGTTTAATTAAATAGATTCAAGGCTAAGTTCAGTTTCAGGTGAATGTATGGCTGAGGATTTCCTGAGCTCTGAGTAGACAAAACTGAGGACAAATCTGTGGATGGTGGAGCAGCACACTTTCTTATTCGAAACTAAGTCCTAATCTAATTGATCTAATTTCATGACTGTTGCTAAATGAGCTCTGGCATGTCGCCCAGGTATTCAACTGATCTGTATTCATGGATATGCCAAATGGTATTGTTTGTGCACTTTAAAGTAATGACTGTATAGAATTTTTTTTTTTTTTTTTTACAATTTATACTTGTAATTTGTAAGTAAGTGATGCTATCATCTAGTAATAGATAGATAAGCATGTAAGTACAATAAAGAATGTCTTATCAATTTTATAATTATTTAATACTAGAAGTGGCATTTCTCCACTTTAAATGGTTAGTTCACCCAAAAATTTAAATTCTGTCATTTATTACTTAACCTCAGATTTCATCAAAAATATCTTAATTTGTGTTCCGAAGATGAACGAAGGTCTTACAGGTTTGGAACGACGTGAGGGTGAGAAATGAATGACAGAATTGTTTATTTTTAGATGAACTATCCCTTTAAATAACACACAATATATACAAAAAGGCTCTGCTAGAAAAAATGGTCGCTATGTTAAAATGATAAGAAGTGTTTATCACATTTATCAGTTTTAAGAGATGATTTTAGTGTTTTTCTATAAAAAACACTGCATATTACCAAAGCATTCAATAACACTCACTTCAAAGACATACATATCAAATGTTAATAAAAACAGGAACTCGCTCTACGGGTTTTTTGACTCAATCCCATAGATAATTTCTTCCCCTTGTGGACAATGATAATGTCAACCTGTATTTTTTATATCATCTTAACACTAGTTAGGGGCAATCTATAGCAGGTACAGATATGGTCCTTTCTAAACACAAAAACAGCCCACTATGAGAACTGTGGGAGAGACGTTAGGCCAAGCTACACCAGTGGACAGTACGTCTCTCTTTCTGGCTGTTGCTCCTGGTCATGATTGCTTCTCTGTAAGGAGATTAAGATAGCATGCGTCAATCCAGGATTTGGAGAGAAAGAGACAAATACAAACTCGTCCTGTCCAGCGGACAACACTGCAGACAGAGACAGTTTCACACATACTCACCAACCTGCAGCTACAAAACATGAACTTCTTTGCAACAAAATTTTTATCGTTTTCTGACCGACAAAAGTTATTGAACTTAAATTTTTCGAATCGATCTTGTTTTCTTGTAAAAAGATCTATGAAAACTATCTACGCATAAAACGAGATTATGACAAGCTAAATTAAATTAGACATTAGGAACTGGTTTTAGAAAAAATTATCTTGTTGAGTTTATTTATTTATTTTTGCCAATGGGGTAAGAAAAATAAATTAAATTTAACATGAAATATAGAAACAAGTCTTTTTATCTTATCTTCTTCTTTTTATCTTCTACTTAACGTGAAATATTTTCACACACACACACACAAACACACACACACAAACACACACACACACACACACACACACACACACACACACACACACACACACACAAACACACACACACACACACACACACACACACACACACAAACACACACACACACACACACACACACACACACACACACACACACACACACACACATTATATATATATATTTTTTTTATATATATATAAATATATATATATATATATATATAAAAATATATATATATATATATATATATATATATATATATATATATATATATATATATATATATATATATATATATATATCAGAAACCAAAAAGGAGGTTTAATGCCCCTTTGCCAGGTCAAGTGTTTTAGGCATCTAGTAAAGCAAACCAGTTATCCAGGTATTTTCCCCAAAAATATACACACAAAACCCCACACCTGTTCTATATTTAGAGATCATTTGAGAAACAGCTGAGTTTTGTAATCCTGACAATTGGAAAAGGATTACGTTCATAACACTGCTCAGCACAATTCCATCACTTTCAGCATTGCAATGATTGCGCAACCTGTCGCATGGAGGTTACATTTTCGGGACTAGCCTATTTTTCTTTTGACAGAAAACATCCAGCATAGGTAGAACGCTCTATACCCCAGTACTGCTGCACACGCTCCATGGTACATAAAAGCAATGATGCAGAGCAGCTCAAGCTCTCATGGATTACAGCTGAAAGCAACAGATGGCACTCTCCTCGAATGACACTCTCATGGCTACCTCACCATCACTCCCTCACACACACAAATGCTCTAACACAGAAGATGTTTTACCTTTTTCTTGGGTGGCATGCCCACTTGCTCGTTTTTCTTTTCGTTTCTCCACGATTAACAGCTTAAGTAGTGGTCAATTCTGTGCTCTCACAGCCGAGATTGACCAACGACTGAGAAATATCCATGCACTATCCCCTTTAATCTGTTCCGTCCCAGGACAGCCAGCCAACTTTGTCAGATGAACCCTAAGCAGGTTTTACTGCATGTTTTGCGCGTTGTGAAATTCATAACATCGCGAGCCTCAGGTTTATCTGATTGTTGTCGCAAACGATGAGGACCGAAAGTCTCTCCATGAGTGGACACACAAGCAGTGTGAGAGTCTCTCGCTGTACAGTGGAGTTTGCCACACCACTCCACCCTCCCCCGCTCTGAAGGGCTTTATTCCACATAGTGGCATCTGTTGCTCCAAGCACGAGCTGCAAACCCGCACGATTAGCAAAACTGATATTCTGTAGGCCTATATGAGGTAGATATATTCGTAAGTACAACTCGTAGTCGACATAACGTTTTTTACATGGAGATAACGGTTAAAGGGATAGAATTGCCCCATGACCACCCTCAAGCCATAGGTGTGTATGACATGCTTCTTTCAGACAAATACAATCGGAGTCTTAAACAAATGTCCCGGCTCTTCCAAGCTTTATAATGGCAGTGAATGGCCGTTTCTCTTTTGAAGTCCATATAAGTGCATCCATCCATGATAAAAGTAGCTCCCCACAAGGCTACTCCCCATAAAGGCCTTCTGAAGCAAAGCAATGTGTTTGTGTATGAAAAATATCTATATTTAAAACTTTATCGACTTCAATATCTAGCTTCCGGCAGACGGCCGTATGCATCGATTTATGACGAAATAGTTTATTACTCTTTTGGCGTAAATCGACTTGCGTATCCGTCTGCCGGAAGAATTTTTCTTTTTCTTACACGAACGCATCGCTTCACTTCAAAAGGCCTTTATTAACCCCCCAGAGCTGTGTGGATTAGGCTACTTTTATAATGGATGGATGCATTTTTATGGACTTCAAAACAGAAACGGCCATTCACTACCATTATAAAGCTTGGAAGAGCCAGGGCATTTTTTAATATAACTTCGATTGTATTCTTCTTCTGAAAGAAGAATTTCATATACACCTAGGGTGGCTTGAGGGTGATCATGGGGTAATTTTCATTTTTGGGTGAACTATCCATTTAACCCGAAAAAAACATAATTTTACAACTAAACTTAATCTCGCAGGCCTATTGATATCAGTGTATTTAAAATAAGGGTGAATTTAGGTTAAGTCAGGTCTCAATTAACTAAATCATGACTTGTCAGATATGAGTTTCAAATGGGGGCCGCTTCAAATGTCATAAGTCGATTTGGTTAAGTGAAGGATTCAGTTACAAAATTATGAAGACATTGGCTGAATTCGAAATTGCATACTAGAACACTACTTTTACCATTTCTGCCATAACGCTATTCCAATTATTTCTGAAATAAAAGTGTTTTGTTTTTTTTGGCCTGACTGAAAGTGTTTGGAACAAATCGGATGATGGAATGATTCACTCATATTACAGTCACTTGTCGCCACCTACTGGTGAAATGATGTAACCTATAGAAAAAGTCACTAATATATAATAATAATATTAATAATAAAAATTCCACAGTGTAAAGGCCCATTGTTCATGGACTGCAATATCAGCATAATAGATCGACATCTTAACAATCAAATTTAACCGGAACTAACAGATGCGTAAAACTGTTTATTGTACAAAAGTATCAAAATGTTCTTAAAATCAGATATTTTTATTCACACAACAAAACATGACAGAAAATTGGACATTTTAAATGCATAAACAACAGCAGGAGTATGATTCACCAGCATGACACATGGAGCAAACACTGGGCCAAATATTACATAGCCATTATACCAAGTGGTGAATTTGCACCCAAATACGTCAGTCTGACTGGGATACACAGCTTTTGGAAATACTGTAGACACTATTATTTTTATATTATATACAATCAATTATAATTACTATAAACTATCATTATAGCCCACTAAAGACCATACATCTTTCTAGATGACCTATATATGGCACTAATCAGATGACAGAGAATTAAAGGTGCATGTACACCTGTGAGTAGCGATGGTGATCCTGTACGTGTGTGTGTGTGAGAGAGAGAGAGAGAGAGAGAGAGAGAGAGAGAGAGAGAGAGAGAGAGAGAGAGAGAGACTCTTTTAGTATGTGCATTTCTCTTCAGTGTTTGGATGTATCTTGTAAACTTGTTTTGATAGAAGTAAGGAAAAGCTCTAAATAGCATCCTATAAAGAAGTCAAATACAAAAAAAATTGGGAAAGCACTAACTCAAACCTTTCAGAGAAAAAAGTGAGAAAGTGGATCAGAACCATACATGCAAGACACTAAATATTGTGCCTCCAGTTATTGTTATTTTGTCATAGTTTATTTGGATCACCCTGAATGGTTTGCTATTTTGGATACTAGTTTTATTATCTTTTGTTTATATGCATATTTATAAAATATATTAGGCAATTAAATAGTCATGAAAATCATAATGGAATTGGCCATAAGTAATTCAGTCCGTCAAAAGTCTTTTGATTATAATTTGTATTATTAAAATTAACGTTCAATTCCACAAGAGTTAATGTTGATGCATTCTGTGTTCTTATAAAATGTACACATACATTAATTATTAACCAATATTTAATTCAAATGCTTGATTCTAGAGTACTCACTGGAAAGTAGTATATCTGGTTCTCTTCATTTCTTTAGATTCTTACAAAATAATTTTTTTTATCATCTAACCTAGTAAAAATTACAAAAAATTGTGTAGCCAAGAGTATGAACAATACAACTATCCTTTTTTTTTTAAATGTTTCTCTCTTTTAAATGTCATCAACCCACACACATACACACACAAGCCGTCATGATCATTCCATGAGCACCCTGGTGAAAAATTAAATGATTAATTAACTTGAAGTGTGCTATTTTGAAACAACTAATTTTGTACTAAGTATATTTTAGTTTTAATTAAATTGTAGTAAATCATCATTTTAAGTGTATTTAGTGTACTTTTGTGTACTAAATTGGACCAACTTCGAGTATACTTAGAATACTTTAATTATATGTCTGTGTAGGGACTAATTACATGCTTGATTAGTGATATTAAAGTCTACTTTAATTGTGTTACAGGTACATTACAAATTAATTACGAGTCTCTTCGAAACATACAAGCATAAGTGTATATATATATATATATATATATACATACATATATTTTTTTTAAAAGATTTATTTCATATTATTTATTCGTTTTCGCCTTTTATTAGGATAGGACTGTAGCTAGACAGGAAGTGAGGTGGGAGAGAGAGCGGGGGCGGGATCGGGAAAGGTCCGGGACTCGAACTCGGGTCTCCCGAAGCACAACAGCGCTATATGACAGCGCTTGGCCACGAGGCTACAGGCATTAATAGACAATTAATACTTAGCTATACTTTACAAAATACTATTGTATACTATAATGTATTTTGAAAGTATACTTTTGATGCATTGTTACAATGATCATTTCCACCACACTGTTAAAATATACCTAAAATATATTTTTAATAAAGTGCAAATAAATACACTTTTAAAATATAAACTGAATTTTTAGAAAGTATACTAAAGTAGGCTACAGTTATTTTAAAGTGTGTTAAAATTTGTATAGTAAAAATAAGTAAAAGCATGATGCAATATCCTACTTTTAATATATTTAAAGATAGAACAATTTTGTTAGTATATGTGCAATGTACTATTGAAAAAGATAATATATTTCAAATACAATAAACTATACTTTTTTTTTTACAAGGGAACACAGATGCATTTACTAAATTACTAGTTGACAAATCTTAGCGTGAGACACTTTACGTCAGCAACACTACCTGAATGAGTGTCTGTGAGTGTGAAAAATGTCTGCTACATTGTCAAGTATAGATTGCCTTAGCCTACAGTGCAATCAAAATAGGGACACAGCTCTTTGCCTGTTTATAAAATTATTTTATAGACCTGCACATTTAGACATACATAAATAATACATAATGAACATGCATTGATATGCATGTGAAAGCACATGCAGTTGGATTACGCTTTTCACACACACACACACACACACACACACACACACACACACACACACACACACACACACACACACACACACACACACACACACACACACACAGAGTGAATCTATAAGCCTCTTACAGAGGGGTGTGTGCAGTGTAAAGCCACGCTCAGTAATACACTTCTCAGAAGAGCACAACTAGGCGGACACATACTGCTGGAGTTCCAGCTTCAGCACCTCTCTCCTCTGGTCCATTCAACCTCACACACACAAACACATCCAGCTGGAAGACAAACATCTGTCTGACCTTACAATCACACCAAAAAAAATCAGCATTTCTGTGAGAGACTGCAAAACCCTAAACCTAACCTTAGTTCTTGGTGACAAGTGACACTTCATCCAAATATAAGAATTCTGTCATCATTTACCCTCATGTCATCTCAAACCTGTTTGATTATCTTCTTTCATGTTCTTTCTTTCTTCTTTCATATCATGTTTCAACTATATCCATTCAATGAAAGTATGGGGTCCAAAAAAATCTTCTTTACAGGACCAGGTGAACTGTCCCTTTAAAAAGCAGAGTTCGTAAGTTTATAGGAACCTTTTGAGGGGTTCAATTAAGTTATTGCTGACTTTAATGATAAATCAAATTTAGTCCAGTATCAACTAGAATATATGCCTCTTTTTTGTATCTAAAATATTGCCTATGTGACTTGCAATACTCCAGAAGAGCTTATTTTGTGTTTCTGGGAGTTTTTTCCCCCCTCAGTAATCCTTGTTCTTAACAGCATTCAGGTCACTCATTATGCCTGTTTGAAATGCGTCCTGACATGAAAGCATCTTTCCCTGCACATCTGTTTGAATATGGCATTATAAATCAAATTTATAGGGTCTTCAGGGACCATGGAGCAATTTTTAGTCTCGCTGAGCAGCGTTTTCAAACCTCAAACCACTTTCGCAAGATCATTGTGCTAATGACAAACTAAATTATATTATACATAAAGGCTAATGTTGTGGCATTTGATGGGCTGCTCCTTTATATGCTATTGAGGATCTTTAAAAAAAATTATTATAACCACAAACTGACCCTCACACACTGTCAAAAAAGAGCTCATAGAGCTCCATCTAAAGCCAACTTTCCCAACGAAATCCATGTGCCTTGAATGACAATTTAGCTAGACGCACACTTACAATGAACCTTAGGGCTTACCCTTTTAGTTTCAGACAGTACTCACCCAAGAGACGTTTTTATTCTTAAGAGTTCTAGGCATTTCTGCAAAGAGGAGAAGGAGAACCGGAGACTGATGCCCTCAATTTCCAAATTCACCTCTGAGATCTGTGGCCCATTTGCGCTGGTGTCTGGTCCCACCGAAGTTAGGCTTTGATAAGATACACAGTGGCCATTGGCCACCACCTACATGATGTGTACAGCTACTGACATGACCATGACATAACAAAAACTACAAAATTTGATCTTCTTGTGTCTAACATTTTCTCCCTCCTCAGCCCCTCTGCCCGGCAATGCATTAAAATACTGCATGGATATGCAACGTAACATCTGGATGATGCTCCGCCCCATAGTACTGGAGGCAGGAACTCATGAGCAGCCAATCCAGCCCCCCCAACAGCTGGGAGAGGAGATTTAAAAAGATAGAAAGAATAAGGTGGAGCACAGGGCACGTCCTGCCCAGTGTTGTCAGACAGATTGTATGTCTCTATAAAACAGGATGAGCAATGCTCATAATCCTCCGGGACTGTTCAAACACTCCCTGTCCTGCCTCTGCAATAGGTCAAAGCATACTGCAAAACAGCATGGTATGGTTTTCATAACCATCAACTAAATCCAGCCTTCTCTCTGTAAATATGATAGGTCCATTCTGTAACAAGTTTGGTAGTAACAACAAATCAAACAGATCTGATCAACGCTGAAAAAATGTTGAAAATACTATAATGTATTTTAATGGAAAAGTATGCAAATGGCGCTCTGTGGCACCGTGGCACGGCAGGGTTTTTGAACAGCTCCACTTCTAGTACAGGATGTGATCCTTCCTTATACTTAATCTTATGTATCTTGTAACTAATGTTAATTTGTATCTTAATACTCAACGTTGATATACATAAACAACAGGTCAAATTAAATTTCAATCAGGATCGAACTGTCAATGTAGCAAATGAAATTTTGGGGTGGCCAATCAGATGTCAAGGGACACCCCTCTGGCTCCACCACTGTATCATCTTGCAATGGCCGATTATTGGATTTTTTTGTACATTGCAATGGACTATTTTTTTATCACATAATTTTTAAGATAATATACAAGTAAAATATAATAACCAAAACTAGCAAGTAAAACTCCAATATTTTTAAACCATGGTGTGTGTACCATGCACAAGCCGCTCCTTTCGCAATGATAAAATATGCAACCTATCTGATTTCTTACTACTTTAAAAAGATATGGAAACATCAAACAGCGCTAATCTAAAAAGACTGAAGAGAAAAAGAGAAAATATCATCTTGCACCAAAATTAATTGGAAGGCTTTTCCCCCCATGACCACCCTAGAATTTATCACGTTTTATTGTATTTACTGAGGTCAATTTTGACCACAAAATTAATAAATAAATAGGCCTAAACATTTTCAGTATAAGAAAATTAATTGCACATACTTAATTAATTGCAGTTAGTAGGTAACCTAACATTTTGTAAATAAATAATTCTAACAAGGGGACCCAGCTAAAACGGTTTACTCTTCAACCCCCAATGTTCAAACCAAATCTATGCCCTTGGTGAAGCTTAAAGGACAGGTTCGGTATTTCACACTTAAAGCCCTGTTACACTTAAACTTACACTTTGTACTGGTGCCTACATTAATTTCCTGAATTCAAAACCTCCTCACCTTGTGACACATGATTCTTCACATAAAACAATTAAATCGTCATCGTTCCAAAGGGATATGAAATACATGAGCCCATTGCTAAAGTTTCATGTACATTAATCAAACGTTTTTTGGGGGCGTCTCTCAACTCTACGAACTGTTAAAAAAACACTCTGAGTGAGGGAAATGGCTTATCAAACAAAATAGAATGGATTTGCTCAACCTTTTCATTTAAATTATGTGGTGTATGTCAATGCCAGAAATTGGCATTCATCCGCTGCCTGTCTCCGATTTTCTGGCAGAATACGATAGAGACGGGTTCTCTTCCATTAGCCACTGCCAATAGCCAGATAAACACTTATTATAATTCAAGTTCACTCAAGATCAATATCTGCCAAAAAAAAAACAAGAGTTGAACGTCGCATTGGAAGAACATTAAAGTCAAAGCTGAACTAGGCCGTGTCTCCAACCCATCTACTCATATTAAAGCCTTAATAATTTATCTTGTCAAGTTCAGCTGCTAAGTGACAGAAATTCCATTTAATGATTTCTTCATGAAACTATAATGGATTAAGTCAGTTTCTTCCTCACAATGTCACACTTATGTGAATCACATCTAACAAAAAAAATCACATAAAAAACAAACAGTAGCCTACCCAAGGTATAGCCTTTGATCAAGTTCACAAGTGCTGTCAAGTCAAAGAGCATTTTGTTAGTATTATACCACAAAGAGAAGTGGTAAATGTGTCTGCAAAAGATGTCATGTAAACCTGGATGAAATATAAATTGTGTCTTTTAGACACAAATACTTGCCGTATAATCCATGTTAGGGGAATAGATACACAACAGAAACCAAGAACACATGGCAGGGAATTGGAACAGGCAGCACCTCCCAAGTGCACTTCAGAGGCTTAACATGAAAGTTCAATACATTCAACACATCAATATATCACACAAAGCTCCCACACTGTCCCTCTCTATACTGAAGGCAAAAATAGAGTTTGGTTGGAAAAAAACCCACCTCACATAATCTCTTTAATCTTGTTTTTAAATAAAAAAATATATAATTTCAGTAAAAATCATTTCAGTAAACATGAAAACGCATTTGCAACCTGTTGTCCATATAATGTGATGTAGACCTATATGTCAGAGTGAAACAGGACATTCAATGCTAATTATAATTGCTAACTACTACCATACATTTATTGCTGCATTATACAGTATCTGAAAATGTTCTGTATGCATAGAATATTTTACGACAGAGGTTCTGTCTGAAATAGGCAACTGCATCCTACAATGCAATGTACTTTACTTTTAAGTATGACTATCCAAATTTAGGATATTTTTTCACAAAACTAGATTTAAAATACAAAATGATAGTTATAGCTTACCCATAACACTAAGTTGACTCCACTTGCTGATGATCGTGATAAAAATGAAGCAGCTTGAAACGTTTATTATGAAATGTTTATCACTTAAAAAGCTAATAGTAGGCCATACAGTTTGTAGTATACAGTAGGCAGCACAAAGTTGTATACTAGCATTCCATTCTGAACATGTCCCGTGTTTGCTAAAACAAAACCTACAGTTGCAGTATGTAACTAATTTTAACATTTATTATTATTATTGCTATTATTATTTTTATTCATATTGTCAGAGGCAGTTGCAAATAAAGATGAGAAATGGATCTAATCACAGCAGTAATGATTTTATTTAACTCAAACTCAAAACAAAAACTAGAGAACTAAACAGAACAACAGACAATTTAATGAATTGAAAGAAATGCAGGGCTTAAGCAAACCAATCAACAGAATGAGCAAGCAAAACTGATAATCAAATCAATGAAAAACCATAGTACTGAATACTATCGACACAGATTACCCGTAACAAATACAGTATTAGGCTGCGTCCGAAATCGCATACTCTCTTGAGTAGGCACTCACTTTGAAAAATGACTTGATGACTAAAAAATATGTTCTACATAGTATTAGTGTATGTAGTGTAATGTAATCTTGATGTACTACATTAGCCATGTTGTCATTATCATTGTGACCTACCAGCATCAGTTACGTTGCTTCACTGCCATTCATAAATCCTCTCCCATGGCCTCATCATGGGATAGTAAAGTGTTCATCGTATGCACACTTCAGAATCTCGCCGGAAGAAGGTCATCCGGGTACTTTTTGCCTACTCTTTCATGAGTACTGTGAATTCGGACATGCTTCTTTTGTCTCATACTTTTTTTCGCCTATAGGTAGGGTATGCAAGTATGCCCACCCCACCCCACCCACACACACGCAATAAAAGCAGGCAAAATGCATAAAGAAAAACAGGGTTTAGATGTTTATTTCATGTTGACTCCACTGAAGGTAGGCTACTTGGAAATTAGGCTACCAATCAAGTTAATTTATTTGAAAACCAGTGTTAATATCCAATGCAGTGCTAGAATATATTTTACACACAAATCGTACTATGTAGCTGGCAGTTTGACTACTCATAGCAAAAGACACTGATGATCGTCCTGTGCCGAAAATACCAACGGCACATTTCTGAGGATTTGCAAACATTTGACGCGCGGTTACAGTAAAAGACGGTGCTTTTATGATTCCTATCTTTGCACTTTAAGGTCTGCGCCTGACACTGCATACGGTCTGAGGCACGATAAGCCTATTTACTACCTGTTTGCTTTGACAGCTTTGGAGCTCAGTGTGCTTCTGTGTGACTGTGATCCCCTTCCGCCTGCTATGGGGGATTTAGGTAAGGTATTCATCATGACACACACACACACACACACACACACACACACACACACACACACACACACACACAGAGTGACTCAAGCGTTTCTCATTTTGTTCTTTTACACACACTCTCTCACTTTCTCTCCATGCCGCAGCCCAGGTGGCAGTAAAACATGGCTTATAATAGCATCAATGATATTTTTAGACCTTCTACGTTTGAGTCGAGTTCCCGCTGAAAGTACGTACTCATATGTCAAATGTTATGAATGACAAGCTCAGAGAGATACTGCGGTGATGGTGGTGGTAGTAGGTAGCTTGGTATCTTTTCAGTTCTGATCTCTTACTCAATACTACTGAGGGAACAGGTTGCCATTTTGAAATAATAAAAGTCCAGAACAAAACAGTCAGGACATTATAATGAACTTCACCCCTTTTTTTTTTTTAGCTTAATACTACATAATAGAGTCACTCAATGGAAACTTTGAGGCTTAGAATGACAATATGTACCCTTATTTCACAGGTTCTAGTTCAACATAAAGTGCATTTTATGATATTTACCCAAAAATGTATGTTTACAGGTTAAATTTTCATGTATTTTCAACCAAGAGCATCCTGACAGTGGAAGATCACATTGAGCATGCTGCAGTTACTCACATAGGTGGACTGTTCTCTCCGCCAGTGTCCCAGACCACAGCAATACATCAAGAGAACATCCAGTTGGGTCCTGATGATGGTGCAGCCAAATCACTCTTTCTGTAAGTCACAGCCTCTGGTTCCCTTTCTGTAAGGGAAAGCCATCACATCAGTCTGAAAAGAGACACAGCAGCAGGTAACTGTCTCCGTTCCATGCAGCCTCTGGTCCAGCCCATTGGTTTACAGAGCGTGTAAAAAGCGAACATTCCTCCACAAACAGTGATGAATGCGATGCAGTCAGTCAAAGTGAGTGATTCACATCCTCCTGATGCTTGAGACCAACAGGCTCACATTCTGCTGGCTCCAGGTGTGTGCGATTTTGTTTGATCCGCTCTTCTCTTCTTCCTCGCCTTATTTATTTATGCCCTCCCCAGATAAACCCACCCCCACCCCACCCCTCTCACCGCACCCCTTTTTTCAAAGATAGACACAGGCTCAGAGTTTAAAATTGATACACGGTGTAAATGTCATTTTCCTGCCAGACTTTCTCTGCGTCAGTTTTTCCCCGCCCACTCTGGCCAATCAGAATCCAGAAGCGAGCCACGTCTGGGTTACCTTGTCTCCAGTCCACACAGGCAGAGGAGGCTTGAGTCCACCATCTGCTGTCTCTCCTCCCTGCATTCTGCTGCTTCTCTACCTCCACGACTGCTCCCGGCTCTCGCCTCCCCTGTGGATACAGGCTCTTTCTGTCTCTTTATCCCTCAGTGTCATCAGGGGCGCTCCTGATTACCTGCGTTACCCCCTTGTGTCCTTTCTGTGGCTGTAGTTTGCCATTTTCCCTCCCTCACGGTTGCTACACTGCGTGCTTGAGCACTTAGTGAAGCTTGTAACGCAGGAGAAACACAGACTGAATTCAAATGTGCTCCCTTCTTCCTCTCATTGAATCTCAGCCCATTTTCTGCATCATGGGCTTTATCAGTCAGTCCACTCCTCTTCTTTATCTATAAACTGTATCTGAGTGTCTGCCCTTGCTGCCTCCTCTCCCTCTGTTGTCCCCTGCTGAGGAGGCGAGCGAGAGCTCATGCAATTTCATTTGCAGCATCTGTTCACATGCTGACTGTCAAGTTTAAATGGAATTAATTAAAAGTAAGCTCTATTCTGAAATCTGTGAGAGGCACACTGAGACGAACAATTCAGTCACACTCAGAGATGGTTTTTTATCAGCTCCTTTCGAGCAAATAAATGACACCTCATTCGTTAGATGGGAATAATGCCAAGCTGAGAAAATAGGCTTGAAATAAGTATCAGACAGAGAAAGAAGAATATTATATTCTGAGATTTCTTCAGGAATTCTTAGGATAGCCTACATATAGCAATATTCTGGTGGTCATAGACTTCAGAAATGTTTGGATGTTTAATAAAAATTATTTGACTACAGTATATAGTCATATATATTTTATTAAATGTCCAAACATTTTTGTGTATATGCGTATATATGTGTGTGTTTGTGTGTGTGTGTGTGTGTGTGTGTGTGTGTGTGTGTGTGTGTGTTTGAACATTTAATAGAAAAATCGTGGAGCTGTAAGTTAAATTGTTAAGTTACTTTCACTATATACAGTGAAAAAAATACATTTGCAAGGACATTTCATGTAGTTTTATTGCAAAATACTGTAAAAAATGATTTTGGAAGTAAAAAGTTTTAATTATCGACGTATAGTTCTCTGTGAAAATCTATGACAGACAATACATAATAATCTATAAAAAAATTGTTGTTGAAATTTTTTTAAAGGAAAAAGTTTGAAAAGAATTACCTTAGAATTGGCTTATAATTCAAATACATTTATAAAATTAATATATCAATAATATTATAATTTGATCATTTGAAAATTATTGGAAAAGTTCATTAAAGTTTAAAAAATTATTAAAAATCCTGTAAAATTTACTAACGTGCATATTATCCTTATTAAAATTCATTTAAAATATGAATATAGGCTACATATATATTAAAATGTATTTAATAAATAGTAAAAGTAAAAATCAAGTAAAAAAAATGTAGAACGGTATGAATTCTCTCACACTGTCATAGCTCTCAAGGTTACAAATGCATTTGTATCTGACAACAACAATAATAAATCAAGTGTTTCCATGTATTCTTAAAATTAAAAAGAAATGATGGATGGAATTATGGTTTGCAGCAATATGAGGATTCATTTATGAGATGCAAGGGGATTTCTGAACATCATGGAAATTCAAAAGCTTCTCTGCATCTTTTGATATGCATGAGAGTAGAATCAAAGTATTACTGTTCAGGCTTTTTATGAAAAGCAATCAGTTTTTACATGATCAAAACATGTCCTGGCATAAGATGGGCTTGCATTATCTTAAGTCAATGGAATAGCTCCACTCATATGCTGAAATGAAATCCAACAATAAATGTTTGCAATATCAGATGTTCTTAATAAAATGGTATATTCTACAAATTTGAATGAGATTTGGCATAGTGAATTAAAATGTACATTAACTTGGTTTTTAAAAGGCATGGATTGTGATGCATAGAAAACCACCAAAAACAGAAAGCCTTAAAACATGTAATGTACTCAAAATATTAACACATAAAACAGCATTTACCAAAATATTTTTCAATAAATATTAATAGAATTACTAAACATTCAGATCCATATATAGTTTTGGTCATATGTTAAACATAAAAATAACAATCATGAAATATACACTTTCATTCGGAGACTGAAACATAATTTACAAGTTAAAATTAATGGGCTGTAAATCTGTATGGTTTTCTTCTGCTATGTTTCCCACAATGTCCTCAGAACATGCTTCTTTTGTTCAGCAGCTTTAGTTTAGTCATAAAGACAAAGTACATAAAAGATACCGCAGCAAGAATGTTCTTTAGTATGTACAGCACGGGGGTCACATAACCAAAGACCCCCACCAGGCATATGCGCACCACCAGGAAGGGCAAATCTTGGGAAAGGACACTGGATGAAGCCAGCAGAGGACTGTCTGGAGTTATAACAGCACGCAGGATGGACAGATAAGCCAGTATGTAAATGGGAAACACCCATGCTGAGTAATACACCGAATCAATCCCGGCCACCCTCACCATTTCCACGGTGTCAAACCAGAACATGAAGGTGGCCATAAAGAGGTCATGCCGAGGGTCTCGTATCCAGACAAAGCGAAAGGGACCTGAGTGAGAATGAGAGGAGTAGAGATATGCTGTGCTGCTGGTGCGAGGCGGGCCGTGTGCATCTGCATCTCCCCAACGGCCTGAGAGTGACCCGTTCCTGACCGCCGACCTTGGAGACGTGTCGCCGTCCCATCCGTTAGCCTGCAGCTGTGCGGACACTGATGTCACCTGCTCCAAGTGAGTCAGAACCGGACCCGGCATCTCAAAATCCAGCTCTAATCCGCTTGCTTTTTAAAAAGAACATTAAGGTAGAGCACAACTTTGACAGATCATTTAATTGGCCATATTTATTGGCTATTATCTCTTACCCTGTCCTGTCAGACGAAGAGGACGAATTCTCTCCACTATGTCCACACACATGAGGGAGAACAAGACCAGAGAGACGGGGAGCTCAGTGAAGCGGTCATACTTAATGCCAGCGTCAACCTGAACCTGCACAACAATAAATAGGCCAGAAGGTTGCTGAGAGAAGAATGTGTTAGGAGCAAAAAGTCTTTTATCATCCCAAGAGAAAATAGAGATGGAAGACTGACAATGAGTTTTAGATGTATTAAAATCTAAGATGTATCACCAAAAGCCAATCAAAAACCGTTAGAACCCCTTTAGAAACGGGTACTGCATTGACAGGTAATGCACATCTGAAGACTACGGGCCTCGTGATTTTAACCAGAGACTTAAGTTGGCTGTAATACAGCTCCATTCACATTCCACAGTCTATAATACCCCATCGTTGGGTTAATAGTAAATCTACTGTTCTACAGTGAGTTACTGAGTACCTCAAAGAGGATCTGTTTATGAAAGTTCGTGTTGATGAGCCTTACGGTTTTTATTACATACCGAAACTGCTATAATTTGTCTCATATACAGTATTTACTACATCCTACTTTCAGAACAGCAAAGAAACAGCATAATGTGTTTGTATACGTTCAAATGGATACAGACTTTTAATAATAAAAGTTTTACAGCCTAATTCCATTAAGAACCTTTTAAAGTTCCAAATTATTCCCAAGTCCTCCGGAAACCATCAATGTAGTGATGTTTAAATCAACCTAGGAACCAATATGTTATAACGAATAACATAACATGAAACATTTTAATCTCCAAACCATACAGTGGACCACTGAAGAACTTTTATTTTTTATGTAATATGGATTCTAATATTTATTTTAATATACAATTGTTACAATGTAATTACAAAATAAGTAATTGTAATAAACAACATGTACTTACTTTAGGTTTAGTGTTAGTTGCTTGTAATTATGCATAATTAACAGTTATTAATAGAGGAAATACATTCAATTAAAGTGTTACCACATATTCATATAGCCGTTCCTTAATGAGACTGAATAATGCATTACCTTTGAGTTGGCTATGATGATAGCAAAGCATGGTAAAGTGCTGAGAATCACATATGCAAGTGTAACAGGTCTCCTGCAAAAGAAATAAAAGTGTTTTCATTATTAAACACAATTAGCATCACAAACCAAGAGACATAGGTTAGAAACTAAGAGCATGATTTCAAATTTTTCATAAAAAAAGGTCCCATGATGTGCCTTACTCATAATGCAGCTTGGTTTATAGTTAGTTGACATTAACTTTTTAGACATGTAATGTGACATGCTAAAATTCATCTAAACTTTAGTATTTTCCCACACAATTCTATCATTAGTTTTTATGACTATATTGAATATATTAAAACAATTTGTTATTACACTGCAGAACCGTTTACAGTGAAGGCAAAAAACCCCAGTGATTCTGAAATGTGAAAATTGAAAAGAAACGATCAGTCTGGGGACATAATGTGTACATTTTCACTTTATATGAAAATTCAAACTAAAAAGTTACTGTTGAATAATAAAAGAGTCCATGGATCAACTAGCCTCGTATAAAAATGGAAAAGCAGAGGTTAGTACTCACCAGTTAGTCACTTCTGAGAACCGTTGAGTCTTAAGGATGAAGTATTTCAAAGGAACCCACACAAACAGGGTTGTAGACGCCATATAAGCCACAGAGGCCGCCACCACCAGCCAGTAGGCAGTGTCACTAGACTTCACAAGTCGAATGACTGAAGCAAAGCGCTCCATAACTACAAACACAGGAATACAGAGACATGCGAACTGCAGAAGCTCATAAAGGATGAGTTTGACAGTCTTCCATGAGGGCATCTTGATAGTATGAGTCGTCAGTAAATCCCCCTACGAGTGAGCCGTCACTGAATGCATCCAGTGCATCTCCCACAACACTGATTGACTGAACAATCTGGACTCTGTACACTAGCATTGCTTACACTGCATTCTTACAGGTGCTCTTTTATTGCCACAGTAATGAAGCAGTCATTCTCTTTTTATGGACTTATGGGGAGAAAAATGTGTCATTCCAGCAGCAAACTGAAACATCACAGTCATAATGACGAGTTGCAATGTCCCCATATCAAAAACATGTATCAATGGTGTTCTTAGCACAAAAACGGTAAAAACAAAACAAAAGTGAGGATGAAAGTGTCTTATTTTATTTGACATATCAAGTAGTATTTTGTGGAGACTTATAGTCTGCACTGTAAAAAAATTAAATAAAAACCCTCTCTTAACAGTATCTTTACATTATCAGTAAAACTATCTAAACTCTCCTAAAACAAAATTTACTAAGTTGATGGAAACAAATACATGCTTCATAAATTTAGATATATATAAAACTTGACCATAATTGTCAAGAAATATTTTAAAAAAATATATTTTTGAAACTGTCACCAAGGCTAAATACATTTAACCAAAAACAGTAATATTGTGGAATATTATCAAAATAAACAGTTTTCTATTTTAATACATTTTAAAATGTAATTTATTCTTGTGATGGCAAAGCTGAATTTTCAGCATCATTACTCAATTCATCATGTCATATCCTTCAGAAATCATTCTAACTTGCTATTTTGCTGCTAAAGAAACATTTTATTATTATAAATACTGACAACAGTTGTGCTGCTTCATATTTTTGTGGAAACCATATTTTTTCTTCCGTATTCTCTGATGAATAGAAAGTTCAGAAGAACAGCATTTTTAATCAATTTAATACATCCTTGCTGAATAAAAGTACTAATTTCTTTTTAAATCTGACACCAATAATAATACACTAATTCTTGAGAAAAGGGACAAAACATGTCATACACACAAAAGCCCTCTTTATATTAAAAATGAAGAAATGAATAAAAATTAAAATATGTAAAAAGTTACATCTGAATAAAATCAGTATACTCAGAGCATTCATTGCTTAAATTTTTGAATAATTTATTTAGTATTATTTTAAATACATGCTCTATACTTGGAAAATACATGTAATTTAACCTTGCCTCGCCATTAGTCACATTTATGCATTTGGCAAACACTTGTTACATTCTTATCAGTTCTTGCTTTACTTGGGAGTCGACCCCATGACCTTGGCGTTGCAACCGCAAACGCTTTACTGTTTGAGCTACAGGAAAGCTCACAACGACCAACTCAACTACATTTTTATTTTATGTCTGGTTTACCTAAGAACATTGGTTATATGTTTAATATTAAAAAGGAGGGTAGAGAATTAAGGAAGTTAGGAACTGGATTGTTCATCATGTGAACACAGAAAAAAATGTAGAGAATGTATTTTAGTCACTTAGCTCCTTTACCATCACCATTATTACTGAAGACTTTACACTGCTGTTGGATGGATCAAATTACAATAGCATGCATTTTAGTGCGTCTGACAGAGTTGACAAATTAAGTTATATTAAGTGGATAAATGTTAATTTTTAGAGAATCCCCCCCCCCCCAAAAAAAACCCTGTTCCCTTACATTATTCATTAGCTGAGACCTTTGTCTACAAATATATATTTTTCTAATAATGTATTATTAAACGATGAAAACTAACATCTAAAGCATTTTTTTGTAACTTATCTGAAAAACAATCAATCATAGTTAGAGACTGTTTTGTCTTGTTAAATTAGCACACTTACAGCATCAAATGTAAATTATGTTGCTCACGTGAAACTACTTAAACTACACTAATAGCAAGAAATGGCTTGCTGTCATAAACTAGCCCCTTAACCAATAAGCCACTAATAAACCAACTGTCTGCCTGAGCAAAGAACACACTAGTGAGGCACAAACATGAGACACAACATGTGCTGTACATTTGGCCTAGTTTTATTGTGAATCCTAATAATTAAGATGATTAAAATAGTACATACAAACAACTGCGTACATAGAACTGATACACCAAAAACAGTCATTTTCCCTGTGGATAAGGTTGATGTAAGGATTATCATCTCCATGTGCAAATGCTAAGGTGTTACATTAGAACTGGCCCGTGGTCCCAATTTCCCAGAATGTTCTCAATGAAACATCAGTAACTCACTGTAGCTACATCGAGATCTGGGGTACATGCCTTAGTTTAGAGTAGGAGATTCCAATGAACAGTATCTGTTCTCTTTAGTGTCAGTCTCAGCCCTCGCCAGGACTTACCAAGTTAGATCAATCATTCAACGCGCTACAGTGCATCTACACAAGATCATTCATTCCCAGGGGATAAGTTTGCAAAAATCCAAGACAAGTTGCATGAGTACTTCTATCATCTGTTTTGAAACGGTTGTGGAAAAAAAGGGGAGGATTAGAGTGCAGGGTTAATGCCATTCGGGTTCTTCGAGAGTTTAGGAAATGTACGTTTTAAATGGACACATCTGAAATGAGGGTAATGAAAAAGGTAAATTAAAAGTGCATGATGTGGAGTAACATTACCCCTCAACTTCCAATGTGCCCTTTCTACAGAAGCAGCAGCTGCTTTGAACATTACGCTCTAAAGACAGAGGTGAGCTCTTGTATATACACATCCGCACACAGGCAGAATATTACATCCTTCTATTAATGTACTGTCAATTAAAACAGCAAACGACAATCAAAATATAAATAAAATACACTAAAGAAACATTGGATCGTTTTTAACACTGAGAAGTGAGCTTAAAGACATTGGGGTGATGGGCCACTGTAAAGACAATGGCAGTGTTTCGCTATATGGTTCTGGAGGAGAGATGCGAGATGACTTCTGTGGGCCTGAACACTCTCTCGCATACACACAGACACATAGTGATGACAAATTAAAATGATGACGTAACCTCCCCTTTAGGACCTGTTGTGACAAATGCTGGACTATCAGGGACCGGAAATGGTGGTACAACACAAGCATGCTTTGTGTGTTTTCCTGTAAGAAATGTCCAGTTAATTATTACTAAAATGAAAATGCCAAATAAATGGTATAACTTAGCGTTTCTCATTACCTTCAGCAAAATGTTCTTATAAAAGAGAAGAGACCAAAAAAAGTATCAATCAGAACCGCTCTGTGAGAACACCACCTGTTAGTAGTCAACAATCGGCACATCCTGTCATGATCAGAATCAGTGTTTGTATGTAGTGTGTCTTAAAGAAAAGGAGAAGAAAATCTAAGAGATATTTGTGTGTGAGCTGAATGTTCTTTGTTTATGACTGTAAGTGTGTGTCTGTATGAAACCACAGAGGTTGAGTCTCTAGGGGTCCTATAAGAGGGCTTTCTCAGGGTAAGGGGTCTGTAGGTTGTCTGCAGTAGCAGGGTGGTTTTGGGAGGAGGGCACGTTGTAGCCATGGGTCTGGGTCATGGTCGCTGGAGCTCCGGGTTGGGTCTGGTAGTACTGAACATCAGCTGGGGCCAGGCTGCCAGGAGAGGGGCTGTAGACTGGAGGCTGGCTCATGTACATATGGGCATCACTGATAAACGTATGTGACAAAAACAAAACAGACTTTTATAGAATTATACAAATATAATAATAATTTCATCAATGTATTGATACAGATTTTTTTGTTTTGTTTTTCAGACAGACAGGAATTTCCGCCGACTATGGCAAAATTGGTATCTATGTTCTTTCTTGGCATGACCCAAGCAATCTATTAAGACCAGGGACCGGTTGCATTAACATAGCCATTATGTTAAGACAGTGTCTTAAGAAGTAGGGCTGGGGCAGTATGGATTTTTTCTAACCGCGGTTGAAAGACCCACTATAGACCCCCCCCATCCTCCACCCCCCAAACAGACTTTCGCTCACGCACCAGAAGTCGTTTTTAAAAGACAGACTTTGTTAAATATTGTCACATACATCCGGAAAAAAAACTAGAACAATTTGAAAAAGTCAAATTTTCATCAAGCAGTAATTTGGCATGCACCAATCACTGAATAGATTTCCTTATTTCAGAATATTCTCAGATACATTCGCATTGATTGAATTCATCATTTTCAGGAGAATAGGCTACATGATGTTGGAAAATTGGAAATGAAAGATGAACACCTTTTGCAACATGTCTTAATTACAAATATTATACTCCATATTTATGTTTACATAATATAGTGTTATTTTTTATTTAATCTATGTTGATTATATGAAAAGTGAACAGCATGAGTAGGATAGGATCATAAGATGGGTCAGACACGATTTTGACCACTTTATTAAGTTTTGTTTGGTAGAAAGCCTTTCTTTAAATTAAATTTCGTTTTGTATAAATTGTACCTTAATTTTAATCATTTTTTCATTAACTAATTGCCTGGAATTAATAAATAAGAAGCAAATATAGCAGGTGCGGTGCGGTCTCTTGCGCGTGAACTGGACCTTGTCTCATAAATGAAACGAAACTCGGCGTAGGCTAGGCCTAAATGTCTACTTTTAAACAAAATTCAAAACGAAATGATAAAATTTTAGGCTACAGTAGCCTAGTCAGGTAAGGTCAGGTTTGCCGATGTGCATTATAGGCTATTTACTTATTCATATTTATCCCTGTGCGCCGATCGGAGACGGCGGTCACTGCTGATATTGGGGATACAACATAGCCAATATACTAGGGACTTTAGCCTTTAAATATCTTTGCTGCATTGGATCAGTGTTCTTTCTAGAACAGCCAAGAGCTTTCTATCCTCGCGGCAGCAGCGTGTCGAAGACACATACCGAGTTCCGTGACGATACCCCAATGCGTGAGTAAAATATAACATTTTGCGTCGAAATTCAAAATGGCCAACACCCAAAATGGCCGATATGGAAAAATTGGGTATTGTTTCGAATCGGCATGCTGCACTGAATCTAAAGAGACCAGTTTTGGGATTTTTTTTGCCAAACTGTTCAGAAGTTATAAGCAAAAAGAACCATGTTTCACATCTCAGATCATGGTTGTCGTAATAGAAACCAGGTTTGATCAGAATACGCTAAAGCGTTACTGAGATATAGCCTCATGTTCATATTGGCTACAATTCATCAAATTCGTTCACACGTTTTTCAAAAATGTTTTGACGAATCAACTTGAATTCCATAACATTTTGTCGGAATTCATTTGGTCTGAAGATGATCTGGTTAAACTTTCGTGAAAATTGGAGCAACGGCCTAGGAGGAGATCGAAAAAGTTTTTTCTGAAAATTGTAAATGGCATAAACATTTTCATGATGGAAAATGATGTCATATGGTGCAATCAAATCGTCTTTGCCAAGGAATCAGAGGAAAAAAATTGTTTCTAGCCCTTACGGTACAATTAGCAAAAACGTAAGTGAAACTTTACTTTATGCAACAAAGATTGTTTTGGCTGTAAAGCAGCTCTAGAAGAAAGTCATAGTTTAGCTTTTTTAATTAAGTTTTTAATTGATGCATTTCCGATGTAAAAATCATTCATTAGGAACTTAGGGGCCAATTACACGACACCGTGTAAAGCATTGTGTAATGCACAATGCATTGAACAGCCTTTTATGTTTTTTATACTAATAACTTCAAAATTATTTCAAAATGTTTATATTTGTGAAATATAATAAATTGTGATTACCTGGGAGGCTGCCCAGCCATTGGTGTTCCTGTTTGGTTCATTGCAGAGAGCTGCTCCATTGGAACATTGTATCCCGGTACTGCTGTGCTACCCATTGCATACTGCCCTCCAGTGGACTGGCCAGAGTACACCTGGAAATGAAACACAGAGACTTTCTCTAATATACCAATGCCAAAACAATCAACCACAAACAGCCATCATAACAAATTACATTTAGCATTAAACCATATCAAACTTATAATATACACACTTTAATCATTTGACAGATTCTCACCTGCTGGGAACCGTTTGGGGTCTGCTGCATGTAGTACTGCTGGCTCTGTAGTTTAGCATACATAGTGTATACTGGGTCTTCATTCATTAGCTTAGCATAGAGAGACAGTGCTTCCATGACCTTCACGTTCAGGTCGGACAGCTCTGAGTGTTTTCTGAAAGCATGACACATTTCCTACATGTGAGCTCTATGGGGAATGACGTGCACATTGGTTTCAATGGATTTTATTTCTTACAAATAATTGGAGGTTTGTTTATACGCTTTGCTAGATATATGGAAGGATGGATGTTCTTCTTTATTTAAATTCGTTTTTAGATGGGAATACCTGTCAATGTCCTCCAACTTCTGATCAATGAGAGGACCCATCTGGTTGCAAGCAGCTGATTGTGGAAGGGGGGAACAAATTTCAAATCAATGTGCTACAACACCAATCCAACTTACTCAATAAGAGCATACGGATATGGTTTTAGACTCACCCTCCAACTGCAGGAGTTCACAGGAGTCCGACTGGTCGTCTGTTGGGTCTGCACTCTGGATCATCTGAAGCAGCTGGTCCATTTTCTCCTGCAAAACATTCCAAAGACATTCAAACCAGACTGCATGACACTTCTATGAGAGCTGAACACAGTTCTCCAACAAGAGTATCTGACATCTTTGAAAGGAAATAGTGAATAGTGGATCATTCATTTCACTGTCCAATTTCATGTGTCTATGGTTGTGAGGAGTGTGTATGAGGATACTTCTGTGAGATATAGGCAGCCTCACCTCATCAATGTAGACAGGCTCTGGCTCCGGTTCAATCGTCTCTACCTGGACGTCTTCACTGAACTGCACAGTCTTCTTCTCTGTTTTCACTAAGGACAGAGAAATAATAAAGATGAAATAATGTTATGTAATAAGCAGCCAGAACCAAAAACCAAGTGGATATTAGCTTGTGTTAATGAACGTCAGTCGGCTATGAAGCACCTGCCGTCCCCCTTCTTCCCTGCACCTTTAACTTTGTTACATTTATATTAAAAAAACATTTTAAATAGCACATTAAAATAAAACACTTAATAATCATAATACCTAAAGAGGTAGGGGCTAATCTTTTTATTTTACCTCAGATGCGTTTTCTTTGTGTCAGTCACGGAGAGCAAAAAGAAAATCACCGCTCAAAAGACAAACGAGGACAGGTGCGGGAGTATTTTGAATTCGGATAAAAACGGAAACGTTTTTGTAAGCTGTGCCATTTCAAAGTGAGATAATTCCACTAGAGCCATGCATAACCATATTCAGTACATGTACTGTGATAGCCGAAGCCAGCAAATGCCCATCGCATAAAAAATAACTGCGCTTCAGAATCAGAATCAGAATGAGCTTTATTCGCCAAATGTGGGGCGTTTAGCAGCATTTATTATGGGATTTGACTGTTTGATTAATAGATTAAGTGCTCAAATGGATCATTCACAAGTCTTTACTTTTAGTCTAGTCGGTTGCAAAACTTCCGTTTAAACGACTGTCAAATTAGTTGATGCGCACATCACTAGTTTTTAATGGGATGGCGGACAGCAGTGAGTAAAATAATAGATGCCCCAACCCCATTTAAGTTCAAAGTCTGGACGCACTTCAGCTTTTATACCATTGATGACATCTTTCACGCTCTTCACTGAGCGCTTACTAGGGTTGGGTATCGTTTGAATTTGAACGATTCCGATTTCGATTCCTTGTTTCGATTCCGGTTCCTAACGATTCTCGATTCCGATTCTTTTAAGAGGCAGGGTCAAAAAAGTTTAGGATATTTTAAAAGAGCTAGCTAACCAACAATCTTTCTGAAGGAAATAGTCTAACCTTCTCCATCAATTTTAATTCTATGAACTTTTTACTTTTTATGAACTTTACTGTGAATTTCTCACAGGGTTGTTTTCAACTACAATATATATATATATAAAATCTATGAACTTGAATATAAATATTATAAATTATTAATATATTTTCACAGGGGTACACTTTCCTCAAGAGAGCTTTATTTTTGAAAACCTCATGAAAACACATTTACACATGAGTGTATGATGCTGCAGGTACTTAAACATGTTACCGTGCTCCCACTGATGGGCTAACCTAGTGCAGAATAGCAAATAAACAATAAGAAACAACTTGTAAAACCTTCGTCATCTGGCGAGGAGAGAGCAACCAGCGAAATAACCTGTGCTCCGAACGGCGTCGAGAGCACTTTTGGAACATATCCATGCCTTGGTTTGATGCTGCGTTCACACCAGACGCGAATAGAGCGTCTGGCACGAGTGATTTCAATGCAAAGACGCGTTACGCGCGTAAAAAATTCCTGTGGCGCGAATGGGGACAGGCCCGCTTTTCAGTTTATAATGTCTATGTTTATATAGACGCGAATACTCCTTTTTTACGTGCGTCAATTTCGCTCTTGATGCGCAAATGGATTCAAATTGTTCAACTGTATAACTAGACGCGGTAGGCGCACGGTAGGCGCAAATTTGACGACTCTCGAGTTGCTTCGCTCGGTTATGCCAACATTTCCAGTGGACGCTTCTTTGTTGCTGTTCAGCGGTTTCTTCCGGTCGGCGGACTGTGAATCGAAACTAGGAATCGAAATTTAAACTTTTGAACGATAACGGGAAAATCGCAAAGCTAGTCCCGGTTCCAAACGATACTCGATACCCAAGCCTAGCGCTTACACATATACATACACACACAAGCGTTTGAAAGTATGCGTCTACCAGTAGATTCGTCCATTTTATTTACTTAAAATGCTAAATTTAATTTTATAGACAGACTTTTTGTGTTTTGTGCACTTAACCTTTTCATGGGCATTGATTATCGCAGAATTGCTGTATCGTGATATTATCGGTATCGTGAGCCATGTATCGTATTATGAGGTACCCTGCGATTCCCACCCCTAGTTTACGTATATCGCGGCCACCGCACTAGCAATTATTTTTAAATGAAGGAGACGGAAGCGTGTTATCCAAGCATTAATGGCAAGGACCAGCCATGTATGTGGTGTTTCTGGTTGTTTCTCCCTCCTATCTTCTAGATTCCCCCTTCCATGTAAAGCACTTAGAAGAACCAAGAAAAGCGCTATATAAATGTAACAAATTATTATTACTATCTGCTTCAAGGTCTTGATAAATTGTGGCATTTCTTTGTTGTTTAGAATCCAGTACTCCTGTAATTATTTTGTCTCTTATGAGTTTAATAAATAACAGTCTCATCTTCTGTCCAAAAATACCGCGCCATCTTTTAAGAATGATCGACTTTACGTACGCTAGGTGACATGTAAATTCAAAGAAAATAAAAAAAACTTACCATTGCAGTTTTGTGAAATATTCCTTTTTGGAATTGCCTGAAAAACCACCTCATGCTAGCGTAAAAACTTTTTTGCAATATATGGGAGTTGACATTTACATTTTGGGCATGTCCGTTATTGACGTTTCCATTGGGCATATTTTAATTTCAATTAAAAAAAATCTAATTTAAATCTGGAAAGAAACATTTTAAAATAAAAAAAAAGATTCTGCACTATTTCTAGGTCCTCAAAACCAGCAGTTTGTGACACTGATCATGTGAACTCCATTGTATAGATAGTCAGATGTTCTTCCAGTGGAGCTCAAGATGCTCTTTTGATCATTCTCAAATCATGCGGGAGAACATGATCATCCGATTTTACACAAATTTGTAGAGTTCATGAAGCTCGAATGCTGCTGCCAATAAAGCAAAAGCCATATACAAAGTAATGACAATTATAAGAAAATAGATAATTATGATAGTATCCCTAGTGGTCTCTACCCTTTGGAACCCACTGTAGTTCTCTTTTTCATTGTATTGGAATACTGAATGATACACTATTGTTCAAAAGTTTTGGGTTGGTACATTTTTTTAGATTTTTTTTCACTAGGACTCTTATGCTCACCGAGACTGTATTTATTTGAAGAAACACAATAAATATTTCGTACTTATATCTATACTTAAAACAGTTTTGCAGCTTAATATGTTTTGTTTGTCAGGATTCTTAGAAAGAATAGAATTCTTAGAATAGAAAGAACAGCATTTATTTGAAATAGAAATCTTGATCAATGTAATGTATTCTTGCTGAAAGAAAAAAAACTTGAATGAGAGTAAAAAAAACTATTGGTAAATATTGTGAAATATTGTGTTCACATTTGAAGGACTGTAAAAGAGTAGATGTGACAGCTTTACTCACTCATCTCAGGCTCTGCTGTCAGGTCTGCTGTCACGAAGTTGGATGGAAAAAGCCCAACACCCTGGTACGTCTCGCCCTTCCACCAGTTAGGGTCACTGTGATAGAGAAGAGATGCTTAAGCCACCTCCCACCAAGTTTCATTTAAAAACAACAACTCATTGGCTGTGTTTAGAATCATTCACTCCATCTCTACAGAACGCTGAATGAACAAATTACCAGTGAAAAATACAAAAGCCCTATTCGGACGGGACTAGTTTTCTAATCACCCAACATCTGTGATTTGATACGTAGATTTGGACAGGCTAACATCACTGTTAACCCTGGACATTTTACTGATGTTGTGTGAAAAAACCCCCCACAGAAATGGCAGATTTGAACAGGATTGAAATGAGGTCTGTGAAATGCGAATTTTTACCCATATAAAAACCTAGTCCCATTCAAACAGGGCTAAAGGGAATGATTTCAAACACAGCCTGAACCATTGTGACCATCAATGAACAGAACCAGACTCACCTGTCATCCATGATGGTGATGATCTCGCCTGATTTAAAGGTAAGCTCATTGTCCTCGGCTGCCTCAAAGTCATAGATGGCCCTGACCTTTCTGCCTTCAGTCTTGTGAGAGGTGAGGAGGCTGCTGGTGCTCGGGTAGAGGCCAGACAGAGAGACCTGAGGCTGCTGCCGCTGGTCCTTTAGAGACAGTTCGATCGCTGAGAAAGAGAGACACAGACAGAGAGATTACCTCTCTTTCTTCAAGGAAATTCATTGCTGACTTTAGCATTACAGATTGGAGCCAACCTTTAGCAAGGTCTTCTTCTTCCTTCTTGTTTGTTGATGTTGCAGGGTCTTTAGCTACCAATGCAGGACTGGCTTTAGCTTGTTCTGCTGCCTGAACAAATAAAGTTAAACATCTCATTACTAAACACTCTCTCTGCCATTGACGGAAATTTCAGTCATTTGTAACACAACATTTCCTGCGATTGGTGGACATTTCCAAATTTCTGTGTTTTCACTGTTATACGGTAGGGGGCGCTATTAGGCATCTTCTTAAAGAGTAAACAATCCGATCAAAACAGAAACAAGCGATATCATGTTATTTAAATATGTAAAATAATGCGGACATCAACATTAAACAGCATATAATTCAAAACTGCTTAACGTTACTGAATGAAATGTTGACCCAACGAGCTCTAGGACTGTGAAGCTTTGGGGGTGTTGATGGACTCAATCTACTCCATCTATGTTTTGATCATCGTTCTGAATCCGATCCGGATGTAGTATTTGACAAAAATGCGATTTTCTCAGCTTTTTGCTCAAAATATTGTGTTATCAAGTGTTGATATAAAGCACATATTTTTCTTTGTTTAAAAGCAAAGGGTCTGTTCTTTCTTTTGATATATTCATATTGCATATTCAAATATTCATACAACAAAATATGCTGGGGGCCATGAAACTCAAATGCTAGCAGTGGCATGGCAACGTTTTTCAAAAACACTGGCAGGGAAAGAGTTAAACATTAATCATGCACATATTTTCTCGTTTTAAATCTAAATACTAATTCACACAAAGTCTGTCACTACAGAACACAAGGTTACAAATTTCCAACAAGTTTTTCGTTTTTTTTTGTTGTTATTCCATTTGAACTGAGACTTAATAGTTCAGCATAATTTTATGTAACGTCTAAAACCTGAAAAGCGCATAACACTGTTTGTTTACAGTGAAATTTTTTTTTTTTTAAATATTATTACAAATTAAAATTATTTTCTATTTGATTATATTTTAGTCTAATTTTTTCCTGTGATGACAAAGCAGATTTATTTTAGCAGCCAGCACTCGAGTCTTCAGAGTGTCACATGATCCTTCAGAAATTTACATTTATTCATTAAACACAGGCAATAAAGAGGAGAACTGCTACTAATACAAAGTTTCAGACATTGTTCAGATTAAGAATAGTAAAAGCTAAAACAAGGACGGATTAAGGAATAGTGAAAGCACTGACTTTTTTTCCAGCAGGATAAAATCATTCTAATATGCTGATTTCCTGATCAAGAAACATCTCTTATTATTGTCAATGTTGAAAACAGTTGTACTGATTAACATTTTTGTGGAAAATTATTTTAAAAAATTCCAGGATTCTTTGAATAACATAAAAGATTAAAAGGACAGCATTTATTTGAGATAGAAATTTTTGTAACATCATAAATGTCTTTTCTGTCACTTTCAATAATTTAATGCATCTTTGCTGAATAAAGGTATTATTTTCTTTCAATAATAAAAATAAATAAATCTTACTGACCCAAAACCTTTGAACGGTAATTCCTTTAATATCAGGTTAAGCATGCTTTTTTTTGTGCTGAAGATTCAGATTTGCCCTTTAAACTGAAACTGCCCTCCTGTCCTGACACACATTCAATTCCCTACATACTTGTATAACAAGTAACTACAGCATTTCACAGAATCCAGTGAACTGGCAGATCCTGGTAGAGCCGCTCACCTGAGAGCCCACCGCAGGGAAGATGACGCCCTGTTCTCTGAGGTTCTTGATCATGGCCGATATGAGGCTAAGCTGAGGGTCATTACGGAAATCCTCAGCCCATTCCACCATGAGAGCCTTCAGCTTCTCACACACTTTTGGGTGGCCCTTGAGAAGAAAGGTCAAAGCATCAGTCTTACGCTGCTGGACAAAACAATGAAGCATAGTAGTTCTACACACAAAAGTACGTACCTTATTTAGCACGTTGCTAACTTCACTAGCAAATTCCCTGGAGCAGACCTCTAGATGGAATATTTTTCCACAGTTTGACACACATGCACCAAGTAGCTATGGAAGAGAAAACACTTATTTCAATCTCAACAGTTCATTAATGGCCTCTGATGTTTGCATACTTGAGATGGAACCATGCTTCCTGCGCATGCACTAGAAAGCATTAATAATTGTTTGCCTTACCGTCAACGCTTGCATGGCAACATGGGGATCCTTGTGATTCACTCTCCTCATTATAGATCGCAGGCATTCTTTAGGCCTTCAGAAGAAGAGCAATAACATTTAACCTGTTAAACACCCATTCATCTAAAAGACACTCTCAAAATCATTCTGAACGCTTGTACACTAACCCAGTGCGAGACTGTCCTATCTTGTCACAAATGTCCAGAATGAGGCCCCAGTCCTCAGCTGTGTTCATCTCACTTGTTGCTTTCTCTGCAAAACAATAGTTAATCGAATATTTATCCCTCATATTGACAAAGGTTTCCTGTGATTCCACAGATTAATCAGCATAACATTTATATACATATTCACACTGAATAAAAGTGCATCTATCTGTAAAAGGCCCCAGGTTGTTCAAGCAAAATCGAAGAACTGATGACGTCCTGTCGAACGTAATCAGGCAAAGACGAAGTTTGTTTTGTGTGTGTTTCGGGCATTTGAAACAGCTAGCCAATGTGAACTTTCCGGAAAAGTAAACCCCTTCGAACTATCATTGGTCCGTGGCGATTACGTAATGGTTAGGTGTGCGAGGAGGCTCCGCCTTCTTTGACGTGGAAATCTTCTTCAGTTCATTTCTTCTGTTCAATTTGTCAATGTGAGACTTCCACGAGTAAAAACATGAACACACTGGAGAGCTGCTTTATTGTAAAAAGTGAAGTTGTAATTCTAATTGAAAGAGACACTGACACTGTTCTTCATGTTTGATACCGTTTTAAAGCAAGCAGTTTATATCACATCGCTATGATCAGATGCTGCTTACTGCTGTTTTATCATCGCTGTCATATTCGTTTTCCTGTTTATTCTGTTACTGAGAGGAACTGTTACTTGCAGTTACTTGCCTTCCCTTCTTTTTACTCCTAAGCGAAGAATGAAAAATGACTCAGCGTGAGTTTATCCAGGTTTTACACCTCAGTACAGAAACCAGAGTAAGAAATGAACTAGTTTTTAGGACAAAAATGCAACTGAAAGGGATAAACCACCCTTTTATGAATTATATTATCATGTTATAAGTTTTATTATTATATCTGTAAGTATACAGTACTTTTGAAAAAACTGGGGTGTGTAAGATTTTTTTTATGTTTTTGAAAGTCACTTATGCTAAAGGCTGCATTTATTTGAAATATTTATTTATTTATTTACTTAAAGCTACATTTTCAGCATCATTACTCTATTCTTCAGTGTTACATGATCCTTCAGAAATCATTCTCTTATCTGGTGCTCAAGAAACATTTCTTATTATTATTATCAATGTTGAAAATATTTCTGTTGCTTATTTTTGTAAAAAAAAAAATACAATTCAATAGAACAGCATTTATTTAAAACAAATCTTTTTAACATTCTTAAAATTATTTAGGCCTATTAAAATGTCAATTTAGGCTAATACATCCTTGCTGCATAAAAGTATTAGCTTAATTTCCTTCTAAAAAAAATCTTACCGACAGACTGAACTTTTGAATGGTAGTTTATGTCAGATATCTGTATATATTCACATGACATTTAAGAAGGCGGCTTTCAAACATCTCCATGTTAATTGTTATATGTTGTTACAAATAATTATTTACAGCAACTTTTGTATTTGATGTGGATTTGATTTTATAATTAACAGCCATAATTACCGTTGTAAATCAAAAAAGTCCCATGTAAATCAATTCCAGCAGGGAGCAAACATTCCCCTTAATAAAATAAAGGTTCATTTATTACACTTACAAAAAGCAAAAGGTTAACCAGTGACCTACATTTGTTGTGAGATTCTGTTGATCAATCTAGCAAGGTGTCAAAAAGAGGACAGAGGCTAACTTACACAAAACCTGCCATGGTCAGTATCTGCGATTTGGTACAGAGATAACTTACCACTACAAAACACTCACAATAAACAAAACCGACCAGGATATTAATTCTATTTAATACACTCGTTTACCACCAAACAGCCAATAACATCTGCAGCACCAGAACAATAGTTATCCACATGACTCCCCACTGCCAAAATATGCCATTGTCCACATCACCATGATTTTATCTGCAATGTTTGATAAACTCATATGTGCTTATATTAACTAACCTACAAGTGCATGAACTAAATATAAACGCGTTTATATTACATCAACACATTCTGGCTTTAATGATGGTCCAAGCTTAACTATCATCAACAGGCTCATAATACATTGATAATATACACAATACAACACTGAAATCTTACTAAAAGCCTATTATAGAGGATACATTCATGCAGTAGGAACAGCATCATTTAACAAAACAAACACGGATTATAACATTTAAGAGGTGCAGAAGGGGCATTTGCAGCGTCACCGTACCGTTAGCTCGAGTCAGTCGGGGCTGAATTAAACCATTAAGAGTGAGATGGCACAAATCATCTGAAGTAAACAGCAAAGCACCTGTTTTTACTAGCTGCTAAATTGTGCGCTGTCAGTGCCATCCAAACAGAGACGATTAACGTTAGATCTGCTCGCTAACAATCATAGCTTCTTCAGCTACAAACTTGATTAGCCATCAGGCTAATAACATGTCTACGTTAACGTTAGCTGTGAGACTGTTGTCATTAATGCCCAGGTTATTTGTGTCAAGGAACCACTGGTGGGAAGTATTTAATCACCGGAATGCCATTGCGAAAAAAACACAAATATTAAAGTGAACTCGTAAGGAAACAGAAAGCCGGTGGGTTGCCATGAACAACAATAGACAGAGATGAGGTCCCGTTAGCTCGCCTGCTAACTGCATGACAAACTTACCAACATCTTGATCAAAGGGATTTGACGTGAAGAGAGGCATGGCCGAGATATACACACAACGAAATCTAAGCTCGGTCCTCTTCTTGATCGTCTCCCTGTCAGCACCTGGTTAAACGTGAATTAATAAACATAATAAAATAGTAACTACAGTCAGTGATGCTGATGGGATCCCCTCCTCAGTCTCTTACTCAGTCTCGCACTCGCAATCCTGTAGCAGTGCATTCTGGGTAATAGAGGTGTCGCTGGAGTGTGCACTGCACATACTACACAGACAAGCAGTTTGGCATATCCAAATAAATATGAGCGGGGTTGGATGTAACGTTACTGTACTGTACGACATGTATGTTATTCGAAACGGTAATGCTAATCGGATTGTGTAAATGATGAATTAGTGAAGGTTATGGAAATACAGTTGATAAACCATATGACCTAATCACATGGTAGACTCTCTGACTCAGCAGCAGTCACGAGATAATAAACACATTTTTTTGTTTGTTTGTCTTATTAGAAACTTGAACATAATTTGTGACTTTTGTGATTGGGGAGACCGTGAAAGTGGTCACAGCAAGTGCTTTATCTCAGTAACTAGATGGTGTAAAAAGGACAATGGTAGGCTACATGTTTTCTCTAACAACAGTGACTTTATATGTTGGTTTGAAATTAGGATAATTCATACGTTACAATATCATCATATTTTTTATATGGCTTTTTGGTAAACAAGTAAAAACATACCTTAGACAAGGGGATTTTACATAAATATGTTTTATCATAAAAATGTTACATTTAAATACTATAGAAAGATGTATGCAAAATACAATATTGTGAAATATTATTTCAATATTAATTTCTATTTTAATATATTTTAAAAAGGCTGAACTTTTCACACGCACGCACGCACGCACGCACACACACACAAACACACACACGCGCACACACACACACACACACACACACACACACACACACACACACACACACACACACACACACACGTTGTGTCTTATGGGCTTTTCTGTTATCAGTATGGGAAGTTATTAGTATGGTGTAGGGCCTCCTTTTGCGGCCAATACAGAATCAATTCATCTTGGCAATGACAGATACAAGTCCTGCACAGAACAGTGTCCAGGTCATTATGTGATGCTGGTGGTGGAGGAAAACGTTTTCTGACTCTAATATTTAGAGTCTGTTATAGTCTGACTAAAGATTTAGATCTGTTGACTGTGCAGGCCATGTTCAACTTCACTTTTATGTTAATTAAACCATTCTGTTGCAAGTCTTGCTGTGTGTATAATTCTGATACATGGCACTCCCTAGAGGGAACAATATTAGAACGATCAGGTGCACATGGTCCTCCAAAATAATTCTGTTGTCTTTAGCAGTGATGCGCCCATCAATCACAGTAGAGAATGCCGTGATGTGGGACAGCAAAGGTGGACTCATCAGAGAATACATGTTCCACATTGTCCACAGGCCAAGATTTGCACTGTTGGCACCATTTAAACCACATTTGGCATTGGCACAAGTGACCAAAGGTTTGGCTATTATCAGCCCGACCATTAATATTGACTCTGTGGAGCTGCCGACAAACAGTTGAAACGGGAGAGTCGAGATGTGCATTTAATTCTGCAGTGAGTTGGACAGCTGTGGTTTTATGTTTTTTGGATACAATCTGGGTTAGTAGCTGGACATCCCTTTCAGACAGCTTCCACTTACGTCGACAGTTACTCCTGTTGGATGTGGTTTGTTCTACATGGTGGTATGCCAACCTTACCCTGGATAACATAGCTAGCGATACACCACAAATACTTGGCGTTCCTGATCACAGACGAGCCAGCAAGATGACTGCACCAAATCCTGTCCTCTTATTTGTTGTGCTCTACTGATGGAATGTAAAATCATTGAAGATTGGCCACCAATCTCCAACACAATAAAAACTATATACACACACACGCAGGCAGAAAAGGCAATACAGGAGATTGATATATTTCACATTCAGGCATAAATAATAAGGATAATAAAAATGTCAACAGAGCTTTTTGAAAAATACCAACTATATTTTATTTCAGATAAAAATTAATGGTCTTTCATGATGATTACATACCTGTATTCAAATACACAACTATTTTATACATAGCTACTGCATAATAAAATATTTGAAGCGTTAAAGATTTATTCACAAAATCACATCAATGATGTCCAAGACTTAAGTAAAACTCTGGTGTGAACAAATTTTGGATTATAGTTCTTACAACATTAATTTGTAGCTTTATGGTTGGCTGTTCAAAGCTTTATTTTAATTAAAGCAGCTACAAAGCTTCATTGTATTGCACTGGAGTAATCTGGCATCAGCTTTGTTAATGACACAGGTAAAACAGGTATTTACAATCATATGATTACAATACATTACAGCTTTTTCAATTATCTAAACATTAACATGACTGGGTGATCAGTGTTTTTAAAATAGTTTGCAGTCTTGACTTGCTCGTGATTGTCAATGACATTTACATTTGTTTCCATCCTGTAGGCTGCTCACTGGGCAAAGTGAACGTTCGTGCTTTGTGAGAGGATACTGTGACAGAAGTCTTCTGAACTGTCTCTGTGATTGTCATACCCAATACTCTCCGTTCATTCAGAACAGATGCTATAAAACTGGAACTTTGGCTGTGAATAATGGAGGAAATACCTCAATGAATTATAGGAACTCAAGCACACCCGGCAGATAACATTTCAATAAAAAGGAGCTAGAAATATATATGCAAGAAACAAGAATCGGAACTTACATTCATTAGTTCGTTCACAAATTAAACCAATGCGTTCTGTGCAGAAAAAGTCGTTCCAACTGCCCTCGTGTATTAAACCTGCACAGTCTTCCCCTGCTTCATGACCATGGCTCCAGTTATCAGGCTGCCCACGTTTCCATTTCCTTTCAATTAAAATCATACGTGACTAATGGGGAATATCTCCTAACACTGTAATCTCCCCTCTATATTACTGTGGATCCTCACTGGATACACATTACATTATGAATTATGTATGTACACTTATATGCAGTGGAGTAACAATAATAGTTCATGGGCATTTTATTTCATGCATTGTTATCTACTCACGTATAGTTGGGCAGGCTCCCATCCACCCATCTCCAGATGTTTTCCTCTACAGTGTCTGTGAGGCCTAGCCAAAAGTAGCCCTTTCCAGAAATCTGCCTCTTTATCCATAGCTGTGATAGATAATAAAGAGTGCATTGTGTAACACAAAATTATAGAGTGATATTAGGTCTAAAACTCAAGAGTAATATAGATAATGCTGTTTAATTACTACGTATTACATATTCAAGAATAGTTTCCAAGATTTACCTGCTCATCTTCATCATTGATAATCAGCATAGATGAACTCTTGTTGTTGCAACTTTCCTTCGTTTCATTAAAGTTCAGAATTTCTGGTGGAGCTGAGAAGTAGTAACATTTGTCTCTGAAGCCCTTCCACTGAGGTGGGCACCCTTAGATAAAAGAAGAAAAAAACAATACATAAGAAATATTGTCCCCTAAAAAGTAGCACTTACGAGAAATACAGACTGGTTATGTACTGTATAATTCAAGTCCTCAAGTTCAAGTGCATCAGTATAACATGTGCTATAATCTCTATGTGCAATGCATCTTTAGTTTTAAATGTTTTTGTACTGACAAAAACTTTTAAAAAAAGTAACAGTTACATACTAAAGTGTGGTTTGTGGAATTGACAACTTTTAAAGTGCCCCAATTTTGCCATTTTAAAGGTTCCAAATTTGGGAACATTAGATTTACATGCATCCAAGGTCGGAAAACATTTTAATTTTCTCATAATATACAATGCAAATCACCTCTTTCTCACAGTGCCTGAAACGGTTCGATCAAGGATCCAGTCTCTCTAAACCCCTCCTTTCTAAGAGCCTACTCTGCTCTGATTGGTCAGATGGCCCAGTCTGTTGTGATTGGTCTACCGCTTATAGCGCATGTTGGAAACGAAATGGCTATTACCATACCTGAATTTCAGCACTGGAAGCTTCCTCAGCGCTTGAAACACAGTAACAATTGAGTCGGTTTTACCCATAGACTGTAGAAGGTTTTACTGTATCAATACCAGCATGAGTCCTCATCCTTTTGAAGGATGCAAAGTTGCAAAAAGGATTTGCAGCGTTGAAAACAGCATCTTCTCAATATGTCGACAACGCGAACCAAACTCTTCCAGGCTTCAGCTACAGTATTTGAGGGCGGGTCAATGTAGAGCAGTCAATAAAACAGCCAATGAAGACCATAGGCTGGCATTATGCAAATATGTTACATTGTTATGTAGGTTTTCAAGAGGAAGTGAGACTTGAATTGCTGACAACTCGTTTCAGCAGTTCAGATTCGATTCTTTCTTTTAGGAGACAATAACTAAATTTGTCGTGCACTTTGATCTTTAAAACTTTCCAGACTTTTACATTTAGTAAAAGCTATATTACACAATTAAAGGTAATATTTAAAAAAAAGCACAATAGGGGCACTTTTATTTACAAATGCCAAATATTTTGAGATCCTTATTTTATATCAAAACTATCCACATTACATAAAATCGGAATTATTTATTCTGTATAAACTGTAAACAGTGAAAGAGAACATAAGAAAAGCTTGTACCTGGTGTACTTGTTGGGGGCGGTGCTACCTGGCGGTTGACAAAGCCTTGTGGATCTACCGGGTGCACAACTACTGGTGCAGGAAGTCCTGGTAATCCAGGAGGTCCAGGTGGGCCAATGGGACCAACGGGCCCACGGGCGCCTTCCAGTCCTGCAGGCCCAGCTGGCCCTCTGAGTCCCTGGGGCCCCTGTGGCCCAGAAGGACCTGGCTGACCATCTCTTCCAGGCAGACCAGGTATACCGGGGTCACCTTTCTCTCCTGAAGGCCCTGCCCTGCCCCCTGATCCTCGTGAACCCTTTGACCCAGGGCTTCCTCTTGAACCAGGTAGCCCTTTTAACCCTGGCACACCAGGAGGCCCTGTTGGACCCCTTTCTCCTTTAGGCCCAGCAATACCAGGTCCTCCTTTTTCACCACTTTCACCTTTCTGGCCAGCTTTGCCAGGCAGTCCCTGGGACCCTTTGTCTCCCCGAGGACCTCTTGGACCAGGAGGGCCTGAAATTAATAAAAAATAAAAAAAAGTATCTTCAACTTGATTGTCTAAAAGCACAAAATGCTTTTTTTTGCATTTAATAAACATTAACTCACCAACAGCAATACAGGGAACAATACTCAACAAGAGACAATAGAAACATGAGGGCTAATTATACACAAAGACAAATAACTTAACAAGACACACCTGTGAACAATCAACAAGGATCCAAAGAGAACATGGCACGTAGACAAGGGAACCAATCAGAACAAGACACATGAACCAGGAAAGCACATGACAGGATCATATGAGGGGAACAGGGAATCACATGACAAAAAGGAGGCAGGAAACTTGTGTAAGGCAAAATTACAAATTAAAAGACATGAAAACAAAAACAAACCAAAACCCAAACCAACAGCTGTTGCAGCTGGTCTAGCAAATGTTTGTGCTTTGTTTCTTTTTGATATAGTTGTAAAGCTGATATTCTTGTTGATATTTTGGTCTATAACTCCTCCCCGAACTTCCCACTGCCTTGTATCTTGAAAACACTGATGTAATTTTCAGTCAGAACAAATTTCAGACTGCAGGATTTTGAATCGCAGACAGGTTCAAATATATATCAGGCCATTGCCTCTGATATCAGGCATTTGTCTGCGATTTCGCAAAATCTGTCGAGTGAAAATTCGGGCTAAAATGATCCTGTTTTCTGAATTCAGATTTATTATTACACCATTAATTAGCCAGCCTTAATCACCTCAAATCAAATCAAATCTGTAGCTCCTCAAAATGTGTACTACAAGAAGCTTTTGTTTTGAATATTTAGTGATATTTAGTCATTTATTTTAGTAAATAATTTTATATTGTATCATTTTAGTGCTTGCTTTTTCGTTTGTTTACAAAAACAATTTAGCTGTTTCAGCAATTTAATTCTTCAACATGACAATGTATTTGAAAAATGCTGTAAAGCAGTCAACAACTTATGGCACGCGGAGAGGTAATCACAGAAGTGTGCATCTCCAGTCACATAAATGTTTTGTCGGGTCTGCGCGCTAAAGTGTGTTATAATCTCACTGTTTAATAGTATTTATAGATCCTCCTAACTTAATAAAACAGGCAATGTGAATATGAGGAAAGATTACCTCGAAATTTACGTCCGTATGCAAGTTTGAGGGATTTAAATTTAATACATACACCTCTTTAGCTATTGTCATGTGCCAATGATTACCCCCCCACCCCCCCAAGCCAATGTTGGCAAACAGGTTGCCGACCCCAGCTGTAATATTTTGTGTAATAATAATAATAATAATAATAATAATAATAATAATAAAATATAAAAAGGAGTTATTCAATTGTGTATAACAAAACAGAATTGTTTTAAATAGTCATTATTTGATAGCCACGGCTCTTACCCTGAAGGATAGTGAAGTTTGTGATGAGCTGCGAGTGTTTGCTGTCGACCAGTTTCATCTCCTCCATGACTATAGAGAGGCTGCTGACCTCTTTGTCGAGCCTGGCAGCGAGTTCCTCCTGCTGGGCTTTGAGCTCTGTGCTGTCTGCCTTAGTTTCTGCCACACTGTTGTTAAGCCCCAGCAGGACGTCCGAGTGCTGGGTCACTGTTTCGGCGCAGGTCCGCAGGCCATTCAGGTCCATGCTGATCGCTCCGAGCAACTGCGTGGCGAAGCTAACATTCCCTGTAATGCGGTCCATTTCCCCCTCGTTGCGGTCAAGACGTGCCTCTAGTGCATCAAACTTCATGGAAGTGGCATTGTCGTGGTCTCGCTGCTGGTCCATGAGCTCACGCAGGCTCTGGTCATGGCCTTCGGTGATGGCCGAGGCGTTCTGCACCTGCTCTGAAAGCGAGTTCAGCTGAGAGGTCATGTCCTCCAGAGAGTCACTGTTAGAGCGAGTCAGTGCAGAATTATTAGCAGCTAAGGCCTGCAGGTTCTGCACCCTCTCCCTCAGCCAGTCGGCATCCGCTTTGGTCTGCCTAGCCACCTGCTGAAGGCTCTGATAGTCATTCTTAAGCTTCTGGACAGCTTGGCTAGTGTCCTCCACTGACCTCTGGAGGGAGCTGAGGAGGCTCCTCTGCTGGGTCTGGGTGAAGTTCAGAGTGCTGATGCTGTGAGTGTTTCGTCCCTGTTCATCTGTCTGCACCTGAAGATTCGTCTGAAGCTGCACAGTGTCAGTCTTTAGTCTGTCAATCAGACCGCTGTATAAGTTTAAGGTGCGGTTTACTTTGCTGATGACGTTGGCGTTGCTCTCCAGCAGATCTCGGAGTGAGAGGTGTCCGCTTTGTATGTCCTCGCCGGCTAGCTGTAGCTCATCGAGAACAGCTCTGTTGCTAGAAGCCTTCGTGGCAACGTCGCTGAGCTGCTTCTGCAAAGTCTGGATTTCCAACTTAAATGAGAGGAGTTCACTGGTGGCGTTCTCTGACTTCTCTCCCGTTTGATAATCTGCACATCAAATTAAGAAGTGAAAATAAAAAAATGGATTCAGAGCAGCTGAGCCAATGACGAATAAGTGTGTCCATTATAAATATTTAATGATTAATTTAATACAATGTTTAATGGCTGTTCTTGATTAATTTTAATGACTTTTAACCAAGTAAAAAGTCATATATATTTTTTAAATATATTTTTCAAGACAATTGTTTTATCATGAATTATAAATTCATAGAAATCACACAATAAATAATGCAACCTGTACCAACCTTGCCTTGACATAAAGAGGTCCCACCACATGACTATAAGCAGTGAAGCAGAATTGTTAAATAATAATAATATTATATTACAATAAACTACCTAAGGTTTTATTCTATAAAATATTATGTTACTTTTTTAACTATTTCATTCCGATGAGGCTTTTTTCTTCATTATGATAGTGTATTACCATCATCGTTTTTGACGTAATGCCACAAAAAAAATACATTTGATTTAAATAAATTTTAATTCAGATATTCAAAACATGCTAATCAGAGTAAATGTGTAGTCAAATCATTGAATGTGTGAAAAAATGTATAGATAGGACGGACATTTTTGCCAGTTATTTGATATCTATAGGGCAACATCTCAGGTCTACTTACCAAGTTTCTTGAGGTCTGTCTCTACAGCCATGATTTTCCCTCCATAATCCTCCATACCTTCTGTTACATTATCCATCCTTTGGACCACTGGGGGACACACATTACAGATGCCAGTCAAACCTTGTCTGTACTATGGACTACAAGTATACTATAAATCCTGAAGGATTATTCTGTAATAAAGAGTCAAGAGGCTGCTTGAGATTCATCTCTGAAATTTCCTTTAAATCATTTTGACCTGTGGACATGATTCAACAATTTTAACTTGTCCAGTGCACATGCATACAAATACAACATAAATTCCACACATACAGTCATGCAGGAAAGACATGACACTTAATTTCCTCTGGAATTTGGAATGGATCCTGAGGAGTCTTTATCTAAGCATCTCCTGAGCCTTTGTGGTAATTCCCAGCAGTCTTGCTGGCACCACTTTAGATATTCAATGACAGATTTTGGTCTCATCCCTGATTTTTAAAATAATGAAACCCCAGTTTAAAATCCCCAAGGGCTAAAATGTTAATACAACCTGCATCCCATAACCATGACTAGGCCATTTATGTACTTATGTACAATGTTGTAAACATCTTACGTTAGTCTTGATTCTTGAGCTAGTGTTCACATGCACCACTAGAGGGCGCTTTCACTTTGTACAAAGTGGTATATGATTAAAATAGCAACTGTCACATTCATCTTTTTCTTTGGAACGTTCAGAACACAATCTTACAGTCTATTATGACAAAGTCCTGGTATGGCTTCAAAGCCCCCTCTTGGTCCCAGTGTTTATCCCATAATATCTCGCTGGCGGTCAAACATGAATGAAAAAATAAAGTCATAATCTTTGCTCTCTAGTGTATTTACTATCACTGTTTTCAACTCGTGTTTCATTCAGACATGCAGCACTCAGCAATTCACTGACAGCAAACTCAAACACATCAAAGATCTAGGGTATTAGCATTCCTGACTGTGCTTGTGTAACCAAACACAAAACAAATATATGCTGTAGGGGAAAAACAAAACATGGAGGTCCATTTCAAAGGCTTGTTGGTCATTTTCACACTGGGAGTCTGTCTGCGTGAGGTCAACACTGCCAGTTCCTCCTCTCTGTCTCCTGCCCTCCTTCTCTCTCCCACTCTCCATTCTTTCTTGTATAAGCCATGTTATTTTTGAATGGAGTTTAGCAGAATGGTTCTCTTTGCTGTATTAGGTCCCAATCTAAATATGCACCAAAGACTATTGAGACACTAACTGGACTAAATCTGAACATGCAATTAAAACTCTTGTCGATATAGCTGTTCAGGAGACAGTTTAGAATACAGAATAAGCCATAAAGTGACCAGATTCACTTGCACTGCCAACAAACTAAACAGGAACTATATTCAGAATGCCACAAAGTCCCTGTCAATCAACCTATGGGTTTCGGGATAACAAATTGCTGCTACGGCATAAAATCTCCTCTGGAGCAGGTTTACAGTGAGACTCGCTGCTTTACATGGTCTTCTCATCTGGTTGGCATTAGGGCTTTAGAGAACCAGAGGACACATATGGACTCAATGGACACATGATCTGGACAATCAGATCAAATTCATTGAAAGGTAAATAAGCAAGGAGACATTTTAAATTTAAGTACAGATTTGGGGTGCTTTGTAGAAGTTCAATTATTGTTCCATTCGAAGATACAGGGATGACAGTAGAAAACAATGTGAATGAGTGTACAGTCTTATTTTAGTCTTATTATATGACAATCATTTACAGATACTTTTATCTAAAATGACTTGCATTGCATTCAAGGTATACATTTGATATACATATGTGTGTGTGTATCTATCTACTGTATCAGTCAGTCAGTCAGTCAGTCAGTCAGTGTGTCTGTCTGTCTGTCTGTCTATCTATCCAGTAAACAGGGAACGTTCTGTCAAGGTTGAGGTTCACTTAAAGATATGAACAAATACTCTTCTAGTAACATTAATAAAACATTCCTTCAAAGTTATATAGTATTTAACAATGTTATAAAAAAATACTTAATATACATTATTCATGGAATAAATTTAATAAACAATTTAGTTGTAAATCAGAGAACATTCAAAAGTAACGTTCCCATTATGTTTGCAAAATGATCAAATAGAATGTTCCTTCAACTTTCGCATAACCAAGAATAACCCTTTTGAAACTGGACATTTTTAATGTTCAGAGAACATTCAGAAATAATGTATTTAACATTAAGGTTATTAAATGTAGCTTATTTTGTAATGCCTTACAATATTTTCTCTTTTCTTCTCAAACTGCAAAAAGGCATATTTGATCAGTTCATCCATTCCTTAAGAATCAAACCCATTAGCACAGCAAGATATAGACTTATGCGCCAGAGAAACGTCTCAGGTTACGTATGTAACCCTGGTTCCCTGATAGGGAACGAGACGCTGCGTTTGAGACGCGATGGGAACGCTCTGCGTGATTACGTCGTGAAGCACGTGTAAAATCAGTCCAATGGAAGCCCACTACGACATAGGTGACGTCATAGACCAGGAAACTATATAGCAGCCCTGAAATCAGACCGCGACAGCTTCTGGAAAACCTGAAGCAAGTCGATCAGGGCATGCAGGAAGTATTGCAGGCAAACGCAGCGTCTCGTTCCCTATCAGGGAACCAGGGTTACATACGTAACCTGAGACGTTCCCTTTCAAGGGAACTCGAGCTGCGTTTGAGACGCGATGGGAACCCCATACCCACTACGCCATAGTGACAAATGCCCGTTCTGTGTGAAGTCCTGCGCACACTAAGAAGCAAGCAACCTCGCCCCAGGAGTGGAGAGGTCAAGGTCATAAAACCTGACAAATGTATGCGGAGAGGACCATCCTGCCGCATTACACACGTCAAGAAGGGAAACTCCCGAAATTAAGGCCATAGAGGCCGCCATACTCCGAGTAGAATGGGCCCGTACAGCCGTAGGTGAAGGCTGTCCCGCCGCTTCATAAGCCAATGAATAGCCTCGACTATCCATTTACTCATCACCTGTTTAGATGCAGGGCATCCTCTCTTGAGTGACCCAAAACAAACAAATAATTGCTCAGATTTACGCCACAGAGAAGCTCTGTGAATGTAGGCATCTAAAGCCCGGACTGGACATAACAGGTTAAGCTGTTCCTGATCTGGGGTATTAAAGGGAGGAGGATAAAAGGCCTGCCGCACTATTGGGCCCCCAACATTTAGTGGGACCTTAGGAATATAACCCGGTCTAGGGTAGAGGAATGCTTTCACCATACTAGGTGCAAATTCCAGACATGAAGGAGCAACCGACAGAGCATGTAAATCACCAATTCTCTTGATAGACGAAATAGCAAGGAGAAATATAATCTTTAGAGTGAGGAATTTTTCTGAAACCTCCTCGATGGGCTCGAAGGGAGCCAAGGCCAGACCCTCAAGTACAATGGCCAAATCCCAAGCCGGTGCTCTAGATTGCAGTGCAGGCCTGAGCCTCAATGTACCACGGAGAAAACAAATAATAAGAGGATCTCTCCCAAGAGAAGAAGCCCCGAGAGGGGTGATAAGCAGATATAGCCGCTACGAACACCTTTAAGGTGGAGGCAGATAATCCAGCAGAGAAACGGTCTTGAGGAAATCGAGAACTGTACCAACCGGGCAGTTAACAAGATTTAAAAAACGTTCTCCACGCCATGTAGAGAACAGTTTCCATTTCAATGTACATAGTTTTCTCGTGGAAGGAGCTCTGGATTGAAGGACGGTCTCAACGACCTCAGTCGAGAGACCGGATTCTATGAGCTGGGCCCCCTCAGAGGCCAAGCCCACCATTTCCACAACTCCGTTTAACCCTTTTCTATTATGTGCAGGACCCATAGAGAAATATTTGGCAGAAGTTTCGACGCTGCCAGAAATTCCGATGAGGGAACCAGTCTCTCGAGACTGGCCTCTGGATTTGATTGAACAATCATTTCGGTGCCCCGAAGCGGCGAACCGGCAGGGAACAACCGAACTGACCGTTCTACAACCCTCCTCAGAGGATTGCACAGGGACGCTGACACCTCGGCGCCCTGAAGCGGCGAACCGGCAGGGAACAACCGAAGTTGCAGCGCTGCGACCCTCCTCAGAGAGTCGCACCCCAGCAGAACTCCCGGGAGCATTGATAACGGGGGGAATGTGTACAGGTGCAGCCTCGGCCACACCTGCACCATAGCGTCCAGTCCGAGAGGAGCTGGATATGTGAGGGAAAACCATAGCGAAAAGATCGACCTGAGCTTGACCAAAGATTTCCAGTAGGAGCTCCACCACCACGGGGTGAAGTCTCCATTCCCCGGGCCTCAGCCCCTGCCTCAACAGGATATCTGCTCTGATTTACGAGATCGTCAGTGTGTTGTCCGGACCCTCCGCCGAGCGACCACTCATGATCACTTCCGACTTGTGAGGGAAGCATCCGTCGATAGCATAATGCGTCGACAAGAAACCCCCAACACTGGGCCTGGGCGAGGAACCAAGGTTCTTCCACATGACCGAGGCACGTAGGCATAGCCGCGTGACCTTGATCATGTGAAAACGGATTTCCCCTCGGAGAAAACCCCTTGGTCCTGAGCCACCACTGCAGGGGTCTCATGTACAGAAGGCCAAAAGTAATTACGTTGAACGCAGCTGACATGAGACCCACAGTCTGAAACTGTTTCACAGTGAGTGACTGGCCTAGATAAACCCATATTACACCTAGAAAAGTGGTCCTCTGAGCTGGGAGGATCACACTCTTCTGGCGTTGAGTGGCAACCCCAACATCTTTAAATGAGACAGAACGACATCTCGATGCCGAACTGCCATATGCTCAAATTGAGCTAGGATCAACCAATCGTCGATATAATACAATACGCGAATGCCCTGGAATCTCAAAGGAGCCAGAGCTGCATCCACGCATTTTGTAAAGGTGCGGGGTGATAAACCTAGGCCAAATGGAAGAACCCGATACTGGTATGCTTCGCCCAATTTTTAAAGCGAACCTCAGGAACTTCCTGTGATGAATAGATACTTGGAAGTACGCGTCCTTCAAGTCTATTGTGACAAACCAGTCCTCGGACTGAATCTGTGATACAATCTGTTTAAGTGTAAGCACTTCCTGCTCCATAACCAGAGCCTGCTGTGAGTTCACTACCGTAGGGAGGACCCCCTGAAATCTGGGCGGACGAGAACCGCTGTAACCCTTTTCCATTATGTGCAGGTCCCATAGAGAAATATTTGGCAGAAGTTTCCACGCTCTCGAGACTGGCCTCTGGATTTGCTTGAACAATCATTTCGGTGCCCTGAAGCGGCGAACCGGCAGGGAACAACCGAACCGACCGTTCTACAACCCTCCTCGGAGGATTGCACGGGGACGCTGACACCTCGGCGCCCTGAAGCGGCGAACCGGCAGGGAACACCCGAACTGGCAGCGCTGGGACCCTCCTCAGAGAGTCGCACCCCAGTGGGAGCCGAGGAGAAACGATTTCTCAAAACCGTCCCTCCTTTTATTTTTTCGACAGGACTTCTTGTCTAAGCTTTATTGGAGATGACGACAGTCCTCTTTTTATTTAGATCTTGCCTACCTCTAACAGCTTAGTTCCTACGACCCTCCTCGGAGGATCGTAGGAAAAAGCAGGCACCTCGGCACCCTGAAACGGCGAACCGGCAGGGAGACCGAACTGACTGCTCTACGACCCTCCTCGGAGGATCGTATGGGGACGCTGACACCTCGGTGCTCTGAACGGCGAATCGGCAGGGAACAACCGAACTGGCAGCGCTGCGACCCTCCTCAGAGAGTCGCACCCCAGAGGGCGCCGAGGAGAAACGATTTCTAAAAACCGTCCCTACCCCGGAGGGGACCACCCTTAGAAGCCTGATAGCCTCAGCATCAGGTCTTCTTCTTTGCACTCTATGCCAGTTTAAGGAACATAGATTGGTGAGGAAGAAACCTCTGGAACGCCGCTGAAAGGTTTAGTTTTCTTGAAAGCGGAGCGTCCAGACATTTTTATCTTTCTTTTCCTTTATTTTTATATCAGAAAAACGTATACATATAAACATATATATATATATATATATATTCTCGAATATATTCTCGAATAGAGTCAATGCTGACATCCTCACATTCATCTATGTCCTTAAATACTTTACCCACCAGTACTGCCTCATAAAATGTATTTATTATTAAAGATGGCTGGTGGGTAACGTCGGGGTTAAAAATGATGACGCCGACTCGGGAGAGAGAAAGCTCGCAAGCGTCTCTATAATCCAAGGCACTGTCATACCATGATACTTAATACCCATAACATTACTCTAGTTAAGACGTTTGGGTATTAAACACATAAAATAGAAACCGGTTTATTCCACGATCTCGACACCTCAGTGTGGAGATAGGGAAAAACCAGTAGTCCCCGACGAGGAGGCTGAGATACAGAGTTTTCCTGTTTTTTTAGATACATTTCATCTAATAAACTCTTTTTATTTTCACTCTCATAATGTTCAGCTGTCGAGTAAATATTTAACTAGCAACAGCATTAGAAAACCCTCCTTTAAAAAGCTCATCTTTACTCAACAGAGTTATGAGCTGCCCATTTATTGAAAAATCAAACATCTGCCTTTTTCTTAATACTTTTATTTGTTTTGTTCACTTTTTCTTAACAAAACACTAACGATACCAATTCCTCGGAACTGGAAATCGCAGCACACTGGATCTGCAAGTGAAAGCTAAGATAGGGCGGAGCCCGTCCCAACCCACGCTGTCAGATCCGTTTGCGAACCCCAAAATGCGAGTCGCCGCCGTGTCTAGGCAACAGCGGAACCCGCGCGGGTAGCGCGAACCGAACCATTCTCCTCAAAGAACGATCGGCGAGAGCGGAGCGTCTTCATAGATAGACTCATACAATGCACACAATCAGCCCACTCGAGGACTGACTGGGCATGCTCCACTCCCAAACAAGCAACACAAAGCTGATGTGTGTCCCCACCCGTAATATAACGAGGGCAGGGAACAACACACCGTCAATAATCTTGCTTGCTCGCCATAATAATGATAGATTGGGCTTGACAGACAACAATAAATAGACAAGGACAGATATACAGAGAGCGCTTGCTGAAGGTACAGAAGCTGTCGCGGTCTGATTTCAGGGCTGCTATATAGTTTCCTGGTCTATGACGTCACCTATGTCGTAGTGGGCTTCCATTGGACTGATTTTACACGTGCTTCACGATGTAATAACGCAGAGCGTTCCCATCGCGTCTCAAACGCAGCTCGAGTTCCCTTGAAAGGGAACAAGCGTGCGCATCTTTAGAAATTTGTGTTTGAACTTCTGTTTTTGCGGTAGCTCTGTATATTTCAATGGCATCACAGTCGAAGAGTATTTAGCTGGTGAAGTGTATTTACTTATTGTAGACTTAACGAAAGTTATCATGAGCATTGTAATGTTTGAAGCGGTTGTTGTCAAAACAAAATGTCAGTAGACCAGGAAGATTTTAAAATGAGCGGTTCATTCATAAATCCGTAAGACCTTAACTTTATAATGTGGAAATACAAACGGGAAGACAGAACACAACGAGCGCAGCGCTTAAAAGGGGTGGAGTTACATAAAGTAAATACAGGAATGCTTTAATCACATAACTGACTAAAATACTTAAAAATCAAATAATATATATAAACTAGAAAAATACCTTTAATTTACAGTGGCCGTCTGGAAGACAATGTTGTGCATTATCTTATCCTGATTTTTAGCACCAGACAAAATAAACTGCGATTCTCTGTTTCACAGCACTCTGGCTTTCCCAGCTAATACAGAAAGCAGATGCCACTGTCTGATTGACAATATTTGGAAAACTATCTTGTTTCTATGGTGCAATACAGTTGCCTTATGTCAGGACAAATAATACAGTGAGCCAAAGTTCAAAACGGAACAGAAGAAATTATGGTGAATGTTAAATTATGGCACATTCTTGATAGTTGGACATAAAAAAGTATAAACCAAATGAACCTAGATTTTCCAGGTTTCTGGTCTAAACAACAGACAGCAGGAATTGTCTGTACTTTACTTTTGTTGATTTGCAGTCTTCAGTGTGAAAGCAGGCTTGAAATGAATCTAAAAGATGAATGAGAGAGTATCTTCAAAAACAACGATCAGAGGACTTCCTACCTTTGTATCCCAGCACAGCCACAGCTATGGTGAGCAGAGCACAAAGCACATACAGAAGAGCAATGGCCACCCTCAGTGCCCAGTCATTTTTACATTTAGTGCATTCACTTCCCTCCTGGATTCCTGCAACACAAAAGAGCATTGCATCAAACATTGAAAATGCTTTTCAGCATGATGTAAATACATATCTCTCAATCCCTCATTCTTAAAGGACAATTCTGGCCAAAAATGAACCTATAGGGCTAAATAACACATGGGTACCGAGTCGACCGTTCTCTGGGATGCGTTTTCATGATAATCCAAAGTACCCCGTTTTAACGTTAGTATTAGTTTAACCACAGAGTAGTATATAATGTAAAAATAAAAATCACTAGTTAATACCACTAACAAGGCTCAAAATAGCCCCACACTAATACGGTAGCATAAATGAGGGTCCCTACCTGCAAACCGAAGCATTGAGAACTTTGTAAGTGTACAGACAGTTTAATAAGAAGATACTTCATAAAGACAGCACACTTTGCATAGGTAGTAGCCATCTTTGGAAAACAGTCTCGACCAGTCGAAGCACGAACGTCGTGCTAGGTACTGGCCGATAGTCACAGTTCAGCTCACGTATCACAGCGTTCGTGGTTCGACTGGCCGAGACTGTTTTCCAAAGATGGCTCCTGCTTGTATACTTGAAGTGTACTGTCTTTATAAAGTATCTTATTATTAAACTGTCTGTCTGGCTATTTTGAGCCTTGTTAGTGGTATTAATTAGCGATTTTTATTTGTACTTACTCTATGCCCCATGCACTAGCGCTATAAGCTAATCTGTGGTTAAACTAAAACTAACGTTAAAACTAACGTTAAAACTGGGTAAATTCGATTATCATGAAAACGCATCCCAGAGAACTGTCGACTCGGTACCCATGTGTTATTTAGCCCTAGGTTCATTTTTGGCCGGAATTGTCCTTTAAATGACAATCAGGGAACTGCCTTTGGTTCCTTAAAGGGATAGTTCACTCACAAATCGTCATTTCTCAGCCTAATGTTGTTCCAGACCTATATGACTTTCTTCTGTGTGACATAAAAGAAGATATTTTGAAGAATGTCTCTTTTTTCAGTAGGGTCCAATGTTGTTTTGGACCTGATTGACTTACATTGTATGAATAAAAACATTCTTTAAAATATCTTCTTTTGATATTTACATATAGAAAGTAAATAATCACAATATTTGTGTAACTTTTTCAGCAAAACTTTACAATAAGGTTTCATTAGTTTACACTAGTTTCACTTTTGTTAACATGAACTAAGAATGAACAATACTTTGACAGCATTTAGTAATCTTAGTTAATGTTCATTTGAACATGTACTAATACATAAAATAAAAAGTTGTATTTGTTAAGTAAGGGTTAATGTACATCCAGCCGGTTATTATCACAGAATAAACAGACAGAGTGATCATGACCCCGACACGAACTGAAAAATGGCAGCAACGTTTGAATGAATCCGGTTATTATTGATTTGAGTTTTAATATTTTATTAATATTTTATTAGCTCAACAAACGCAAAACTTCCATGAAGAAAGAAGGTTCCTAGCAAGTGTAAAGTGCTGACTTTAGTGACAGTTACAGTACTCAGATGAGCCTGGTGTATCAGCTTTTACCGGTTGTTTTGGGAAATAACATACCGCTGGATGGCGCGAATGACCACCAATCAGAATCAAGTATTCCACAAAGCCCTGTAATAACATTAGTTAATGCACTGTGAACTAACATGGACAAACAAAGAACAACTGTATTTTTATTATTTAACATTAACAAAGATTAATAAATACTGTAAAAAAAAAACCAATGTATTGCTTGTTGTTAGTTCATTCATGTTAATTAATACATGAACTAATGCAAACAAATGACACCTTATTGTAAAGTGTACCCTTTTTTCTAGCATATTTTATGGTCTTTCTACTCATTATGTTTGACATGTTGATGATGATCTATGATTTTCATTCAGGTTTTAGACATGGCTACGTTTAGAATTGCCAAACATAAATTGTCAAAACATCTGAAACACCGTCAGGAAATTACTTGAAGAAAAAAAAACAAATTCCAAGGGACAAACAACTATTTCAGTGATTTCACGCAAAGCAGCTTTAGAGATCACAGTGTTTCACCACATGATGGTGTAAGCGAATAACTACCTCTCTGTTTGTTTTCAAGAGTCAAGCTGAAACTACACCATCGGGGCTTACTGCAGCGAGAGACCATGTGTCATGCTTGTCCTGAACAAGAATGACTGATTTGTGTCAGTCTGGTTCAGATTACCATGGAGCCAAATTGTTTTCCCCTTCGGTCAAGAGGAAATAAGCGGTCAACCGTAAACAGTGTCCCACAAAGACGAACCACAAGTTTGTATGGTCATAACAGACTATGACGTCAAATTCGCCACACGCTGCGTGTTTTTGCTGCAGCAATGAGTAAAGATGACCCCTGTTGTGTTTAAGTTGAGGCTTAGCAAATAACCATGTCCACTATCTCCAGAAGCACCCCAGACATTCCACAACGAGGCTCACATCCTTGTTTGACTTATCAGCATATGGTCGGAGTGGCAGCCATGGCATCCAGGTCAGGCCAAAATGAAAGCCCCAGGAGAGAGCTATGGGGTGGGCAGGTCGCTGAGGAGCTTGTCCTTAGACCCTCACATCTGTGTAAACATCATGGCAGAGCGCCTCAAAGGGCCCTCCAAGCTATGGCCCCGGATGTAGGGGGGGTTTACATTGAGGATTTGGTGAGGTGGTCTGTGTGGGGGAGATCAGAAGAGGCCTACCCACCCTCACCCAACTAAAACCAAACCGCACCATGTAAACAAGCAACATTACAACCTCTGGCTATGGGTCACTGGGGTGTGCAAAGGAAAGAGAAAAGAAAACAATAAATGCATCACTTTTACATTGCTGTAGAGTGTTTATTGCTGTGTTTCTTTCACCTAATGAAAACTATTAACTAGAAATGGACAAATTGCTCCTGACTAACAGCTCTGAAGCTAGATTAACCACACAGCTTGCTCCTTTTCACGCATGGTTTCAAAATCAGGAGGGAAAAGCTAATTTAACTGAAGAAATACAGATGTGTTCTTTCAGATTGCTGGAATTCCAAGACTGGACACTTAAATTTGTACTCTGAAACAACAGATAGGGAACAAGCAAACATGTTCCACCTACACTAGGTTTGAGAATGAAAACTGCTTTGTATTCAGGTTTTTTGGGGGTAAATTCTGGAACTAATTGGCGTTCCGTTAACTGTTCCGCAAGTGTTCCCAGTGAACCTATAGAGTTACCTGCAGTAGTTAAACAATGATGCATCTGCATCGCAGAAAAATACAACGTTGCTAAATCTACAACTAACATTTATTTTTCTTGCAGGATTAACAATTATGTGCTTCTGAAACTTGAAATGTCCCAAAAACACTTTTGTCAAAGTCAGTCAGTTAACGTGTCTGAATAATTTACAAATATAACAAAAGGGGAAATGAAACTAGACATCTAATTATATAAACTCATGACTTTGAGGAACAAAGTAATCAAGAAATCAGGATTTGCTATTAAGCCCCTTTCACACAAAGATTCCGGAAAATACACGGATAAAGTGACCAGGGATTTGACCTGGGTTCGTTTGACTTTGGTTCATTCACACTGCCAGTGATTTTCCGGAATCAGAGAGTGCGTTCACACACAACCCTTAAAAATCCCGTAAAGACACGTGACATCGATGTGACATGTAATGTCTCAGCAACGTCTATAGTTTGCTTATGAGCTGTGATTTCTCTCTCGAGAAACCACGCTTGTGCATTTTATTCTCTGATTCGATCAGAAACTAGCGCATTACGTACCTTTTCACGCTGGCGAACGATCCCGGCTTCAGCGCCATCATTACGACACGGCATTGATTACGGTTTTTGTTCACACAGCGTGCGTTCCGGGACTGAACACGGCAATGTTACTAGGTCCCCAACCCGGCATCGATCCCGGCATCAATCCCGGGTCGTGTTTGCGTTCACACAGAAGGTGTTCTGGCAGTAATTAAAGCGTATTCAAAGGCATTGTCTAGACTGAGTTTGTTTAATTATTGCTGCGCAGCAGGTTAGTGGAACACTAGAGACCTTATTCCCAAGGGATAGTGTTCAAAAAGGAATGAGATGTCGTTTGACTAAGTGTGAGACTCTTAGGTGGGAGCAGATGCGGTCAGGTAACTATAATTCTTAAGACATTTTATGCAATCAGAGTAGCTACACTTAGGCATCAACCAACGCGGTCAGAGTCACCTTGAGTATCATTTTTCATGTTTCAGGGACACTTGGTTAAACTTAAGTCAGGTGCGTAGGGGAAAATCTACCACACGTCACAAACTACCTTGTAACCAATTACGTTAACGTGCTGGCGGATTTTACCATATCATTAACAGCGAAATAGCAGGAGAGTCTTGAGAGAAGCCAAATTATCCCGGTATATTTTTCTGTTGATATGAAAAATCGGTCGATTTAGCAATATAGCGGGTCTATAATGTATATTACGTTCCTATGGATTGTAAAAGCAACTGTCTGACTCTGACATGCGAACGGGAACATGGTATGTGTAACATTAGCAGCACATTATTAGCTGTTGCATAGTCAAGCAAAAGGCTAATCATATTAATTACAGTTATGTGTCCGACGTTGTAAAGAGCGATACCTTTGTGCAGCGTTTACCTAAATAAGTCGGCTGAGTGAATCTCTGAGCTGGCGTGAGTGGAGGTGGGGCTAATTAGCATATTCATGAATCCAAGTATACTAAATTAAGCTATTTTAATTAAGCCATGTAGATTTTTTTTCACAGGAAAAAACGTTTAATTATGTCATATTGGTGATCAAATATGAGTTTTAAAGGTGACATATGATGCTCCTTTTCACAAGATGTAATATAATGGTGTCCCCAGAATGTGTCTGTGAAATTTCAGCTCAAAATACCCCCCAGATCATTTATTATAGCTTGTCAAAGTTGCCCCTTTTTGGGTAAAAGCTAAAATGTCCTTTTAAATGCAAATGAGATGCTGCTCCCCGTCCCCATTCTGAAGAGAGCAGGTCCTTTACACGAGCTTTGGATACAATAACAAAATATATAGTCACAATAGTCAGAATTGTGAAATATAAACTATTCTGAGAGGAAAAAAGTCAGTCTTTTTTTCCTCATAGAATTGGACTTTATAACTCGCAATTGCGAGTTTATATCTCACAATTCTGACTTTATAACACGCAATTGCGACTTTATATCACGCAATTCTGACTTTATAACACGCAATTGCGACTTTATATCACGCAATTCTGACTTTATATCTCGCAATTCTGACTTTATAACACGCAATTGCGGCGTTTTATCACACAATTCTGACTTTATATCTTGCAATTCTGACTTTATAACACGCAATTGCGACTTTATTTTACGCATTTCTGACTTTATAACTCGCAATTGTGAGAAAAAAAGTCAGAATTGTGAGATAAAAAAAATCACAATTATTATTATTATTTATTTATTTAGTGGCGGAAACACGCTTCCATAGTTTCTGGCGATTTCCATTGAAAAAAAAAAGGAATCCACTGCTCTCTTGTCTCATCTGAGGCTGGGACTCTAAAGAGTGTTCTGTGCTCGTATGTGCAGCCAACGACAGAACAGTTTGCATGTTTTGCTCGAACTTTTGCCATTGCGTTAATAATAAGATCCCCTTCCAACGTCAGAGGGGGAGCGAAATCTGATCGGCTTGTTTCTTGACGTGCTTGCAGAGAAAGTCTGACCAAAACTAAGTTACTGGGTTATCACTTTTCATGTTTTCTGGGTTGGTAGATGCACCGGGGACCTGATTATAGCACTTAAACACGGAAATAGTCTGATTTTCATGATATGTCACCTTTAAGGGATAAAATGATTGACTACAGGAGGACTTTAAGTGAATCAATAGCTTACAACACAACAAGTGTACATGTCTGTGTAAACATCTTTTGCATTTATGTTAAATATAAATGTTTTTTTAATTTTATTATTGAAATAATGTCATCATATGGCAATGGAATTGGACTTCTTTTATGGATCCTTTAAGGAACTAGAATTGTTCTATATAAGAATTATAACCAGAATCTGACTTAGTCATTTTTTCACGATTCCCATCCTTACTTAAAATGTTTCCTTATTCAAAACTCTTACACACTTGCCAAATGTATTAATGCAGTCTATGTGGACCGTACATGACAACAGTATCTATACACATTTGGACGCATATCCAAACACCCACACATTTAATGTTTGTAACTCACATACATGAGAAAACCTATAGGGAAATTATAGAGGCCCTGGAATGGATGACCATACCTTGCCCTTTACTGCAGGGTTTTAGGGAGGGTCTGGAAAGTGGCTAGTGTTCATTTCAACAGACCAGCAGTGACTGGTTCAGGTACAGGAAATTCCAAATGAGAAAATAACTAGTCAAACAGCCTGAATTAAGTTAAAACATAAGACACAACAGTCGAATCCTACTGTATGTTAATGTGCATTGGATGACTGCTATCCCAGTCAACACTTCAGAGTTTGAATCCTACAGATCTCATGATGGATCATATTAAAAGTTGGAGAACAAAAGTGCTGCTTTAACCCTGAGTGAGATGAGGTTGTTAAGCTGTGGCAGGAGATTGAGAGAGAGAGAGAGAGAGAGAGAGAGAGAGAGAGAGAGAGAGAGAGAGAGAGAGAGAGAGAGAGAGAGAGAGCATCAATGCCTGTGCAACAGCTGTGTTTCATTTAGACTCAGGAAGTCGCTCAAAGAAAATTCCTGTACTTCTCTTTTTTCTTTGTACCTGCTATAAGACCCACTCACACTTGCCCAATGCAACAGAACACTTATGATGGAAATTTCCATGGCAACAAAAATACATTTTTCCACAATACACACAAAAAATTGTCCATGTTTGAGTTGGTTTTGATTTGGTATTGTGACTAAAATATAGGGGGATTCTTCAATATGGGGATTAAGTTTTTGTGCCCCTGAATGATTTAAAATATGCTATTGTTACTTTAATTGTTCTAGTTTTAGCATAAATTATAGTAGGTTTTAACTTTTCAATTGTCTCTTTGTAGTATTTTCTCATTTTTAAGAATAGTGAAATGCATCTTGATTCTCGAGTCTGCGCAGTAGTGAGTGTGAAGTGGAACCATGGTATCAAGGCCCTGCCCACATTCCCCCAGAAACGGTTAGTACAGTTTACTGCAGAACAACTCATTATGTTGGTGTGAAATAAACGGTTATGGAAATGTAGAAATTAAAGTTAAAGCTCCAATCTCCTCCTGAACATCCCGGAAAAAAGTCAGTTGGTGCCTCATTGACTACTTCATTCAGCTGAAGCTGTCAATCATGACGTCACACTCCTGTTTTTATAGCATCAAATAACTAACTAAAACCAAACTTATTTAAAAAAACGAATACTTGAACTTACATCAGCCAAGATCTCCCAAGGCCGTCTAATTTGGTCTCACATAAACCATAAAGGCCTCAAGCAGCCTTTACAATTTTTACAAAAACTTGCTTGCACATTTACTGTGGGTGGCTGATTCATAATTATGTTTAATAATGACGTTCAAATGTTTGTGCTATTGTGACCAACAGTTTGAAAGCTAATGAATAGTTACAGATACATTAAGCAAATCTGAGCAATGAACTCCTCAGGGTCCAATCAGAGTCCAGGCATTTGAGAAAAACAATTATTTTGTCATTTGATAATAATTATAGCCTTATCTGAATGATCTGAATGCAACAAATGTGCAAAAGCTGTGATAATAAAGTATTTTTTCCCTCATAATTTCATTCAAGTATTACCTCTACTGATTTCATATAGGCAATCGTTTTGTGACTGGACACATCTTGAAGACCAGAAGTGTGAAATGATTAAGCATGGCCAACTAGTAAAAACAGGCCCTGTCAATCTCTGAAGATGACAAGGAAACAAACCTTTGCTGTATGTCAATGCAGTTTATATCAACATAAGAAAACAACGAGTTTCATCATGCATTTCATATATGATGCGTCTACAGTATCACTATGTGGCCACTGGCCACTGCTCACATCTGGAATCATCACTCACAACAAGACACAAATAAATTACTATTCGCATGCAGTTCTTTTCAGTTGTGTAGCACCAGAAATATCAAATTTTGTGAACATCTCTGGATCCAATCATCATGCCCCCAGTGTCCCTCATTAAAAGCCCCTCTCTGGAATGTTAACAAGTAATGCTTTAAAAAAAGGGGGTAACTACAGAGACAAATTACTACACCATTATCTTTATAAACCTCTGAACTGTACAGCTCCACACTACTAGCATGAACCCCCCCCCCCCTTCCTTTTGACAGCAAACAGGTTTATAACACTTTAAATGGACACAACCATCTGGAGCATATTAAAGAGGGGGTCAAATGATGCAAGAGAACATTTGATACATCATCCCACCATGCCAAGGATTGAAGAACAAACATCTAAAATGTCAGCTCAGCTTACAGTTTGGATGCAAGGAATGGTTTCCTCAAAGGATCCTTTATGTTACTGACTTTACCCAAGTTGCATTTAAAGGGCACCTTTTATGCAAAATTCACTTTTACATGGTGTTTGAACATAAATGTGTGTTGGCAGTATGTGAGCAAAACCACCCTAGAATGATACAAATCCACCCAGTATTTTTTTTTACAATCTCAATAAATCATAAGCACTGTCTCAAAACGAGCTGTTCTAAGATTCGGCTCAGTGTGACGTAGAATTGAGCAAACCCCACCAACGTAGTTTGATTGACACTGTGGTTTTGGCATAGACCCCGCCCTCTGTGATCTGTTCAGCATCCTCCATTGTTTCAATGACAGCCGGTGTTTGTTCTGACGATTTGTGCTGCCTTGTGGAAAATGTCTCCTAAGAAACATAACTGTTCTGTTGTGGGATGTAATAATGTTCATAGTAGTTTTCACTTACTTCCGACATCAGAGCCACTAAAAACGCAGTGGATGGATTTTATTTAGGAAGAAAAGGTGGCACTTAAACTTCCAAAATACATTTATGTTTGCGCGAATAATTTTCTGACAGACTGTTTTGTGAACGAGGGTCAATTCAAAGCAGGTCTTGCTTCAAAGTTAATCCTCAAGTTTGGATCGTTGCCTACTGTTCGCGATCCAACGTCACCTCCAGTAGAAGTAAGTGTATTTTATTATTTTTGAGCAAATAGTCATTTCAGTCGATGTCAGCCAATTCAACAACAAATGCGTCTAAAGTTGTTGTCGTCGTCGTAGGATGTCTGTGTAATAATTTAAACCTTGTTTGTATAGTGTGTAACCACACATACATTTTTTAAAGATATTGTATTAAAAACTGTGCATGTTTTCTGTAAAGACAAGACATCAAAATTGCTGTTTCATCCGTCTTGTAACCTTCCATACAACAAATAGCGTCAGACAGTTTTGTCACGTATTATTTTTTGCAACAATTACAAATGTAAATAAATTAATAACGTTACCTGTTCTTTCTCCCTGCAGCATATATTTTCTTGTTCTGTAGCCATCTTCTCACATTTGCCACATAAGCACCTGTACGACAAGTAATGTAAACATGACGCAACATGTCCCTCGCATAAATGTAATTTCGTTTGTACAGCAAATGTTATCACAGTGTTTGTGTTTGTAGTTTCAAAAAATTGCGCCAACGTTATCACAGTTTGTGTGTGTCTGTGTGTGTGTTGCACATCCATAATTGCAAAGGGGACGCGATTACAACTCTATAAGTACATAAATGTATCAAATAACCATTCCGAGACGTCCTGGTCCATTCTCATTTGTGTTTCTTCTGCCGGAGTCTCTTCATCATCAGGGTCTGATTCCGGTTCAAACATGTACGGCTGAATGCCATACAAAACAGCAGGTCTCTCACTGTCAGCCATTCTGCTTCTACCGACTGTTTATTGCAGGTTTATTGCCATAGGTTTACAAGTTACGCCCTCATCCAAAGCCAAATGCAGCTCATTTACATTTAAGGTGGTACACACCAAAACAGCTCTTTTTAAAACAGGCACCAAAAATGACATTTTCAAATGGTTATAATAAAGTAATTGTGGGGTATTTTGTGCTGAAACTTCACAAATACATTCCGGGGACACCCAAGACCAATATTACATCTTGTAAAAAGGGGCATAATAGGTGCCCTTTAAAGTGAGGTTATAGGAAGTGAATTCTGTAGCATATATTAGAGAGATGTTAACTTATGAACAACTTCAACATGCCACCAAATCTGGTGTATCCGTGTGGAATAGGTCTGGACCAATAGCACAGCCAAGTAAACTGGAGCATTTTAAATGAGCGAGTAGATTCATGAGATCGAATCTTTATAGAAAATGACTAACAATCCAGGTTATATTTCCTCTGCATATTGTTAGGCACTCATGGTTGGGCTACGGCATGAAGACTTTGTTTACATGTTTACTTGTCTCTGCTCAAATGTAATAAGACACATGCAGTTTTGATACAAACAAATCAACAGCAAAGCAGTTTATAGAACATCTTTGTAACGTTTCTGGATCCGGCAGTTTTTCTTTATGACATCAGCAACAAAATAAAGGCAGAAATAGGAATAAATCCTCTCTGGAGTTCAGCGAAAGGCAATAAAGTCTTTCCTAAGATATTGGCAGAGTCACTGGGACACGTGTGGGTTGTTTTCAGCTCCAATTATTTCCTTATGTGCTCAAGGCCATGTGCGGTTTTAAAAATCCAGTGAGACTCTAAAAGAATGAGAACTAGTGATTGTGAAAACAGCTTCTCAACAACTTGAATAACTGGTTAATGGTCATTCAAGATAAATTAAACATATTTTGTTCTTGCAGCTTAGAATGAAAATATTGAGGACTAGCGTCCATGTAGATGCTTAAGAGGAGCCCTGGAAATCATCTGTATTGTATTACTGTAGAAATACAATGTCGAATACAGCAGAACGTTAAGAGGAAATCATAAAAAGGATGTATGGAAAATGTGTGGAGACAAAAACAGAGATAATTCACAGCCAGCCAGACAGGCAGATTCCACTCAGAATCTGAGACAGGAAATCAAAATCCGAAGCCAAGAGCCTCAAGCTAATGAGCTAAAAGAGAGATTCTGCTCTTGATATTGGTCTATTTCACTAAATAAATGCAAATACGTTTAAATCCATTCTTCTCCTACTACTTTTCCAAATGGTTTAACAGTATTATGCTTATAACTTAACCTGACCCTCAATTTTTATGAAGTTATTTATTTTATATAATGTCTCTCTTGGTGATTGATGCAGAAAGTATCATTAAAAACATAGCAAGAAAACAATGTTGGCTTTAAAACATGCAGAATTTGGCAATGACTTTAGTGAAGTGACTTCACCTTGTTCTTATTCCAGAACACAATATGTTATTTTTATTGTTGTTGTTTTTAATTGCACAATATAAATGCAAAACAACTATTTAAGTCTACTCTGAGTTGAAGAACAAATGTTCCTTACAAATGTACATAAAGAACTAACATTACGTACAGTCATTGCAAAGTCCTGGCGTTGTTCTCGGGTGGCTTAGTATGGAGTGGGAATGGGATACATCCTTTGTAGCCTCTTCACTCACAAGCATTAAGCACAAAAAAGCTACATTCACAGTTTGTGCAGACAAAGTGAACAAAATTTTATTTTTATGCTTTTAAACCCCAATCTTTTAGACGCGTAAGTGATCAGTGAGCAGATTCATATAGCAGATTCTTATTCTGCATGTGCTTATAGGTGCAGTAATTTTCTGGCATATCTACAGTAGTTGCAATAGCTTTGTCTTGAGCGTCAACCAATGCCAAATGAGTTTCAAATAAACTGGCCATAGAGAGACCTGACAGAAAGGTGAATAGTTGCATGGCATGCTTATGTATACTATGTCGTCAGGTTTCCTTAAAGCACAAACACATGCCTCATTATCCCAACATTAGAAACATTAGGCCACAAGGGCACATGCCATTATAATCATATATGATCCAGACGAACAACTAAAGGCTTATTAGTAGAACATTTGAGTAATCACATTGAGTCTGAGCTGCTTGCATAAATCTGCTTCACTGTAAAATCATACTCGCAGTGACATCGTAATGTTGTTATGGTCAACTATATATATATATATATATATATATATATATATATATATATACACACACTCACCTAAAGGATTATTAGGAACACCTGTTCAATTTCTCATTAATGCAATTATCTAATCAACCAATCACATTGATTCAATGCATTTAGGGGTGTGGTCCTGGTCAAGACAATCTCCTGAACTCCAAACTGAATGTCAGAATGGGAAAGAAAGGTGATTTAAGCAATTTTGAGCGTGACATGGTTGTTGGTGCCAGACAGGTCGGTCAGACTATTTCACAATCTCCTCAGTTACTGGGATTTTCACGCACAACCATTTCTAGAGTTTACAAAGAATGGTGTGAAAAGGGAAAAACATCCAGTATGCGGCAGTCCTGTGGGCAAAAATGCCTTGTTGATGCTAGAGGTCAGAAGAGAATGGGCCGACTGATTCAAGCTGATAGAAGAGCAACTTTGACTGAAATAACCACTCGTTACAACCGAGGTATGCAGCAAAGCATTTGTGAAGCCACAGCACCCACAACCTTGAGGCGGATGGGCTACAACAGCAGAAGACCCCACCGGGTTCCACTCATCTCCACTACAAATAGGAAAAAGAGGCTACAATTTGCAAGAGCTCACCAAAATTGGACAGTTGAAGACTGGAAAAATGTTGCCTGGTCAGATGAGTCTCGATTTCTGTTGAGACATTCAGATGGTAGAGTCAGAATTTGGCGTAAACAGAATGAGAACATGGATCCATCATGCCTTGTTACCACTGTGCAGGCTGGTGGTGGTGGTGTAATGGTGTGGGGGTGTGTTTTCTTGGCACACTTTAGGCCCCTTAGTGCCAATTGGGCATCGTTTAAATGCCACGGCCAACTGATCATTGTTTCTGACCATGTCCATCCCTTTATGGCCACCATGTACCCACCCTCTGATGGCTACTTACAGCAGGATAATGCACCATATCACAAAGCTCGACTCATTTCAAATTGGTTTCTTGAACATGACAATGAGGTCACTGTACTAAAATGCCCCCCACAGTCACCAGATCTCAACCCAATAGAGCATCTTTGGGATGTGGTGGAACAGGAGCGTCGTGCCCTGGATGTGCATCCCACAAATCTCCAACGACTGCAAGATGCTATCCTATCAATATGGGCTAACATTTCTAAAGAATGCTTTCAGCACCTTGTTGAATCAATGCCACGTAGAATTAAGGCAGTTCTGAAGGCGAAAGGGGGTCAAACACAGTATTAGTATGGTGTTCCTAATAATCCTTTAGGTGAGTGTATATATGTGACAACTGAAATTAAGTTCAAAGTTTAAGTAGCCTACTAAAAATGAAACTACAAAAAAACATTAAATAAAACAAATGACAATAGCACATAACAGATTTACTAAAACAAACAAGTTTAAAACTGAAAATATAAAAGTGAAACGAGTATGTAATTAACACATTCTATTGTTGCATACTGCATCTGCATTCTTAACATATACAATCGATTTTTGTTTCGAAATCCCTAGTATCTAGTAATTTTGAATGTTTCACTTATTTAGTTTAAAACAGATGTTACATACAGTATAAAAAATGTATATAATATAAAGCAGAATTCAAACGTAGTTTAACTTAACAGCCTCAAGGCTAAAACATTTTATTTAGAGAGCGTCTTGAAGGACTCCTACTAATGACCTCAGATATAGAAATCATATTACGAAATAAAGGTTTGCTTTCAATCTTTTATGGTTATGGTTTTATAAGGAACAGAGAGGAGACTGCTAGGGGCTAATAAAAAGAACACCTCCCACAAATGCACTGCTGCCTGAACCGATTTTCAATACGACTCATTGCTCTTGACAGTAATGTGATGTCATCTAAATGTATCCAAGGAGATTCAAAACAACCCCCTCATTCAGTACACTGTAATGTTCTGGAATACGGCCCTGTCATTTCATGACAGAGAAAGTGTTGGAACCCTCTGAGCTATTGCAGATTATTTTTGGGTCTGGATACATGTAGTCATATAAATGTAGTACCTCTCCTCAGGGAAACTTGAATGATAATTGAATTGTTATGTACATGTTTCTTCAATAATACATAAGCAGACGATAAGAGTGTTACCACAGAGCCATAGAGTTATATTACACATTGATTATGATTCTGAGTAAAGAGGGATACAGATTTTCTTCATGCACAGTTACCGGGTGACATTTGTTTCATATCTACAGTCTCAGAGGCATGATCTCATTTCGTCAGTATGTTTGCCAAAGAACATGCTTGGAAACAAAAAGGCTAAATTACAGTAAATTACAGCACTAAACAATGATCCTTCAAGGAATTAATGGCATACTTCAGAGAAAGTCAACAATTCCTGCATCCAAAGGGATAGTTAAAGGGATAGTTCACCCAAAAACGAAACTTCTGTCATTAATTACTCACCCTTATGTCGTTCCAAACCCGTAAGACTTTCATCTTCGTAACACAAATGAAGATATTTTTTATGAAATCTTAGCGATTTCTGTTCCTCCGTTGATAGCTACACAACTACCACTTTGATAGTTCAAAAATAGATCATAAAACAAATCCATATGAATCGAGCGGTTTTGTCCAAATTTTCTGGAGAGACACGATCACTTTAACAGACTGAATTTAGGCTTTTATTCACATAAACATTCATCAACTCACACATCAGTTGTGGTAAATGGAACCTCAAGGATGTTCACTTCACGTGTGTGAACCAATGAGGTTCAATCTCGTGTTACACAGTACGTTTAAGCTTCCGTAAGAACCAATGTGGGGTTTTTTTTGCGCATCAAGCAGTTACGGGTGAGCTTCTGTTTATGTTGGCAGATCAATGTTTATACGTGAATAAAAGTCTAAATTCAATCTGTTCATATAAAGCGAGTCTCTTTAGCAAATTTGGACTGTACCACCCAATTCATATTGATTTTTTTACAAACTTTTTGAAGCACCAAAGTGGTAGTGGATGTCAACAGAGGGACAGAAAGCTCTAAGATCTTCGTTTATTTGTGTTCTGAAGATGAACGAAGGTCTTACAGGTTCAGAATGACATGAGGCTGAGTAAATGATTACAGAATTTTCATTTTTGGGGGAATCCCAAAACTATCCCTTTATAGCCATTTAGAATTGTAAAACACTTTCTTCTCTTCTTAAAGGCACAGTTCATGCAAATATGTAAATTATGACATTATTTAATCTATGGCCTATCAATTTTCAGTTAAACACAAAAATAGAATTAGCTGTAAAATTGTTGTGCAGTCCTGCCATACAACAACCAGGGGCAGTCAAGATCAAAAATGGATAAAAACTCAATTAAAGACCACAAAAGACAACATTAGGTGGATTATTTTTATATTCTATTTATTAATATTTTTGAATTAGTTTATTTTTACATTTTCATTTTAGTTTAAGTGTAGCCATTTTATATTCTTTTTTATATATCTATTTTTTCTAGCTTTTTATTCTAATTGAGGTGAATGTACAGCTGAAAATTGATGAATAATAACCTTATTACATTATAATGTCTTTTGTTCTTTTTGGAGTTTGACAACCGTGGTCACTAAGGACTATGTAAAGGGTCTTTAAGAAATTCCTTGGCTGAACTGTCCCTCTAACCTCTTTACTGTGTTTGGAATGTTCTAGCAGGCGGGAGGAGTGTGGGTCGGGGGTTTGGAGCAGGAAAGGTTCATGCTAGTGGGTGGCCCACCGCAAGGCCTGGATCCTGACTCAGCAATCAGCAGCCGTCACAGTGGAAGGCTGTTCGTTACAGCAGCAACTAAGCTTAGCCTGACATAAGCCAGAATCGCCTAAGAGCACTCACAAGCTTCATCACTTTACGCAGCCAATAAAACCACCAAGCTCTTTAATAAACTTCCATGCCAGGCATGCTTGACACGTAACAGAACAAAGTGCAACAAACACCAGGAAAACGGTGCCACTCCACCCATGGCGTAAATGACTGAAAAACAAATATAAACACTAATTACATTGGAAGACATAAAAAACAAACCTCAAAATGAAATGGGGATGTGTTCGCATTATGTTACAACACTGAGTGGAGCCATGTCCAAATAAACTACAGAAGAAAAATACCTTGTGCCATAGTTCAAAGTGATTACAGTCCAAATGTCAGTCATCAGTGGAAGAAATCCTTGCTTTTTCACAATAATTTATGAATGCTTATCTGAGTTTAATTACATTGAAAAAGTAAAAAAAAAAAGTATCCTGATCAAGAATAATACCATGCATCAGTTCCCTTGACAGCCAAAGTAATCAAAGTCTCAGAAACAAAGGCACTGTGCCTCTGTCTTGGCCAGTTCCGCAAAACAGATTGCCAGTAAGTAGTACTCCGAGCAAAGGAAAATACTACATCTTTCTTTCACTCTACCTTTTTTTTTTAGGTCAGGAAGCGCAGAGTTGATTTTGGCTGAGTTGGGAGCCAAAAGACTTTCATTAATTTATCAGACCCAGCGCTGCACTCGGGGCCTGTCTTTTATTGGTAATGCCAAAAGAAAAAAGTTGGTCTCCATCAGTGACATATATTGTTTTTGAATGAATGCCAGACCCTGTGGAGCAAGAAAAGGCACAGAGTCCATCCATCATTTTGGTGTGACACCCTATCATATGACAGCATGTTATAGGCAAGAACATTTCCGAAAACCTCCTGCAAGAGTGGACGGATGCTAACTAGACCCACTCTCCTCAAACAGTAGTGTCCAACAGATGGTTTGTTTTAGAAGCTGAATTTATATCTATTTGTCCAGAGTGGAGAAGGAGAGCTTTGGTTGCATTCCTTGTTTACGCAAGGAGACCGCCACTCCTGATCTGTTCCCTGCCATACAAAGAAAATTGACTACTGAGAAGCACAAATTTAGTCAAGGCCTTCAACAACAAGTCAATTCAACATAAACAAGTAAGATTTACTCTAAATCTTTCTTGTCACTGTGTAAACTACATTGTTTCACAAAGAATTGTCTAGTTCAGATTTGTGTGGCTGCTTATCTCTCTTCCAAAGAATCTCCACCACTGAGAGCTCCACTAAAGGTGCTTTTAAAGAGGCGAATTCAACTGGCCTGACCCAGCGTTGACCCAAGCTCTTTCCAGAATCCTTCCAGCCTATGCTATGAACCTCCTCCTGGGAAGCGGCCATTTGTGGAAAAAAAAAACCTGTTCTCTGTTGGAAAACTGTGTGCCATGCTCATAATCCAGGCTTGAGAGATAAGGATAAAATCCTCCAGACCCCCCTAACAGCTCATCCCGCAGACCCTGTTGGCCATCTACCTCCATATCCTCCTGGTCTCTGGACATATATTGAAAACACAAAAGCACATCACGTTTCATGGCAGCATTACAGAACACCATGAAGACCCAGGGGGGTGCATTAAACAAGTACTCTGAAAACATTCTCTTCTAGTAATAAAAGACTTGAGCCAAATCACAAACACTCACTCTGGCACAAATATAATATATCAAATGCATCTACTACAAAACGTAAATAAGAGCAAAGACAGATACAGATACAAAAAAAGAGACAGATTTACTAGAGAAACAAAATTTTGTAAGATAAGACTCACGCTTACTTTCCAACTTTCTAGATTTAGTTCAATTTATGCTTTAAAACAAACAAACAAAAACAACGATAAACTAACAAACATTATATCCTGAACGATTCTTTATTTAATTGTTTTTACATTTGGTTATGGTTTCTTCTTTTCACAGAAAAATATAGAAACAGGTTATTACTTGTTAATTTTTTCAAATTGTGAAGGTTCTTAATAAAAAATAAAATAAAAATAAAATATATGTTTTTTTTAAATATAAAACTATATAAATATAAAAATGTATGTGTGTGTGGTAAACCTTACGTTATGGGGACAACATATTTGGACATTTTTGGGTCCCCATGAGGAAAACAGCTTATATGTATAGTATAAATCCTTATGCCAATGAAAAGTCCCCATAAAACATGGAAATCCAATGTGTGTGTGTGTGTGTGTGTATTTGTGTGTCTGTATGTGTAAACAATTTTTTTTTATCTGATCCAAAAATACAGATTAAGAAAATGTATAATTTGTTGAGTGAAACCTACATCCTACTATTATTTTTCTCATCAGATTTACTGTGAGCACACAATAAATTGTCACGGTCTGGGTTGGAGGAAAGGAGTGAGGACTCAAGTGCACAAACAATGAGGCCTAGTACTTTTTGACTCTTCTCTGGTATTATAGTTTTTCAAGATGGCGTAACGACATGGAAGGCTCCGTGGACCTACCCGTCACATGTATATAAAGATAATAAATTCTTCGTTTACGAGGATAAGTCAGATAATTGGCAGAGGTATTTGTACACCATTGAGGACATATTTATGAATAAAAAATTGGATTTTAGATAATAAAATACCTAAAAAACTACACATAGTCCCTTTAAAAAAAATATATTCATTTATTAAAAAATACTTTTCATTATGCCAGTATTATTAAGAAAAATTAGTCTCTCTCTTTTCATACCCTGTTCTTCAAGTATATCATGTATTGAGTTCTCTCCTTCCATTTCCTGCCAAATTCTTCTACTATCATTATGTTTCTCACATACAAAAAGTACATGGTTTACATCTTCTTTGTCTCGGCATTCTATGCATAAACCAGTACCATTACCTACTATTTGTAAAGTAGCATTCAATCCTGTGTGACCTAGTCTAAGTCTGGTATAGACCACTTCTTCCCTTCTGTGTAAACTCAGCGAAGTAACCCTTTTCCCGGCACAAGCACATGACATGACACAAGCACATGACAAACCTGGAGTGTTAGAGCTCTGTCACTAAATCAAGATATAAACTAGACAGAAGTGACAGAACTCTGACATAAATAATAACTCATGCTCTTTACTACCAGACTTTGATTGCAGTATTGCTCATTTCTCTTCAAAATGATTTAAAATGGTTTATTTCTGTATTTCCTTACATCTACTTCCTTCCCCATCCAGCACTTTTTCCCAGTGGCATTGAAAACCATCCGAAAAAAACATATTTCCATGTCAACGGCTTATAAAACAGTAAAAAGGATCCCTTCCGCTGAAGGATAAAGAGTAACTTTTGCCATATATCTGGCAGCACTTTGATATTTTGAGTGAAGGGGAATATAATCAACTTAATAGTGAAAATGTGTTAAAATCAAACTCTATGACAGATCCAAACAGACAAGGTTGAATGTCTGGTTTTGCCACAGAGAGAGGCGGCTAGAATAGTTTCCAAGCTTTCCCACTTTCTGTCTATGACTGCACTGGCTTAGCGAAAAGGGGTGTGTAACCACTTTATTTAAGAGGGTACACACCTCTATATGGACCTCACAACCCATCTGCCCCTACACTCTTGCGCTGACGCAGCAGTTACACATTCTGCTGGATTCCTTCAAACCAACTTCCTCACTCGTTCCCTAAACCAACCTCATAGCCATCAAGCCAAGAAATGAGCCTGCATAAAAAGAAACAGTTCAGTGAGTAGTGACTACCATGCATGTCAAACCCTTGTAAATAATTTCTGTGTACTATGGGACAGCAGTTCTGCTCAAACAAACATATTTCAATGTAATACAGTAGCCACCATATTTCTTCCATTCATTATTGCCCAATGAAAAGTTTTAATCCAATTAAGCTCTAAAGACTCATCAAACCCCTAAACGTAACCCTAACTCTGACTTGATCATCATAAAATCTAATTTATAAAGGAAACCTAACCCCAAGTGTAGACTATAAGCCCCTTAAATCACCTGTATTCCGTCAAATTAACGTAACACTCCACTAAAGTGCTCAACACTGATGAGGTGCATGACAAATTCACCTGGTACCACTCTTCTGCTGTGACAAATGAACTGTGGGCTCGAGACCAACCAATTTTAAGAGCTGCGCTCTTAATGTTCATGACCTTTATCAACCCATTCCTCTACCTCAGTGGTCAACCCACACATTATTACTCTGGATGAAATGAAATCTAAGTCAAACTGGGAAATAACTCATGCTTTAATAACTGCTAGATGTATGGTGGTAGCTCAGACAGAAACCTGAAGCCTTTTTCTTGACCACCAAAGACTATTACAAATGCTTTAATTTAAAGGTAATAAACTATAGAATTACACAGTTAATGTGATGTGTTGTTGGAGGCATCTCTTGTGGGATAGGGTGGCTAAATAAAAGAAATAGCTTCTTAAAATGAAGAAGGTATGAGATATAAAGTAGATGCTAAATGAACATACATCTTCAACATGCATTCCTACAGCATACACAATGCCTTGACATTTTAATAATATTCCCCTGTACTATTGTATGTGAGTATAGTTTTTTAACTCGGGATAAATATTTTCATGTTATGGCCAATAACTGATAAACAGTGGCGTCATGCCCATTCAAAGTGCCCCCTCAGATTTTTCCTCCCTGATAATTTTTTTGTCACAACTTTATTCCTATGCTCCATAATTAACAGAGCCTATAACGACTAAAATGTATTCTTCTGGATGTGTAATAAATCGGTCAGCCCGCCCCTTTTTCCTAATATGGTGTCTGTGTATATCAAATCTAGAGCGCTACACGCGTAGCGTTCTAGAATCTTTGCTGTGTATGTTCAAGCAACTCGCACGTTGAGCTGGCAATGTTTTACAGATGGTCTTGATGTGGTAAGTGGGCAAAGCAACAAATTGGCATTGAATTAGTTATCAGATGATATTAAAATGTAGTGGGATTATTTGTGGTTGACCTGGAAATTTTAACTTGATCAAAAAGTTATGGATTTGATATTAGCTGTGAATTCAGAGCATTAACTTAAGTTGTGTCAGTGTAACGTTATCGATAGCTAGCCTAGTCTAACCGTAAACTAGCTGTCAAACTTCTTTCAAAGTCCTTCATCACATATTAATATTAAAATAACTTAATTTCAGAGCACCACAAAGTCAGACCTCAGCACCTTTATGTAACTTTAATGTAAGATCATTCTTAGGTCACATACCAATTTAAAATCATAACATAAAAACTGCAATGGTACTGTTTTTAAAATCATGTGCAGTAGGCCTAAGTGTGTAAACATGCTTTAATGAATTAGACTTCAAAAGCTTTTGAATTTGAGCTTACAGTTCTTTCATCAACCTGTCTTTTACATAAACTTACAAAATAGCTACTTTAACTTAGTCCTCAGATAGAGGAGGGTTGCTGCTAGCTCCGTTAAGGTATTTCTGTCCCTCCCAAACTGCATTAAAATGGTATGTTTAGCAGCCAGAATTTAAACATTTTCAGGGGGAGAAACCCCCTGACCCCTCCTAACATGATCCATATCACCCGTCAGAAAACAATTGCAACGTCTCAGATTGTGCCCCCCCAGAATTTGGCCTTGCATGATGCCCCTGCTGATAAATGTCCAATATAAAAATTCTATATTGTTTCGTCTAATAATAGTTTAAAAAATCAAATCAGATGTTGATACTATGGAGCCTTGAAAAAAATGAGATGGGAGGAAAAGTAATGTCAATTTTTTTCCGTTCTCTCAATAATGTTTTGCATTCCACTGAGAAACTTCGCAAATCCTTTTGAGCTCTTTGCACTTGAATGCAAAGTTTTTGGGGGAAAGCAAAGGTTTTGCAAGCAACGCAAAATTTTTTGGGGGAACGCAAAACATTGCCGAGAGAACGCATAAAAACCCCTTATTTTTCCACCCATCCCATATTTTTTTTCCCACCACCATGTCCCTTTAGGCAATGCAAAAACATTTCCATGTTTCAAATGAATTTAGGCAACACAACATTATAATTTACAGTATGAAAATAGATATTCATTTTTAGATTAGAGAATTTAACAGTGGTAATAAGTATTTTTTTAAAGTAAAAAAAAAAATAACAACAACTTTAAAAACTTTAAAACTTTAAAAGCCAACTGTGCTGTTGCCTCACGACGGCCGTGTCTCGGCAAAAAAAATAGTTCGAACACTCCGCAAAGACTTCATCCAACTGCCAACTAGCATGTGTGTTCTGTGCCTGCGTGTCAGGAAATAACGTCTATATCAGCAGGTATAAATAGTCTATATTCATCATTCAAAAAGGGAAACCGAAACACTCCAGACTGCGGATATACAAACCGTAAACAAAGCAGTGCTTGCTTACCAGAACACACCTCAAAAACTAGCCCGACAGACACTCGTTCAGGCCTAAGCCCTAAGTGAAAGCATCAAAGTGAATAATATGACATATAGAACTTCACAATCAAATCCTCAAGGGAATCTGTTTCATGGGACTAAAGACAAAAAGCAAACCATTCAAACATATTTTAAGTTTAGAATGATCACAAAACAGTCAAATAAAAAAGTAAAGCAAGAACTGAGGCATCCAGATCTATTCATTAAACATCCGTCTGATGGGCTAATGATAATAGCACATGTTTAGAGGGGGAAACAACTGCGGCAGACACCAGAGCATGACCTTGGGTAACTTAGAATCAGCTTTCCTGACTGTAAGTTAAGGTCTAATTCACCTTTCAATCACTAAAAATATGTCCAAGCTGATATATGGAGAAGAATGAAGAAAACGATGAAGAACATCTCTATCGATCATGAATGGCCTTCAGATTCATCAGGCACTGCAATACACTTACCAAACCTTTTGTAGCCAAAAGACTGCACTTCTTCTTCATCATTGAAGTCGTCTGCAAAAGCAACAAATGACAATGATATTAGTATTGCAAGTGCTACATGCCTGGTAATCACATGTCTTAGTATAATATCTGACACTGAAATATAATATTACAATTATAGCAAGACTGTATATATATATATATATATATATATATATATATATATATATATATATATATATATATAAACACATTGAAATTTAGTTTAGGTTTACGCTATACATTCTGCCATTCAAACGTTTGTGATCTGTAAGATTTTTTTAAAGATTTTGAAAGAAGATTTTTTGCACACCAAGGCTGCATTTCTTTGATCATAAATAACATAAAAACAGTAATATTGTGAATTTTTATTTTAATATAGAGAAATCATTTTAACATGCTGATTTGATGCTCAAGACTTCGACATTGTAAATGCCTTTACAGTCACTTTTGATCAATGTAATGAAAGTATTTTTTAAATCTTCTTTCTTACAGTACCCCAAACCTTTGAATGGTATTAGTGTATATTACTTTAATAAAATATTATATATTAAACTACATTATGCATTATAAACCAAACACAACAAACTCTGACATTTCATAACACCAAATATATGACAGTATTCATAATGTTCCAAATAAACAATGTCAACATATCATGCTGAGATAAATAACATAAACAAATACATAACATTAGCTTTGGGAGTGATAAAAAGCATGTGGTCTATATCTGATTCTTGAAATAACACTGGCCAGGATGGTCTATTCATGAGTTAACTAAACGATACCATCTTCTACTTCCTCTTCCTGTCCTGGAGCGCAGTTTGCCTTAGAGCGCTCTCTCATGTGGCTACCATGCTCATGGGAATGGAGAGGGGTGACTCCAGGCGGTTTTATGTGTCATTGTCCAAAGCCAGAGAAAATAAAGAAGGAACACATGTTTCTGTAGTTGCAGCCCACTCCCCCTCACACTGATACTTAACCAGAGGAAGAACCGCAGGTGGGAGGGGGAACAGTCCGTCGAGAAACCCTACAGAGTGCGACCTCAGGTCCAAAAATCCAAATGGACAGATATACATAACCCATAGAAACCTCAGAGTGGAAAACTAGGGAACAAACAGGCTTGGGACAAAGAATTGAGGACTGATGCTAACAGCTATTTCAGTCTTTTCGCTGAAAATAACAACACAACTCTGGGAAATGCACAGGAACAAAGCTCCCACACACCCAAAAACCAACATTTGTATAAAGCCACAGCAATGAAACATGACATTGCAAGAGAAATATTGCTTGAAATAAAACCTTTAAAGTTAAAAATGTTATGCATGGAGAAGAATCACAGAAGACCACAGATGACCCTTACTCGGAGGAACAGCATTTCACTGTGTGTGGTCTGAACACCCTTATTAGGTTATTTCCATGTGCCTTTTGCTCCGTTTACTAATCATTAATATGTCAATGCCTTAAATTGATTCATGGTAAATAAACATTTATCTAACCAAATGATGAACCAAAAACAACTACAGTATCTCATTTGTTTGATGTCTAGCCAAAAACAAAGCAAACCACAGTTTGTTACTTTTTACAAATATACATCAGTGGGTGAAAAATACAACATCCTGCTTTTAGATACAAATTCAGAAGTGATTTGTTTGGGAACTGCACTGCAGATTCCAGTTGAAGCAAGATTCAGTAAATGTAAAAATGTCATAGAGTCTCCAATGAATCACATGCCTATTGTTTTCAGTTCAGTGTGAATTCAAACAAAAGGCGTTCAGATTTGAAATTTCCACTAGATGGCAGCATTCTGATTGAAAATTAGAACAACAGTGAAATGTTGCATAACTCATATGGCACAAAAATGTGATGTGAAGGCTTGTTCTTTGTCAGAACATCTGGCCATTGGACATCCAAAAAGAGACGTAGGGGTTGTTTTTACTGAAAGTGGCTGTGTGAGTCACATGTTTAAATTCTGCTGTGCAATCAAGATGGGAAAACCTCTTGGCTCTTAGAAGAACATGCAAGTTTCAACAACCTCTGAAAATAGAGGACCTTTTCATTTTTAATTATATAATTCTGACTCCATTTTCCTCAGCTCAACTGACCTTAGAAGTAAGAGCACATGACACTTTTAAAGTTACCCTCAGTACATTTTTGTTGTTGTTAGTCATTCCAATACTAGTGTTGTTAAAGTTTATACTTAGACTAGCCAGGCATGAAACATTTTTTTGCTGCTGCTCATTAACAATGAAGCTGTTTGTTTACCTTTTGGTCTGTTTTTGCTTTCTATTTTTTTTTTTGAAAAATAGTTGTTATTTTTGCACTCTTTTTGAGCACTGACAAAAATATAGCTATATAAAGTAAACATAATTGACTAACACAGCCATCATGTGACCTCAGCATGGCCGCATCCATTAGGGTGGACCTACTTCATGCAGAATCAAAAGCTGTTTTTAGAAGACTGATATATCTTATGTCAGTGTACATTATTTTAATATTAACATAATATTGACTAACATTCTAGACAATTTTCAAAAGTGCTGTTGATTTATTTGTGTGTAAAACTTTAGGCTGCATACCAAAAAATAGTGAGTGCACCTTTAATAATAATAATAATAATAATAATAATAATAATAATAATAATAAATCCAAACTCAACATTGAAAACTCAACATTAACACTTTAAAGTCTCTCAAGCTTAACAGAAAATTTTCAGAAATGAGAATTCACATATTCTTCAACCCTTAGAGGAACGTCTTCACACCCCGCCAGATGTTTCATTTGTAACGTGGCCACGCGTTTTCATTTTTTTAAGATAAAAGAAACAGTGTTACTGAACATCCCACACAATAGCCGGTCAGCAACACAAGGTTGTGTGTGTATATCCTGGTATGCAGCTGTTTTATGGCAGTTCAGCCAAACAATCCGCCAACCTTAGACACCACGAGCAGTTAATCGCAACCAGATGTTTCATGCACTGGACTAACTCACATTCCTCTTACAAGAGAAAGAAAAGCAGAAAACTGAAGAGCGAAACGCGTGGATACACTCAAGAGACTTACCTTAAAAAGCCAAGCACTAAAATGTGTAAGGAGAGGGTCATTTGAAATGCATCTTACCCTTCATTGTGGTAAAACTATGGTACACCGTTCGATCCAAACGTTCACATCAATCTCATGACAATCGCCCAGACTCAAGAATAGCGCTCGCGCACTTCCACGCTAAAGTTTCACAGATGCGAATATTCCACCTGAAACATGCGTAGTATGGTTTTTACCCCCTCAATCCCTGTGACTGACGCTAAACTTATATAAAAAAAAGTAAGACACAAAAGGAAAAAAAACTCGTGGACACCGATGTTCAATAAATCGTAGCAAACTGCGGCTCAAGACGCAAACTTTTTCCCTCTCTCCATGAGAACGTGTTCACGAAGGAAATTCACTTGAGGTGAGTGAGGACTGAGGAGGATGCCTCCTCTTCTGCTTGTTGGCTGCAACCTGAGAAGAGAGAAGTTGGGAGTCCGCAGGGTGTTTGTTAGTCCGCTTGTTTTCTACATGAACTTATTCTCCTAAAGGAACCCATGCAGGTAAAAATCATCAGCAGCTGCAGCCTCCTCTACACTGAAGCTCTGAATATGCTGCATCGCATCTGGAGTTAAACGTCCTCTCACATGGGAGGGTCTTACACACGTAGCACGAGTTAGTTATTGTTGGGTTTAGAGTACTGTGAAATCTTAACCTGTAATAAGAAACAGTATAGAAAACATCAGGCTACTTCTTAAACTACTATGTAGGCCTATTTGTGTCTACCCAAAGCTCAACATTTTAAAGATCTTAATGTATTTTAAACTGTTATTCAATCGCTGTTATTATGATGGCTTAAAATCGGTTAAAAGTGTGCTATGAAGTTTAAACATTGTGTAGGCTCAACTTTGAGACAAAAAAAAAATTCTAATAACAATGTTAAGCTTCTAGGCTACTGGCCTGGGGTTTGTTGTCACACAATAAAGTTATATATCTGTAATTTTAAGGTTTGAGCCATGGCAGGGTTAGGGTTTTGCGTGTTATAATTGTTTGACTTTAAATTTATCATGAAAAGCTTATGATAGGCTGTTTAAGGCAGTTACCACTGTGATCTTATGAAACATATTTCCATTACAAAAGATCAAGATGTGTTCAAAAATATAATGCATAAAACACATGACCAACACCAAAAAATTATGTGTTTTATGACAATAACATTATCATAATAATATAGATCTATATAAATGCTTCATTATAGAAAGTGTTGCTGAATCTTTTTTTCCCCCCAATCAGTTGGTGTGTTTTTTTCAAAATAAATTGCTCTGAATCCCAGGACTGCCAAGTGTAAAGTTCTTTGCGTGCATTGACTGTTGCTCAAAATTGCTTCCACTATTGTTCCGCTCCCTTCAGGTTTAATAAGCACACAGCTCATTTCGTTCTTTCTTTGCATTTCTCTCTAAATCCCTTTGCCACAGGGATCCGTGATTAATTATTTGACATCCCACTGGATTGTTCAGAATCGTGTGATCTGTTGCACCACACAAGTCTAGCTGGCCTGAAATGTTTTTCCAACTTAACGAGGCTAAGCACTAATGTAAAAAAAAAAAATACTCTACCGTATTAAAGCTGCACTGCTGTGCTCTGAAACTGACTTTATTTGCCCTCTTAAGTATCTGGAAGCTTTTGTGCCAGAGCAGGTGCCTTATCCATTTTTATTTACCTTAGAAATAAACATTTACTATCAACTTACTAAACTTTACCATGGTAAACAAAGTTTCGGCCAAAATACCATAGTTGCTACAATTATAGAAATGAAACAAAATTATTCTGAAAGCTTCTTACAGTATTTGAAGGACATCCAATATTAATATGGTTTTACTGGAAAAAAAATTCATTTTCAAGGTACCTGTATCATTTTATACTAAACCAATGTTTTCTTCTCAGTTTCTGCTGTTACATGCATTCTGAGGTTCCAGTAATTCACCCTCAGTCTGCCAGCCACCAGCTCTTTGGCAGTAGATGAGCGCGACAGGTCCAGATAGGGTTATGTGAAACAGGTGTGTTTAGACTTAGCCAAGATGGACATACCAGTGACCCATATTGCTGTTTCTCATTAGAGCTTAGAAAATACTATTTTCAGGGTCACAAGCCCTGAAGAGAGGGGCACTTTTACAAGGTCACGGTGCGCTAATGAGAAATGTGAGGGGAATGTAGGCCTACCACAACTTTGTTGCCAATTTATGCTTTGAGGTTGACAAGGCTTTTTTTTAAACCTTGTAATATAGATGCAAAACTATTTAGACTTTGTCAAAGTTATCATGACAAAATAAGGATAAAATAAAATGTATGCTATAACACAATTAGCATACACCACTTTTACTATGATTTTGTTTTAGAAATGCATATTTTTAGATCACAATGTTATAGTATATTTCACAATGTTACTAGTTTACTATAACATGGTGATATATATATATATATATATATATCGTTATTTATACATATATACATAGCCTATATATAGTTATTATACATTATATATAGTCTATATATATAGTCTATATATATATATATATATTTGTTTGTTTGTTTATTTATTTATTTATTTATTTTATACATTTATTTATATATAACTATTGCGTATGTCTGAATTGGTTGGATTACATGTTGGACGGCCATAACCTTTAAATGCTTTAATTGGATTGTCTCTGGTTCTACATATAAATAGAAGCGTCCAGGTAAAGATAAACAACACACCTTCACTGTTCACAGGAAACAGCATCAATCACATTGCATAGTCAGACATCAGTTGGATATTTGTGGTGAGTTCCTCTCCTATAATCTTTATGATGTTAGATAGCTCTGTTTATGTAGCTGTTTATGTTTATAATACTTTAAGTTTCTGAGATGTTTAATTGGCGAGAATTATATAATCACACAATGTTTTTTGCTGTGGACAGAAATCAAATATGACAAACATAATTTGCCATGTTGATATATTGATGAACTAATGATGATCTAATAACAAAAGGATTAATAATGAATATAAGCAATTAGGCCTGCACATACTCTAGATAATGTTAGGATGTCAGAATAGCGCTGATTTTATAAATGCAGTATAAAGTTAGCTGCATGTAAAGTTACCTTTACTTGTTCATTACTTAAGCAGTTATTCTATGGATTTAAAAGCACAGCCTATTTTTGACTAATGCAGACACTATTGTGTAACACCCTGCTGATCGAACTGAGGTGCAAATAATGGCAGAAAATGATGTAGGCCTATTGATTGTTTTACCAGCACTCAGACATATGCCATATGATGTGACAGCTTTACAACATTAGCTTTTGACTTCAACTTGCCAAATGTGGCGGCTCTGTTGTGTTCATTTGAGACAACAGATGGCCATGAAGTAAAGCTGGTGAACTTGTGAACCTCTGGTGGTTTTTCAACATGTTTATTGAATATTTAACTTTGTTTTTTCTGTATAATCTCTATGGATTCTTTTATAGTGTGAGAAGAATCAGTATATAGAATGCTTTGCCTTCAATAACACCTCATATATATCGGTTTATAGTCACAATTGTTTGGCTCAATATATTAAGTCATAGCACATTCTGTAATGTTTTAAACTGCCTAATAGGCTATTACAGATTCTGCCTCCTCCTTAATCCCAGAAAGAAGCTTCTAGAGATCAATTGGCTCTCTTGAAGTGGAAAACAGATTAGATACATAGATAGTTCACAAACTGACCACATAGACTAAAGAATGTCAGAGATTGACTAGTTACAGAGATGTATTGCCTGAAGATGATATAACAGTGAATTTCATCTGAACGGTTTTCTCATAAGGTGCAGCGCCACACAGTGGTGTTTATGGGTATTTTTGGATTCGATGCGAATCTTGGTGTTTCCATCAAGTGTGTTTTATACAATAGGCCTATCTCAAAATTCGCATACAAAGGTGGATACCAGCTAACAATTTTTGGTATCCAGAACTGTCTTTTTTAAGGTTTGTTTTTGGTTAGCCAGGAAAGTTTTTACAGTTCTTTAGCCTCAAATTACAATGACTTCAATACAATATGGTTTTTAAAATCTGAAATGTATTCACTGACATTAAAAAAAACGAATAAACAATGATTTGACTTAAAGTAGATCATGTATAGCCTACTTCTTATCACTGAATTGTAGCCTACAGCTAGCGGGATGTGCTTCTTTTGTTCCGTAAACTTCTCGATTAACATGTTCTCTTCAATAAGGCTGTCAAATCTATTCGAAATCATATTTACTCTAATATCTATATCAATTATAAGTAGGCCTAATTATTCAATAAAGAGATCGATAAATAACTATTATATAAGTCAATCAGCCGGTAAAATGATTGAAATTAAAAATTAAAAACGCGAGTGCGCGGTTTTCTGTGGTAGGCAGGTGAAAGCGCGTGCTGGAGAAGCGCGTGCTGGAGAAGCGCGTGCAGAGCAGAGGCGCGCAGTAAAATGTAGATAGAAAACAAACCCACGAATTTATCATTACTGTGCTTTTCACACTAAGCTTAACCTTGGCTTAATATTTTAGTTATAAAGTTTGATTTATCTAACGCGTTTTGATTTATCACGTTTCAACTAGCCTATATAAATACAGTCTATAACCCAAAAATAACCGATATAGAACGTTCTGGGAACGTTACTTTATGGTTGCAAAAAATAAAACCTAAAAATAATTTGGTTTGAAATTTGGTTCTCAAAAAATAAATAAAAAAAACAAACAGGACCCAAATAGGCCTACTAATGTTCTGTGTTTGCTGGGATGAACACTGACTGGGGGAAAAGGTGAGAAAAGTCAAAGATGTTTAGTTGTGTACTACATTGCCAATTATTACCTTTCAAAAATCACCTGCAACCATTTAATGCAAGTCTCCGAACCACCTAGAGCACCTATAAGAAAAGTAGGCCTATTGTTTAGTCCAAAAAAATAAATACTAAACACAGCATCATTCAGAAAAATTAAATAATAATTTGTAATTTACAGGTATTGTTTTTTCTTTTGAGCGTGTCAAAGTTGCTGAGGATGAGGGTGTTGATCTTTTCTCTGGTTTTACTGGCATCTCTGGGGGCCTTTCATTGTGCCCCTGATACCACCCTTCCTCCAATATTAGCCAATACTCTCAAACGTGAGTGCATCCTATATTACTAAAGAGCTTCATATCATAAATGAATACACTAAATCCAGGGAACAATCTTCTGACATCTAAATGTCCTGAAATTTGATGGTCTTTTAGGCCTGTCTCTGGAAGGGGAGAAGCTAGTGGATCAGGAGGTCAGCAAGGCACTGTACGGAATCAAGGAAATGAAGGAGGTGATGGCCAGTAATGAAGAGAAACATGCAAACCTCATGAAGTCTCTCGTGCATAGCGGGGAGAAGAAAAAAGTCAGTGAACAATCTTTTTTTTTTTAAGAAACTAAAATGGATAGTTTTTCTACTGGTGTTTAAACAAAAAACAAAAAACAAAAAAAAAATGTAAACATAATATTAAATGCCTTCTTACACCATCAGGGGGCAGCAGAGATTGCACAGAATGTAGAAAAGAAGTTGAATGAAGCCGAGCAGCAGTGCAAAGAATCTCTAAAGTCCTCCTGGGAGGAATGTCGACCTTGTCTTGAGGACACCTGTAAGAATTTCTATACGAACACCTGCCGCCGGGGATTCGCCAACTTCAGTAATAAGGTACAGCATTCTCCTCCACTTTTACCATTAGGTTAACTACTGAGTAGAAATAGTCTTTGTTACACGTTACATGTGCTTTCTATAGTAGTAACAGTAGGTAAATAACAATTACATGTAACTTACCTTAAACCCGACTTTAATCATAACCCTATAGAACATGTAGTTAAATATTATTACATATATTACATTATAATGCATAGTTACACTGTCACATGGACGCCTTAAAATAAAGTGTAACCAAATACACCATATTTATCTGTGCTTGATTCTCACTACATAAAATCCGAGTACTAATACAAAAGTGGTGGTACAATGCACTTAAAACAAATTATATTTCACACGTTTAATAATTAAATAATTACTAAAAATATGTATAAATAATTTAACATTAATTTAATAATTTAAATTTAAATTTAAAACTTGCAAAATAGTAGTGGGATACAATGAAATCAACTTCAGTTTGACTATTTTTCTGTTTTCCACAGCTACAAAACTTCTTCCAAAGACTGAGCTCTCGCTTTGGCCCTCGTCATGCTCAGGATGAGGTAGCGTTGAACCAGAGCGCAGAGAATCCTGACCTGGAGGTGGTGAGAATCGAGGACTCCTTCAGCAACCTCCTCACTAAAGTGGGAACCCTGGTCAATCGTAGTGCAGTGCTGGTCTCCCACTTTCACCATGAGCTGGACCAGGCCCTACGCAGAGCCTTCAGCCCTGAGCTTCAGGAAGACAAAGAGAGTGAGCTGGCTCTCAAGCCTGCCAACAAAGCTCTGGATTCTGCCTTTCTGGAGGGTGTGGGCCTGGACGATGTGCTGGAGTCCTTCTTTGACTTTGGGAGAAATGTGTTGGAGGAGTTTGGGGCCGTAATCACAAAAGCCTTCAGTGACATTCCTGATGCTGTGGAGGAGACAGCGAGGGAGGAAGGTGCATTTGGGATAGATCAGTCAACCAAAATTCTGTCATTTACACACACACAAGTTTATATAAAAAACAAAGCATTAATGTCCGTTGGTGTGAACAGGCCTTAACTCTCTCTACATGTGTCTGTATTTACCCCAGAGAGGAAACTCTTCCCTCAGATTCCGCCGAACAGGAGGCTGTGCAGAGATCTGCGCAGACAGTCCTCAGAGTGCTGGCAGCTGCAGAGCAAGTGTGAGGCCTGCCAGGGAACCTTGTTTACTGGTAAGAGCACATGCTCACATCAATTAGTCAAATGGATAGTTCTCCATATATAAATCCATGTAACCTGTGTTCCAGCTCTTTAGAAGTGTGAGTCAGAGAGTCAGAGAGTTGATTTCGAGAACTATGGCAAACCATTTTAGCTTTTAATTTACTTGTCGTAATTGCATTTTTACTAGTAACAATTATGATTAGAGAGCTCTACAAATTAATTTTTACAAGTCATGTCTCCATTGACTTACATTTATTTTTAATCACACAAGCTCTACAAATTTTAGCACACAATAACATTGTTTATTATAAGCACTTGCTGAAGTTCCTCTTTGCTATTATTATAATTGTGGTGTTGACAAAACCATCTTTTTCGTTCTAGTTATCGTCTTTGGTGTGAAAGGACCTTAAATGACAGATTTTTCATTTTTGCTTAAGCTGTCCCATTAACCCTTACCAGTCATATTGATCATGTCAAATGCTTATTGAGTGACAGAATGCCCAAATGTAAGAGAGTTGCACATAGAGTTGGATGAGGTCTCTCAGCTGTTGGAGGCGTCAAAGCAGCAGTATGAGGAGGTGCTGGGAATTGTGCAACGTCATACTGACGACACCATCAGCTGGCTCAGCAACATGGCCTCCGACTTTGGTTGGGTGACTGAGATCGCCAATAACAACACCACTCCTGAGAGCATCTTCAGCATTGCCACGGTGAGACACTAACAAAAAAGTAGCATGGTATTGCCATTGATTTTTAGGCATAGTAACATGGTAATACTATGGTATTTTGCATATGTAGCACAATGGTAATAATTCAGTAGGTAAGAAAAAGTGAAAAACACAATAGTGGTAGATTTACCCAAGAAAATAGGTAAAAAAATACTAATACAGATACTAAATCTGTTGACCCCAAACAACAAGGTGCTGGCACAGACTGAGGAGAACAGCAACACTCTGGCAGCAGTCACCACAGTGGAAGTGAATATTCTAAACTCCCCCACTCTCACCCTGACTGTTCCTGCGGGTCTCAGGCTGCAGGATCCCGCATTCATCCAGTATGTGGCACAGGAGGCTCTTGGCTCTTACAAGCAGATGGCCAGGTCAGACACTTTACACTTAAACAATGTCAGAATACTTCTCACTCATCAGCACACATTTCACAGGGACAGGTTAATATCTCAAAGAGAATACTCCTCAGTTCAATCACATGAATCAGTTCTCAACCAGGGGGTGACAGGATGACTTAAAGGTATTTCAAATGTTAAATGAACAAATAAATAACCATTTAAAGTCTACTGTATCATATGTGATGCATGCATTGCTCAGTCCTCTAAATTGTCAACATGATCCAAACCTGAAAAATCCGTCGTACTTAAACCTCTACATGTCTTCTGCACTCTGATTCATCGCTCATAGTTTTTTAGGAAGTTGCCCCAGGCTTTTGGCGGATGTTTATTTGTTTTCTCAATCTTCATTGTACTGTATTGAATAATATGTTTGCCTCCCAAAATGAAAACTAGCTTTGATCATAAAACTAAGCATTTAAATATCATCTTAGTAAGACATATTATTGAGAAACAGAGTGACAACTGATATTTATATTACAAGCTATTAGAATTTAATCTTATACTTTACTATATAAAAAACATCTGCACCACATTGCATTTTTTGCTCTGTTTGGGCTCCTGAATAAAATTAAGCTGTGGAAGCCCTAAATTCTCACTATATCATACTATACCACTCAAGTGTGATACAAAAACATACAACATATGCAAACTTTGCTTTTTTGATTTACTTTTATATTTTGTTATACATGTTCTAACTGTTCCATTTTAAACAATTAGATTCTTTGATAAGGAACCCCTTGAATAATTATTGTTTTAATGAAGAACAGAGTTCAGGGGACCTTCAAGTCAAAAAGTATGGCAAATGATTTTGGTGCAAGAACCAGTTTGTTTTTCTGTAGACTATTGAGTCTAAATGCCTGTTCATACAAAGGGCGATAACTATAACGATAAAGATATAGTTCAATTTAAATTAATCATTCTAAATATAAAAAGAATAGCAGAGTCCACACCACAAGTATAACAGTAACAGCAGAGAGGAACAGTATCGTTGGAAGCACTTTCAGAACTTTTTTTCCCCAGCCGATGAACGATCAGAGGCGGACAGAGTACACAGCTTCATTACTTAAAAGTAAAAGTCAGATACCCCTTGCTAAATTTTACTCAAGTACAAGTAAAAGTACTAGCACAGTCAGATGTCTACTTAAGTAAAAGTACTTGTTTTTAAAAGTACTTGAGTATCAAGAGTACATTTTCTAAATATTGCATTACTACTGCCACAGTTAGGGTGGCCATACATCCGGATTTTGGCCGGACAGTCCGGATTTTAAGCCCCCTGTCCGGCGTCCGGCGCAGCCTCAAGCCGGACACTCATTTGTCCTCCTTTTTGGAGTTGCGCTGAATTGTTTAAAATAATTAACCTATAAAAATCCCGGATGTTGATAGCGGTTCCCCGATGCCCGTAAATTAGTTAAAATCTCCTGGAATCTAGAGGCGCGCATGCGAGACAGAAAATAGCCTACTGAATGTGCTCCAAACCGTGTAGCGCGCGCACGGCAGAGAGGGAGAGAGCGAGAGACCTTGCGTGCCCTAGCCGTGAAATGACTTCTTGCAGGTTGGGATGTCTGTGTCCTCCTTTTTGGTGTTACGGAAATGACCAGCCTAACCACAGTGCTTACATTTATGTACAGAAACGTCCTACATGGAGTTATGATGCAAATGGAAATGAAAGTAAAATCAAGTCGTTTTCATCTTTTTTACCATGTTGCTTTATTTAACATTTAAGAAAATTTAAGAAAATTCAGAAAATTGAAAGTCTGGCGAGGTGGGGCCACGGGTTGGGACATTCCCGGGATGGACCTGCTGCGTCTTCATCCATTGTTTCGTCTCTTATCTAAATCTGACCATGGAGTTGACTTTGGCGGAAAGCTGAAGGTGATTGCTGATAGGCTGTCCCAATCAGTGGCGCCTGCACAATCCAATCACGTTTTGGATCGTTGTTGTTTCAGGGTGACGATAAAAACATTGACAGTCCAAAGAGCTCAAGATATTTATATCGACAGACGACAAACTGCAGCGCACACCAAGAATAATCAGAACGATATCGTCTGCTGGGGTGGACTGGACTCTAATATAGTTATTGTTCTTGGTGTGAACGTGCCTGCCCTTAATGCTCATATATGACTCGGCTCTAACAATGTATTTTTTCTTTTTTTTTTAGGCACGAGGATGTGTAACCAAACTAGAAGTCATCAGTTTTCATCCAAGCACTAACCTGCTAAAGAGTAAACCACTATATATTGTGTGTTTTCTTGTATTTTATGCATTGGGCTTAGTTAAAAAAAACAAAAACAAGTTATTGCAAGTATTGTAATTTATTTATGGTGTGATGTGACTGGTTCCAAATAGCTGCAATTGAATCTTGTCTTGTGTTAATTGACTTAAACATCATCAGTATGTCCGAAATGTATTTACAATATACATATATATTTAAATATATCACTGTGTGATTGTAAACTGGCATTACTTAATAATCACTGCTTAAAATAATCATTTACTTTTAGTGCAAAACCATTTGACTAGTTACTTGCATCAAAAGGACTATGTGTGTTCACTTTAAAATGCTATAATCGTTTAATTCAATTATTGGGAATGTTTCTATGCAATCCTTCTAGTATTATGTACTACAAAAGTCATACATGATTACCTTTTTTCCTCTCATGTAGAATAGGGCTTCCATATGTTTCCGTTCAGTCCCAGTTCAAAATGATCCATAAAAATCCTAAAAATGTTCAGCTGATAAAACTATTTCACATGTCTGAACAAAAACGCAAATCATGATTTGCAAATAACCCACATACACTTAAAATCAATACGTAAAACTTTATTTTTTACTGTACAAATTCTTCAGATTAGTAATCGTTACCATTTTCACAACAATGTCATTAAAACTCTGCAGCGGAGACCATCACCTCATATCAGAGTACTTTCTTTTTTTGACACAAAGAACAAAAATCGATAAAAGAGTTTTGCTCAAACTTGCCTGTAGCCCTTGAAAAACAGGAGGTGATGATGGGAAAGATGTTTAGGTGATGTCCAGGATACAAAAAAGTCCCTAGTACAAAGGGCTCACGTACAGGAAGGACAAAAGCAAGGCCTCCCTCTCTACATATATGAAAAGCTACACGACAAAGGGGAGAAGAAATCAACAAATTAACCCTCCAAAAGATATCCGTCTGATTCATCTCAAGTGCATTAAATTCCTTGTCACGGATTAAATGAACCCGTTACAGAAAATACATGACCAAACTCTGACATTAAGACTAAATCTGTAATAGTGGTGCAAAATCTGATTTCTATTTTACCCTCTCCATTAGACTTGTACCATTTTTCTTTTTAGTGATTTCATCAAACTTTGGTTGTTAAATGGTCTTAATCTGTAGTACCTGAATATTTCACAGTGATCGATGCCTAAACAGGAAATGCAACGACTCCACCAGCAGCAAACATGGTACATCGTGGTGAACGAGTTAAAAGAGGCTTCATGCAATTCTGATTCCGGTTCAAGAAACTTGCAAAAGAGTCAAAAACAAACGGATCTGTTTGAAATAATTTGAGCAAATTCACATTCATATGTCAGAATGAAAAAAACATGGCTCTCTTGAAATATATGTGTATGAAATAAACTGTGGAAGATCTATAAATCTCTCTGGTTCATTTATTGGAGTGTACATGAGAGAACAATGAATTTGTCCCAAGAGGTTGGCAACACTACAAATGTGTTGGCACGAAAAACAGAAACCTGGCAGTGTTTGGTGCTGATGTGTGTAAAAAAGAAACTCAGGCATTGCTGTTGTGATAACAGCAGCGTGAGGAATGATGTTTGGACTGCTCAGGTCTGTTTTTTTGTTAATAAAAAGTTTCTCTTCTAAATTACTGTTGAATAATTCAAGTCAAAAATAATATTTATAACAATGATTTTTTGCTTGAAAATTGGCAGCTGGCTGAAATGGCAAATGGTCGTCAGAAATGTTTTTGTGAAGGCTTTTCAATATGAATCATCTCCCAGGATATTAATTCAAGCTCTCATAAAGATTGAAACTGAAATTAAGAGACCTACTAAAAAAACATCATGATTTGCTATAAAAGTGTTTTAGTGAAGAAAAAATCGGCCCCTGTAATCAATCGTTCGCAAACTTAAGCTCTCATACATTCAGAACGGCTAATGCCCTCATGTCTCTCTCACTCTCTCTCTTTTTGTCTTTCTCTAACTTCCACAGTCCTGTCCCAGAAATTAGGTTCAACCGTTTCAACCACAGTTATTGGTCACTTTTAATAAACTACTCAAACTACTAAAAAACTAAATAAAAGGGAAAAAGACAAATGACCAACGTTAAAATAAGAAAGACTGATTTTACAATAGGATTTAACGTTCAGGTGAAAAGAATGCAGACAAATAGATAAACAAATAAAGAAAAAAGCTGATTTTGTGCAACTGTGAACCAGCCATCAGCACGAAGCTCATCTCTTTTTTTTTCACAACTCTCTCTGTCTGCAATGCAGGGTATCAGCCCAGCAGAGTTTTGGGAGCATGACGTGGTCCTGCTTCAAACCCCCTAGTACACACGTCGCCCCTCATCAACTCCACCACACACACATCCTCAGGCAAAGCACAGCCTGATGACAAAAGTCATGCTGTGGAAGATGTGTTTTATCTGCTAATAGAGTTTTTACACTTTATTCTTGACTGGGAAAAGAAACAAAAACAACCACAAATCTCTGTAAGGACAAGTGTGCAGGGGAGCTGTTGGGAGGAAGTGCCACACTGGGTTTGAGAACCGTCCTGGTGGCTTATTAGCACGTGGTGGTGAGTCTCTGGGTCCCGTAGAGGGTCTCTACAGGTTGTCTCCGGGCTGGTACTGTGGCTCAGTGGCGGTAAAGTAGTCCTCCAGGAAGGACTGGATGTACTCGAAGGTGGGCCGCTCATCTGGCTCTTTCTTCCAACAGAGCCGCATCATTTCGTGTAGCGACTCCGGGCAGCCCTGAGGACACGGCATCCTGTAGCCCCGATCCACCTGCTCCAACACTTCTCGATTCACCATGCCTGAAAAACAGTTGATACAGAGTCAGTTTGTCCAACCGCCCACTGTTCATCATGCAGACTGCCTCAGACAGGATATGAGGGGTGTGCAATTACTGCAGACACTTCGCTTGGTGCCCACAGAGGACAGGAGTGTTGAAGACAGAGGGGACAGACAGTCTGGTGGTACGTAAGAGGAAATGATATGTAAAGTAGTAGATTGCCTGTGTTCAAGAGCTCTCTTACGGGAAAGAGACTTTTCCTGGGCCGGATATGTAGATTCTTTATGGATGCGAGAAACACTGAGTGACCTTTCAGAGCTCAGCCCATTTTCATTTACTCTTGCTTGCATAATGACTCACACAACAATAAGGCTTACGCATGCTAACTCAGATCAATAAATCTTATATTAAGTGGAAAGTTAAAAGCTGCTGGATTTCCTGAAATGCTTAAGACTATTAAGGTTGTCATATTACAGATTATAAACTTTCTCCATTACTTCAGTATTTACACCACTAAACATTTGGAATCACTATGAAATTGTTTTTAATCAAACTGATTAATTGAATCACACTACTTATTTACCAAGGAAGGATTAAACATCAAAAACTACAATAAAGACATTCCATTTCAAATGCCATATTTTCCAAACTCTGTTGTGAAAAAGAAATAAGAATCCTCCACTTGAAGCAATGATATACACTATTGGTCAAAAGTTTGTTAAAGGCAAGGACGTTGTTTTTAATAATTAATACTTTTATTCAGCAAGGATGCATTAAATTGATCAAAAGTGACAGTAAAGACATTTATAACGTTACAAAATATTTCTATTTCAAATACATGCTGTTCTTTTGAACTTTCTATGCATCAAAGAATCCTGAAAAAATGTATCATGGTTTCCACAAAAATATTAAGCAGCTCAACAGTTTCCAACATTGATAATAATAATAATAATAAATGTTTGAGCACCAAACCAGCATTTTAGAATGATTTCTAAAGGATCATGTGATACTGAAGACCGGAGTAATGATGCTGAAAATCCTACTTTGGTCATCACTGGAATAAATTACATTTGAAAATGTACTAAAATAGAATAATTTTTTTTTTCTTTTAAACTCTGCCTGAAGGCCAGCCCAGCATCACCTCAGTCTTCTCTTCACTGTTACAAATGAAAGTGGTGTTTAGAGTGCAGGGTTCAATGAAGCTGCCAGCTGAGCACCAGTGAGGGGCTTGTTTCTCAGAGACTGCGATATACTCCTCATCTGCAGTTTCCACACTTTCAAATTCAGCAGCACAACTGGCCTAATAATAAGAAATGCTCTCCAAGTATCAAAATAGTGAACGCGCGTGTTTTTAGCAGGCTGCTGAAAGTGGAACTTTGCAAATCACATGTAAAATCAGATTTTGAAATATAGAACATTTTTGCAAACAGTAATTAAAAAAATTGGGGCTTGGAAGTATTAAAACGTTATTTTCTGTGATTAATCTTTGCTATTTAAACATTAAAAACAATGAAAGCAGCATGTGTTTTTACCCTACACCCTTTTGCTAGTGTTATTTATAAATGATCAATAAAAGCAGTCTGATAAGTTGCAGTTAAGGCATGTCTTTCAATCATATAATATTTACAGGCTGTAATTATTCACTGTATCCTCAGAAATGTATTAGTACTGGTAACACTAGCCATTAAACAAATATTTAAAATACAAAATATTTAAAATACAGTATGTGGTTTCTATATTAATATGGAGATTCAATGCAAAAAATATATTTATGAAAAATTTGAATGTTAGGAGCGATTAAATCGCAATAAATTACAGAAAACTGATTAGTTATGTTTTTCGGCAGCCCTGTGAATAATCATAAATAATAATAATGTTAACATTGTTTTTAATAATTAGAAAGCTGCATTGGTGAACAGGATAATCTATTTCTTTCAAAAACAAAAATGTGATTCTAAACAATACTGATAGCTTAAGGATCTCAATTACTGGGGTTCAAAACTACAAACCTTTGGCTACCAGCTCAGATCTTTAACCACTGAGCCAAACTTCTAGCTTACTTACCCGCACTTGAACAAAGTTGTCACATTAATCCAGCGCTCTGCATGGAAGCAGATGTCCATCAATAATGGACCGACTCTAATAGTGTACGACTGAATGATTGATGAAAGCCTAACTGGGTTTGTGATGTGCAGCATCAGTGAGATGCTTTAGGGTAAGCACTACAAATGACAGACTAGGCCGTGTGAGGGACAAGTGCAGAGAGGGAAGAGACAGATGGTGTTAAAAAAGAACTGGTGCCCAGTCAGTCTTTCATGCCCGCCTCAGCCAGATGGCTCCTTCAGAGTAGTAATAACACACCCAGCAGTGCCTCTCTCCTCCAGTAGGGGGCACAGTGGAATCTGCACCTCTCAGTTTGGAGTTCCACCAACCCTGCTTGAACACACCTGCCTGTACTTTTTGTGTAAACCTGAAGACCATGATTAGCTGGTTTAGGTGTGTCTGGTGCTGAATGATACTAAAGGGATAGTTCACCCCAAAAAGTCCAGGTAACCAAAACTTAGGGCCCTTTCACACCTACCTTGTTTGGTCCGGACTTTCGGACTTTTCAGTTTGGTCCGAATCAAAATTGCAGGTGTGAAACCTCCCCCGGACCAGGGTCCGGACCAAACAGATTAAATTTGGTACGACGAAAAGAGATAGTCTCGGTCCGGATCAAGCTGAACAAAGGTTTGGTTCGTTTCTAGTGTGAAAGCATTTCTGTATGGTTCGGACTTTCAGACCTTTTACAGGAAGTTCCGGCGGTTCCCGCATAGCCGAAAAAACAGAAGATGGCAGGAAAAATGAGCCGTACGCACATGGGGAGAGGAGGAGACGAGGTTTTTAATTGAAGTATGGTCTGATGACATAATTAGAAGTCAACTGGAAAAAATTCACAAAAAAAGAGCTCGCATGATTGCTTGCAGTCTTCTCCTCCTTTCCTGCCGGCGACGATAAAATGTTCGCACGACGAGGACGTTCATTTGGTGAATTTGAACTAGCCTTGTGTATAGTTGGTGCTGCAGGTAATTATGCCATACAAATAACAATACAGTTGCAACGATATGCGTCTGTTCATTCATAATGTCAAAGTTACCCGCCACATTGACAACACGCTGACGTCAGACGCACGTCCATTTACAAACCAATCAATGTCGAGATGCAGCCCACATAGATGATGACGACAGGACGCAAGTATGTCACGTAAAGTTCTTTAGTGCGCTCGCATAATTGCAGTGTGAAACCAAACCAAAACTTTCTAAAAGTATAAAATGTATCAAAATGTGAACTTTGGTTCGGACCTTGGTGCGGACTTTCAGGTGTGAAAACGCCCTAAGATCCAAAATCGGTCATAAAGGCGTCATAATCAAAGCGGTTTAATCCAAGTCTTGTGAAAATAAAATCCATTTATATGATAAACAGATATAATGATTTGTTTTTATTCACATGTAAACACATACATAGAGCACATCACATACGATAAACATGGAAGCTATTGTGTCTCACACGAACAAACCTTATTGATTCTTGTGCATCAGGCAGGCACGTTTGAGCTTCCGTGTTTACCATATGTGATGTGCTTATGTATGTGACGATTATTGTTTAGATGTGAAAAAAAAGAGCCAAAATTAAATCTGTTGATCAAATAGATCATATCTCTTCACAAAACTTGGATCAAACTGTGCCATTACGACCTTTTTGGATCTTCTAAATTTTGGTTACCTGGACTTTTAATGGTGGGACATAAACCTCTCAGGTTACATTAATAATAAAAAAAATCTTAATTTGTGTTTTGAAGATTAAAAAAAGTCTTATGGGTTTGGAACGACATGAGCGGAAATGGAGTGGAATTTAAATTTTTGGGTAAACTATCCATTAAAATATGCACACAGTGCTTTAAGTGGCCCAAAAGAGGTGCCGGTACTCTATTATTATTATTTATTTTTTTATTTTTTTGCTGACTTTTATATACAGCAGTCAACAGACGACCTTATAAAAGAAAAATAATAAATCCTTTTATTAGTTTATGGATCTGCTTGAGCTAGAAAGAGCTACTGAACTTAAATAAAATGTGCAAAAGGTTATTGGAAAAATAACCTTAGAAAAAGCTACTGTAGAAAGAGCTACTGAACATAAATAAAATGTGCAAAAGGGTATTGAAAAATTTTTGAACAAAATTACATAAAATAAATTATAAAACATAATAACCATAGTGTTCATTGTATTTGTATTTTAACCGAGCAGCTATGGTTGCGCGTTTCACACTCCCTCTCCGGGGACATTCTAAAACGCTTAACGTGAAAAACGCTTAACGTGGCTTACTGCACTAAGACAGTGATATTAAAAGACCAAATTCAGTACACATCATATTAATAAACCATACTATGTATAAAAAAATAAGATTAGCCCAGAATATGAACGCAGCGCGTTTAATTACACGTTAAGCATTTTCTTCCCATAGAAAACAGTTATAAGAAAACGCTTAACGTGGCTTTTAATATCACTGCCTTAGTAGCCTACAGTGCCACGTTAAGCGTTTTCTTATAACGGTTTTCTATGGGAGGAAAACGCTTAATGTGTAATTAAACGCGTTGCGTTCATATTCTGGGCTCATCTGATTTTTTTATACATAGTATGGTTTATTAATATGATGTGTACCGAGTTTGGTCTTTCAATATCACTGTCAGTACAGTAAGCCACGTTAAGAGTTTTTCACGTTAAGCGTTTTAGAATGTCCCCCTCTCAGGACCACGTTGGTTGACACTGACAGCAGCAAAAGCGACGCATGCGCTTTTCACTTGTAAAACTCAAGGGTGTATGGGTAATGTAGTCTCTGCTCTCGGTGGGACGAATTAGGAAGCGTGCATTGTGAAGGGCGCTCTGAAAAGCGTCAGCGCAGCCAAAGGATTAAAACAGATGTGCAAATGAGCGTACCGGTACGCTAAAAGCACGTTCTGGGTGCACGGAGAGGTGGCCGTACGCTCAAGAGCTATATTTGGAAGTGGCGGTACCGAGTACCGGCGCGTACCGGCCCACTTAAAGCACTGTATGCACACAAGTTTACCTCAAACCAAATTAAAGTGCAATTATGATACATTTGATTCAGCAGTAAAAATATATTTTTCCTCTCACTCATTGTAAGATTTCTCACCTGGATATGGCACTCTGCCCTTGGTCACCAGCTCAGTCAGCAGGATACCGAAGGACCAGACGTCAGATTTGATGGTGAATCGGCCATACAGCGCTGCCTCTGGTGCAGTCCACTTAATGGGAAACTTGGCTCCTAGAGGAACAATGACACACAATCTCTAAATTACTGCAGTAGAGTCAATGGCTATTACTAAAAGCAAATGTCAGCATTTTAAAACATCCCGTTGACTTCTACACAACTCAATTCAATGGATATGAAATGTAGTTGTTTTACCATGTTATTGATAGTTAAAGTAGTGAAGGGAAAGTGAGAATCTGTTATAAAAAACCTTCCCATACATTGATCACGAAGGATCACTAGTAAAACAGCTACAAAAACAAATGCAGGTGTTATTTTCTCTACTGCCGAGAGGCCTTTGTGCTTTCAAGACTCCCTGCAGGGAAAAATCATCATCAATTTATGTAAGTAATGGCAAGTCAACTTGTTCTTCACAATCACAGTGCATTCTGGGAGATAATGGATTCAGATAGTAATTGAGGTAATTATGCATGATTAGATGCTGATTGCCCTAACTTCCAGCACAATGGCTTTGTTGCCAGTAGCATCATTGTTCCAGACTAAAGATTGTGAGTTATATATTTCACCACGCATATTTTGTGTAAAGGTCTGATTTTGAGGATGAAAAAACCCCAGCTTGCTTTAATTTTCAAATCAAGCTTTGGGTTTATAATAATGTTTAAGGCCATAATGGGTTGAGTTACAGATGAACAAAATGTTTGGTTCATGTCACTTGTGCTTAACACACATACATATAAAAAAGTAATTAATTGACATTAAACATGAAATTATACAATAAAAATATATATGCTGTGATTTCCATTCAGGCTTTGTAAATATAATTTGCACAGGGGTAGAATAATATTAATAATAGTGTTTAAATTATTTTTGATCCTTCATCCACTATTCATTGACAACCCAGCAGAATATTATTAAAGAAATATAATATAATTTTGTATAATTTTATAACATCATGCACTACTCACATTACACACTACTACACCGGAAAAAGAGACCAGAAAGATTTCTACATTCATATAAAATTCCCTTAGTCGGATGGCAATACGTGATTAGAATTTAAATTGCATAATAATCGTGATTATTTCAAATATATCCGCAATCAGATAAATCATGAACAGGAGATGATGTAATTATCACTTCAGGCCGAATTATAGAAAGTGTTAATATTGCATTTCAATCCACAATACCTTGTCTAGCAGTGTATTCATTGTCTTCAATCAGTCTAGCCAGGCCAAAGTCGGCGATCTTGCAGACCAGATTGTCTCCCACCAGGATGTTAGCAGCCCTCAGGTCTCTGTGGATGTAGTTCATCCTCTCGATGAAGGCCATGCCATCTGCAATCTGGACAAGACAACAGGAAATCAAGCCTCCAGAAATACTTCTAAAAACCAACCTGTCAGATCCAGTCATGGAAATCCTATTTTAGGAGCGTCAGAATGCTGCATTTATGGGTTCAGATAAGGGGGCACACATGTTTGAAGTTTCGTGGCTTAAAAATCTAAATTTTAAACCAATGTTCAGATGTGAAAACAGCAGCTCCAAATAGCTGCGTGTGGGTGAAATCTACAAACAGGTTGCTGAAGACAAGCTTAAAAGAAAAAAACAGGACGAAATATTCTTGAGGGAATTTAACAAACAACCTCAAACTGAAAACCTGTCCATAAGCATCGTTTCGCAAGCTGAGATGTGAGAGCGAGATTGAAGCCTCAGTCAAGCAAAGCGGCAGTGATGGGAGCTCAAGGAGGCGAGAGGAACGCGAGAGAGAAACGGTAAGCTTTTTTGAGCAAACAGAACTGAATTGAGTGGACACATTAAAGTGAAGTGGCCCCACAGGAGTGGCGGTTAAGTGCTCCAGGCATTAGGCGGGAAATGAGGATCAAATCGCCTGGGAGAAACACACGGGCAGCAGGATGTCATATCAGATATAAAATAAATATGACAGCCAGATGGAGACTGAAACTGAAACCCTGTCGCTCTGGGAGGTTAACTGTGACATGTTTCGACTAACGATTGGGCAGCTACTAATGAGGCTATTAAAGGAGGAAGAGGCTGGTTAACAGTGGATCAGGGTTGGGTTTCTCTCTTACCTGGGCAGCCATGTCTACTAGCTGGGGTAGCTTGAGGTACTTGCCCTCACCCTCCTTCAAGAAGTCCAGCAAACTCCCTGAAAGAGAGAGGCAAAGAGTAAAGCTTTTTTTCCCGTCAAAATGAGAAAATGTTAAAAACAGGATATGAACCATATTATAATTGATAGAATATGAAATAATTTATATAACATGAAATAATGTTTATACAATCATATTTCAACATAATATATTTTGAATGTAATATTTATTACATAATATATTATATCAATATTTATGATTTATTTTTTATTTTTTTACTGTGTTTTTATTAATCATTTTTCGAGCTTTCAACATTTAGAAAGACAGGGGAGGAAGGGAAAGAAAAGAAAAAAAGAAGCAAACAATAGAACATGGGGTATACATTCAATTCTGGAGCAAGTATAGTTTTACATATAATCATTGATTGTTTACATTGCAGTACTCAATCCATTTCTTCCAATATTTTAGAAATAAGTCCCTTTTAAGTCTCAAAATAAAAGTCATTTCTTCCATATTAAATATTTCTTTAACAATTTCTATCCATTCTCCAAGTAAGGGGGTGTCCGGCTTATACCAATGCCTTGTAATACTCTTCTTACATGCTACACTTAATATATTAACAAGATATATATCTCCTCTCAACACTGAGTGTGTGTTATTTCCCAGATACAATGTATTGAAATTTCTTGGTATTTTATAACCTAAAATCTTTTGGATCTCCATCAAAACCATGTTCCAGAAAGGTAATATTTTTGGGCAACTCCAGAATACATGAAGATGATCAACATCAGTATGCCCACATATCCTCCAGCATAATTGTGGTGTAGATAATTGTTTACTTTTAATTTTGGAGGTAATGAAATAACGCACTAAATTTTTCCATGCAAACTCTTTCCATCTCTGTGAATAGGTAATCGTATGTTGTGTCTTGCAAGCAAAATACCATTCTTCATTTGGAATTTCTTCCTCTAATTCTCTTTCCCATTTCTGCTTAATATAGCTAGATGTGTTTTTTCTATTCTCCATCATGGCCCGATAAAGAGAAGAGATTATTCTGCGATTATTCTTTGTATAGGAATCAACTATCAACTCTACCAGTGTATTCGGCTCCGTACTACCCATTTTTTGAAACTCCCTTTCAAAATAGTCCCGTATTTGTAAATACCGATAAAAATCTTTTTTTTCCAAACCATAATTTTCTTTTAATTCAGCAAAACTTTAAAATTTTCCACGTGTAACAAAGGTGCACAAAGCAGTCAAACCTTTAGTTACCCATCTCCTGAATCCTACATCAAAGGTCCCTGGTTTGAAATTTTGATCAAATGCCACCCATCTTAACAATTTTATCTGATTTTTTAGGTTATACTGCTCAACTAATTTAAACCATACCTCAAGTGCAATGACTGATATTTGATCTAGATTCTTTTTTGATACCAACAATTTTTCTTTATCACCTAAAAGGGACTGTATAGGTAAACTCTGGTTTGCAAGCTCTATATCTTTCCATTTCGATATGTAGCTAGGGTTACACAGACATATACATGGTCTAATTTGTGCTGCGTAAAAATATTCCAGTAGATTTGGTAGGGCTAGTCCACCTTTGTCTTTTGCTAGCTGTAACGTTGTGTATCTTATTCGAGGTTTTTTCCCCTCCCAGATAAATCTTGAAATCATCCTGTCCCAAACCCTGAACTGAGTCTTAGGAATCGTTACTGGTAAAGCTTGGAAAAGATACAACAATCTTGGGACAACATTCATTTTCACGACCTCTATTCGCGAGCTGAATTCCATAGGTAGAGTCGACCATCTCTCAATGTCTCTTTGGATGTCCTTATTAATAATATTATAATTATTACAATAGAGTTCTGAATATTCTTTTGTTAGAATTACCCCCAAGTACTTGATGTGCTTTGCATCCCATTTTAGGTTATATTTTTGTCTAATTAGTTGTGATGGGGAATAATTAAATGATAGAACCTGAGTTTTTGAGACATTTAATTTATATCCAGATAGTTTCCCATAATCTTCCAGTATGTTCATAAGTAATGGGAGAGCAGTTTCAGGCTCCTTAAGATAAATAATGACATCATCAGCAAACAACCCAATTACATGATGGCCATCTCCAATTCTTATCCCACCCAATTCCTCACTTTGCCTTACTGCTTGGGCCAAAGGCTCAATATAAAGAGCAAAAAGAGTGGGGCTCAAACAGCAGCCCTGTCTTGTACCCCTACTTAGATTGAAAGTGGCAGACAAATGACCATTAACTTTGATTCTGAATAAATTGTTCTAATACACTGTACTGAATTTTCATTAAATCCAAATCTTTCAAGCACCTGGTACAGAAAGGCCCAATTGACACTATCAAATACCTTTTCTGCGTCAAGACTCAGAATAACGGCACATTCATGGTTCTCTTTAATATTCTCTATAACATGTAATGTTCTCCTAATGTTATCATGTGTTTGCCGGCTCTTAATAAAACCAGTTTGATCCTCATCAATTAGATCAGGTAAAAAAGTTTCAAACCTTTTACAGATAATCGAGGTAAATAGTTTATAGTCCACATTCAAAACAGAGATTGGTCTATACGAATCACAATGTTCTTTATTTTTACCTTCTTTCGGGATTATTGTTATGATAGCCTCCCTCCATGATGGGGGGAGTCTCCCTTCTTTGAGGGTCTGATTAAATGATCTTAGTAAGATTGGTTTCAATTCTTCCCTAAACATCTTGTACCATTCAGATGGGAAGCCATCACTTCCTGGGGATTTATTGTTTTTTAGCCCACTTATCGCTCTCTCTACTTCTTCCATTGTGATTGGTGCAGTGAAAAATTTGTTCTGTGTTGAACCAATCGTGGGTAGATCTAGGGTGTTTAGAAATGTTTTCATTCTTCCTATATTTGCAGCTGGGGGTTGGGAATATATTTATGATTTTTTTTAAATAAATTACTATCTCAACACCAAATTATAAAACGGGTCATATATTACTTATATTAATTATTATTACATAATATATTATATCAATATTTATGATTTTAAAAAAATAAATTACTCTCTCAACACCAAATTATAAAACGGGTCTTATATTACTTATATTAATTATCTAAATAATATAATGAAACAATTAGAAAATTATATATATAGTTAAGAATATAGATCAAGATGCTTAAAAATAAACAGGAAGTTAAGAACAAGAATGCAAGCTACCTTTGCCCATGTACTCAGTGACGATGTAAATTGGCTCCTCGGACACAACGGCATACAGGGGCACCAGCTTGTCATGCCGAAGCTTCTTCATGATCTGGGCTTCCTGCAGGAAAGCTTCAGGAGACATGGTGCCCGGCTTCAGAGTCTTTATAGCTACTTTAGTCGTGCCATTCCAAGTACCTAGAAGAGAAAAAAAAATGAACAAAATGAGAGAGCAAATCAAAACAAAATTACACAAAAAAACATTGTTTTTGTAGAGCAACAACCCTGTGTAATCCAGTAATTAATCCAGAAGTGGAACTGAAGTGTTAATTCTTTGATTTTACAATAAAATGTAAATACAAAACATAATATAAAAACCCAAAATAAAGCCTAAATATTTGTCTATTTAATAAAAAATGATCATAAAGGATCTGAGAAATCATCAGTGGAGAAAAGTATGAAAACCTCATTAGTAGTAAAAAATGTGGAAACACCGAAATATTTTTATACCAAAAACAAGATTTATACACAAGAAGTCCATGGAATTCCTTAAAGGGGTCATCGGATGCCCATTTTCAACAAGGATGATTCTTTAGGGTCTTCATGTAAAGTTTGTAACATACTTTGGTTAATATTCCTCAATGGTTGTGTGAAACAACACCCTTTTACCTCCTCAATAACAGCTCTGTTCACAGCGACCCGTTTTGGTGCATGTCTCTTTAAATGATAATGAGCAACTGTTCACCCCACCCCTCTCTTTGGTGGGGCGTGTCAACGCAAGACAGTATACAAATATGACAATGTTGCTCAGAAAATCTAAACGGCTTGATTTTTGAGAGTGTTTAGACTTTTTGAGGATAAAAAAAAAGAAAAAAGGAGTGAATGGATTTTTTTCATTGTAGGGTAATTGTGTCCACTCACTGCAAAGACACATTTATATGCAAACACCCTATAAAAGTGAATTTTGCGATGACCCCTTTAAGAAATCTACCAAAACGGGTGAAGTATGTACATTTGCCAGGACAGAGCATTGAGCAAACCGTTTAAACGGCAATGACAGATTGCCAGCTCATGACAAAACAGTAATGTGGAGCCTATTATGCATGTTGCAACAAACATACTCAGACAATAAGTGGAATTTCTGACATATTTTTCTATGATATGGCATGTTGGAGCTTGCAGCGAAGCTAGCTTTAAGAGCTGTGATGAAAGAAATGGGTTCTTAATAATCCACTTTCACACCTCCCTCTAGTACATAAACACTTAAATGCTGTGGTGCATTTATAAAACAACAGACGTACATGACATTCACAGTAGAGGAGAGAGGGGTAAAGTGTGCCAGGTGCTTTGGGGAATGAGTTTGAGTTCTCTGCATTGTATGTGCATTTGCCTTACCCATCCAGACCTCTCCGAAGCAGCCCTGACCCAGCTTGAGCTCCAGACGCAGTGACTCTCGTGGGATTTCCCATGCGTCTTTAGCCAGACCCTGAGTCTGGGGCTTCACCGTCGGACACACTGTGGTCAGTCGGTAGCACAACCCATCTGCATGCTCTACACACACACACACACACACACACACACACACACACACACACACACACACACACACACACACACACACACACACACACACACACACACACACACACACACACACACACGAGTGATGTCAGAGAGAACACAACAGTCATAAACCCTAAGTAGATGAGACTAGTTTTCCTAGAATTACACCTGTGAGTGTGACGCCCATATCTAGACAATAGACACTCCCTAATAAAAACTACTGGGATTTCAATACAGTTTCGATCAGTACATTATGACCCGTGATAAAAACTGTAACTCAAACATCAGTTAAAAACAAATAACATGGTGAGTGAGAGAAGTGCTGAGCAAAATGAATCGATGCCGTTCTGAATTAAACAAGGTGTGTGATATTTTTCAAATTTCAAACAATAGGGGACCATTAAAAATACGACTAAAAAAATAACCTAGGTGAGGGCAAAAGACATTCATCATTTATCCAGCCATAAAGCCAATTAATCACTGTCTTTCAACAAAATGATTAAAATCTTTACAAAGCGAGTCTCACAGAGAGAGCCAGACAAGGACTGATGGCCTTTCATTAAGCCTTGACATTCTTCAGAAAAGATGAATCTGAACAGCAAATTTGTTTCTTTCACAGGTCCTCAGGTCTGTGACAGGTTGTATGAAACGCCTGACAGAATACAATTAAATCCACTACTCAAGTGGGATTTTAAACATTAAAAATAGACATTAATGGCGAGTTGGTCCTTTCTAACAGCATCCCCTCTTCTGGCAAGATTTTCTACTACATTTTGGAACTTTACTATGGGGACTTACTTTTATTTAGAGTTAGGATTTACACTACTGTTCAAAAGTTTGGGGGCAGTAAGATTATTCCTAAAGAACTGTACACTTTTATTCAGCAAGGATGCATTACATTGATCAAAAGTGACAGTAAAGACATGTGTCACAAAATACTTTTTATATCAAATAAATGCTGTTCTTTTGAACATTCTATCAATCAAAGAATCCTGAAAATGTATCTCAGTTTCCACAGAAATATTAAGCAATAAGAATTTAAGATAGACAGAACAAAATGTGTTCAATCAAAAGTATATCTTTAAAATAACAAAAACAGTGCTGGGCTTGTGGAGGCTTGTTCCAGACCAAACACAGTAGACCATATCTAAATGGACCCCTTCTTTTTACATGGGGCATTGTTAGGCTGGAACAGAAAAGGTACACTGTGCTCTACTGTAAATGTTTGTTTAAGGAGATTGTATGGCTGTATGATTGATTTTATGGACCTGCTAGCAATGAGTGTAGCTGAAAAGCCAAACCCTTAGATTAGAAGAGTCACCACATACTTTTTGTTATGTAGTTTATATCAAGTAATCCTGCTTTGAGAGCTTAACCGCTGAGGTAAACATAACGATGGTTTGATGGCTTGACAAAACCACAATTAGGAGAATCTGATGGTTTTGCTTTGTGGGGACTGACGTCAGCTACCACAACAGAGCTGTGGCAGGATACTCGCGTAACGTCTCAGAAGATCAAAGAAGTGTCGATGTCAAAAGCCCTCTCAGAGGCTCTCCTGTGAAAACTAAGCCAAGATTAACTGACAGTCTGGGTGAACGGGGACACGTTTCTCACAGCAGACGTCAGGCACCTGTTAGCGCTAGTCAGCTTCAAACCAACACCCTGCCATCTCCACATGCCTGGTATTCTGGGCTTCTGTACTCCACACAAAGCTTCTGGTCATGTCAAGTTTTTCTCAAAACCCTAAAGGTCCATTTGTATCGGAAGAGATACAATAAACAATAAAAAAAGTCTAAGTATATATTTCAAATAAATACTGTTCTTTTGAACTTTCTAGTAATCAAAGAATCCCCCCCCCCCCAATGTATCATGCTTTCCACAAAAATATTAAGCAGCACAACTTACACCATTGATAATAATAATAATACTAAATTATTCTTGAGCATAAAATCAGCATATTAGAATGATTTCTGAAGGATCATGTGACACTGAAGACAGGAGTAATAATGATGAAATATAGCAATACATTACATTTTAAAATATATTAAATTATAAATTAGTTATTTTTACATTTTAAATGGCTGCATTTACAAATAATTGAAGCCTTGGTGAGCATAAGAGGCTTCTTTCAAAAACATAAAAAAATATTACCAACTTAAACTTTTGAATGGTAGTGTATACATCATTTAACTTCAGTAGGACTCAAAACTTGACCCAAGTGAATGTGCTAACCTGTGTAATGCTTCACCAGTTTCTGTAGAGTGTCAAACTGAGCTCTTGTGGTGATGTAATAGCCTCCACTGTCAAGCTTTCGGATTTTGTAGTGTTTCACGTTGTCTCCCTTCATCTCATCCCAGTCCCGTATTGAGAGAGAGTAAGCACCTGCCACGATGAGAGGATGAAATAGATTAAAATATTTCTGATTTGGTTTGGTTTGGTTTTGAGTACCAGTGATGTACATGTCTTAAGATAGATAGCAATTCACTTACCTTTAGTGGTCTCACTTTCTCTGACCAAAAATGTGCCCCGCTGGTTTCCAGGAACCAGTAGCAGTCGCTCAGCATCTTTACGACCCATTTTTCCAAAGTACCATCTGTGAGATGGAAATAAATGAAAATAAATCACTTGCCCAGCCATGTTAATGTAGAGTTTGGAATGCTCTGGAACATATAAAAGGCAGTCTGATGAAAACTAAACTAGTATATAAAAAAAAGTCTGATGAAGAATGTGCTTTTCTCTGAAAAGAAATTAAATTGGTCTGAATCTGTCCTGAATAAATTTGTCAGTGTCCAGGTAACTGGGAAAATAAGACAAAAACGACAAACAAAAAAAAACTTCACAACTTTTCCAAAAATTGGGGCCAGTAAGAAGTTTTAATGTTTTTGAAAGAAGTATTTTATGTTCACCAAGACTGCATTCATTTGAATGCAAAAATACATAAACAAATTATATTATGAAATATTTTTACAGTTTAAAATAACAGTTTTCTATTTTAATACATTTCAAAATGTAATTTATTCTTGTGAAGGCAAAACTAAATGTTTGAAAATATTTCTGCTTAATATTTAGGTGGAAACCACGATGATTTTTTAGGATTTTTTGACGAACATTAACGTCAAAAGAATAGCATTTATTCGAAATAGAAATCTTTTGTGTCATTATAAAAGTCATTACTGTCACTTTTGGTCAATTTAATGCATCCTCGATGAATAAAAATTTATTTCGAAAAAATGTATAGATATTACTGACCCCAAAATTGAAAGCAGTTCAAAGTAGTCATCTTGCTAACTGTTGATCTATAATCTATATCTTGATGATTTGTTATAAAGCAGTAAAAAAAACCCATCAAGGCATAATTCAACACTACTTTTTTAAGTGACCAATGCAGAATGCTATTTAATCATGTTCACTGATTTGAATTTATATGCACCAAAAAAAACTTATTATAATATACAATAAAGCCAGAAAGATGTCTGTGAAGATTTTTACAAACAAATCACTGAAGATTTTTACAAACAAATCACTGAATGACAATTGATTCACTGAAATAGATGGTTTGAACCAATTTTCAGAAATGAACATAAATCAGAGTTAAACATTACGTTAATACGTTAAAACATTTGCAAAGTGAAAAATAGCAAAGAATGAAAGCAAAGCTTGTACAGAGAAGTACAACAGAACCCACCCCCCCTGTGAAATAATATGGGGGAAGAAGTGAGTAACACTGAAAGAGAGACAGACGTAAAGTTTGGAACTCAAAAAGAGAGTCTTTTGTCTTGCAGTCATGTGTTTGTTGGTGTGTTTGTCAGCACCAGGGCTCTGGGCGTACGTGTGACCGGCCATCACGCTCTCTTAATTACCGCATGAAGGGATGAGATGATTGGATAAGCACAGGAGGAGAGGAGTTACTTACTCTTCCGCCTGGATGGAGTCTGCAGGGGCCACGTAATTACTGGGAATGTAGCCCTTCTGCCCCGTGTTGATGGAGCGAGCCTCCCACCAGTCTCCCTCTCTATGGGCCAAAGCAAAAGACACAACCGAGTTATCATGCTCATGTCCTTCACCACAAACAGAACAGTACCAACAGTAAAAATGCAGGGAATTGAAGGAATTTGAAGCATATTATTAAAAATGTCAGGGTCGTTACAGAAGGAAAAAAATTAGCAGTGAGCATTTATTGAACGCTAAACCTGGCTAGTGGTTGAACAGATGGCCCATTATGGAAATACATTAACCCAGACAGATTTCGCCCGCGACGAACTTGGAATACAACGCTGGATTAAAAAAGAAAATAAATAAATAAATTCACACAGACACACATCCATGTTTGTATGACTATCTTTGACATTCATTGATACAATGCAATCCGAAGCCCCTTACCTTTACCATCACAACTAAATGGCTAACCCTAACTTTAACCCTAAAACCAAATGTTAACCCTTAAACAGCCCTTTAAAGGGGTGTCAGAAGTGAGGACCTGCCAAAAGGTCCTCACTTTACTAATTTTGCCCTCACTCCAATGGGCTAAAACTCAAACTGGTCACAAAGATAACTATATAAGTATACAAACAAAATTAATTTGGTGGTTGCAAATTTCTGGGAATTTTCAAAGTTGGAAACTTTCCATGGGAATTAATGGGAATAAACTGGAAATTTGGAAAATTGCAGGTTAGCCTACAACAGGGATATTAAATGTAGTGTTAAAAAAGCATCTTGCAGCATAATCTTGGTTAAATCACATGCACACAGCAAACTACTTACTGCAGGGTTATTGAGGCCACACCCCTGAATCGGCATTCATTATACACTTTTTGGTGGGGGGTGTCATGGGGAATATGTTTATTGTATTCAACATCCATGCGTTTTTGTTGTTCAATGAAATAATGGATGAAAGCTCAACTCACAAATAAATCATAAATCAATAAATGTCATTTTTTAAATTTGTATTAGATTGCATGCAGGTCTGCTTATGACCAAACAACATGTTTACATATATGTTTGTATATAACCCAGTTTGTATAAATTACCCCAAAATTCCAAATAATTCCCGTTAAGTTTCCAACTTGGAATATTTCCAAAATTACCCAGCTTAACTTCCTCAGGAAATGTTCTGCCCCTTTGCAACCCTAGTTGGTATGCATTATGTATGCACTACGCATACATCTACATATATCTATACACAGACACACTTATTTATTTACTTCATCTTTACTGCAGCACGACATGCTCAAGGCATGTCACACCAGAGTGGACGTGAGCGTATGAGCAGAGGAAAGGAACTCACGTGTTGTTGATGATCTGAAATCTATCGCCTTTCTTGAAGGAGAGGTCATCTGATGTCCTGGCTTCATAATCATATAAGGCCACAAAGAATGTTACGCCACCTGCAAGAAAAATCAATGTAGGTTGAATGTTTAAAGGTTTTAAAGATGCAAATCACAGGCTCAAACAATCCAATAATAGTACACTAATGGCTAGTTAGCTGCCAAGTAACTTAATTTTTTACATTTGAAATAACATCATCAGATGCTATTTCAGTCACATAATAGAGTTTAGTTACGCATTTATAGACACATTATAAATTAGGTGTTCATTGATTTTTGTTCCAGGCTTGGTCATCTCTACAGACAGTTATCATTAGCCGGCTCGCTCTTTATCTTGGCTACATAAACAATGGGAGTTTCACAAGCATGGTTTATGGATGGCCTAGTTGGGATGCAAAGAAAGACAGCAGAGCTGAGATGGTTTTAAGTGTGAGGGAGGACGAAAGGAATGGGTTGGATTAAACCTAAACAGGCCCCCGAGAACAGATTATCCATTAAGAAGAACAGGGGGCTGACCAGCTGATTATATCCGCTATGCCACACGCACACACAGACACACACAGACCTGCCAAGTCAAGAAGTCTAACGGGTTTGACGTGTGCATGGGTGCTGTCGATTGTTCTGTTTGGCTATTAAATTGGATCAGGTTTGAACCTACAGACAAAGTGTCGATGAGGAGTAATTAGGGTTGTCAAAAAAAGCAAAATTGCAGTAATAATAATAATGATAATAATAATAACAATGTGTACTGTAATTGCAGATATAATATATAAATGTTAATGTTATTTACTTAAACAGTGTAATATAAAATATAAATAATACATGTACAATATACATAAAATATATATAATAATGCTGTCAACATTATTAATACAAAAAAAATGTGCATTGTAATTGTAAAGCTGTGGATTATTCACCTTATACCATAGTATTTTGCCAGCACTGACAAGTTAAATTTGTTATTGATATTTTCAATATTTGACAGGAAGGGTAAAAACTTTTTTTTTACAGCAGTTTTGGCTTGTTAGATCTAGCATTCCGCCCACTTTGACTCATTATACTGATTTACGTATGCATATATGTATGTATATACGTATTTTTTTTTCAGCTCAACATGTACACTTCAAGTATTTCTCAGGTAAGCAAACATTTTTTCCCCCCCAAGTAATTATTGGAGTAAACAGCCAGTAATGGGCTAAACAACAAAGAAATAATCAGAACAAGCACTTTTTCATTTATTTTGTCAATCTTGTTGATTAATAGCAATATACTAGATAAGAATAGAGATTTATAATAAAATGTTTAAATAAAAAAAATTTGGTTGGATGTAAACAGTAAAGACTAATGAAAAGATCAGATATTTATACAAATTTTAAGTTTATATTAATATACTGCAGGACAGGCATCTTAACCAAGTACAGAACATCCACATGCTGGTTAACCTGGTTGACTGCAAGGTTTGAGGCACTCAGGACAGAATACTTGGTACCACAGGTACTGTAGAAAGACTGGTTGCATTTATTTTAGTATTGACACCTGACTCCCCTAGATTATAACAGCAATATGTGAACAGTTCAAAAGATGCCAGAAATAATACAGCTTTGTGAGCTGGGTACACTGTCTTCTGCCCGCCCACTGACTCTGACAAGATCTTAAAAACTCTCCAGATTTTCCCCGGAGACGATTTCCATCAGAGCACACTGGATTTAGCAGTTAAACAAAGACTATCAGATCAAATGCTGCCTGTAAAAGCAGATCCGTGAACAGCACTTTCCCTGTGACAAGACATGATGTGATAATTTCACTATTTATAGCCCGACTGAATAAAAACTGTGCCATTTACAGAGGACACACAAAGATCTAATTCTTTCAGTTTTCTGCTGTAGACACTTATCACATTTATACCCAGCCTCTTAGAGTCAGGGAGAGCAAAACTTGGTATCAAGAGATCTCTTCACGGCACTGCCTTAAGCATAACAAAGAAATGATCACTGAACAAAGAGGAATAAATCACATTAGTTCCCCTCTCCTTTTTATTTAGGCCTGCCTACAACAAATGCAGTTTGTAATTCTAATTTAATGAAACACACTGGCTATATTGTTTTAGAGGTCTCATTAACATAACATCTGGCTTCTGTGAACTCTGATTTCATAAAAGTGCTTACATACACAAACAAAACACCAAACACAACCTTTATCCTCATGGTGACCCTGAGCTTTTGAATGAGCTATGGTGCTATAGATGCCATATTTAATGTGAAAAATTTATAAAAATGAGTCTGTGAGGGATATACAAATATTGAAATAGATAGTTTTTCATTCAGGTTATATAAACAATTATATATATTTTAATTAATTTCAAAGATGTAATTATTTAAAAGCAGTTCAAATGCTGCTCATTTGTGGACAATTATATTAATGCAGACTATTATTGCCTATTTATCTTTACATTTTCATAATGTTAAATAAACTGAATTACTTCTATAGAAGCACCAAAAAGATTGTACGAATGATCTTCAGTTAGCATACACAAAGACTATTTCCTGTCAGTTTCTGCCTAATAAATTCCCGATTTGTTCCTTATTTTGATGTAGGATAAAATCCTTCAAATCAAATCAATTGTTTGTTCGTTTTATTAATGAGGCCCCTGGAATGAAGAAATGTCAAAATCCGTGATCCACGAGGCCAGACCTGGTATCAGACATCGGATATGGTTTCTTAGGAATTCTTGTTTCCTCAGACAAAGCTACTTCACAGAGATTCAGGTAGAGCTCTTATCGCTCATCCACTCACCTGTGACGGCACCAGGGAAGGGGCTGCTCACAGCAACAGTGGAGAAGGAAGAGGAGGCTCCACCGAAGGGTGTGATGACAGAGGAGGAGCCACCGAATGGGGTGAGCCCAGTTGTGCGGCTGTTGTAGTTGTTGGTGGGGCCCTTCAGGGCAGGTGACTGGCCAATCTGGGTGGGGTCTGGTCCGTAGAGACCCATGTGAGACCCAGGGGTGGGATTGGTGGGATCTGGTCGGTACTTCTGTGTAGGAGCCTTGTCCTCTTTACTCTTGACACAGCCCATAGTCAAGCCTGTGGAAAGATGAGTTCATATTTATCAGCTCTCATGGCATTTTTGGAAAGCAATCTTGACCTATCATAGCAATTGCAACCATTTTTGGCTGCAATCAAAATAATGTAAAACATATCATATGTGACTGTTGATTCCCTGAGAAAGGCTCTCTGATTTGGTAACTGCACACATTGTAAATCCACACACACGACAAAGGTTTGGGGTCTGTATTTTTTTTTTTTTTTTAATGTTTTTGAAAGAAGTCTCTTATGTTCACCAAGGCTGCAATTATTTGATCCCAAATAATTGAACAATGTAAAACAGTAAAATTGCCATTACAATTTAAAATAATAATTTTCCATTTTAATAATTTTAAAATGTAATTTATTCCAGTGATGGCAAAGCTGAAATTCCAACATCATTACCCCAGTCTTCAGTGTTACATGATCCTTCAGAAATTATTCTAATATGCTGATCTGGTTCAGGATTCTGTGATAAATAGAAAGTTCAAAAGAATAGCATTTATTTAAAAAAAATTTTTTTTAACATTACAAATGTCTTTACTGACACTTTGCTGTCCTTGCTGAATAAAAGTATAATTTTTTTTAAAAACATATATCTTACTGATTCCAAACTTTTAAACAAATGTGTACATTTATAACACCATACATTGTTATATTACCTTGGCATTAAATAGCTGAAAAACTAGATGTGATGGTGTTTCTAATACAACGGTCGAGGGAGTGACAGTAAATTGGACAACTTTCTCCGACTGCTATAATGAATCTTTTTTTTTTTTACCTGGAACATTCTTCAAAATATCTTACGTTTTCATACAGGTTTGGAAAGACGGGTAAACTATGTCAGAATTTAACTATCCTTTTATGTTTTACCCATAACTCAAAGTATGAGCAGGATCACCACAACTAATTTTAAGGTTGTTTCCTTCACATGACACACAAATGAAAGCGGATGAAATGCAGAATGAAAGTGGGCATAAAAAGATGACAAACATGGAAAATGTTTTCACAATGAAGGAACCCCAAATCAGACCTCAGCACAAGCATCTGCTTCCCGTTACTTGCCAAATCAAAACTGCTTTCAACAGACTTGCCGTCATTCCACAGCAATGCACATGTCAGAGTTAATCACACAAGCGTCTTTTGAGCAGAGCTGGGTCACCGATCCATGTCCCTAACAACCCACACAAACGTGTCAGGTCGTGTTGACTGCTCCGTGTGGTCAATGTGATAGGGAGGGCTTTACCCTCAGAGGCAGAGCTCGAGAGAGATGACAGTATAATCTCCAGACGTCCCGTCCCTGCTTGTGTTTCTGCCAGGCCTCTTTGTCTGGGATGCATTCGGCACAGAGCAGGCACACATGTGCTGGGGAATGAGGAATGCAACCGTGGCCTTAAAGGAACAGGTGGCCTTGAGAGGAAGGTTACAAGACACAACAGGGCCACCACACATGGAGCACAGATAGCTGGGAAAAACAGACGACAAACAAGATATAGAGTGCAACAGTTGTTAAGGAAGTAAAAATCCCATTAATTTTCTCCATAGAGGAATTGATTTTGAACAATAACTTGTAAACCTTTAAAGAAATGTAAAGATTTTTTTTTTTTTAAATAACAGTGGAATTTCTGGTGAAAAACTACATCGCACAAGATGTATAGCGCCCACCCACTGCCATGAAGCGATTTATTATGTATTTTGATGTGCTGAATTCAGATATGACATTTAAAGTGCCCCATTATGGTTTTTATATTTCCTTTTATGCAGTGTGTAATATAGTAATATAGCTGTTTGTGAATGCAAACATTCTGCAAAGTTGTAAATCAAAAGTGCACGATAAAAAAAAAATATAAATATTGTCTCCCAAAAGAAAGAATCGACTCTGAACCGCATATACGAGTCTCTTGTAATTGAATCCCACTATGTGACGTTTCTACGTCACTGGAAAATACATCTGCATAATGCCCGCCTATTTTGTACGTTGTCCATCCATGGACAAGCTTGACCAGCCCTCAAACGTCATTTTACAGACGACTGATTCTCAAATCTTGGAGTTCAACGCGGGATTCGCAAAACACTTGCTATTGAATGACTGGTCAGTACCCAGTTTATTGGGACCAGTTTGCTCCCCAGAATCACAACCTGTAAGTATGAATCATTATTAATGTTTATATTTTCTACCGGGGGTTCTAAATACATAGTTTTGAGATTTATATTGTGTAAGTTTCCGGCTAACTCACATTATTACGGTCCTACTGAAATAGTTCTGCTAAGCAGCTGTGGGCCACCATTACCTAAAACTGTGTCTATTAATGCAGATTGTCTGCCCATCTTATTACTTTGAGTAAAGATAAAGGATTGAGCATGATTTGTTTTACAAACATTTATGTTAAATCATTCGTTCATGTTAGTGCTGTGCTAACGTATCACGTATGCACTGTTGATGATACAGTTCCTTCATGTGCACCACAATAAATTAGAAATATACACATCGGTTTGTTGATGGACATTCACTTGTTAAAGGGGTGGTATAATGCCATTTTCATAAGATGTAAAATAACTCTCTGATGTCCCCATAGTCTGTATCTGAAGTTTTTGCTCAAAATACCCCACAGATAGTTTTATATATCATGTTAAAATTGTCACTTTTTGAGGGTGAGCAAGAATGCACTGTTTTTGTGTCTGTCCCTTTAAATCCAAATGAGCTGCTGCTCCCGGCACAGAGGGTGGAGATTCAATAGCTTGTGTCCTGAAAATGTCAAAACCTTTTATGTTCAAACCGGAGTCAGACAAAGATGGAGAGACTCAAGAAGAAGTGACAACATGTAGACAACATTTCTGAATTGTAAGTTGATGAATTTATGCAGCTTATGTGTCATTGCTTAGCATATTATGTCATGATAATCTATAAATCACGTTCCCGGGGGCGGGGTTTATGTACATTTTAGGGTTTGTGATGTCACTAACTCAGGAGGAAAGTCGTGTAGTCCCTACCAACCGTTTGTTGTAGTCCTTAAAAAGCAATTTCTTTCAAAGAAAATATCTCCCTTTGCTTTGAACTTTGAGCGTTGTAACTTTGCGCTCTAACAGCAACATTACACACTAACTAAAGTTAAAAAATAAGTAACATTCTCATTTTCCACTAGATATTTTCCTCTATATCTCATCAGCACTTTTGATTTCGGCAAACTCTGCAGCAGCTGAGCACTAAGGAGCGAATGTACAGTGACGTGACAACTGCCAGATTCAAACTGTGCTTTCGCGCTATGGCTGGCGCTGAGCCAAAGACGGACGTGCTCAGTGCTTGTCATAGGCTATATCACAACTGTTCAGTGTTTTTAACCACATAATGTTTATTTTAGGTTTCAGACATTTAAATAGATATAATTTATAGCAAAACAATACATTTATAGTTTGTAAAATACACAATGGTGTCTATGGAAACAGCAATAACAAACCATTCAAATATATTTGCCGACGGTTTTTATTCATATCAGACACAGTGTAAATAACTATAAAGTCAACTCTATTTTTCTCCCAGTTCACCGGCCACTTTCGTGTATTTCGGGAGAAACTGATTAATTCACGCGCTGTAATAAATCCAACAGACAGGAATCTCTGAACTGCGGGCCAAACAAACATGACGGCGCCCATATCTCACGTTACAGATCAAGATCATTTATAAAAGATTTTTTAAACAACAAAACAAACTCACTTACACATATTTGAGAATCGGAATAGAAGATAGTTGATGACATGGTAAGCAAGTTTGTTAATATTTATAAATAAAAGCGCTTCATCTTTCATACAGGGCTATTTTGGCTGTGTTGAATCACCAAGTAGCATCGCGATGCCGGCTAAACATCATGAGGTCTGTCAGCCATCACGATGGACGATGATATCGTCCATCGGCCCAACCCTACAATGTATATTATGAGTAAATGAAACAGTTTTTTTACCTTTGATGCATATTAACCTGTTGTAGGAGACCTCCAAAACAAAATTAGGAGCCTTTAAAATAGCATAACATTGTTACTTTTTCCAAGATATTTAAGTTTTTGCGTTTTACGTCTATGTGTATTTTACAGATTGTACCCGTCACCTTTCCTGTTTTATTTATAGATTTAATAAAAAACCCAGTCAAAGTTTTTTTAGTCATTTCTGGTTTATATTGCGATCCCTTTGTCTTTATTACTCACTTGTACCTTTTTTTCAGATTTTCAAATACTTTTTTTGCTTCAAATCAAAGTTTGTAATGATTATTTACCTCATAGCTGGCAGGTTTGGTTCATAGCTTATAACTCACAAATTAAGACTTTTTAAAAATCCCTATGGAAAAAAGAATGGGAAAAATATTTCCGCAGAAAAGGCCATTGGAAATGTGGGAGGCACTCTATAGGGGAGTGTTTTGAAAAGGAAAAAAAAATCATGCAAAACGATGTGATAAAGAGTGGTTGAGCATGAGTGGTTAGCTTGAAGTGGGCAGAACATGTCCTGACACGTAAACTGTATCTGCTCCTCTTGACCTGTGAGGAAAACACTAGAAAGGTGTCACCTCCTCAGGACAGGATAAGCCAATGATGGGTGCTTGTAAACATGCCAGAATGGGCTTTAATCAATCCCAGCTCTGAGAAGCGGCAGACACGAAGCAACTGAAGAAAGATCTGACCTCTGATGGAGTCATATAAAGCTCAGCACTACATCATCTGCTCCTAATACCGATAATGCAATTTCAAAGGCTAGGCCTGAGGGGACCGCAGGATCCTTTCAATGGAGAGAAAATGTATACAAACCCCTTATATAGGAGTGGGCGATATGACCAATATCTTGTATCACGATATGAGTAATTTATTATTTATTATATAATTAGTTGTTGCTGCATTTTGGGTGGTACCTGAAGTCTGACTGGTTAGTGTTAGGACGGTCGGTGGTCCAGAAAGGTGAAATAAAATGATACTGGATTTGAAAGCATGCAGTGATACCTGAAATCACTTTAATCAGTATTTTGTTGTTTGATTAACATTAATGACACAGACAGCAGCAAGTATATTGGGTACCATCACTTTAAAAGACCGAATGCACTGATCTAATATACATGCACTTTCTCAACTGTTTTTATTCACTTAAGACTGTTTAAGAGGATAATCGCAATTAAAGATGGGCATATTGCCATGTATATGAGTATGTGTGTATATTCGCTCAAGCCCTGAATTCAGTTCAATACTCATGCTCTATGAGCAGCAGCTTCATGTGCGAGCGTCTCCCAGACAGCACGTATATAGCGAAATGAGTTCTCTTTCGCTGCTATTTGGGCTTCAACGGTTTAAAATCACTCGTTTTTAAAAAGCAATGCTTGAAAATGCATGCAAATTATACGTTTTCGTGACCGCGCAGCACGGCAACATCACATGAGCGTGTAATCATTAGAGTTCAAACTCTCTAATGGTTGACAAATTTTTACCGGTTAATCGTGTCTACCGGTATATCGCCCATCCCCACCCTGACAGATGAGATTCAATCAATTCAACAACTTCTAGAATCTTCAAGTTTAAAAATCATTTACACCCCCGATCTACAAGTGAGCATGAGTCATGACTCATGATGCTAATAAAACATCACTCCTATTATTGCAAGTGTGACATCAGGTACCTGCAGTGGACACTGATTCGTTGATCATGATGGGAGTGCTTTTGTTTTGTAGCATCACTCTCACTCGCAGTGTGGACACAGTATATAATGACAATGCTGTTGGACTCGGACTAAAAACAGAGCACCAAGCATGAGCACAATCTGAGCTTTGTAAGAGAACTGCTTGGTGCTCTGTGTGTGACAAGCACACAGAACTGATGGGGCTGTCAAGCAGGATTGTTGCCAGACCAAAACTTCAGTATTCTGAATAATCTCAATATACTGGCAATTACATACTTTTAGCATACTATGATGTCTGAAGGATCATGTGACATTGATGTCTGAAGTAATAGCAGCTTTCCCTTCACATGAATAAATTACAATTAATAAATTATTTTACAATAATATTTCACAATATTACTGTTTTTTTTTTTACTGTATTCTTGATCAAATAAATGCAGCCTTGGTAAGCTTGAGACTTCTTCCAAGAAAATAAACAAAATCGTACCAACATCAAAACATCCAGCCAGCTTATAATTACATAAGACTTTCCATAGACTACTAATACTGTAGAAGATAGGTATCATTACTTTTTTTAAATATAGCATTGACTTGGTTCTAAAGAACTGGTACTTCATACATACATACATACATACATACATAGCTGAGAGACACAAGGATGTAGTCCAAGCCTAATCAATGACTCAACTCTCTCACCTTGTGTACTTCTGGAGATCATCATATTATAAAAAAGGACAGAACATCACCACAAGTATTTGTTTGGGGTCTGTTAAGAAAGTTCTTTATTTGGAAAGCAGCACGTGTAAGGGGGAAATTGAAAGCAAAGGAGTGAAAGAGACAGGGGATTGGAAGAGCGAGGGCAGGCATAGACAGTAAGTTGTTCGCAGATGTGAGGGTTATTGGCAAACAATGAGAGGTCTGTGCCTATAGAGGGTTGAAAGAGCATTAACAGTGTACATACATCAGTGATACGGATGGATGGGCCCTACTTTCCTTGCTCGGATGAACTCTGCACTGTATATCCACACATGTACAAGTTACTACAACTTTCTCAGCAATCAGGGTAGGAGATTGAAACAACTACTATTCTAGTATTTATGAGAAAGCTAGGAGGTCAAAGAACATCTTATCTTCTTATCACCCTTTAGTCATTTCCTCTTCGTTCCTAACACTAGTGCAGATTGGAAGCTTAGGCTCATTATGAGCTTTAAGGGCCATTTAGTGCTCTGTTTAGGCTAACCGTGACAGTGCATAAGATTCCTGATTCGACCCCCAGCGCAAGGGTGTGTGGGGCTCCTCATTTCAAATCCCCTGATCTGAGTCCTGAAGGTATTTAATCCCACTAGTTCCACTGTCTAATCTTCTATACGACAGCGTGTCCCCCAATGGCGCTGACATTGATCCTAACATGAGCCCGTCCGATTTGGATTTTTAGGGGCCGATACCGATAAAAAAAGCCTGATACCGATATATCGGCCGATATTATTTATGTGTACAGTAGCAATATTATTTATGTGTATTATAGTACAGTACCAGTAAAAAGTTTGGACACACTTTCCTATTGGTGTGTACAAACTTTTGATGGGTACTGTATATAGAATACACAGTATTTAAACAGAATAAATATATAAACGTTTTGCAATGATCACTCAAATGTGGTGATCAAACACTTGTGTGACAAAGATATGTAATGGAGGCAGGGGGAATGATAGAATGAGAATGATACATTTGAGCTGTAACCAAACTAGTTTGCATTGCATGTTATATTATATTATATTCTAAATACTGTTGCATAATCTTCACTAACGACTTTTTCTTTTAATTTAGTCACGTTATATAAAACAACTTGTATCAATAAATATATCAAAAGTGTCACTGACATTATCTTCTATTTTTAGTCTTAATTCCTCTAATCTCTACAAGTGGAGGAATGACTCAGATATTTTTACTAAAGTAAAATTTATAATATCATAATGAATTTTTTTTTATTTACATAATGTACAGACTTTTATACTATTTTAAAATAAGTAGTAAGCAAAATGTACCTACTAAACGTGAAACTAGGCTACTCTTAATGCAAAATGGCCCTATATATAAAGTGTTATAATTATATACATTATTGGAATATAGCTTGATGTTGTAACGTAGCGTTATAGGCAGAATGAGCTTTAACACTGTGTCTACACACCGGACGCGGCCGTTATTGCTCGCGTGAGTCGCAACAGCTGTTTACCCGAGATGCAGAAAAGCACCCGTTACAGAGCAGATTGTGCCATCCGTTTACTGTCGGATTTTTCGCTCGCGCCACGCATTTTAATTAATGTTTAATCAATCAATTGCCTGGATTTAATAAATAAGTAAATATAGCAGAAAATATAATCAGGACTTCTCAGCTGCGCGCTTGCAATAGTCACAAGCTCATCACACAATACGTGACAGAGGCTGGCAGCAGAGAAATCAATTCAGTGAAGACTGCCCAAATCAAAAGTAATAGTCTACTACCCAGTGGATGAAGAAGGATTGGCTCTCAACAGAACATATAATATTCATTTTATTTTATTTTTCGTGTTCGCATTTATGAGGAAAAAACGGACGTGACAAGCTCTGCAAGCGGCACTAAAGTGCTTTAAAACTTTCACATAGACCTCGAACAGAAAGCACAAAGCCTTTCAATAAAGTCAATTTCGTTTTGTATTAATTATATCTTAATTTTAATCAATGTTTCATCAACCAAATGCCTGGATTTAATAAATAAGTAAATATAACAGACAATAGATAATCTCGAAACGGAGGCGCCAGCGAGTGAACTGCAACTCGTCTCATAAATGAACCGAAACTCAGCGTATAGACCTGAGAAATATATCTATTGAAATGTCTACTTTTAAACAGAACAAATCAAAACGAAAGACAAACTGCTCTCTGCTTATGTAGGCCTAATCCTTCTGAAATGTACATTTCTCTCTGGCGCGTTCAAAGATCGCAAGTCCGCATCCTCAACTTCATCTTTGCAGCCCACAATGACTGAAAACACTTGTTATTAATAAACAATTAAAATGTCTCCTTGCTATATTTGATGTATTCATATCATTGTTTTGCCAGTTCATTGTGACAGCTTTTAGGTGCTTTATTGGCAGCACCACCCTTACATGAATCACCGCACCCGCATTTTTTTAATATTTATTTATCGGCCATTATAAATGCCGATACTGATAGTTATGAAAATGCCTAATATCGGCTCGCCGATATATCGGTCAGGCTCTAATCCTGACCATCGCAAAATAATTCATAAAAGAATGATGGCAGTACAAGGCAAAATAGATTTCCTGTAAGAAACATCAGAAACATCTGGTCAAGCATGTCTACTTAGCTGCTCTCCAATTCTCAAATACACACTCTCAAATCCAAATCTGGTTCTTTAAGATCTGCCCAATACAAAGCACGCACAGACAGACAGACAGATAGATGTAACATTCCAACGACCCAAGTAAGGCTCCCTTCACCTCTGATAGTTTCACCTATGATACTTCTTAAACCACAACGACATCACATATTGTAATAATACTTTGTTGTCTGTGCCAGTGAAAAGAAGCAGTGCTTCAGGGTTTATCCTATATAGTTATCCATTACAAAGACCTTTTAACTGAGTCAAAGTGGTCAGGCAAAGGTTTATAAATCTCATTGGGCATGCCCAGTTGTTATAGGTCAACATCTGTTAGGCCGTGTAAATCAACCCAAACCAGTTAGCAAGTTGGCCGTTTGAGGTTTGAACTGAACAACCGAACAAGTGGCCAAGATATATTAAAGGAATATCAGATGACCCTTGTGATTGCTGCTATATAAATAGCTGCTCGAGTATGTGACTAGTTGATCTGATCGATAAACTACAACAGAACATGATGAACTCTTCCAGGCTAACGGGAATCGTAATCAAACTGAATCAAATTCAATGAGGTTGGATTACACAAGGTTCCTGAAGCGTACGGTCATACACCATATGATCCAACTGGGCCTGTCAAGGGTGGGGGCAAATGTAAACGGTCAGTGTGAATCTTTTTATTTATTTATTAATAATTATTACATTTTATATTTTTTTGCCAAAATGACAGAAATGGCATTTATAATGTTAAAAAAGATTTCCATTTCAAATAAATGCTGTTGTTTTCAACTTTCTATTTATCAAAGAATCCCTAAAGAAATGTATCACATTTTCACAAAAATAATAAGCAGCATAACTGTTTTCAACATTGATAATAACAAATGTTTCTTGAGCACCAAATCAGCATATTAGAATGATTTATGAAGGATCATGTAACACTGAACACTGGACTGCTTAAAATTCAGCTTTTCTATCACAGGAATAAATTACATTTTCAATTAAAAGAAAATATAAAAACGTATTTTAAATTATAATAATATTTCACAATATTAATGGTTTTATAAATGTAACCTTGGTGAGCATAAGAGGCTTCTCTCAAAAACTTTAAAAAAATGACCCCAAACTAAATGGTATTGAAACAACAGCAAATTAAAATGAAATAGCTCAAATCTACCTACAGGACTACCACAGTCAACTCATTCATGCATTTCACTCTTTATAAGTGACATCATGTAATGACGTGACTACTCACTCTGCCCTGAGGAAATCATATTACACACCAATCATTTGACCCACATTCTAATCAAATACTCAGTGATATGAACTCTCTAATTATGAGACGTCTCATTATCCTCTTAGTGCTGATAAGAGCCTCGAAATGTACTTTGTTAGAAAGCTGACACGGTCATGGTTCCTCAATCATCATGGCAGTGGTTAGTGATGGCCAGGCACATTTGCACACAGGCCTGATAAAACAGTAGGAGCACCAGAATGCAACATGACATGAAACACAGGGCCTCATGCCAGCACTAGTCAGATCAAATGGATTAAGGGCAACAAATCAACAGCTCTGCAGAGATTCATGCCTGTTGTTTGAATGTATGCGTATTTCCGTGCCGGCACTGGTACGTGTCCCAGGTCTTGATCACTAAATTGTGATAACACTGACTAGGATATTATTTTGTATCACCTCACCTGAAGCATGAGTACTACTGAATGTGATACTTTCTCTCCATCTAAACTAAAAATTAATTTCAATAGACCTTATTCACAGCAGCGCCATCGTTGATTTTTGTGTGGCCTGTGAGGGACACACATCTCTTCATTGGGTTGCACTGTTATTTAATGTTTTTTTGGAATGCTCTGCTGACGAAACACTGCAAAATTATCTTTCAATAAAATTTCATTAGACAACAAAAAACTCCAGACAACATGAGCTGTGGAAAATTATAAGTGATCTAGGAGGTTTGTACAGTTTTTTTTTTATAGCCGATGCCATTGAATACATGAGTAAAGCCTCTTTCACACACCGCGTTGATCCCGGGAAATTGTCGTAAAATTGCTAAAGTGCCTTCTGTGTGAACGCAAACATGTCCCGGGATTGATGCCGGGATCGGGACCTAGTAACATTGCCGGGATCAGTCCAAGAATCTGCCCTGTGTGAACAAAAGCCAGGACCAATGCCGTAAGGGGTGTGTCGTAGTGATGACGCATGTGCAATCGCACGGGCCTTTCTACAACCTATGCTACAGCATTTGGGGAACGGGCCACCCGGCAAACCCAGTGGCGCTACTGGGGAGTATGGTGGACTAGTCTTCGTGTAGAAATGACGAAGAAGAGTTATCAGCAGAACTGACATCTGACAGGAGTTATCACATCCTGACTTCACGTGCCTTTACGGGATCTTTACAGGATGTGTGTGAACGCACTCACTGGCAGTGTGAATGAACCAAAATCAAACGATCCCGGGACACATTATCTGTGTATTTTCCGGAATCTCTGTGTGAAAGGGCCTTAAGTCTACCCCTCACAGTCTCACTTTCCTACCGATCATGGTGCTGCTCTGAATAAGGTTTATGGGGTCCAATGTTGGGGGGGTTGGGGGGTTGAAAAAAATGAAAGTCAGGTTAAAAATGCCAATTTTAATTTTTGCATGAACTATCCATTTAACAAACGCACTACCTTTATCATAATTAAGCCAACAAGGAAATTGGGAAGTAGTTTTCTGCTTTTTGGTGGCAAGCAGGCGGGTTGATCTTCCCATCTGAATGGGATCTGATCTCTTACCTCATAGCTTTTTCAATGCAGGCAGTCTCAGCACTGATGTTACATAACCAACTATAAAAGTCTGATCTTGTACAATTCTGTTGTATTCCATGCCCATGACAAGCACAAACAACACAGTCTTGAATTTAAAAGTTTTACTTTCTTTATTAAGATGGCACACAGTCTGCAAGTTCTAACCTATTAAATAACAATTCTGTGGATGTCCTGGAAGAAAGTTTTTATACTGCCATCGTGAAGGACCTGAATTTTCTCAGGATATTTTCTCATACTTTTTTGCTGACCATGTCACCACTGATCCAATCCCAAACTATCTGTGAATCTCAACTCTAATCTTCATCCTAAACTTGCACGTTCTGGATTTCAGCGAAAACGCTGTGTTAGTAAATCTAGAGCTTGGCTGAGCTGGCTGCTGAACATTAAGTGTAACACTGTAGTTGCTCTGGCACACTCACAGCACTGCGGAATGGCCTAATCACCATGGCATTCTGCTGCTGCTGCTGCCAATCAGAGCCAAGCATGAGGGGGACAAACTTCCTTCCGAGTCCATTCATACCACAAAAGCCACCTGCTGTGCCTGTCAAAGGCTAGAGCAAGGGGTGAGGGAGGACAGAAGATGGACATATATAGACCCATAATCACCATAGTCATCACCTTTATACCTTCAGCACCCACAATCATGAATATTCATAAGCACATCTTTGGTAAAGGCACAAAGATTTAATCAATGTATTCATACTTTTGGCTTGTTCATACAAACATTTGCACTCTACATGAGTGAACAGTAGAACAGAAAAGCCTTCAGAAAGACATCACTGTTATTATGCACAGAGTCACGAGGCTAAAATCCCTTAACTGATTAGATATACATGGTCTCCCAAATTATTTATTGTTCCTCAATGCTCTTCAGCTTTAGGGCACGCAGCTCAAACAGCAAATATGTTATTTAAAACAGCAATGCTAATTTAAGATGTTTCTTTTTTCAAAAACATTGATGCATATATACACACATATATATATATATATATATATATATATATATATATATATATATATATGGTTCCTAACCTCTGAATTATATCAACTCAACACACAAAGGGGCCATAACCTGCAAGAGCCAGTTGTAGGAACATGTATACAGCAGACAGGATCAAAAAAGGAAACACATAAGAGAGCTGAAGATGGCATCATTCCCTTCACTCAGAATCAAGTCAGCATCAGCCGGTGGGGCAGAGGTTGTGCTCACAGAAGGATTACAGGAGGAGGATTATTCTGGCGCTTGCGCACGCATGGACTATAGGCTTTGTTATGACATTCTTTCATTAATTATTCAACGTAAACAACCGAAACGTATATCAAATGCCCGGATGTTGTGAGTATAAATTGGAGTGGATGGTAACTACAGAAGAACAGACTGGAAAATAAGTCTGTGGTTAAGATTTCACATCTGATCACGAGTTTCTCTCAAACGTCATTCAACGCTGAAATTGTATTAACTCAATCGCGGAAGGTTACAGGTTTACTGGCGGAGAATGAAAAGTTACAATGCATCAAAGCCAGTCATTCACACCACCACACACATTGGTCCAAAGTATGAATCGCCCCATGTTCGCTGTGGCGTCTCGGCAAACTACAGGCCTGCATTGTGGACATTTGTCCACAAAGTCCTCATAAACAGATAGAATTGCGCGTGTAGACCAGTTTTAAAGTACTGACTTTCCCAAGAACGCCGATTAATCGCGAAAGAGACGTGTACAGCGTTTTCTACAGTTAAGGTGGGAACTTTAAGGAGCCACGTTTCACGTTTCTCGGTCTGTGTCGAAGCGAACGAGGTAGTCGGATGGTTTCGAAACTTCTTTCGAGAAATACAACTAGTTTCGAGACAAGAAGGCGTCTGCTGCACAGATTTGTGTTCAGGTTGGAAGAAAACGTGTAACTAAGCGCCCACCGTTTTTTCTAAGCACTACCACACTCGTTTCACACTCAATCAAAGGCGAGAGGAGAGTAGGCCATTTGACTAGATTTTCACCAAAGGAACCGAATCTGATTTCTTACCTTTGCCGAATTGGTTCTCTTTTTTTGAGGTTACATACGCCTTCCGACCTCTTTGTTCCCAATAAATGTTTCGGTGTTGCACTCAGAGTCGTATTGTTGCGTTCAACTTGAAAATCACAGTCTGTCCCATTCCTTTGCCATGTAACACCTCACGAGACGTGATAAATAAATGATGTGCCCAATAGAGGGAAATCCGTGATAGATATTATTAATCCAGTCACGTTACTTGGTTTTGCTCTTGTGTTGCAGTAAAAGGAAAAGAGTAACAGTGACCAGTCCTGGCAAACAAAAACCTTTAAACCGGAACCGGTAGAGATTGTGTGGCTATGCTACATGACAAAAGACAGCTCTAGGAATAGTGGATGGACTCCCGCAGATGTTCCCCCTCCCTCCGCTCTGAATTGGTTTAACTTGCAGCAATGCATCCCACAATATGGCCGCCACAGGGAATGGTGAACGGAAAGAAATCAGTTTCTCAGTTGAAAAGTCGACGATAGACCATGAGCCGGTGATATTTTAAGCATTAGCCTACTACCGTAGTTCGCCTTTGTATGATGCCAACATAAGTAATAACACTTGCCGGCTCTTGCGTATAGTGTTTTAGTTCAGTCTTATGGCGCCCCCTGCATGTGGGCTTAAATCAATGCAGCTTTCTAGCATTCGTTTTTACGTTTAGTAGTGAGCCTACATCCTATAACTATTGGGCACATTACACGATTAGTAAAACAAAAAACAAAAACAAAAAAACACACATTTGAAGCACAAATTCTTTTTTCTTTTGTTGTGAAGCCATGAAATTTACCTCGAAAAGCATGAAAAGTAGCTGATTTTCAACACAAATATATGTATCCAACCGCAGCTCCCATTTATTTCTTTATTTTGTTTATAATTTTTTTCTTTATCCTTGAGTGCCTTGGTTTCATGTTTTTCAACTAATAAAACTATCCCCCATGATCCAAAGAGCACTGACAGGTGCATTATCCTGCTGAAAGAGGCCACTTCCACCAGGGAACACCACAGTCATGAAGGGGTGTACCTGGTCTGCAACAATGTATAGGTTGGTGGAATGTATCAAATTCACATCCATATTAGAGGCCGGACCCAAGGTTTCCCAGCAGAAGCATCCCAATCCCTCTACTGGCTTGTTGTCATCCCACAGTGCATCCTGGTGCCATCACTTTCAAACGGCGCACACGTTCAACAAGTACACGTACTGTAAAAGAAAACAGGAATCATCACACCAGTTGACCTTCCTCCTCTAAGGTCCAGTTCCGACGCTCGCCTGACCATTGTAGTCTCTTTAGTTTCGACAGGGGATAGGGTTCATCATAGACACTCTGATTGGTCTGCAGCTACATACACAGTACCATACGCAGCAGAGTGCGGTGCACTGTGTGTTGTGACATATCCCTCCGATAACATCATTACAATTTTGTGTGACTTGTGCAACAGTAGACCTTCTGTTGGCTCTGAAAAGCCTTCAGTGCCCTTGTGCATTGATGAACTTTGGGCGCCCAACACCCTGTAGCTGTTTTGTGGTTTGGACCTCTTCAGACCACTGTTGGTAAATTCTTACCACTGCTGAATGAGAGCAACCCACAAGCCTTGCTGTTTCAGAGATACTCTGACCCAGTTGCAATTTGGCCCTTGTAGAAGTTCCTGCTCATTTCTCCTGCATCCAACATGTTGATTACGAGAACGGATTGTTTGCTTACCATTTAATTTACTCAGACTTAAATATGTGGCCTTGTTAAAAGATGAACAATGATATTCACTTCACCTGTGAATGGTCATAATGTTGGTCATAATGTCGGTTGGCTATATATATATCGATATATACATAAAATAATAGGGGTGTAACGATACCCTCATGTCAAGATTCGATAGGCTACATCACGATACTAAACTCCTGATACAATATTATTGCAAGAGTTATGGTAAAAGGTTAACATAAAAATTATCTGTTGATTAAATTTGGTATTACATTGGGTGTGGAAATGAATAGGCTTGGACTTGATGCTGGTAACCCAATGCACAGGACAATGATGACACCAGACTGAAAATATTCATGATTCTGAAGCTGAGAACCGAATTATTTTTGACAAATATGCTTGCACTCTTTCACTGACTAGATATATTTAAAATGTAAAAGCCACCGAATTCCTTGTCCTTGTGGGGACACTTTTTGGTCCCCATGACCAAAAAATCATTGTCAGTCGAAAGTCCCCATAGTGATTTTTTTAAGTGAGGTTTCTTGTATGCTTTAGGCTTGCATGCATATGCTATGCGTCATAAAGAGTTCATGTTCTCCCATATGGAAACCATAAATCACCAGTTGGAAATTGAAATTACCACAATATGCTGAGACACAGGTGACGAATATGTGACGAAACAGCGACTTCCTCCCTCTGTAATTAAGGACATCAATACTTGCACTCAATTTGACCGTAATATCATTGGTTACATCAGGATACCCAGAGGAAGCTACTTAATAGCTTTACTGTAAATAATTTATTCTCTTGACTCACACATACTGTCAGTAATAGCATGTGTTCCAGTATCTTTCATTTACTTAATTTACAGTAGTTGATGTGTCAGACGTCCCAAGTCTCCCGGAAGTTGCGGGAGTCTCCCGCATATTGATAGCGGCTCCCTGATGCCCGCAAATTAGTTCAAATCTCCCGGAATCTCGAGCTTGCGAGCTCCTAACCGTGTAGCGCGGGCTCGGCAGAGAGCGAGAGACCTTGCGTGTGTGTGCAATTGTGCGTGTGTGCCTCATGAAGCGCCTGTAAATCCCCCCAACAACAAAACCGAACAATCGCACATTTCATCATGTTTACATAGTACTTTATTATAGCTTAGTCTATTCACATTTAAAGTAAAGACAACCACAGGTGATCGTGCATCTCTGAAACCAATTTTTTTGCTTATTTTTCATATGTAGTTTTAAATCCGAAACACATGGGGGCAGTGTTGAGGTAAAAACAGATTAGAGATGATAGGGAACCTAGGCGTGGATTCATTGTTCAACTAAATCACGCTCTGTGTACGGACTGGGCGAGTATAGGCTATCAAGCGGTGACTTATAGTTTCGTCATGCGACGTCAGAGTTCACTAATCTTAAGCATGAATTAATTCATACCAAATGCATCGGTTGTGCACGACTCTTGACTTCGTCATCTGTGTGCGGACAGGCCAGTAAATACACACGGGATCCAGTTTGCTCTTATAGCATCGTAACAAAATCACGTATTCTGCTTGACTAAATAACTTTTTGATTTTGTGTGCCTGAAATAACGAAAACTATATAGGCTATAGGGTATAGGCTAAGGGGAACATATATAGGGCTAAAAGCCTATTATTCAGAAATTTCAGAAGCAATATCCGTAGTTACACCAAAGAAAGGCCATGACGCATGTGAGATTAAAATATATAGGCTAATAATATAGATATAGATAATAATAGTCTTTAATAATTGTATTTCGTTAAAAAACATAGAGTGACAATTTTTATTTGGTAGAATGATAAATATAGCGCTAGTTTAAAAAAAATTGCGCCATTTTCATTCTTCGAAGACATTTCAGAACCACTTTGGTGGACAGCGCTCGGCCCGTGACCCTGTGTCAAATGTGGCGTTTTTGAACATGGCTCTTTATATTATCGTGTCCACCCTCTATTGTCTCATCACGACAGTGCGTAAGTAAGTGTCTGTTTGTAGTGACTGATGTGGTTTGGGACCTCGAGACCCACGGACCGGGGATCCTAATTGGCAGTCACATTGTCATGTCAAGTTGAAAAAAAGTTGCAAATTGTCCTTTCTCCAGAATTACATTTAGAGGAAAGTTCCATTTGAGGTGTATGTGGCGTGACTCGATCATCGATGAGGAAGGAACTGTACTATTATATCCCGGGAGGAAGGGTTGATGACGTCTGTGGCATACTTAATGTGACTTATTGAAAAAAAGCAAGACTCCCTATTCATGGATAAAAATCCGAGGTAATCGGAGCACAGCAGAAAAGTTTTGTAAAAGGATATGTAGACAAACGAGTGCTGCTGATTTCATCGAGGTTTTGTTTGCCAAAGTGATTTTGTGTAGTATATTGGTTATTGTATAAAAGTGCAGGCGCTGAACCGACGAGCACATAAGCAAAGGACGGTGGCGCTTCAGGGAAGAGGTGCTGTGAGGAAGATCTCTATCTCTCTCACACAACCACAGCCGCACCCGAGTCGCATCCAACAGCATTTCTATCTACCTACTCTGCAATAGGTAGGTTAAAACCCGACAAAGGCGTTTTTACTCGGTTTAAACCAAGGAATTAGGATACGAAGACGCTCAGGCAACTGGATTTTCCTTTTCTAAAGATTATCTACCGGTTTTATTGTTTGCCTCATCCGGAGAAGGATTCTGTTGCGCGTTTATGGCATTCTTTAAACTTTTCAAATCATCTTACGAGCGGAAAATACGAGTTAGACAAGTAAAAAGTCGCACCTGTTTTGCCTTTCTGGATTTTTATAAGCTTTCTTAACAAAAGTTATTTGCGTATTAGGCTACTTCTATCGAATAGAATAAACCCCATAGGCGTACTTTTTTTTTGTAAATTATCCTGGACCGTATCTTGGCTATACCCTATTCGTGTTTAATATTTGTAAGTTATTTATTTAACTTTCTTGTGTCTTTACAGCATGGCCAGATCTAGTAAAGCGACTTTAGCGTTGCTCATCTACGGGATCATGATGCACTACAGCGCCTTCTGCACGCCTATTGGGATGACTTTTCCTAAGATGAGGTATGTACATGCTTTTCTGCTCAACATTTTGAGATTTTCTTTCACCTCGAAAAGGACAGTATTCTGCGACGAGCTTTATTTTACAGTCTAAACACTCCAGAAATGAATGACACGGTGTCAAGGAGCAATAATGGATAAGGATTTTATATTATTATTATTATATATATAAAAAAATGCTACTAAATTATATAGAGTGAAAAAATATGGGCTTCGTTGTATTATTCTGTAGACTTCAAACAGTAACAGCCCAACGAGATTTTCCCCCGAGAGTTTACGCATGCAGGGCTACAGTGCAAGCGCTTAAGATCTGCTTGCAAATGTGGGAGGGCGTTCGCATCGCTATGGAAATTCTCCATTGGGACAGGCAGATGCAGTGTAGCTTGTATGAAAATGAGAAACCAATGAATGTAACGGGTGGCCCGTAAGATGACGGTACAGTGGCGTCACTGTACAAACCGAAGAAGAAGAAAAAAAAAACACGAATGAGAATGTTCAGTGCGGGACCTTTTGTTGTGTGAATTTACTCATGATTATTACAATGTCAGTTGTAGGCTATTAGGGTTATCACCTACCTTAGTAGCCTACCTTCACACGTCACCATCAAATCTATTTTTTGGCTAATTATACCAAACACACCAAACGTTATCATATGTTTATGCTTTTTAAAAAACTGCGAAGGGACACCTCCAAATAGATTATTATTCTCTCATTTACCCTATGAAGATAACACAATAATTGACCGCGTCATTAAACTTATTATTTAAAATCAATTCGATCCATAAACCTTGAGTATGTCGCATTGGATCATCTCACAATTATTATTATTATTTTTTTCGTAAAACAACTGGCTATAATTTACTGTTGAATTAATTTAGCAGTTTATTTGGGCTTTATTTAAAACACAATTTTTATGGACATCATAATACTCTAGTGTATTAAATTGTGATTTATTAAATGTATCAATCTTCTTTTTTTTTATTCCAGACTAGACAACGATGTATTTGACGAAGACGGAAACTCGTTAAGCGACCTGGCATTTGGGAATGATCAAATTTCTATACGAAGTCCTCCATCTCTCACGGATGACCTATACACGCTATACTATCCCCCAGAGAAAAGGTACATAATTTAACATCAAAATACCCTGTATGTCATATCATATGAGAATCGATGTCATTATGTTTAGTTTATGTTGTTCCGCTATGTCTGTTGCTTTTGTTTCCCAGCTTTTTTCCTTTGCTTTTGCTTTTTTCTGTTATTGTTGCTGTTGATATTTGCATTAAGTGACTGTTTAATATAGATAGATAGATAGATAGATAGATAGATAGATAGATAGATAGATAGATAGATAGATAGATAGATAGATAGATAGATAGATAGATAGATAGATAGAGCGACAGAGAGACGGATCGATTGACAGATTTACTAGGGAATCGAAAGTAACACTATCACGCGTTTAGCCGATAGAAGAATAGGCTACAACTAAATCAGGCTGATTACTTTGCAACAAACGTGTTCTGTGGTTTTTAATCACTGATATTATGTGTTTGGCGTTTTATCTCAGAACGGAAAGGCATGCAGATGGATTATTAGATAGAGCCTTGAGGGACATCCTGGTTCAGTTATCAGCACGAAAATATCTGCATTCTCTGATGGCAGTTCGCGTAGGGTAAGGGCATTTTTAAGCGTTTACCTGCCGTCATTTTTGTTTTCCCACTCTTCATTTCAGTGGAGATGATTTCTCGTCGTCCTGTCTTGACTTTTTGTCTTTATTTTTCCCGACTTCTTGTGTCTTTGTCTGTGGGCTCGCATGGGCGTGGAATTTCATGGGGAACTATTCGTAGATGAATCACGATAAATTAGCCTGAAAGTTATTTTTTAATTATTTGTGCTCACACGAACATGTTGTATATTGTCAGAGAAAAAAAAAAAAAACGAGAGCCAATGAGTCAGAATACATAATTTCCAACATGCATAATTTATGAGGATTGTCTGCTCTTATTTCGATATCTAGGCTAATACAATTCGTTGTAATGTTAACGAAAAAATGCTCACGATCATTTTTTTCTTGAACAATATATATATATATATGTTTTTATCATCAAGAGCGTTTAAGCTGCCTAGTGAAACCTGTTCACACTTTTCCTGTGCCAGCCGGTAGCCTAATAATAGTTCATATATTTGCAGCGGAGGAAGCAGCGATGAAGACGAATCGGAACCATTATCAAAAAGGCATTCGGATGGGATCTTCACCGACATTTACAGTCGCTACCGAAAACAGATGGCCGTCAAGAAGTATTTAGCAGCCGTCCTGGGAAGAAGGTACAGACAGAGAGTTAAAAACAAAGGACGTCGATTTGCTTATTTGTAGCGCTGACAAAACTGCCCCTCCATGTGTACATTCAGTCCTAAGATCAAAGTCATTCTGATATAACTGATTAATCAGTGGATCGCGCCTGTGTTCTTTAAACATGTATTTATGTATGAAGTAAAGCCATTAAAATGAATATTTTACTAATAACATTGTTTTTCTTTTTGTACAAAAGCACTTGAAACGCACAGTTATACTTTGTGGACCAACAGTTCAGTTTCATGTATATAGCTATATATGTTGAAAACAAAAACCATCAGGAGAAAAAAAAAAAAAGATGAAAAAAATGTGCACATTGAACGTTATGCGCCTGATATCTTTTCAAATTCATCATCATATGCAGAAAATAAATAGATTTTAAAAAGACAATCAAAGTTCTGAATGTTATACTTATTTTTGTAATCTTCTAAAAGAATAGAGTCTTATTTTATCCAAAGTCTGCCCAGGGATGTATCGGACGTACTCTGTAAAGTACAGGGCTGTTTCAACTGTTGTGACCCCCCAAAAATGGAGGAGTGGGAGAGGGATATATAGTAGCTGGCATGATTCCCTCTTTCTTAGCCCAGTCTTCTCCAGATGGAATGTAATTGTCCTGCCTGTGTTTGTGATTTGAGCCAGTAACCAGTATGCCTGACTGGAAAAAATTGACATTGGAGTGACTGTAGTATTGATATACATGTTTTTTTTTGGTGGATTTTCTTTCTATTGTTTCTTTTTTTCTTCATCACCTCTATGTATGTTATACTTATAATGTAGGCTATACATGCATGTCCTTTGTTTCCCATCCAATTTAATGTTTCCATGATCATTGTATTGGTCCCTCCATCAGAAATGACACTTAGATCTGCCTCTGTGGAAGCAGGAGTTTTTTTATTGAGTGAATTGAACAAGTCCTAACATTCTAATGCTTGCTCCATCAAGCTCCAAAAACGTTTTGTGGAATTGGCGTGTCTGTCTCTCTCTCAGTTCTTTGCATGTCTTCAATGCCTTTGTGGATGGCTTTTGCGTAATTTCTGACCAAAATTTGTATGCCTTATTGTAATGCAGAAGCTGTGAATGTTTTAGTATGTGCGCTCTGTAGTTAGGCTAAACCAATATAGAGTAGCAAGTCATTGGATGACATAATGATCTTTTGATGCCACAAACATTTTGAAATTAAATGTGCCATGAAGAAATTAATGTGGTGGATGGTCTCCTCACATCCATGACTTGATAGTGAAACTTTCTTCATTGGCACGATTGTTCTTTAATTCTGTTTAGATTGGATGAAGTATACTTAATTGTTTCATTCATATCATTGTAGATCTAGAAAAAAATCAATTGTGTAAATGCTTATCTGTAATTGGTGCTGATGACTGAGGGAATGTGAGGCTGAGAGAATAGGGTGGCCAACGAAAGCGAAAGAGGAGGTCCTTGTGAACTTCAACATGACAATTGTCAAATTCATTATCCTTATTGCCAGATAGTGCTTTTGCATGTTGAAGATAGCCTTTCTCTTGTATGTATAGATGAGGTACACTACACCCATCGCCCTTAGGGAGGGACACACTGAAAAATCATCTGTTGTCTTTTTCTTTTTTTTAAATCATATATTTTGGTTAAGTCTGTATTGAATTCAGTATATTTCTCCTGATATGGAAATCAGGTCTTATTCATCCACTAATTCAATATGTAAACCGTTGTCCCAGGCATGAAATCAATCTTTCTTCAATTTGGCATTGTCCCCCAGGCTTTATGTGAGTATGGATGCGGCTCTGATAGTGTTATGCGAGGAGCGTGTGTGTTTGCGTGTAGGAAGGGCGGGAGGTGGGTGGGAGAGTGAATGCGTGCGTGAACATAATGATGTTATGAAAGATGATATGGGTTTTGGCTTAGGTGCCTTGTGACAACTTACGATAAAAAATCGCCACTTATCATGGGTGGCAATTTTTAGTGGCCCTACAATGCTGCAAACTATTAGGTTCCATTTCACAAAGTCCATCTTTACTATTCCTCCCCTTTTCTTTTCAAAACTTGGTTTCAAACCTAATTCTTAGACTGAAAAGCATGGCCAGCATATATTGTGATCAAATCTATTACTGAAGTGGTGTACATGGTAAAAGTATTAATTGTCTGGATTGTTTAAGCTGATGATTGTGTATAAATGTGGCAAGCACGTGTTTCTGTTTAGCTCTACTAGTTGTAGCTCAAGGTCCATGAAGCCTATAGCTAGGTTTTGTGTTGTTTCTTGTTGCATAGCTTGAGGGTTTTTTGACAACGATTGGAAAACCTGACAGAACACAGGCCACAGCGTAGCCTGTTGTGTACATTTCTGAAAGTGCCGAAAGCCTTAATGTGAACGTTTTATCTATACCTGAAACATTATATATGTGACAAGTGAATATTAGCAAGTGACATCATCCTATATTAACACATATAGCTCCTTAGGGGGTGGTATTTTTAAATGTTAAAAAGTGTTGTAAGATTTGTATGAATAAATTTTTGTAAACAACACAATTTCTAATCCATGTCTAATCTTTGGAACGTTCCACTGTAGCCCGTGTAAACACACAGTCTGTGTGTTTCTCCATAAGGCTACTTTTATCCATACAACACGAGGAAGACTCACGCTGTGACACTAATGATAGACTAAAACCCACTGCTGTTCAAGGTGTGTAATCGGTATAATTCAGATCTCATATACCACTGTGGGTGAGCTGAGTGGTTGTGACAGGTTTAATTTATACTCGCAACAATCAGAATATTAACATCAAGTCAGTGATACTGGCCGGCTAGGTCAAGAGTGACCCTCAACAAACCACCCACTTCAACACTGACAGCGAGACACATACAGTACACTCACCAATGTATGCAAAGATTTGTACTCACACTGTAAGCAAAAATCCCAAAAATATTCCAAATAAATGAACACCTACATTAACATGAACAACACTACAGTGGTGGCGGAAGATTACACACATTTTGTGTTGTCCATCAATAAAGGTGAATCAAGACGCCTAAGATACAATCAATTTGCTCATGATGTGTTTCTGGATGTCCCGGTCAACTACAAAGGTGAGTCAAAAGAATCTCAACTGAAACCAACATAATGTCACAATTCAGTCAAGTTTTCAATCTCACTTTTAAATCTGACTTCAGTTAAGCAAAAATGAAGCTAAACTTCACAAGCACTTTTTAAAGAGGACGGGAACATCATTAGAGGACAAATTTCACTTCGAAACAGTATCGCATGGCACTAACAACGCCAAAGGACATGGGTTCGATTCTCAAGGATAGCATGAACTGATAAAATGTACACTTGCAAGTCATTTTGCGTGAAAGTGTTTGCCAAATGCACAACATGAAAATGCAAGTTTGGTGTACTGCACCTTCAACATAAGCTAATATTGTTGCTCCAGTCTGTCCTGGAAGAAAAGCATGTTTTTAGTGTGTTCAGAGTGGGCAAAGTGTCACTTGTTGTTTATTTCATAATGTCCAAAGCACTGTATGGCACTGGTTATATCGCCATTGAAACTCCTCCCTAAAGGGAGCCTGGAGACAAGTGCTTATGGAATCGCTTCTAACCCAGCTAGATGATGATGGAAGCACTACTTACCCCACTAAACGACATAAAAGGAAGTCACAATAACTATTTTAACCATGCATCATGTATTAAAAATACAAGCCTAAAGGAGCTTCACAATAAATCGGAACACATTCCAGTGGGTGGAACAAACAACACTCAAGAAAACACAAGTCTTCAATCTTCCCGGGGACGTTTCTGCATTCAACAGTGTGAGATTTCCATGATCCCTCTCAAGCTACCGTGTATAAAAATAGATGTCCCTGTTGCACGATAGTGTTGTCCTGGTACACATTCTCTCTGACTGAGAGACAAAGGCTGGGAAGCGAACTCGACCCACGGGACCGGACCTGAGGGTGTGGCTCCAGATCCATTAGTGTGATCTGATCCGGTGGTCCATGCAGAGGGGCGGATCCTTTCTCCTGTAGTCATTTAACTTAAGCAGAGTAGGTGTTGCTGAGCAACAGGCCACAAAGGACAGTATATTTGTAGGTGAGGATGCATATACACATGGTGTTTGATGGTATAGCTTAAAGAAAAGTTTTTGCTATGGTTATTTGACAAGTCACGTTTTCTGTGGAATATAGCAGTTTTTAAAAGTGGTGAAAAGAGTGCTGCGAATATGAGGGAATCATTTTTGTTTTTTAAATAAAAAGTTAAAACTTAGTTATTCCGCAAGGACACATACAATTTATCAAAAGTGACTGTAAATTATATTTCAATATATAGAATTTGTATTTCAAATAAATGCTGTTCTTCTGAACTTTCTATTCATCAAAGACTCCTGAATTTTTTTTATTATGGTTTCTGCAAAATATTAAGTAGCACAACTGTTTTTAACATTGATAATAAAAATGTAATTTGACAACAAATCAGCATATTTGAATGATTTCTTAAAAGGTTAGTTCACCCAAAAAATGTAATTCTGTTAGTTTTTATTGACATAAACATTTATCAACATACACATCAGTTGTGGTAAATGGAAGCTCACGCATGTTGGCTTGACGTGTGAGAACCAATGAGGTTCATTCTCTTGTTATGCAGCACATTTGAGCTTCCACAAGAACCAATGAGGTTTGTTTTCACTCGTCAAGCAGTTACGGGTGAGCTTCTGTTTATATTTAAATGTGAATAAAAGCCTAAATTAAATCTGTTCATCATATAAAGCGATCAAATCTCTACAGAAAATGTGGGCTAAACCGCTCAGTTCATATGGATTAGTTTTATGATCTCTTTATGAACTTTTTGAAGAGTCAAAGTGGGAGTTGTGTGGACTGTCAATGGAGGGACAGAAATGTCTCATATTTCCTAAAAAATATCTTTATTTGTGATCCGAAGATGATGAAAGTCTTGAGAATGAGTAATTAATGACAGCAAAAATGAAAATTCTGTCAATATTTACTCACCCTCATGTTGTTCCAACCCCGACCCCGTAAGACCTTCATTCACCTTTGGAACACGAATTAAGATATTTTCGATGAAATCCGAGAGCTGGATCACTCCTCCATACTCCTCCATAGGCTTCTTCAGGGATTGAACTTGCCAGCCCCGAAAAGTTATTAAAGACATCGTTAAAATAGTCCAAGTGACTACAGTGGCTCAATCTTAAGTTTATCAAGCGACAAGAATACTTTTTGTGCGCAAAAACAAACAAAAATAACGACTTTTTTTTCAACTATTCATTTCCTTCTCTGTTGGCCTCTAGTCAGTTACTTTAGTGTAATAGCGTAGAACTACGTCACACGTAGGCTCACTATTGGCCGACGCTGGTCATGTGGGTGTATCGTGTGACGTACAACAACAGAAGCTCTACGCTTTTACACTAGTGAACTGACTCGAGGCCCAGAGAGAAGGAAATGAATAGTTGAAATAAAGTCGTTATTTTTGTGTTTTTTTGCACACAAAAAGTATTCTCGTCGTTTGATAAACTTAAGATTGAGCAACTGTAGTCACTTGGACTATTTTAACTATGTCTGTAATAACTTTCGGGGCTGGCAAGTTTCAATCCCTGAAGAAGCCTATGGACTAGTATGGAGGAGTGATCCAGCTATCAGATTTCATCAAAAATATCTTAATTCGTGTTCAGAATATGAACAAAGGTCTTACGGGGTTGGAACAACATGAGGGTGCGTAAATACTGACAGAATTTTCATTTTTGGGTGAACTAACCCTTTAAGGACACTGAAAACTGGAGTAATGGCTGCTGAAAATTCAGCTTTGCCATCACAGGAATACATTTCATGTTTTAAAATAATATTAAAATAGTTATTTTAAATTGTAATAATATTTCACAATATTACTTTTTTTGTTTTACTGTTTTTACTGTGTTTTATAAACAAATAAGCAGCCTTGGTTTGCATAACTTCAAAAACATAAAACAACCTCCAAACCCGAACCTTTAAATAGTAGTGTATATTGTGTTAATCTCACAAATCTTTCAATTTCATAAATAGTATATTATCCAGATAATATTTTAAATACAATACAATATGTTTAAAGTTACTTATACAATGAAAATATAAAAAACCCAATTATCTGATATTGAAAGCACTTAATATTTTTCCTTAAACAGTAAATGAGTATATATATATATACTCTGGGAAGGTATAGTCCCTTGCAAGTGGATCATCACTTGGCCATCAAAAAGTCTGAAAACCCCTGCCATAGACAACAATCTAAAAACAATCAATACAATCCATAATGCTTGAGCTTAAACCAAAGAGCTATTCAAAATCTGTTTGTGGCACAAAATCATATGTAAACATCCCAATTATTGTTTCATGGTTCAGCTTTCACTCCTCCAAGAATAGCCTATGTTCACCAAGCTGTTTGTATAAGGGCTTCGAAGGAAGCAACAGAACCCTCCTTCCTTCAATTAAAGCTGTGAAAACAGCAGCCAGGAAGGAATCATGCTGGGAGCCTCCATCTTAGCCATGTACTTGTTTCCCGCCGCACCCCCTTAACACCATACCCCCTTGCCACACTCCTGAGGTGCAGAGGCTGCTGGGTAGATGGGTGTGAAGAGGGGGCTTTTCCAAAAGGGTGACTTCATTTAGATCAGCACCCTCCCCCATCTCACAGCTCACCATAGTTCTTTCTATTGTGTTTTCTTCCCCCCCCCCCCATGAAATGTGACTTATATGCCACAAGTGTGTGTGTGTGTGTGTGTGTGTGTGTGTGTGTGTGTGTGTGTGTGTGTGTGTGTGTGTGTGTACCTGAACACGCTCCCTTAGGGAGTAATTTGCAGTCGCACAACAATATGTCAAAGGTAAATCTGTGGCTTTGGTGATAGGGGAGGTGGTGGGCTGTTGCTTGAAACGACTTTATTTTTTATAGGACTCTTGCTTTTTTTCAAGCACAGATAAAGTGTTGTCATGAGTAGCCGCTGAGTACTAATAGAGATTTCCTGATTCAATTCTAATTCACAGGCTCTTGATTCAATTTTGATTCTGATTCACTTGGGCATTTTTTTTCTTTTATACTGCCAATGGACATTACTTTTACATTTACTTTTATGAAAAACTTTCTTTCTCACCTCATGCTGTAAAATATCAGGGAACCTCCTAACTTGGAACACTTGGAATACTATTATGAGTGAATTGAAAAATAGTTAGGGCCTAAACTAAGTAAACTTCTATAAATAAAAAGTATACTTTCAATTGTATTTATTGTTAACTTGTAATACAAATGATCATTATAACAAAATTAAGTTATTATAAAATAATAAAGTCCAATTAAAGAGTATAGAAAAGCCATGAAAACATTTAGATGCTTTTTTCAATGCATTGTATTAAATTTATCGTTGACAGTAATGATAACTTGAAGTTAATTCAGTAACCTATCTGATGGATTCAGTTAGTTTATGCCGTGCAAATTAACCAAACTGATTCAAACTGTAACTCCTTTGTTACAGTTTGTGAGTCAATGAATCATAAAAAAACACTTTTTAAGAGTAATTGTTCCTGTCCTGAATTAAATTACTGAATGCACTGTATGTTTTTTATTCTTTTATTTTCTATGACTCATAAGAGTCATTTTTGAGTAATTTTCATGGATCGAACTACACTGGTTGCACTATTTACTTTTGATTTATTAATAAGTGTTTTAAAAGAATTTGTCTGTGAATCAGACTCCAACCGTCTCATCTCTTTCATTACAGACAGTCAGCTTTGACAAAATATGACTTCTTTTGGTGCGATAATGTTGGTTTGGCAGTAGGAAGGAGCCGTAAAAAGAAGTACAGGAAAGCACGGGGTAAAAGCTTGCTCTTGTGATTTTAGAAATGGATATCGGATTCACAATTCATCGCAAAATCAATATTTTACCCAGCTTCACCCCACTTTTTGAGGGTCAGATAGTGGACACTACGACAGAGACACCCTTGCAAGTTACTCAGTGACACATTACCTCAAGATAATACAGCCATCACCCCACTACTATGAATCATTCAGTAGTGTCCACTAAAAGGGCAAGAGGCCGGTCTTCCTCCACCCCTGCCTGGAGCGAACCAGCTCAGTGTTCCAAAAGCCCCTCTCAGTGAGCCAATGCTGCTGTCAAAACTGCCAGAAAAGCACAAAGCAGGCTATGACACACTGTCTTCCTCAAGGGGATCGGGGGCACTTACACAGAAGAGAGAGCACTGAGACGTAACTCACACTGACACTGACTGGTGATCATCCCTAAATGCAATGTTTATCTTGAAATGGAAGCACTTAGCCTGGATTTCACTCCTTTTTATCAATCAGTACATTATGTTCATTACGTGTAAATGGTGTGCTGTGGTACTGATGTCTGTGATGTATAGGGCCAGAGTGCCGCTTATGTGTATTTGTTGATGATACCAAGAAATTCAGTGTTGCTAAGCCACGGGAGTTTGACGGATACTGTGCAAGAATCAAACAGAGAGGAACAAGGGAAAACTAAAGCCTGTGGGGAAGAACCAAAGACGTCAAAACAGTGAGTGGCAGGAGCTTCCAGTTTACCTGAAACAACAGACTGAGTTTAACAGTGTGTGGGTCCAATGTTTCGAGACCACAGATGAATCATACGTTTTATATTTAAAAAGTATCGCTGTTCGAAACGAACTCCGTGTCTGCAGATTTCCAGAAGCAGTGAAAATAAAGGATGGAGTCTGAGGTGCTGTCCGTGGTGTTGAACTGTTGTCACTAGTTTACTAGAGCTGAAGTGAGGCCAGGGGGTCAAGTTTTTCCTGCTTAGCATCACCACATTTGCCCCTACTGTTAGATGTTGGAATCACATCATCTGGCAGCAACATGCATCTTCCCTAATTACAGCCATTCAAAACTATTTGAGCATTTCAACATTTAAACCATAAACATATTTTATACTTTATTATATACCACCATTTAAAAGTTCAGGGTCGGTAAGATTTTTTGAAAGAAGTCTCTTCTGCTCAAAAACGCTGTATTTGTTTGATGGAAAATACAGTAAAAGCAGCAATATTGTGAAATACCATTACAATTTAAAATAATGGTTTTCAATTTGAATATATTTTTTAAATATAATTTATTCTTGTGATGATAAAGCTGAATTTTCAGCAGCCATTACTTCAGTCTTTAGTGTCACATTATCATTCAGAAATCATTCTAATATGCTGATTCGGTCCTCAAGAAACATTTCTCGTTATTGTCAATTTTGAAAACAGTTGTGCTGCTTAATGTTTTTGTTTTGATGCATCTGTAAAATAAAGCATTCTCAGAGAGCAATGTTTCCACTTGCTGTTGTCTATGTATATGCAAACTTTCCCATCATACAGCTCCCAGGACATTAAATCCTCTGCTACTAAAGAAACTACCATAAATAACAAACCGTCTGTGTCTGCAACATATTGCTCTAGGAGATGAAATGGTGTAGTTTGTCTTTTTTTTTCAGCAACCAATATAAGCTGAGCGTTACTGCCATCTTCCTGCAGAAAAGCTTCTTTTTAACAGTGATAAAGGTAGGCTGCTCCGTGGGTGGGTTTCCAAAAAACATAGACATCCAAGGACAGTGGGCTTATGGAGTTTCAGAAGGCTTGGAGATGTGTCGGCAACATTACTGTCTGCGTCTGGATTTTGAAGAGAGGTAAAATATGCAGGTACTTGGCACATCCCCCACAAAAAGGGATTGGGAAGTGACTCCGCATTCCTTCAGGGAAGCAGAGACTTCTTTCCATGTGGAGCATCTGTCCTCAATTTCTCAATTTATGAGTGAAATAAACCAAACTCACATTTCTTGGCCACCCACCCACTCATCTCATCACATCTTATTTTGTGCAGCACAATGTGGATTTTGTGTAGGAAATTGTGATAATGAATGAAAGTCTAAATCGACACACTGCAAATAAACTCGACCTATCATTATTTTCTCATTTACAGGAGAATAGGAAGAGAAGGCACATTAGTAAGAGCCCTAAAATTAACGGTCAGCAGTATGTTCAGGGCAAAGGTCAATGTTAACCAATTACAACTATAATTAAGTGAGAGAGTAATATTCAGTCTTGTCCTGATGAAATGTTTATTGCACACACATTTAAGTTTCATGCATTTTACAGATCACATATACATATCAATTATTCGGGGTCACACTACTAGTCTAAGTTTTTTATTTACTTTTCATTGCTGATGAACGAAATGTCTAGCATACGAAAGAATAATTTAAAAACTTTTGATGATAAAAAATAATTGTGATATTATCCTGAACCAGGATTATTATAGTTAACTCAAACCATTAAAAACATTTTTGTTGATTGAAATAAAGCTGAAATTAAATAAAAATAGAAATATTACTTGAAAAACTTAAACTTAAACTAAAATTATAAACGTTGCCTTGGCAATAAACTTAATTAAGTGTAAGCTGAAGCATGACTAAGTGGAAATAAATAAAAACTAAAACTGAAATTTAAATAAAATAAAATTTAAATAGCAATATTTAAAAATAACTAATAAATGACAAAAGCACATTAAGAAATATTAAAATATTAGAAATAAAATATTAACATATGAACAAGTAATTCAAAATATTACTGTCCTGAACAGGCTACTTGTAAAATGATACATATGATTTGAACAATATGAGGAAAATACGCCCATCAGCCTTACACTGTCAGACAAACAGATGCTATTTAACTACAGGAAGCTCATCAGCTAAGTCTTTTCTTTAACAAATGAGCTAAAAAAGGATGCTAGACAGAGTGAGAATTAGACGTAGAAGAGGCAATGCACCATAAGGTTCCTCATTCACACCTGTGAAAGACAGACCATATTCCCCAAGGAGTCCAGATCCAAGCAGCCCAACAGCAGGACATGTTTCTGCATGTACTATGATGTGGCTTCTGTCATCTCTCTTCTACTCCCCCTCTGTTCTCTGTTGTCTCTCTTTCCTTCTGTAGCCATTTACCTGAATCTCCAGTGCTGAATTCCATACCATTACTCCACTCATGTGTGTGGGGAAAACAAGAATGGTGCTCCAAGGCAACTCACTCCATGTGGGGTCAGCTTGTGGGTTTGCGGAGCCCTAGGCAGAATCACAGAAATGGGCCCCATTGCTGTCAAAACAATGAAATATCCATAGATGCACTGCAGTATGATGATTCATTTATTTCTTTTTAAGAAAAACTGCACAGTATAAAAAGAGAAAATATATCCAGATTGTTCCAGGAATGTCAAATAATATTTTTGAAATGTTTATTAAACGAAATTGATGTATAAAACTCCCCATAACAAATAAAAACAGCAGTTGAGACAGAGAGAAAGAAAAATATAAAAGTGAATCTTAAAATGAAAGATTATAAGTGCAGTAAGCGATTTCTGAGAAACACTGTTGATATTTGAAATCAACTCAAAGAATCACACCCCTCTCTTCATTGTTCCACCGCCAAAATGCACAAATATGCAATGCAATTGTGGATGTCTCTTCATTATTGCTGAAGCGAAGCAAAGGCTTTGGGAAAATAAAGTGAAGATGACAAACAAAAAATTAGCACACAGTACACAGTAGTATATACAAGTTTTGTATAAGTTTGTTGTTGTGCCAGTATAGCATAAACTCAAAACCCCTGTTACTCATGTATGGAGCAGAAACAACGCAACCTCTGCATCCGTTTTCAGGCTGTTTTTGAATGCTCGGCTAAGAGATGTGTCTTTAAGATTTAAAATGTGAGAGTGTTTGAGCCCCAAACTTTATCAAGAAGGCTATTCCAGAGTTAAGAAGCCAAATGTGAAAAATACTCTACCTGCTTTAGTGGACTTCGGTATCCTAGGTTCTACCAAAAGTCCTGAGTTTTGTGACCTTAAAGAGCGCAATGGATTGTAGGGTGATAGAAGATTGGTTAAATACACAGGAGCTAAACTATTTTGGGCCATATAGGTCGGTAGCAATACTTTATAATCGACACTGAAATTAGTAGGTAACCAGTGTAGAGATGATAAAATTGGGGTTAGTAATGAGATGCAGCCTTGGTCAGAAGCTAAGTCATTTGTAATTTTAACAAGCACAGTTTCAGTGATATGATGGGGCCTGAACTATAGCATATACTGTATATATGGATTTATGGTTTCTTAATGAGAGGCATGACCCAGAGATAGAGACGAGTTAATAATATTGACACGAGGCTCTTCTGCTACAGGTAACAACTCTTTCAGTAATTTAGTGGGTATTGGACCTAATTAACATGTTGTTGGTATAGATGCAATGATAAGTTTATTTAGTAAGTCCTGTCCTATAGTTGTAAGGCACTGCAATTGTTTTTGAGGGGCAACGATTGAGGCTGAATCATAAAATATTGTTAAAAGTTGTGCATCTACGATTGTATTCCTGATGCTTTTGATTTCTCAGTCAAGCAATTCACAGATTCATTACTACTAAAATGTGTAAATATTCAGTTCAGGTGACGTCTGTTTGTTTGTTAATCTAGCCACTGTACTTAAAAACCTTGGATTGTTTTAGTTGTTTTCTATGAGTTTGTGGAGATTCTCTGCCCTGGCAGCTTTTAGAGCCTTTTTATAGCAGGACATACTGTCTATCCATGCGATTCTAAAGACCTCTAAATGAGTTTGTTTCCATTTACACTCTAGGTTATGACTTTCTCTCTAGAGAGTAGTACTGTTGTACCATGGTGCAGTACTTTTCTTTCTAATCTTTTTTAATCTGATGTGTGCAACAGTTTCTAATGTACTAGAGAAGATAGTGCCCATACTGCTAGTTATTTTATCAAGTTTATTTGTGTGTTTGGGTACACTGAGCAGCTGAGACAGATCAGGCAGTTTATTTGTGTATCTATCTTTAGTGGTTTGGATAATTGTTCTACCTGGTTGATAACATGGAATCACCCAACACTGAATCATTTATTCCCTCATCACCGTTGTTCCTGTCCAGCACAACGACATTCTCATTGCCCTCTATTGAAATTGTGTTGTCATCGCTTATACAACTCAGCTTCACTCTTCTATCTCCATTGCGAGTGTTAGCCAGTCCTTCAGCCCCACCTTAGCTGGTTCCCATCAGCCCCTCATCTTCTCCCCTATCGCTGTGCTATGGATGAGCCTCGTAGCCTACGGTCATCAGCTTTGTCTGAGCAAGTCGATCCCCCGGCTCCGCCCCCAGCCGCTAGTTCCGTCACTCCACCTCGGCCCGTCAACTCGTTGGCTCCGCCCTGACTCCTCCCTTCCTCAGCTCCACCAGAGACTGTCGTCCTTATGGCTTCACCAGGCCCCCTCGTCCCTCTGGCTTCACCTTGGTCAGCCATCACCCTGCCTACGCCCCGGACTTACGAGCCATCTGCTACGCTCCATCTCTCCACCCCTTTGGCTCCAGCGGGCTCCGCCCACCCTCGGGCTCCGCCTTGGTCCTCAGTCGCACCGGTTCCGCTCAATCCTCGGACACTCTGGTTTTGCCTCGGGCGCTCGTCGCTAAGGCTTTGCCTAGGTCTCAAGTGGTGTCGGTCTCTCTATGTCCCATCAACTCCCCGTCATCGCCCCGGGGCTCCACTTCCAATGACATCATCTCTGTTGGTCGTCCCCTGGATGTCGCCTGTCAAGTAACCATCATGGATCCTCCCTCCATCGACTCCGCCGTGGGCAATCGTCCAAACTGAACTCTGGGTTACCACCTGGCTTCTCCCATCATCTCCTCCATGGCTGCTTACTCTATCATCGCCACCCTGGTCTCTCCTTCCTGCATGTGTGCCTTCATCCAGCCCTTCGCCTGCTCCTTGTCCTCTCCCTCCCTCGATTCATCTACTACGGCGCAAAGGTCGCACCTTCAGGGAGGGGACGTACTGTCATGGTTCTGTTATTTTTTTACTTTCTCGCCACTCTTTAGTTACTATGGTTACAGATTATGATTAGTCATTAAGTTCAGCGGTGTCCTCATTAATTCACCTTGTTAGTCTTAGTATTGAAGTTCTTGTGTTTCGTTGTCCCTTCTCGTCTATGAAACGTCAATGCTACCCTGAGTTTACATGTCTACCCTGTTTGGATTTATGTTTGGACGTTATTAAAGACCGTTTTGAATCTTCATCTTCCTCGTGGTGTGTGTTCTACCACACAGGTATGAAACATGGTTAGATCCAGCTCATCCATTGATTATAATGGCACCAATCTAGTAGTTTACAGTACTGAGTATTAAATGTTTTCACTGTGTTTGTGATCTATGCATTTTTATGGTCCATCTGCACCATATGTGACCACCTATTTAAGACAGCTCAGCTCTGACTCCAAGTAGGCTATCTTGCTAGAGGAACTTCACAATAACTTTGTCTCAACTAAAGGAACAAAGCGTTCATCATTTGATGGAAACTGACAGCATCTCCTGCAGAGCCAAATGTCCCTTTAAGCTATGCTTTCAGCTGTGTCCATTATAACTTACAGGCCTTTGCTTATCAACACTGACAGTCGTGGATGATGTCTAAACATACATAATTTCAATTGTGGTAACACTTTATTTTAAGGTGACATTGTTACACGTTACTACATGTACTTATAACAGTAAATTATTAATAATTATAGGTAACTAACCCTAAACCAAATACTAACCCTAAACATAGTACTATATAGTAAGTACATGTAGTTAATAAATATTACTCAGTACTTATTTGAGTAAGTACCATGTAAAGCGTAACCTTTATTATTTAAAACTTTTATATTAAATAATATTTAATAATCATAATGCCTGAACAATAATTTAAATTAAATAATAATACTGTAATACATTTTAATAATATAATTTATAAATTTTGTATATTATAAATATAATGTGTTATTATTTATACCGTTATTCAGGCATTATGATTATTGAATATAATTAATTTTTAAATACAGTTTTAATCATTGAGATGTTAAATGGGAAAATGGCTTTTCTTAATTGTATAATTATTTGTCCCAGTGTGTGCTTATACTGTATGTCAACTAGCCACTTATAAATGACCCCAACATCCTATAATCTATGAGGATCTACACAAAGCTGCTCTCCGTTTTCAAAATAAAGATCTAAATGTTCTCTTTGGATGACTTTGAAGGAGTTAATACATTGGCAGACAGGGTTAAACAATTTGAACCACAAAGACAAATGCCCCTTGTTTAAAGCAGGGGAAGATATATTGATCCTTTGCTCATAAACACCCTTTGTCAGCAAAGTTCTATTTTAATACACGCTGTGCCATAGAGTTCAAACAAGACATGAAGAACCAATATCAGTCCTATTATTGAATCAGTAGAGTTTGTTCCTCTTTTTGGCTCAGATACACAACCCTACACAGAAGCTATTTATGTTTGATTTATACATGAATGCATGAAATCCAAATTAAGTAAGTGCTCAGCACGCGTCCAGTCCCAAATATGGAGGAGATTGTCATGTTGCATGGGAGGTTGTTTCATATGAGTCGTAATAGCCCAGTCCTCAGGGACAGCCTCCACAGCAGACCTCCTCTCACGTGTGACGGATCACCTATACACTGACACTGAGATGCTTCTTAACGACCAACGTTCTTCTCTCAAGTCAGCACAGGAGGTGATAAACTCAAAGTCACATCAACAATGAATACATATTTGCTTTTAGGCAAAAAGTGTTACCTATGTTCCTAGAGGCTTCATAATACTTTACTTTACATTTACTTTAAAGGGATATAAAAACACTAAAAAAATGTTTTATTATGTCCATGTTGTTTCACTCCTGTATGACTGACTTTCTTCTGTAGAACAGTTTAAAAAAAAAAAAAAAAAATGTTGTCCACTCAATGAAATTCAACGAGGTCCAATCTTTTGACTGCGCTAAAAACAATCTTCAAAATACATTCTTTTGTATTCCAGTGAAGAAAGAAAGTCATACAGGTTTGGAACGACATGAGGGTGAGGAAATTTTGACAGATTTTTCATTTCTAGGCGAACCATTTTTAGGTGAGCTATTTGTCGAGCACGTTAGGCTAATCACAAGCCTAACGTGTTTATTATGTCTACTTTATTGAAAACATGATGTTTACTAACCACATAACCAATAACTATACAGAATACTTCCTCACTCCATTTTCTGTGAAGCTGCTATGAAACAATATGCATTTTGGAAGCGCTATACAAATAAACTTGAATTGAACTGAACTATCCTTTTAAAATGACAGCAGACTGGGAGTGGATGTCCAACTGTTTTTGAAAAGACTTATTATGCAAACTAAACATCTTAATTAAGACATCAATGCATAATTTGATAAGCTGTAAATGTTTAAAGCTGTATAAACACAATTGAAATAATGCCTCTAGAAGTATGAAAAACAGAAATCCATGGCTGATGATTTCAAACAATGTGTTTTTGGTACTTACATGTGAGGGGCCCAGAACATCCTGAGGGGTCAATCCCTCCCTAAAAGTTAATTAAATCAGGCTTTCATGTTCACACCTGGGGCCTGTGGCAGTCAGAATTTGGCATGGGGTCACATGATCACACCCACTTGCTCATGCATACATAGGAAGTCCCCCCTCATATGTTAGGACGCCATCCTTTGTTGTGTCAGAGAGCAGATGCGGGCCCTCAGTAAATCTAATAGAGACGTGGTCCAGAGCTGGGGGGCTGGGTGTGTATGTGTGTATAGGGGTGGTTCCGGCTGTCACCACGCTTGTCTTGAGAGGTGCATGTGCTCTCTACTCGCCTTATTAGTGGGCTCCATGTGTCACTGGTGTCAGTGGTTAATCCCACTCCCCCCAGGGAATCCCACCCTCCTAAAACCAGTCGCCCCACTTCGACAGATGGGACCTTCTTCTGCATACTAATGACAGACGGATTCCAAAGGCGTGATTTTTCCATAGTTCTGGCTGTAGAGGATGATGGAGAAGAGTGATAATGCAAAATTGCATTTGTATAAATACTATATACACACACACACACACACACACACACACACACACACACACACACACACACACACACACACACACACACACACACACACACACACACACACACACACACACACACACACACACACACACACACAGAGAGAGAGAGATATACACAAATTTTCACAGACTAATGCTTTTGATTAAAGCATTATGACGGGGACTTCCATTAATAGCTATAATAGTAATGCTAAGGTAAATCATTGAAATTTTATCAATCTGTTTTACACTGTATAATACCTATAATATATGTATATATACAGTATTGGCCAAAAGTGGTGTCCGACCTAAGAAAATTGGCTTCTTCGCACTATAATCAAACTTTTTATTAAATATTTATTAACTGATTTGTATGCATGTTGTAAATTTTTAGAAAAACAGTGTTCATACCCAGCTTACACTCATTATTCCCAGTCCATAATTCAATAAATCACTATGTGGCAAGTATTAGCTATATATGTTATTTTGTGGGTTTTAGAAAAAATATCTAGATGGAAGGACCTGTCCTCTGCATCCAGGGAGGATATTTTTAAAATGGCTAAATCTGGTCATTCAGCTTTGGATTTTGCCCATGTGCTGGATGTGAATGGTCACAATGTCCACATAATTATTTGAAATCACCATGAGAGCACTACCATGTACAATTTAAAGTGCTGTCGATGGTCAAGAAAGACTAGTGAGCATTTTTGACAGGAATATGAAAATCACCTGAATATTGGACCACTCCAACCTCCAATTTCATCTCGAATTGTAAGCTAAAGACTCTAAGAAGCTGGATTGAGAGGTTGTTCACCAGTAAATAAACCATTTATTAGTTTTATCAACTGAAAAAAAACACCCCACATTTGCCAAATAACAAAAGTATTTGGAGTATGGAAGATTAAAATCTTGTTCTGCCATCTGACAAGTCAAAATTTGACAACCTAGCATTGGATGGTGTCAGGTATGTTCTTATTGTTTTTGGTTTTTTTACCAAATGCATGCGTGGTGCCATTGAGCATGGCAGGGGAAACATAATGGTATTTGGGGATGCATGTCTGCAGCCGTTGTAACACAATCAAACCACTGGTGGCAAGCTGGACCCAAACACCGTGACATAGCCCCCCCTCTATGGGCGGCTCCCGACACCTATAAAAAAAAAAAAAACACAATAGTTCAGAAGGGTGGTGAAGCGGAGACGGTCCTGGGGAGGGATGGAGGGCCAGGTCCGTGCAGGGGAACAGGACCAGGGCATTGCAATGGCAGACCTGGGTCGTGGAGCGTGGGCGGTACTGAACCATGGAGCGTGGGCGGAACCGGACCGTGGAGGGTGGGCAGACCAGGCTGTGCAGGCGACCAGGGTGGAGCAGGCTGTGCAGGCGACCAGGGCGGAGCAGGCTGTGCAGACGGCCAGGGCGGAGCATGCTGTGCAGACGGCCAGAGCGGAGCAGACAGTTCAGGGGGCCAGGGCAGACTAGACATTTCAGGGGACCAGGGTGGAGCAGACAGCTCAGGGCGCAAGGGCGGACCAGACAGTTCAGGGGGACAGGGCGGACCAGGCACTTCAGGGGTCCAGGGTGGATCAGACAGTTCAGGGGACCAGGGTGGATCAGACAATTCAGGGGGCCAGGGAAGACCAGACAGTTCAGGTGGCCAGGGTGGACCAGACAGTTCAGGGGGCAAGGGCGGACCAGACAGTTCAGAGGCCCAGGGCGGACCAGACAGTTCAGGGGGCCAGGGTGGACCAGACAGTTCAGGGGGCCAGGGTGGATCAGACAGTTCAGGGGACCAGGGTGGATCAGACAGTTCAGGGGACTAGGGTGGACCAGACAGTTCAGGTGGCCAGGGTGGACCAGACAGTTCAGGTGGCCAGGGTGGACCAGACAGTTCAGATGGCCAGGGCGGACCAGACAGTTCAGTGGACCAGGATGGACCAGACAGTTCAGGTGGCCAGAGCGGAGCAGGCTGTGCAGACGGCCAGAGCGGAGCAGACAGTTCAGGGGACCAGGGTGGATCAGACAATTCAGGGGGCCAGGGCGGACCAGACAGTTCAGGTGGCCAGGGTGGACCAGACAGTTCAGGGGCAAGGGCGGACCAGACAGTTCAGAGGGCCAGGTCGGACCGGACAGTTCAGGGGGCCAGGGCGGACTAGACAGTTCAGGGGGCCAGGGTGGATCAGACAGTTCAGGGGACCAGGGTGGATCAGACAGTTCAGGGGACCAGGGTGGACCAGACAGTTCAGGTGGCCAGGGTGGACAAGACAGTTCAGGGGGCCAGGGCGGACAAGACAGTTCATTTGGCCAGAGCGGACCCCACAGTTCAGGGGACCAGGGTGGACCAGACAGTTCATGCGACCATGGCGCACGTGAACGTGCACAGTCTCTGGCTCGGTAGACGTGACGTGAAGTCTCTCGTGCGGCAGGCACGACGTGAGCAATCTCTTGTGCAGCAGACACGACGTGAACAGTCTCTTGTGCGGCAGGCACAATGTGAACAGTCTCTTTTGCGGCAGGCACGACGTAAACAGTCTCTTGAGCGGCTGGCATGATGTGTACAGTCTCTAGCTCGGTGGCCATGACGTGATGCGTAGGCTCGGCAGAACTGACGTGAAGCAGCTCAGGCTCGGCAGGACCGACGTGAAATGCAGGGTCGGCCGGTCCGACGTGGAGCACAGGCCTGACGTAAAGATCAGGCTGATGAGGCATGACGTGAAGATCAGGCTAGCAAGGCATGACGTGAAGATCAGGCTGACCAGGTATGACGTGAAGATCAGGCTTGACGTGAAGATCAGGCTGAACAGGCATGACATGAAGATCAGGCTGAACTGGCATGACTTGAAGATCAGGTTGAACAGGCATGATGTGAAGATACTCAGACTTTGGCAGGCATGACGTGAAGATCCTTGGCTGAGGCGAAAGATACGGATTGCTGGGTCCATGTTTTGGTCGTGGATTCTGTAACGCAATCAAACCACTGGAGGCAAGCTGGTGAGGACCCAAATGCAAACTTTACTTTTAAAACATTAACAGGGCTTAAATACACTGACTAATTACAAGACAAGGAACACCTGTGGACAATGATCAGACAATTAACAAATGACAAGACACATTGCAGGATCACATGACAAACAGGGGATCACGTGACAGACAAGAACAAGGAACAAGACACAAAACCCACACCGTGACAACCGTGTTGGAAGGATCTACAAAGTTGCTGGCGATTTTTCCGACATGATAACTATCCTAAAAACACTGTGTTTATACTTAGCATTTTGAAGTGACCTTCTCAGTCCCATGACCCTTAGGCCATTAATTTTTTTGGGGGAAATTATAAACCTCAATTGTGATAAGTCATTGAGGTCTTCCAATGAAGCTCAACTTTGGGAAAAACTTAAGGAGGATTGGAAAGAAGTTGACGTATACAGTATATGCACAAAGTTTAGTTAGTCAATACCCAGGATAATGGCTAAATTAAACTCTGCCTAAAACAAGGGAGAACCAACAAAATATTAATAACTGATTACATTGTAGTCAATGTATGCTTTATTTCCTGTGATTTATTTTTCAAACAATAAAAACAATAAAACCCAATTTGAATTATTTGCTATTATCTGCTTTTTGGTAATTAATTTTGTCATTTTAATACCTTAACCAAGTTTAGTGTATTTTTCTTCCCAATATAACATACTCCTCACATTTTTATTGTTTAATAGAACATCTCTTCTTCTTCTACGCCTTATCAGCACTCAGCTGGTGAGTCCGACGTGGGCTCCAATACGTTCACCTAGTTCTCTCCAAATATTTCTGTCCCGTGCCACAATTGATGCCTGGTGTAAACTCATACTTGTCCAATATTCGATCGATCTTATCCATGTGGTCTTCGGTTTTCCTTGTTTTTATTTACCATCTACTTTTCCTTGTAGTACCGTCCTCGCTATACGGTCTTCGTTCATTCTCACCACATGTCCAAGCCACCTATGCTGCCTCTCATGTACTATTTGCACAATCGTTTGATGGCACCCCGTACGCTGTCGTATTATCTCATTACGGATTTTGTCTAATCTGCTAACCCTGAGTATCTACCTTAGGGCAGCCATTTCGAATACAAGTAGTTTTTTCTCTTCCGCTTTTTTAAGGGTCCAAGTTTCAGAGCCGTATAGCGCTATTGCCTGGATTAGTGCTTTATACAAGCGCATCTTGGTATGTTTGCTGATTCCTCTGCCTTTCCATGTCTTTTGGAGGTCGCCCATTGAACAGAGCGCTGTCGCAGTTCTGATGCGAATATCTTGCATACAGTCTCCATTTGCAGCTATTGTTGCTCCCAGGTACTTGAAGGTCTTTACTTCCATGAGCGGTTCTCCTCTCAGCAAGACTTGTTGTTGTTCAATTACCTTGCCTTCTTTAGGTGTTGATCTTACCCGCATCCATTCAGTCTTTGTATTGTGGATCTCTTGTCCGAACCTGGTGCTCTCCTCGTTTACGAGGTCGATTAATACTTGGCTAGTTTGCAGAGTTTCAGCTATGAGACCAATGTCGTCTGCAAATCTTAAGTTGCTGAGCTGCCTTCCGCCGACACTGGCTCCGACATTGTCCATGTTTTGTCTATCTAGGGCAAGTCTCATGATGTGTTCCAAATACAGGTTGAATAGATCTGGTGACATTATGCAACCCTGTCTAACCCCGACTGTTTGTTTAAACCATTCCGTTGTATCATGCCCCACGATTACTGCGCTCTCGGCTCGTTTATATAGGTCTTCCAACAAACCGGTCAGCTTTGGTTGCAAACCGTAGTGATGCAAGATCGCCCAAAGCACTTCATGCCACTTCATATATAGTTAGGTGAATTCCTGTAATATCCATTGTAATTAACAATAGGGCTAAGGCTGTATTATTTTTATTGGCTATAGAACAGGGATGGGCAACTCCGGTCCTCGAGGCCCACTGTCCTGCAGCGTTTAGCTCCAACCCTAATTAAACACACCTGAACAAGCTAATCAATGTTTTCAGGATTACAAAAAAATATTTTTTGTCAGGGTTGGAGCTAAACTCTGCAGGACAGTGGCCCTCGAAGACCGGAGTTGCCCATCCCTGCCATAGAAAATCTGCCAAATTAACAAATAACGAACATCAAAACAATGTAATAAACATTATGCTCCTACGTGATATTCCTTTTCTCCCATAATCCACATGGGAACCTAAAACTTTTCATATGATCATATGAGCACATAAGCAATAAAAAGTTTTTTCCTTACTTTTGCTCCTCTTCATATAGGATGAAGTGTCTTCAGTGCTCAAGAGCATGAAGTGAGTTCTAATTATAGGGAGAAGTCTTTAGATATCCCACTCACTGCCTACATAACAAACATACCCAGGCCTGAGTCTAAAAACTGACACAGAGGAAACTGGTATCAAAGGGAATTCACTTTACTTCAGAAATACGGAGTTAAATGTGCTGGCGTCTGCGGTTACTGTAAGCAAATTATGCTTTTATATAGCAATGGTTAGGTGCCTTAAAATAAATTGGAAGATATATTCTTAAATGACCAGACTAATGCTCTAGATGTAGGCAGAACAATTATTTGCAGCAAAGAATGACTCATTTAAAAATTCGTCCCCACTCATATGAGCGCTTGCGTCAGTAAACCAAGTTTTTTCAATTGCTGACTTACCGGTACTCTCAGTCCTAAGTATGTTGTTGTATCATTGTCCTTGCATGGCTTGTGATTGAAAAAAGTGTGACAATTTAAAATCCTGTCAGGAAAGATTTGTGAATAACCTTATGCAGTTTTGTTAGATTTAATCTCACGCAGATATGTTTGATTTAAGAACAAATGCCTCTTATGAGCTGTTCTTTTTTTTTGAGTCAGTCAAAAAGATTCCTTAAACATTATTTAGAGTCATTACTAAGTTCACAACTGAATCCCTTTCTCAACTATAAGTCTCATTTCGGTTTTGTCAATTTTGAAAAGAACTAGGAACTGTTACTGTGTTGTAGCCTACAATTTAGGATCGTAAAACCTCAGTCATGATTCTGGAAAGAAAATCTCCACCAGTTAAAGAATCGAAACATGGCAAAATAACTATTTGACGCCCATGATGCACTGTAAATTATGTAATCGAGTCAGCCTCTCTACGCTCTCAAATTACTTAAATATTTGTATACGTATATTTTGCAATAAATGTAAAATATACTGTTTCTATAATCAACAGTCTTATATTTCTCCATCGTTTTTAATTTATATGTCATTCGCAATGCTACATTGGAATTTAGTTCTTTCCCTCATCGAAGACATTGTACTTTTTAATTTTTAAATACTTTTCTTTTTCTTCAAATACTATTGTGATTCACCTAATAGCTTTTGGTTTGGTTCGTGGCTTGTAGCTATTTAATGAAAACTTTTTTTAAATCTCTATGGGAAAAATACTTCAGATATCTTTTAAAAGTTGAAACATTGCATTGTTGATACAGACAATTGCATTTACAACAAAAATCACTAGATGTAACCACCCCAAATTACAAAACAACTAGAAAAAAACATTGTTCACATAAATCATTGTAGTCTATATTCTATAAAACATCTCTTCGCCACAGAATATAGAAACAACTGTTGCTATAAGCTCAAGTAAGAAACCATGCCTCTGCACAACTGGTTTTATAGAGCAATTCTGTAATTTTACAACTAAAAAAAGTAATTTGGCTGCAAAATATTTAACATTGTCAAAATCAAAAAGGGATAGTGCATTTGAATTGCCCTCCTCATAAAGATTTTGACTTTACTTAATTTCGTTTCGTTGTTGTTATTTATTTTCTGTAGCAAGGCAACCACCTACTTATAAAGAATCGGACAAGCATTAGCACAATGGGACAAGTGTGGAAACAGTCTTCTCATTAGTAAGATCATCAACTGGCAGATGATGAAAGCAATATTGAGAGCGGCCACAGATCTCTCCTATTACTTTCATTAACACCGAATATTTGCGGAAATGCACAACATTTTCTCCAGTCTCTGAGGGGCCGAATGGCAAAAAAGGACATTTGTATGCATGAATATTACATTTTTTTCTTCTGTTCCTATGTAAATAATTGATCAGGATGCACTTAGGAAGGCAGCATCTCAGAGGCACTTTACCAACATGTGTCCTTCAAATCCACAAAGGTTCCTTCTCCTGAAGTAGGAGAAATTACAACCCCTCTCTACGCCCCCTCAACCCCAACAAACAACACAAAGATGTTTGATCTCCGAAACAATCACCATCATTGTCAAGGGAACTTTTGAAGCTCCTGGACGAAGTCTTGTGTGTGAAGCTTTCACGTAAGGTCATTTTGAAACTGCATGAGGTTCATGTCTGCAGCATACCTCTCCTCATTTACCGCAGCTCGCTAGCGCTATTGAGGAATTCCCCCCAGCGTGATCTGAGTGGGGCTCTGACTGCACGCTCAACAGATGGCCGTGAGGTAGCGTTGCTAAGCGACTGGTCATCACTGATCCCACAGCTCGCTCTGGAGAAATCTCTCCTGCATTATGAACTTATTAACAATAATAACACTTTTCATTTGAATAATCACTCTGTGACTGGTGCATTGGAAGACTAATGCAGAGGCATTTTAAGTCATTAATTTAGGAGTTCTAGCCCAATTAGATGAGTAAAGATGTGCAAGACTCAGAAACTTTAATTGACTTTGATGCACTTTATCCATGGTCGAAGACATCAGCCCACATTATTTCAGCTTATTTCTAAAATAATCGTGTTTAACAGCGGAATTACTGGTAAAAAACTACATTAGCCATGATGCTGTATAGAAAATTAAACCAATAAGAGAGTTCAGAAAAAGCAACACGTGCCTAAAAATCTCGTTAGCTGACTGCCCACTCCCACGAAACACTGCGAATAATGTTATCGAGTTGATCTCTCTACGCTCTCAAAATAGGCTACTTAAATGTTTGTGTGTATATACAGTATAATAAGTATATACAATGCTTCATGGTGGGATTGTAGTTCTTTCCCTCACTTAAATAAGTACACAGTCTTGTTGTCACAGTTATTCAGTTTGTTTTAATGAACTTTCAGTTTGTTTTCATCGGTCACATGTTCCTTTGTTTGATTTTCCCACCAGTCATTAGTGTTCATGGACACTCATCTAATCATCACACCTGTTTGTAATCATTTCATTGTTTCTGTGTCTTTGGTTGTCGGCCGATGTGTGTGTGTTTACCCCATGTTTCACAAGCACTGTTGAACCTTAAGTCTGTTTATGTGTTTGTTGTAAAATTTAAATTACTCCGTATTGGATCCTGTCTACCCCCGTCTTAATCTTCATCTTCTTTTGACACTTGTAGCCTACCTTTGTCTTTTTGTTCAATTTTCAAAAACTTTTTTTGCCTTAAATGAAAGTTTGTAGTGTTGTGATTCACCTCTGCTTGGCTTGGGACATGACTTATAACTGTTTAACAAAGACTATTCTAAAATCCCTACAGGAAAAATGTATAAAAAAATAAAAACTTCTGGAACCAGCGCCACTGAAAAAGTGGCCGAGCACTGTTGCTCTCTGTACCGTAGATCTTATGTAGCCCTGCACATTTTCAGCACTGCACTCGTGGGGTGCTTCTCTTTTCTTATTTGTGCATCCTTGTTCCCTTTCCTCACAGCTTAGCTCCACCCCCATAGGATGCGAAGGAAGGATACACCTATGTAAGTTAAGCAAAATATTATAAGTTTATATAAGTTTCCTCGCTCCTCATACATTAGAGAATTGAGATGTCCTTCAAGATGGCTGAGTCCGATCTGTTTCAGGGTCACGGACTGGAGGATGGAGGAAATGAGGAAGCATCAATTTGAGTTTTGAGAAGCAGCCATTGTGTTCTGTCTTCCGGCCTGTTTCAAAAACACGAAGATCTTGCGGATTTATAAATGAGCCGCTCGTTTTAAAATTTTTAAAAGTTTAAAAGTTTACTGACATTTGAGCATCTATAGAGCATCTGCTAAATGAATAAAAAACACAATGTAATAAACATTTGTGCTCCTCATTACGTTCCATTCCTACTATAAGCCACATGAGAAAGAACCACACAGATTCTGCTGATTTCTGTTTAATATTTGTTGAACTTCTTAGAAAGCTTTCATGTGCACAGAATAAAGCATTACAAGTCAGAACAGATGTAATCTGAGCACAGGAGACAAAACACAACTCAAAGCAGTGTACTACACTAGAGCAGAGGAAGCGTACACCGATCCAGTGTCTTTATTTCATTAGACACTGTGAGAAACACTCCCACCAGCATGTTTTTAAATGGGCAAAGGAAAAAGAAACAGTCAAGACAATGCTGTGTAGCTCAGTGTATAATTGTCTGAGAAGAGGAGTGAGATTCTTTTATCTAAAAATAAGTTTTATAAGCACTCATCATCGCTGTCCTCATTTCCTATTTTCTGGAAATGCGGTGGACAGATGATTCACTCCAAAGAGGAGGAGGTATATAGATGTTAACAGAACAAATCCAGACAGACACATCCTTCATCTTATTCAAACAAACACTCATAACACAAAGACAGACCATTTTATCCATTTATAAACAAACTGATATTACTTTAATACCTTTGCAGTGCACAGAGAGATTCACTTCAAGTGAGTGTTAGATTACAACAAAGGTAATATATGTAAAAATTGGGGAAATGAGCTTGAACAATTTAAAATATAATATCTATGCCAATAAAAAAAATATCTAATATAGGGAAAGAACTGATTTGATATACTTTGTGTAACGAACTGGTCCGAGACACGAAGGTTGAGAATCCAAGCCATTACAAAGGGTAATCCACAACCATAGTAAAAGACAGGGAAAAGGTCAGAGCGCAGTAAATCAGTCCAATCAAACAAACAAATCCAGAGGGTGAGACAGGAACAGGAAAAACAGGACACAGGCAAAAAGGGGAATCCAAGAAATGGGCAAAGATCAAAAACCACGAACACGAGAAGAACAGAGAAAAGAACAGAGAGAATGCTCGGAATTGCAGTAGAGACACTAAACAAGACTTTGCAGAGAATGAATGAGAAAACCAGGCTTATATGGGTTGAGATAAACAAGGTAATGAGACACAGGTGAATGTGATAATGGATGATGGTCTGGGCAAAGGATTATGGGGAATGGAGACTGGTGCTTGTCCGGGTTGGAGTGCCCTCTAATGGTAATCCCGATTGTTACACTGTGCATGCATAAAATAAATTTAACTAAATAATACTATTGCTAAAAACCCAATTGTTTGCAGAAAGAGACATAATAAATGATATACCATGCTATATTAACGGTTGCCTGTGTTTTTTTGCTAAGAAGCTGCATATGTCTTTACTGTAAGGGGAGAATTTATCTTTATATATTCAATAAAATAGTCATATTACTATAAGTATATCTGTATCTAAAGTCAACAGACTTTATGAGCTCTTGTGCCTGCAAGCAAATGAGAAAGTGCTTTGTTTTTGCGAAATGACTTTACACACCACTTAACTGCATGAAACGTCAAGCACACGTATGTCAGGGACTCCCATTTGGGACATCAAACAAGATAACACACTAGCAACCCCATGACACATTCAATTCCCAGATAAACAACAATGACAGTGACAAATAATCCCTAACCCCTTTAAATATATAATACGTTTATCTATGGGGGCATCAGAAGATAAATAAATAAGTAGATGAAAGGAGGGCTCAAGTCACAGATTCTCCTCTCAGATGTGAATGTTGAGGTGCTCATGGGGACATGTTCAGACAGGGGACGAGTAAACTTGGAAGGCATTGCGTTTCTGAAAGACAGTATACATTTTTTTTCTTTTGTTTTATGTCTATCGCTGTAATCTAATCAAACCACAATGACAGGCAAAGAGAGATTGGCTGGCGGCAGGCTTGCCTATACATTGCAGTGAGGCTATACTGTAAAAATATTTGATCAGGTAACCTAAAATGTGCTTCATGTGGTAACATAAATAAACTGGTTTGATTTTTATTAAAAAAACTTCATTTGACCTAATCAATTCTTTAAGGGTCAGATCAGGTAAAAATAGCAATAAAAAAACACAAATAGCATTTTAATTTCAACATATTAGAACATACATACAGTGGATTAGAGTTTTGCTAAAGTCAATAGATATCAGGCATTATAACTTAAATGACACTTAGAATGTACATTTTGTAATTTCTTATGTGGAATATTTAGTTCATGTCTGCAGATATTTTTGTTGCATTAAACATGAACAATTCTTGACTAAATATCTTGACCCATATCTTGACCCATCAGTGATGTCCAAATAAAGTTCCAGTGATCATATACACAAATTTGTTATTAAAAATTAAATAACCATTAACCCTTAAACACATACCTTGGGTCTTTAATGACCCAGGATGTCATTCACTACCCTCCTCATCAATCATTTTTTAAACTTAGACATCAACCTTTTTAGTATTCCTCAATAAATTCATTATAAACAATATAACAAAAAAAATTATAAAAGAATGCCTGTTTTTCCATTATTTTTTTGTAAAAATTGTATAATGACCCAAGGTGTGTAACAGTGTAAGTATATATTTTTTTACACAACAATCTTTGATAACTGAATAAGTGCAATTCCCCTTTATTCCACAAGGTGGCAATGTCTGATACACAATGATGAAGTGACTTTACCGCAGACAGAAAACAAAAGAATAGGAAGTATCATCAGCAAAACTTGAAATGGCTCAGCCAATTACTGCAAAGCAAGTACAAAATATGCTTTTATTTTACTCTTCTGTAATTGTTACTCTAATATTAGGAGAGGTTTATATTATCTCGACAGGTAGAGATCCATCCGTGTTAGATATGTATCCGGGTCGCTAAAGACCCAAATATGTATTAATGATTGGCAAAACATTAATGCATTTAAGGATTAAAATGACTTTTGTTGTTGTAACCTAATGTAGTAAAGTTGACTTCATCCTATTATAACGCTTGTCTCTTGAATAAAACGAGTTCATTTAAATGTTTCTACATGATGCACATTTTCCAGCTACCTGACAAAACTAATTTTACAGTGTAGGCTGTTTTAAAATAAGTATGAATATCGAAATGTGTGAAAAAAACATTATCTCTGGAAGCGGTTATGTAACATTTAGAGGCATGTTGATATTTTATGTTGATAACAGGAAGCTTGTTAACTGCTTTGTATAACAGTGATGGAAAATAGGATTGCTGGACGTCTGGGGGAAACATGGGAAATTAGCTTGGCCATTACCTGAGCAAGCCCACTATCCACAGTGCTGCATTATCAGTCTAAATGTCTGAGTACAGATGTGTGGGTGGATGTGCTAAGTCGTGGATTCTTATTAGTGGGATTTCCATTGAGGGTCGATACGGCTTGAGCTTACCAGCGTCCTGCTGCAGTCCCACACACTGTCCTCTTCTGACATGTAGTCACAGTAGCTAATCACCAAGCCTCCAACTCACTGCATGCCTAATCACTTTGGAGGTGGCCGGGGAACGGGGATGAACAGCTCCAGCTTTAACGCCAAAGCAACCTTCTACACTTTCTTTCTTTATCTTTTCTCTTTTTTGGGGTTTCTTATTCCCCGTCCCTATATCTCAATGTAATGTGTCAGCATTTATGTTTACATGTATTTAGCAGATCCAGCAGAACTTACAAATGAGGAACATCACAAGCAATTAACAAGATTATAAGAGCCAACAATATTTTCAGTACTAAAAGGCAAAAAAAAAAAAAAAAAAAAAACTAAAAAAATATAGACAACAAGAGGTAGGGTACAACGGGGCTAAAGGCACACATTTAAAATGTGATTTTCACTACTCCCATAGTGTATGATTGTTTGATAATCTTATAAATGTATGAGGTGGCAGGGTGGACCTTTTATCCTACACACAAGGTAAAAGGCTCACCATCATGGGGCAAAAGGCATAAAGTATTTACACAAAAAAGTCAAAGTCAACAGTTTGCACAGTCATTTTTTAAACAAAGTAAATGTTTTGACTTTGAGTGTACAAAAAATGTCAAACTGCATTGAGGTAAAACCTTGTCATTGTAGCAATTACCCATTTAAAGGGTAGGTTCACCCATAAATGAAAAAAGAAAATGATGTCATCTTTTACTCATTATCTTTATATCATTCCAATACTGTGAGACTTTTATTATTAATTTAAGTAGATATTTTGTGAAATGTCTTAATGTTTTTTGCCCATCCAGTAAAATGACAGTCAATGGGCACCAACACTGTAAACATAAAATATATTTTGTTGTCCGGTGCAGAATGAAAGTCATACCGAGCCCCTAAAGGGACATAGTGGTGGAAAGAATGTGAGATGGGAGGGGAAAAAGATTAAATTCGCAAAAGTTTAGCATTCCCGTAAGAAACTTTGTTTTCACTTGCAAACCCTTTTAGTTTCTCAGGGGTGTGTAAAACATTTCGCAAGCGAATGCAAAGTTTCTCTGGGGAGCTTAAAACATTTGAGATAGAACGCCAAAGCATTGACAAATAATTGTTCCTCCCATCTCATATTTTTGTTCCTTTACCATGTCCCTTTAGGGACTCAGTATGTTTGGAACAACATGAGGGCGAGTAAATAATGACAGGATTAGCATTTTTGGGAGAACTTATTACTCTAAGATATCGAAGTAAATGGTTTTAAACTGTTTAATATCACATACTATCTCATGTTTTTTATTGGAAACATACGGGAGAGCAAAAGTATTTGCTGTCTTATACTATCAAGAACATCACATGAACATATATCTGGCTACACAGACCTCAAAGCACGACAAGGGTAACCATCACCTAACTAATCATTTAAAGTAGAAAAAACAAACTCATCCTGACATCACAAGACCACAAGTTATTAAACATGACAACAAAATCAACTAGCACGCTCTCAACCATATTCATTATTCATTACTCATGGCTCGCTGGGGAGAGTGTGAAAGGGACTGAATGCCATTTCCACTAAAGGCCTGTGTGAACTAAAATGCATTTACATGCTGTGCTTGTTGGTTCAACGGAAAGAAATGAGTATGCTGTAAAAGAAAATCAAGATGCATTACTTGTGTTCCTGACTACAATAAACTAAAATAGCAGCATTATTTACTTTATATGAGATCCCTGATCTCATTTTTTTGCAGTGCAGGATACGTGTTGATGCTGAAATCTCACAATGGCTGATTCTGATGTGCAGTTGCATTTAATCCACCAGATTTCTGTCTCACAGTCAAAAAAGGACTAGAGCAATTATTAAAAAACACAAAGAAATGGCTCACATAATAAATTACTAAACATTAAAGGTGACCAAACATATTGCATTACTATAATATGTCACCCACAATTTTGATTGAAGTCAGCAATCTTGGCATGAAATGAAAATTTCACCCTATTTTCTAAATGCATGCAATTGATCTTACTGTGAACAATTCATGTTTACTTTAAAAAAGAATTGTAATCAAAATGTCATAACTAGAGCATCTATTTTCACAACAGACTTACACTTGACATCATTGGCAATAGAATGAGACAAATGTCTTCAATTCATCCTAAAAGTAGGGGCAGATCCGGTAAAAATAGATATAAAAACGTCTCGGTTACGTATGTAACCCTAGTTCCATACGAGACGCTGCGTCATTCCACCATACTCCCGGCATTCCCGCTAGCGCTTCCTTCAGGCCTATCAGAAGCTGTTGCGCTTGTGTTTATGGGGTGCTTTATAGTTTCCTGGTCGATGACGTCACCCGCCTATGACGTTCCATCTCTCCTATTGGGCTGATTCCATACGTGCTTCATGACGCACAACGCAGGGGCGTTCCCACAGCGTTTGACGCAGCGTCTCGTTCCCTATCAGGGAACTAGGGTTACATACGTAACCGAGACGTTCCCTTTCAAGGGAACTCGAGCTGCGTCAAACGCTGTGGGAACGCTAATACCCATGTCGCCATAGGACCAAGTGACCGCCATGTGAGAACTAGCGCACAGAGGACGAGAGCACCTGTGCCCCAGGGGTAGAACTTAAGTCTAGGTCGTAGAACTTAATGAAAGTATGCGGTGAAGACCATCCAGCCGTATCACAAACGTCACTGAGGGAAACTCCTGACAGTAAGGCTTTAGAAGCCGCCATACTCCTGGTAGAGTGGGCTCGTACAGCCAAAGGTGAAGGCTGACCAGCCGACTCATAGGCAAGTGAGATAGCCTCGACCACCCACTTGCTCATTCTCTGTTTAGACGCGGGACACCCCTTCTTGGGTGGCCCAAAGCACACAAATAGTTGTTCTGACTTCCTCCACAGGGCAGTTCTGTGGACATAGGCGTCTAACGCCCTAACAGGGCAGAGTAAATTAAGTTTCTCCTGGTCAGACGACAGAAATGGAGGAGGACAAAAGGCCTGCAGAACTGTAGGTCTAACAACATTAGTAGGGACCTTGGGAACGTAACCTGGTCTAGGATGCAGAAAAGCCTTAACTATGCCAGGCGAAAATTCCAGGCACGAGGGTGAAACCGACAGAGCCTGCAAATCTCCGATTCTCTTTAGTGAGGAGATAGCAAGAAGAAAGATAGTCTTAAACGTGAGAAAATTCTCAGGAACTTCTTCGATAGGTTCAAGAGGAGCTAGGGAAATACCTTCTAATACGATGGCCAGATCCCAGGCCGGCACCCTCATACGAACTGCTGGCCTCAGCCTCAGTGTGCCACGAAGGAAACGAATTATAAGCGGGTGTCTCCCAAGAGAAACTCCACTGAAAGGGACGTGGTAAGCAGCCAGTGCCGCCACATACACCTTTAGTGTGGAGGGGGATAGCCCTGTGGAGAAGCGCTCCTGCAGGAATTCCAGCACTGCACCCACTGGGCAGTTAACTTGGTCCTGCAGGTGCTCTCCACACCAAGAAGTGAAGAGTTTCCACTTCAAGGCATAAAGCTTCCTCGTGGATGGAGCTCTGGATTGAAGAATGGTCTCAACAACCTCGGTTGAGAGACCAGAGTTCATGAGCTGGGCCCCCTCAGAGGCCAAGCCCACAATACTGGGTGGGGGTGAAATATCATGCTGCCCGCCTGAGAGAGTAGATCCCTCCTGACCGGGAGCTCCAAGGGAGAGCCGTCCAGGAGAGAAATCAGGTCCGCAAACCATACTCGGGCCGGCCAGAACGGGGCTACTAATAGTAGGCTGACCCCGTCCCGGCGAACCCTCTCCAGAACTCCAGGTAGCAGAGCAATCGGGGGAAAGGCGAACAGACGTGACCTCGGCCACGGCTGCACCATAGCGTCCAACCCCAGAGGGGCTGTATGGCTGATGGAAAACCACAGATGACAATGCGTGGTCTCCTTGGAAGCGAATAGGTCCACCTCGCCGCGACCGAAACTCAACCAAAGGAGCTCCACCACCTCGGGATGGAGTCTCCAATCCCCCGGCCTCGGCCCCTGTCTCGACAGGGAGTCTGCTACCACATTCAAATACCCAGGAAGATACATTGCTCTCAGAAATAGTAACCTCCCTTGGGACCACAGGAGGATCTGACGGGCCAACTTGTAAAGACGGCGAAACCGCAGGCCCCCCTGATGATTTATATAAGAGACCACCCACGTGTTGTCTCACTGAACTAACACATGATGACCTCTCAGATCTGCAAGGAAGTGTTTCAGAGCCTGGAACACCGCCAACATCTCTAGACAATTTATAAGCCATGATAGATGATGGTCTTGCGACAGCCCTTGGGCTGGACGACCACTCGTGACCGCCCCCCACCCTGTGAGGGAAGCATCCGTCGTTAGCGTTACGCGACGACAAAGAGCCCCCAACACAGGCCCTTTGAATAGGAACCAAGTTTCTTTCCACATGACCAGAGCACGAAGGCAGTGCCGCGTGACTTTGACCGTGCAGAGCGGATTTCCCCTCGGGGAGAAACCCAAACGACACCCAGAAAAGTGGTCTTCTGAGGAGATAATACACTTTTCTTTGCGTTCAGCCTCAACCCCAACTTCCTGATATGAATGAGAACGACATCTCAATGTCGAACCGCCATCTGCTCTGTCTGAGCTAAAATCAACCAATCGTTGATGTCATTGAGGACACGAACACCCTGAAGCCTCAGGGGCACTAGTGCTGCGTCCATGCATTTCGTGAAAGTGCGGGGAGATAAAGCTAGGCCAAACGGAAGAACCCTGTGCTGGTACACCTCGCCCCCGAAGGCGAATCTCAGGAACTTCCTGTGTTGTGGAAGGATGGAAATGTGGAAGTACGCGTCCCTTAGATCTATCGTGACAGACCAGTCCTCGGATCTGATTTGTGACATGATCCTCTTGATAGAGAGCATCTTGAATTTTGGCTTCCCTACCGAGCGATTCAATAGGCGCAGGTCTAAAATTGGACGCAACCCCCCATCCTATTTTGGAACGATGAAATATCGGTTGTAATAGCCTGACTCCACACTGGGAGGAGGAACCCGTTCTATAGCCTCCTTTTGAAGGAGTGCTTTCACCTCTTGTTCCATAACCAGAGCCTGCTCGGGGCCCACCACTGTAGGCAGAACCCCTCTGAATCTTGGTGGACGACACCTGAATTGGATAGCATAATCCCTTTCTATTGTCTGCAGGACCCAATGAGATATTTTTGGAAGGCTTTTCCACTCTGCCAGAAATTCTACTAAGGGTACCAGTCTCTCGAGACTGGCCTCTGGTGTAACTTGAGCAGCAAACGCAGCGCCCTGTAACGGCACACCGGCAGGGAACAACTGGTCTAACCGCTCTGAAACCCTCCTCAGAGGGAGCGAGCGTCCCTCGGGAAATCGCTCGCTGGGACCGTCTGCGCCCCGGCATGAAGGCGGGGTTGGCAGAACGGGCCCCTGAGGGCACCGAGGAAGAATGGGCACCGTAGAAAGAGGTGAACACCTTTCCGCCTCGGTGGGGACCACCCTCAGTGTCCTGCGCGCCGTGGCGCCAGGACTTCTTCTTAGCCGAAGCCTTCTTAGCTAATATAACTGTCCTCAGATCAGTTCTATTACTGGGAGATTTCGGCTGAGAGTGCCGCGGCTGAGCCCACTGTCCAGCAGGGGGAGCACGAGACGCGACACTCTATATAGTGTCCCTATATGATGAGCTCGCAGACGGCCGGGGCTGCTCCCGCTCAGCAGCCCCAGGGACATGAATTTTTAAAGGGAGAAATTTCTTAAAAGCTGTTGTTTGCTTTTCCTTCTCCTGGAATTTATCGATGACAGAATTTACAGCATCGCCAAATAAACCCAGGGGGGAGAGAGGAGTGTCTAAAAGGAAAGCTTTTTCTTTTTCTTTTATATTTGTCTGATTTAACCACAGATGTCTTTCTGCGGCCACCAGAGCTGCCATAGATCGACCCACTAGCTTGGCCGACTCTCTGGTTGCGCGCAGGGATAAATCAGCAGCCTGACGCAGTTCGCGAACCACGTCAGCACTGACCTCTTCACTCTCACTCACGTCCCTCAGCAGGTCAGCCTGGTATGCCTGCATAATAGACATAGTATGCAGACAGGACGCAGCCTGACCCGCCGCCGAATACACTTTACCCACAAAAACCGAAATATTTCTAAGAGGCTTGGTGGGTAATGCCGGTGCCTTAACAGATGACGCAGCCTCGAGGGAGAGAAAACTCGCAAGCGTCTCTTCCACGCGAGGCATAGCCGAATAACCATATGATTTTGCCCCCACAATATTAGAATATGTTGAAGTCTGGGGACTAAACACTCTATATGACACTGGTTTTTTCCACGATTTCGACACCTCAGTGTGGAGATCGGGAAAAAACGGCAAACACCGGCGTGGAGGTTGCACTCGTGACGGCAAAAATCTCTCATCTAATTTTGATTTAGAAACAGACTCCTGTCTAGTCACTGGCCATACAATGCTGAGTTTTTCTACAGCTCTTGTTAATACCTCCACTAGCTCATCACTTTCGGGAGTGTAAGGTGGCAAATCCTCCACATCTCCCTCATTTATAACTGGTGCCTCAGCCCGAGCGGAAGAAACCGCAGCGCGTGCTTCCGAACACAGGACTGAGGCACTGGATCTCACAGGTGAAGGGAGAGATAAGGCAGAGCCCGTCTCTAACCCCGCTGAGAGATCCATCTGCGATCCCCACGATACGTGTCGTCGCTCTGCCTCGGCAAGAGCGGGACCCGAACCGCGGGGAGCGCGCACCGAACCGCTCGCAATGCTCACAATCAGCTCACTCGAGAGCTGACTGGGCATGCTGCACTCCCAAACAAACAACACAAAGAACGTGTGTATCCCCACTCGTAAAATAACGCGAGCAGGGAGGGGGACACTTCCTAAACTGCTGTTCGTTCGCCATATCTCTCTTAATATATATATATATATATATATGTATATATATATATATATATATAAATTGTTTGTGTGGTGCAGAGTATGTAAAGACAGACAATATTCACACAGGGACAGATTCACATATAGCGCGACTGAAGGCACAGAAAGCTGTTGCCCTTGTGTTTATGGGGTGCTTTACAGTTTCCTGGTCGATGACGTCACCCGCCTATGACGTTCCATCTCTCCATTGGGCTGATTCCATACGTGCTTCATGACGCACAACGCAGGGGCGTTCCCACAGCGTTTGATGCAGCTCGAGTTCCCTTGAAAGGGAAACACAATTAGCATTTTAATTTCAACATATTAGAACATACATACATTGGATTAGAGTTGGAAAAAAGTATACTTTATTGTATTTGAAATATATTTCCTTTTCAATAGTACATTGCAAATATACTAACTTTTTTTTTACTATCTTTAAATATCTTAGAAGTATATTCAAATTATGCTTTTACCTATTTTCACAATACAACTTTAACACATTAAAATAATTGCAAATAAATATATTTTAGAAAAATATACTTGAAGTTAAAATTCTGTTTATTTTTTAAAAGTGTATTTATTTGCACTTCACTTAAAATATATTTTAAGTATATGTTTAAATGTGTGCTGAAAATGATCATTGTAATAATGCATTGAAAGTATACTTTCAAAATGCATTATACACAATAGTATATTTTACAAATTATAGCTAAGTAACATTTGTTTGTTAATGTGCATTTGTTATTGAAGACAAAGTGTGCAATTTGTAGTATTTGGAATAAGCCAAAGGTATTACTGAGCAAATACTTTTTACTCATACAAGCAATATACCATAAGTCTATTATATTTGTTTTGAAGACACTCGTAATTAATTTTTAATGTACTTGTAACTCAAATAAAGTACACTTTAATATCACTAATCAAACATGTAATCTGTGTAGGGATTCAGGCATATATTTAAAGTATACTAAGAATACTTGTAGTTGTTCCAATTTAGTACACAAAAGTACACTAAATACACTTAAAATTATGCTTTACTACAATTTAATTACAACTAAAATATACTTAGTTAAAAATTAGTTGTTCCAAAATAGCACACTTCAAATTAACTAATCATTAACAGACTTAATACTGCAAGTATACTAAGCACTTTTTTTTTCACCAGGGCAATCTGGTGCCCTGGTGAAATTTAGAGGTCCAAAATAAACTTCAGAGAGGACATATAATGCTATAGTGTTATGTTCCTGTTGCTATGATCAAAATCATCAAGCATGCAGTGTTGAGTGCATTCTGAATGTCCTGTGTACTCTGTGGTCATCATGTATTCTTCTATATATTCCTATAATTGTGGCACGCAAATGTGCAATGAGTTTAGAAGGTAATACATTCGTATTGATTTCAATTTGCGTTTTAAGACAAAAATATATTTAAATATGTCTGAATCCCTCTTACACCAACAAGCATTTAAGGGTCGGATCAGGTAGAAGCCACTCATTAAGGCAACAACTGCAGTTTTCCACTTTTAACACTGGAGATCATGAAAGATTAATGCATGAATCTTTGCATATTAAAATTTGAGAGGGAGAGGTTTGTTTAAAATATGATCAGCCCACAGGAAAACTTCCTGAACATGCCAACATCACCATCACAAACCTAAAGTGACCAGAGTAACACTAACACAAAGTATGAAATTTTAATCTTAACGTTTATGTTGGTGATAAATATGCACTTACTGTTTTCCGTTTGTTCACCCCAAGGCCTTACAGTTCAGCAGTTAAGTGACACAAACACTTCATTCGGTAATTTGTATCGTTTACACCACACAATACACATAATAAAGTTGATGATACCTCTGTCTTCTCAAAGTGCAAGTCTATTGTTTTATCACTGAATTGTTAGGTGATAATGATGACTTAGAATATAGCATGATATTCAATTCTAAACATTAAGGACTGAAAAATCCTTTTTTTTGTTGTTGGTACATTTATTCAACCTTGCACCATTATCTTTATACCATCAATTAAGGCCATGGGTTTGCAACAGCCCCTTTTTGTTCTTACAAGAGAGACATTTCTCTGGTGAATGCATGTGTCTCTACATGGCCATTGTGTCCTGTGTCTCCAGCAGGGGATCTCTCACAGTGATTTTCCATTGAAACTGTCTCTCTCACCACTAGGGAAGAAATCTCCCCGCTGCTCTTTGGATTCCATCATATATGCTCACAGTGGTCAACACAGCCTTCACTGTCTAACATATTATAGCTGACCTATTGAAGCATGGGGAGACACTCTTGATAATGCCTCTTGATAATCTTTAACAAGGTCTTTTCAAAGGCCTACTTTCATTTTAAAAGTCCAAGTCAGAATACAGAAGGAAAAAAAGAAAGAGGGGGAAAAAAGAAGATGGTTTTCTCACTTTAAGCCTGTGTCACACTTTACAGTGAGGCATGATCTTTTTTAAGATAATATAAAGAAATAAACAATTCTGGAACTAACTATCACTCATCGTTTGGGAAAAAAAAAATGTTTGTTGGGCTTAAAAAGGCCGAAAAAAAGCACATTATATTAAAGTCTGACTAAATTCAGAGGATTACAGTGGTTTATAGACTCGTGTATTTTGGGGTTTGAGGGTTGTACATTATGTATTAATTATCATTTGGATGTAAATGTGGTCCCCGACCCCCCTCATGTAAATTAGATTTCAAGATAATCAAATCCTTAATAATTATCAATGGTGCACTTCCAATTAGTAAGCAATAGTAATGGAAATGTGCCTGACATCAATAAATAGTTATATTTTGAAACCGGTAACTGATACACTGGCCAACAATACATATAAATCAACATTTTGTGAAACAGAACAATTTAATTTAAATTTTATTATTTTTAAAATATATTTTTAGCTGCAACTGCCGAAAGAAACATTTTAAATGCCACAATCATTTAACAAATTTAAATGTAAAAAAAAAAAATAAGTTCCCCCGTGGTGAAAATCAAATGAGTATTTTCTCCTTAAAAATGCAGTGAACTTCAGTGAACACAAACTACCTTGTAACCAATCACGTCTACGTGTGATCGTCAACTAGTGGATCTCTGAGGTGGTGCGAGTGAGTGGAGGCGGGGCTAATTTGCATATTAATAGAACTGCATATACTAAATGAGGCAAGGGTGTAGAGTGACATTCAAGCTAAGGCATGACGAATTAATTATATTATTTAATATATTATATTCACAGTCTTTTTCTTGTAGGAAAGCAAACCCAAGACTATTGTAATAATTTTTTCGCAGCAGCTCACCTGCTCCAGAAAGTCACACGTTTGAAGGTGCGTCCGCAACTGTGTGCGTGAGTGTGTGTGTGTGTGTGTGTGTGTGTGTGTGTGTGTGTGTGTGTGAACTTCTTGAATCGTAATAATTATTTTCTGTGATCTGCAGATCTGTAAGACAGCAGAAACGCTACCAGTGTGAAAATACAAGTTGTAAGGGTGTTGCCCTTATATACTGCTTGCATGTGTGTTGTGAAAGAGGGCTAAGGCAATACAAAAATGATACAGAAGTATTGGGAATTTGATTTGAGATTTATGAGATTGCTTAAAGCAATATAATATGGAATAGAGCAACCCACGAGAATCAAGATCTTTATCAGTCTCACAAAGACATACTCGATCTCATTTATCAAGCAAGATTAACTGTCAGCTTGGATAAAATTCAAGCTGCTTAAATTTTGTGGTGCTCAGAATTCAAAGTATCACAGACAAAATAATACATTCGATCCATTTCTTACAGCAAAAGTGATGATTTGATTTAGAAAATGAAAATATAAGCTGCTGACCTGTTAGACATGATGAGCTTATTTGCGGTGTTAAAAAAATATGATTTAAATATTCATCCACACATTGCAAATGAAACTCTACTATTCAAATATTCTAACATATTCAATCATATATACTTAGTATATAATATTCCACAGTATTCCATCAAAGCTTAGCACTTAAAATGTTATACCACACACACAGTATGGTGGATAATTATCTGTCATTGGCTTGTCTGATAAAAGGTCAGGCACATAAAATATGTTTAAGTGTGAATTAATTTTTTTTGTCATCACAATAATGATTCCTAATGAAAAAGCATCACTTATTGAGGTCTATCCACAGAGCCAGTTATCTCCAAACTCAAAACTGATGAAAAAAAGTACCTTCGAGTCTCAAGCTAGTTGTACTCCTCATTAAAATGAGATTTCCCTTTATTTGTAACTACAAAACACTGCCAGCTTCACTATATTCGCAACTTTTAATCACAACTAGCTAGCTTATTTGAACCTTAAGAACTATAATTGCAACTTGGTTGTCATATAATGTAGCATCAAAGCTTTGAATTGATAATTTCTCACATGCTTTTCAACCCCCAGTTAGAATGTGTTAATTATCAGGGAACACAAACGATTCAGTGTAAATATGCTTGGATAGCACTTGATTAAGGTAATCGTGGTGAACCACAGGTCTCCTGCACTCATACGAAGAGTCCAAAAGTTTTCTATGAAGATATCGTACTGGGATCAGTTAATTCACACTTTCAGAGTAGAGAAATTAGGGAAAATATATTATTTTGCTCGCCATATCAAAGCTGCTTCTGGATGAGGGCCTCTTTCATTTCTGATGATAAATATTCGTCTTGAGGACCAAACTGGAAAAATCTTGGGATTACATCTAGCGATTTCGTCTACCTATTTTTTTTTCACCCCAAATTCAGTCCTAGAATTTGTCACTGGATATAAGTTATACTCATTTTAAACTTCTCTGATCATTATCAGATTTATTAGAACACCTTTTTTGGTCTGTCTTTCACTTGAAATTACCCTTTAATTATTGATTTAGACCATTGAACACAGCACTTGACATCCTATAAATCTGATTCTAAATTGTTCTGTGACTGATGTGCACAGAAAGGATCAATGGATTAATTTCTATGAGAAGGGTGTTCTTGTGGGCCGAATACGTGCCTGCACATGCAAAGAGCAGGATTATGACATTTGAGCCAGGGGCTCTCACATCTGATGGGTGGAGGAAAGCTGGCCTAAAGGGATGAGTTGATGACAAATGGTAAGTTATGAGGCAGAGCGCTCTCCCTCAACAGCTCAATCACGCAGAATAAACACACCACCACACAGCCCTGGCTCTAGAACTGTCTGTCTTAATAGTTGTCTAACAAGACTGGGACTACATGAGTGTGTAAGTGTAGTTCAATTGCTTAAGAAGAGTGTTTAAAAAACCCAATAAAAACTTTAACCCACTAAAGAGTTAGCGACGGTGAGACGGTTCACCGTAGAGCCAGTAAAGAGCACTGTCTTATCAATATCGCTGTCCTCACCCCTGAGCCGTTCTCACTCCCTCCAGTGTCACCCCATTCTGCCAGGCCCTTGTCCTCAACTCGGTCCCTCAAGCCAGTGGCATCACCAAGGACTTTCAGGCCTTTGATATCGCTTTGGACCGTTGCCCTCAAAATTTCGCAGGGGTCTCCATGGACAATTGCTCCGCCTCTGTCGGTCGGACCAAAGGCTCCGCCAAAGATGCCCGTCAGGGCTACAACTTGGCTCCTCCCTACAGGCTATCTGCACCATGTAGCCTGTAGCAAGCTCTTCCGATTCATTGCCCTTCACCAGTTCCTCACCCATCTCCAAGACCCCATTACTCCACTCTGGTACTCTCGATAACAGTGCAAGGACGTCCCTCGCATCTCATCTACCACCTACATGTGACACATTTCTTCAGTATAACACCAAAGGTTAATAATATAATATAATATAATATAATAACATCTTCTATTTTATTAAAGTTGCACATTTTCTGCTAGATTTGTAGAACGAAACCATTTTTTAAAATAAAATTTATGGTCAAATTTCTTTATTTCTATAAGTATGCGTGTAAGTTGTCTGGCTTGCATTCACCATGGTTGAATAATGGATATACATTTCTATGTTACACTGCAGAAGCTTTAATGTAAGTAATATTTCCCCTGCAATAAGAAAATTAATCAAAGTTACCCTTGATCTTCAAAACAAAGTAAGATTTCAGTGGCACAGCAGGCTGTTGGGAGATTATTTATATAAAAGCAGCTGAAAAGTGTAGGGAATTGGGAATTGTAGAAGTGTCACATTTTTCTAACGTTTATTACCAAGCACTGATTGTAGCTGCCACATAATTTGTAGAGACTATATATTTGCAAGAAATAATGTCACTTCAATGGATTTACATATCAGAGCATGGGGCCCACTTGCTACAATTCCCTGAAGTTTAAAGACCCTTTAAATAAGTTTAAAGTATTTGGTGTTGTTTATATGGTGTTTTTAATATGCTTTAAGACAAACCATGTGCAAATTCATGTCAACACCATTGCTTAGTATTTTCTACTTTAAAATGCAGTGAAAAAAGACAGTCTCAAATGCGTGGTTTGAAATCGCTGGTGTTTCTTACGTCACAAACTACGTTGTAACCAATCACGTCAACATACGTGCGGGCTTTAGCATGTGTCTGACGTTATAGAGAGCGATACATAAAGTGCATTATCATTCTGATACATCAACTTGTAGACCACCCTGTATGAGTGAGGGGAGGTGCTCATTTGCAAATTTGAAGGGGTGGATTCTGGAATCAACTGCAGCTTCAATATATATATCTAAACAGTGATTATAATCAAGGTATTAATCAATATTTTCCTTCTAAATATCACATGAGTTGAATGACTTCTCTAGGCCTATGAGATTTTACTTTGTTATAGAAGTCACCAGTGTGATTACTGAAATGTTCTTTTCATGTATTCTCTAATGTCTTTATTTGAAATCTGAGAGGTGACTGCAGGTCGTGCCCATGCTAGGAACACAGCACCAGTGCTTGCTTATTTAGCCCAGCTTCCAGAAATGAAATATGGACTCGTTTTGTTTGAGAAAGGTCTTCAATGTGTTAAAACATATATCTGTTCTTCTAGCTCACCATGACGACTATAGGTCACGAGGGTCATTGGAACCAATAGTTTAATTGACCATTTCTTATCTAAAGCCTTAACTTTACTATTAGATTAAAGTGTCTTCTCATTAAGAGAAAGAATGTGTTATCTTGACGTTGTGAGAAGACAGGTTAAGTAACAAGTGGCATTATTGGAGAATTGACTGACTTGTTTTATTCAACATGTTGGCGCTCAGCAACCCAGATTTGCAACCAGGAAGGTCACAACGTGCCTAAATTCAGGGTCCGAGTCTATGTGGAAAATGTGTGTTTATCTATTTCTTAGCCAATCAGAATCATTCAACCTGAAGCAAGGACGTAGCTTAGACCTTGGTAAAGGGTATAATTGCTGTGATCTTAGTAACTGTAAGAGGGGCGGCCTACGAACTCCGTGTGAGTATTGAAGCTGACTTCTGCTGATGAAACTGCAAACTATCTTCAGTAAAAAAAAAATCTTTCATTTATTATAATTCTGACTCTTGTCTTAAATTGACTGAACTTCTGACTCCGGGTCTTAATTAATCATATCTGGTCTTTAACTGTAAATCCCCTAACAATGGATCCATGTATTAAATGAAGCAAGGGTGTAGAGTTGCATTCAAGCTATGTTAAGATAGGATTTTTTTTTCACAGGAAAAAACATTTAAATATGTCACTTTGGTAATCAAAGGTGAGTTTTTAAGGAATACAATTATTGACTACAGGGGTATAAAAAAAAACATTCTGAACTTAAGAGGTTTGACTGGCTACAGGTCCTCAGCAACTTAAATTAGACATAAATAACCTCCAGCACACGGCATTTCACTATGCCAATTATTTATTTATAAAACCCATGGCAAAAATCAGAAACCATGTGGGAAAAATTAAGTGCAACCTGACTGCTTCAAAAAGAAGTAAGAGGGTCATTAGAATTCAGGGGCTGATAATGAAAAGCACTTAATTACTTGATCATCAGGAAGTGTGACCACCTCCTCAAAAGCAAATGAAGAGTGTTCATAGGCATTTGCCTTTGTCTTTACTAATATGAACAGAAGGACATTTCTCAAAAATGAAAAAATAGCAGACCAGTTTAGGTTCACAAAGGTGAAAGAAAAAAGTATCAAAATGTCTGGAATAATGTTTGTCAAGCAGACAAGTCCATTGTGAAAATGTGTGGTTATTATGCAAAACCCCATGTTTGGCAAGAACATACCGTTTATAGCCACAAACACTTCATACCAGCCGTCAAGTGATGGAGGCGTGATGATCTGAACTTGTTTTACAGCCACAGAACTTGAGCACTTTGCAGTCATTGAATAGAACACAAACTCTTCTTGACAGTAAAGTATTCTAGAGCAAGCGTGAGGCCATCTGTCCATCAGGTGGGCTAAAGTCAGGCTGAAACTCAATTATATACAGTACAAAGACACTTACCTAAAAATACACCTGCAAATCTGTTGTGTGGAAACCTTGTATGTCCAAAATTGTCCCAAAAAAATAGTGTGGCTTTATATATGGTCAGACACTTGTATGTGCCATTATATTATTAACATTTTACCAAGATCAAGCTCAAACGGAGTTACGAGGTTTTTGACCAGCGCATGTCAGACACATGTGTTTTGTCCATCATTAGAACGGCCGCATCTGAGGCAGTAAGTGCATTAAATTATGTTTTCATCAACTTACAGGTTATAAAGTTTATTTTATGTGGGCACTCAGCGTTTTTCTGTCATTTGGCCAAAATCTCATGTTATAAAATATGAGGCGCCATGCACTGGCTATTTAAGACAGTATTGGCTATGACTCAACGACCAATGCTAGACCGAGACACTCTTCTCCGCTCCTCAAATACATAAAACATTAGCTTTTATATTTATATAGTGTTTCTTGAGTAAAGGTTTCTGCCCAACAGTGATGAAACTCAGATTTAAGAAAACTTTAAACAAGCTTTTCCTGTGGATTGAACACTTGCCTCAGTTGTTTTGTTATATCCAGAATACAGTGAAGCCCGGTTTGGGAATAAAGCACAAAGTGACAATCGGAAAAGGGTTCAGGCCATGCAATAATTAGCAACTTTCTTCGACCCCTACTGCCGCAATCAGATATATTGACAAGTGCCCTGGCTTATGTACCTGATCCTTCACCTTTTACTTCAGCAGAGATTGAATCTGTGTTGCACAATTTACCCGATAACACAGCTAGCAGAATGGATGAAGTGACTTATGATACGCTCAAAGCCAGACAGTGTTCAAAATCTAAAATCAATGTTTAATGGGTGACTGATTCTTGCAAGGGGTCTGTCATTTATTGAAAACTCAAGAAAGAGGAGGTTTCAATCTGAAGTAGCATTTCTTTGTTATCAAAATTTATAAAATGCTTGTGAAGTGCTTTCTTGCAGGTATTCTGTCACCCAATCAGGCAGCCTAACATCAAACGCGGAGAATGAATGAGCATGTCACAACATCAAGCCTGTGACTGATTCAAGCACAAGTATCTTTTCATCTCTAAAAATTGCGTTTTTAAATTCATCTTCAAGTACTCCATCTTCAAGGTGGTACTACAGCTACCACCACTTACTATTAATATCTCAATCAAATCAAATCACTTTTTTGTTACTCAATCTATACAAGAGCAGTCTTGACCAGTCTTTGGAGTGTCTCACGCTATTTTTATTGAGTTAAAGCTTCACGAGACTCAATCTATTGACTCTATTCCAATCTGCTTTTAAAGCTTATGTAAACAACCCAGGTCAGGTGAACCCGACCCCAGACAAACCATGGAATGTTTCCTTAAGACTAGCTACATATTGAAAATATGTATTTTTGCATATTCTTAATGTCAATGGAGTGCAGTAAATCTTGTGTTGACTCTCAAAGTACTGTACGTACACTACTGTTCAAAAGTTTGTGCTCAGTAAAAAAAAATTGTTTTGAAACAATTGATGCTTTTATCCAGCTAGGATGCATTAATTTGATCAAAAATTTAAGTAGTCATTAATGTTAAAAAGAGTTTCATCTCAAATAAATGCTGTTTTTCAAACTTTTCTCAACAAAAAAAGTAAAAAAGACTTCCACATTTTCCATACTTCACTAAGCAGCACAAACATTTTCAGCTAATAATAATAAGAAAGGTTTCTTGAGCACCAAATCAGCATATTAGAATGCTTTTTTAAGGTTCATGTAATACTGACAAATGTAATGGCTGCTGAAAATGTAGCAGCACTTAACTGTATTAATATTGACTGTTTTTGACTTTTAAAAAATGAAGAGTTTGTGAACATAAGACTCATCTTATAAAAACATAAAAAATATTACTGACTCAAAACTTTCAAAAGGTAATGAACATTAGTAACAAAAACTATGAAAAGATTCTTCAATAAACAGTTTCAATTATAAATACAGTTTGAAGAGATGGTTAAATGAATATCTGATTGGATCTGATTCATTAATTCATTTAGTTCATTATAAAGGGTCATGGTGAAAATGCAAAGGAATGATATTAATGAAGACTAATTAATGAGGCTAATTATCTTAAAAACATTTTCATCACAAGAGACCTTAAAATCCATTTCGATACTTCCCTAGAAAATGTCAAATTAATCACTCGTGGCTGACGTAAATTATTTTGGAAATGTGTTAGTCAAAACAATTCTTCTGAAAAGGTGGCAGTCACAGTTTGTTTCTTGAAGCTCATAGTAAACAGCATAAACTTTTGAAACAACATGACCTATATTACCTAATATAACATTACAACAGAGTACAGAGAACTAATTCTGCCCAAACATTTTGGGTAGAGTAAGAATAAAACTGGTCTTGACTGGCCTGATGTGAAACTAGACTTGATTAAATGATAAGCTGGCATGTGTCTTTTAAATGATATATTGAGAGTAAAAGACTATCCCCCAGTTTCACAGACAAGGCTTAAGCCTACACTGTAAAAACTAAAGGTGCCTAAAATATCCTGTCGGAAACTCAGTGAACTTAAAAATTTAATTGAAGTGCCTCAAATCTCTTTCTCCTAGTAGAGTTACTGGTGGAGCATTGACAATCTTTGCGGTTCTTGCTGGAACCAATGGGATCCTGTCACGGTTTGGGTTTTGTGTCTTGTTCCTTGTTCTTGTATGTCATGTGATTCCCTGTTTGCCATGTTTCTTGTCTATTGTTCCCAGGTGTTTCTCGTTAGCCACGCCCCCTTGTTATCTCGTTTAGCTTGTTTGTCCTTGTATTTAAGCCCTGTGTTTCAGTTCAGTCCTTCTGAGTTCTTATGTTGTTATAATGTTGCTGTTAGCTGTCTCTTTGTTCCTGTTCTGAGATTCCTGTTCCGAGTCTTCCCTGGATTACCTGTTTGTAATTGTTTAATTAAAAGTGCTTGCAATTGGATTCACTCTTTGTCTCTGCTTCAACGTGACAGAAGAACTCACCAATCATGAATCCAGCAGCACGGATCTCGTCAGATCTTCACAGCATGAGCCGGGAGTTCGCTGGACAGATCGCGGCCTTGGCCCTGCCAGAGACTGTTTATGTTGCACTTGAGTCTGCTCTGGAAGACACAGCGCTTGTTGTGGTGTCCATGGCTGTTTTGTGTAGGTGGGCAGCACATACATCACCTACAGCCCATGAACCCAGCCCAGAGATTCCTTAACCGCTGGTCTCGTTCGACCCAGAGCTTCCACCGCTGATCCCGCCCAGCACAGAGCCTTCGCCACTAGTCCCGTCCAGCACAGAGCTTCCATCGCTAATTCCTTCGCCGCTGGTCCCGTCCAGCCCAGAGCTTACTCCGCCGCTGGTCCCGTCCAGCCCAGAGCTTACTCCGCCGCTGGTCCCGTCCAGCCCAGAGCATCCTTCGCCGCTGGTCCCGTCCAGCCCAGAGCTTCCTTCGCCGCTGGTCCCGTCCAGCCCAGAGCTTCCTTCGCCGCTGGTCCCGTCCAGCCCAGAGCTTCCTTCGCCGCTGGTCCCGTCCAGCCCAGAGCTTCCTTCGCCGTTGGTCCCGTCCAGCCCAGAGCTTTCTTCGCCGCTGGTCCCGTCCAGCCCAGAGCCCTCGCCGCTGGTCCCGTCCAGCCCAGAGCCCTCGCCGCTGGTCCCGTCCAGCCCAGAGCCCTCGCCGCTGGTCCCGTCCAGCCCAGAGCCCTCGCCGCTGATCCCGTCCAGCCCAGAGCCCTCGCCGCTGGTCCCGTCCAGCCCAGAGCCCTCGCCGCTGGTCCCGTCCAGCCCAGAGCCCTCGCCGCTGGTCCCGTCCAGCCCAGAGCCTTCTCCGCTGGTGCCGTCCAGCCCAGAGCCTTCTTGACCGCTGGTTCCGACCAGTCCAGAGACTGTTCAAGTCACGTCTGCCGATCCAGAGACTGTTCAAGTCACGTCTGCCGATCCAGAGACTGTTCAAGTCACGTCTGCCGATCCAGAGACTGTTCAAGTCACGTCTGCCGATCCAGAGACTGTTCAAGTCACGCCTGCCGATCCAGAGACTGTTCAAGTCACGCCTGAACCTGAGCGCTCAGCGGAGTCGATATCTGTTCCTGAGCCGGTATCTGTTCCTAAACCTATGTTTGTTTCCATGTTTGTGTCTGTGCTTGGGGCCGTTACTGTTTCGGTGGTTGTTCCTGAGCCGGTGACTGCTGTTCCTGAGCCGGTGACTGCTGTTCCTGAGCCGGTGACTGCTGTTCCTGAGCCGGTGACTGCTGTTCCTGAGCCGGTGCCTGCTGTTCCTGAGCCGGTGCCTGCTGTTCCTGAGCCGGTGCCTGCTGTTCCTGAGCCGGTGCCTGCTGTTCCTGAGCCTGTGCCTGCTGTTCCTGAGCCGGTGCCTGCTGTTCCGGAGCCGGTGCCTGCTGTTCCGGAGCCGGTGCCTGCGGTTCCGGAGCCGGGGGGCCTGCTGTCCCGGAGCCGGGGGGCCTGCTGTTCCGGAGCCGGGGCCTGCTGTAATCTCGTTTAGCTTGTTTGTCCTTGTATTTAAGCCCTGTGTTTCAGTTCAGTCCTTTTAAGTTCTTATGTTATGTTGTTGTAATGTTGCTGTTAGCTGTCTCTTTGTTCCTGTTCTGAATTTCCTGTTCCGAGTCTTCCCTGGATTACCTGTTTGTGTTTGTCTAATTAAAAGTGCTTGCAATTGGATTCACTCTTTGACTCTGCTTCAACGTGACAGATCATTTAAGAACTTTGTATTCAGTTCAAAGGTTTTGGAGTCACCACTTTTTTTAATTACCATGAGACCTTGAAGTGTTTTGGGGGAAATTAGAGGAACTCGAATTCTATAAAAGGGTTATTGTAAGATCTTTTAACATTTAAGTGGTTCCTGGAAGATCTCTTATGTAAAAGGCAGCATCTGGAGGAACCCAATGGTTCTGTGAGGCCACGATAAGAATTGTATTATCCTTTTATTATTACATTTAATCATTTAGCAGACGCTTTTATCCAAAGTGACTTACAAATGAGGAGAGCAATAGAAGCAGTAAAACCATCAATAGGACAATATGTAAGTGCTGTGACCCTTCCCAGTTTAGTCTGATGCAGTATATGTTTATTTTTTCATTTTTTAAAACAGATATAAAGTAGAAGAGAAAAGAAAGCATTAGTATAAAATGGATGTGTTTATATTTAAGTTTGATTCAGTATACACATTTATTTAGTATATTTTATTGATTAATTTTAACCTTAATCTCCCCTCATCAAAGCCTGCCACAGCATCAGCCGCTTGTTCGGCTCTCCGAAGAAATATACAGTCTACTCACTATGTATTCAAACACATACATATATAAACTAAATGTATTTTACATTACTACTTTTTACAGTGTTTACCACTCGTTTATTGCACAGTAACATTATGTGGTATGAAGGTTTTAGCCACGATGCTAACCAATATCATTAACTTTATGCCATAAATGGAAATCATTGACTTATTGTGCTCAATTTTTTTAGTCATTCAATTCAACATATTGTGTACAACTGTGTCTTCAAATTTCTGATTTAGCTGATTCCTGCTGTCGTCATTGGCGTTTGTTATGAATAACACAAGTGGCTAATATAGTTTGGTCTGTTTTTGTTTATTTACCACAAGTGCCCTCATTCTCTCAAATACCCTTTTAAAGCCCTTTACTGGCCGATAAATATTATGTTGTGAATGGATATAATCAGCTTTGTTCTTTTGTTTCCGGTAGGCCAACAGTAGGCCTACATTTCTAAAATAATCTGAACATTTCAGAGGCGACATTGAATTACAATAAGTTACCTGCACCACATGCAAGTACTTTATTACTATGAACTTTTCTGTGTGAAATTTTATTGTTTGACTGTGTCCTTGTGTTTTTTAATCAGTTATTGTCTGAAAGTCTTCCCTCATGCTCTCAAATCTCATTCATGTTATTTTTACATGTAAAATAATATCACAGGTTTGGCGCCAATAATGCTATGCATTTTTTCTTAGGCTACCTGAATCATTTGCATTTGAAAGACATTTGAACTCTGAATTATAACTTCAAGTTTAGTCTTTTTAGACAAAAAAAAAAAAGAAGCTATTATATGGCGTCAGAAGACTGACAACACAACCCATAACACATGAGTTATGGACCCATCTGATTATTTTTAGGATCTTTTCTGGGACATTTTTGGGGCTTAACAGAATATTTATCCATTTTTACATAAACTGTTTTATTGAATTGAACTAGACAAGTGTACATAAGAATGGTTTCATGAGTGATTTACACAATCTTTTTTCTGCTTGTGTTTCATGCAGTAAAAGCGAACGGTGACATGCGGTTGCATTATGCCCAAGATCTGCTTTTGGGTTCCACAGACAGAAAGTCAAACAGGTTTGGAATGTCACAAGGCTGAGGAAATTATTTTAATTTCACAACTATCACTTTAATAACATTACTAACAGTAAATTTTTGGATCTTGTTTATAGTGAGAATACTCAACAACCATTAATGAGCACTTTTGATTCAAGTCACACCTTTAAGCTTTTCGAAAGCCATAGTGTAGCCTACATTACAGTCTCCAGTCTCACGGCATCCCAGACTTCAATATTTTACGATACAAAATAGCTGAATAACTAACCATCTGAGATTTCGGTATAGAGATAAAAGTTAGGATCATAATTTTCAGGAATATTATCACAATGAGTGTATATTAGCAGCGTTTGTTTGTTATTGGCATCTGATAGAACTTTTGGATTTGGAAACAGTGACTACAGACTTAACAAGCTTAACAAAACTTAACAAGTTTTTGTTTTAATTAGGGTAGTCAAAATGTTATTTATTACATGGAACATACGTGTTTCCATGCATTTTGTTGAGATGTCTTTTCTTGGATAGCCGATTGTATATATATGGTTGATTATTCATGTGACTTATGTATTGTAAAAAATGTTTGTGTGTGTATTCTATTCATTGACATTAATCTATTACTAGTTTTTTCCCCAAGTGCATGGAAGTGTATGTATTAAAATGTATCTAAAATATGTAATAAACAATTCTTATTTTGTATTTGGTTCTGGTTTTGTGTTTGTTTATTATAATAGATATAGATAATAGTCAATGCTATTGTTTTGTCTCAAGATTGATGAAACATGCCTAATTGAGTGGACATACTTTTTGGCCAAGTTTTCATACCAATAAATTATGAACATATGCAAAAACAAGAGAGAAACAATGAAATGTTAATAAATTGTTATGTATATGTTTTTTTTAGCAAGCTTTTTGTTTTTCTATGAATTTGCCTAGCTGTAGTTTGCCTTTTTTTGCCAAATCAGTTTGTCGGATAAATACCTTAATGTTTTGATATTCCCTTATTTTTTAAATAATTAAAGCAAAATATTTTCCTCGTAATTTGATGGTTTAATCGAACTTGTAGGGTAAAAAAACAAACAAAAATCCCCTCTGGATATCACTCTCTTGGCCACTACTGTATAAGTACAAATGAAATTAAATCTATAGTAAAAGTAATAAACAGCACAGATAAATACTGATTTTAAGGGTAAGCGCAGTTGTTGTGAGGTAACCACAGAAACAGAGGATATTGTTGCTATGGTTACCTCAACTTCTCAATCTTTCTTGAGATCAAACTTTTGTAGTTACTGAAATGCTGTTTGAAAATATTTTTTGACATAAGTTATGAAAGATTAACACTCAATATCTGAATCTGACATTGTGTCTGGAGGTGGTATTTATTAATATGCAAGTTTTCTGTTAACAATCATCTTTAATTTTTGCACTTTCTGTGGTTTGGTGGCTGGGCACACTATCATTTTCCATTTTTATTGACATATTGCAGAAGCATCCTAACTATAGAAAATGTAATGCTCAAAATAGTACAGTATGTGAATCATGAGTAGGTGTATTTCTATGCATTTATATCTATAGGTCCATCACAAAATGTGTCTAACCACCACTGGCTGCATCTGCTTTTACTTCACTGTTCCCAAGCCGTCCATAAATATGAATCCCAAAGTAGACTATAACTATAGACCAATACCACATGATGCAATTTAAAGAGCATGAACTATACCGATAAAGTCCTGGCAACATGACAAGTGTCAGGGCAATTAGTTCATTGTAAATGATCATGGTGAGAATGCAATGAAATTATATTAATGAAGACTAATTAATAAGGCTAATTATCTTAAAAACCTTGTCACCGCAAGAGACCTTAGAATCCCTGTCGATACTTCCCTTGAAAATGTCAAATGAATCAGTCGTGGCTGACGTAAATTCTTTTGGAAATGTGTTAGTCAAAACAATTCTTCTGAAAAGGTGGCAGTCACAACTTGTTTCTTGAACCTCAGTCAAAATAAAAGTGATGACCTAGATCCTTGTCCAAAGTGATCAGTTAAAGCCCTACCACTACTCCCATTCTTTATAATGACCCAGATATGTTCTGATTCCTGTTTTAAAGGGTAACTAAACACTAAAACAACTTTTTTTAGTTAATGAATGAAGCTTCATAAATGTTGTTCATTGATTCGAGTACATTTTTTGACATTTGGGTTTAAAGTGTTTTAATTCTATGGTGTAAAAATGTCTGAGTGCTGCCCTCTTCAGGTTGAACGGTGACTACTGCAGTTGAATTTTCCTATTGGAAGTTGTGGTACCCTTTGACGTCAGAGGGTACCAAGCAGCTAACCACGCCCTCGCCTACAGAGAGATGCGTCTCAGATGCACGCCCCCCCTCCGTTGGGCTACCCACTTTTCCAGCATTTTTCAAATATTGCCAGTGGGTGGAGTCAGGCTCTGACCAGGGGTTTAGTTACCTTTAACTTCCATGCAAAAGAAATGTGTTTTTTTAATTTATGATACAAAATAATATGACATCCACTAATAGAACACAACAACTTTTTTTCAGTTTTCAGTTGCTTTGGTAAACAGCAGAGTAGAGGTCAAAAAGTGATGTCCGGCCTAGGAAAATTTACATCTTCACCCTTTACTAAAATACTATAAATAATTTGTTAAAGAAATTGTAAGCATATTGCGGAGTTGTGCTTTGAGTCAATTGTTTTATTTGTGATAACGCAATGAAACATGCCTCATTGTGGAAACATAATTTTTTGAAAGGCTGTCATACACATAAATTAATAATATATGTAAAAACAAGAGAGAACCGATGGAAAATTGATAACTGATTATGTATGCTTTTTCCTGTGAGCTTTTTGTTTTTCTATGTATTTTTTTTATTTGCATGGGCAAATAATAACCTGTATCTAATTATTTTGTCAGATAACACTTAAATCCAGTGTTTTAAGGGGCGGTGTTTTCAGAGTATTCATAGGGGCGGCAATGGCTCAGTGGTTCATGTAAGTTGTCTACAAACCGGAAGCTTGGTGGTTCATCCCCAGTTCCACCTGACCAAGTGTTGAGGTGTCCGTGAGCAAAACACCTAACCCCAGCTGCTCCCGACGAGCTGGATGGTGCCTTGCAAGGCTGACACCGCTGTCGGTGTATGAATGGGTGAATGTGAGGCAATATGTAAAGCGCTTTGGTGGCCATGGGTCTGTTGAAAGCGCTATATGCAGTCCATTTTGAAGAAAATGACTAAAACATCTGATGTAATTTTAGCAAATTGGTTCGGTTGAACAAGCTTTTCAATTAACAGATTCGTTTGAATCATCTCCCTATTGTGTTACTGGAACTCCCATTGTTGGTAGTTTGGCAAGTTACAGCTTCAAAGTAGATTTCCAAACACTGCTCAAAAGCATATTTTCGAATTTGCTTATGCAAACTCTTCTAGTTTGTAACTTTGGAAATTCAAAACTTTAACTAACAATAAGATTAATAGATAAAGAACAAGGTCAAGCCAGGAACCTTGGAGTTCACAGAATTTATACAACACTAGGAGGATGAGGCCCTTCCTATCAGAGCATGCAACACAACTCCCACACAAATCCAAGCGCTTGTATTATCCAGACTGGACAATTGTAATGCTCTCTTGGCAGGTCTTCCAGCTTGCACTGTCAAACCTCTGCAACTGATCCAGACTGCTGCAGCTAGAATGGTCTTTAACGAGTCGAAGAGAGCACACATCACTCCTCTCCTCACAAAATTGCACCGGTTGCCAGTTGCCGCTCGCATCAAATTCAAAGCACTGATGTTTGCCAGCAGAACAACCACTGGCTCTGCCCCCTTTTACCTAAACTCATTACTCCCGACTTACGTGCCAACCAGAAACTTGCATTCTGCAAGTGAACGACACCTCGTGGTGCCATCTCAAAGAGGCACAAAATCTCTTTTTCGGACCTTTACCATGACTGTTCCCAGCTGGTGGAATGATCTGCCTAACTAACTGGAGCTGCTGAGTCCGTAGCCATTCTCAAGAAATGGCTGAAGACGCATCTTTTTCGGCAACACTTGATCAATTAATACTAACACTTTCTTTTCTCTTCTCTTCTACTCTATAGCGATTACATTTTTTTAAACTTTTAGACTAAACTGGGAAGGGTCACAGCACTTACATATTGTTGTCCTATTGTTAGTTTTACTGCTTCTATTGCTCTCCTTATTTGTAAGTTGCTTTGGATAAAAGCGTCTGTTAAAGGATTAAATGTAAAATTGAATAAAGAACATCCATCAAACGTGTGGTAGTACATGAGGTTCTGTATAGCCTTCCAGAGGATCCCAATTTTAGGAAATCTGTTGAAGTTTGCAACCAAACAGCTTGTGTGGTATATTTAAGCTCAGAATGTTTTGTGAACATGAACAGCAGGGCCAACATATTATGATATTTTCATGCTGCTTTTGCAACCTTTTTGAAGCTTGGCAGCCTTGGGCCCTATTCACTGAAAACTACAGCAAAGAAATTCCTTCCTTCTTCCTTTCCAAAATTCACCTTTGTGTTCAACAGAATAAATAAAGTCATACATGTTTGGAACAACATTAGAGTAAATAACATTTTTTGGGGGTGAACTATCCCTTTAAAAGGTAGCAAAAATAATCTGGGCTGTGTTTCTTAAAAGCATCGTAAGCCTAAGTATAGATCATAGAACCATTGTCAATCAAGGGTCTCTACCATCAACTTTGCTCAAAATGCTTTTGAAAAACCCAGCCCTGTTTGATTTTAAGGATACAGATAAACTGGATAGGATGAAGAAAGGTTAGGAGAAGGGGAAGGTGAGGGCAAATTAATTACACTCAGCAGGAACCAGAAAAATGTCACTCAATCATATATGAGACAACAACATTCACAGTTATCAATCTCTGTGATTGACAGTTTTGATTCAGAATAAATGATGATACGGGCCAAGTTTCGTCTTAATGCAAGCTCAGAACATTGCTGCCTGACAGAAAGGTGGGTTTATTGTCTCATGAAATATTGCACAGATTGAAATTACTAGTGAAAACATGCACATAATGAAGGATGAAGTTTGCATTACTCCATCTTCACTAATGAATGCTCATTTACAGTCAGAACACAAACAAAATGAGCAGATCTGGTATCACTAAAAATAAAGGGGCCAAACGTCAAGACAAAGCAAGATTTTTCTTTTTCCCACAGCTTGCTGTCAGACAGTAAATAAGGATGTCTGCATCATTTGGAGAAGCATAGTGAGCTAATCACCCATATATCTATCACCAGTAGGCCATTTGTTAAAACTATGAGGCAAAACAAATCAGTTCCTAGAAGCTCAATTTGCATTGTGTTAGGCAAAACGTCTATCACCTGTCCAATTTTGTCTATAAAATTAGCTGTTTCATTTAAAGGTCAAAAATTGGTGAACAAGTCAAGGTTTCTTTAAAGTGGCTGACCGAATATGCTGAAGTATGAAGGATCACTTGAGCCCCTTGACACATGCATTGATTTTTGATGGTCCTTGTGTCTGATGCCATCATGCTCATTCCTTTAGTCTCGAGCAAAATCCCAAGATGCCTTTTGATATGATTCATTACATTATAAATGATCAAAACTTTGGTTATTCCAAAAATCACTATACTATATATTACATTATGAGCTTAAGTAGTTTATGACGTAAGAAACTCCAGTGATTTCAAGCCATGTTCTTGAGACTTTTTTTCACTGCAGTTTTATATTGCATTTACTCACCCTCAAGTTGTTTCAAACCAGTATGAATTTCTTTCTTCTGCTGAACACAAAGGAAGATAAAAAATAGGCTACTATGGAAGTCAATGGGGCCATCAACTGTTTGGTTACCAACATTCTTCCAAATATCTTCAACAACTTGAGGGTGAGTAAATGACAAAATGTAAATTTTTGAGTGAACTATTCCTTTAATACAGCTAATTTAATTTGTGACTCGATTCCGTGATTCCATCCGCGTTTTCTGCATCCAAAATCTATAGTATTTGCCATGTTAAATATAGCTAGTTGTGTGGGTTATTTGCTGTTGTGCTAGGGGTGGAACGGTTCACAAAATCCTCGGTTCGGTTTGTATCACGGGTCACGGTTTTTGGTTAGATTCGGTATACATTGTTATTGTTTTTTTTTATCCTTTTTAACACTTTAAAAATACAGTACCATACATCAGCATCAAATATATAGCCTTATAATCTACCATTTGCAGTATTTAAGTACTTGTATTATTTACAAGTTATTCTCAAGGACATGTAATCAAAAAACTAAAAGAACGAGGCAGCTTGATGTTAGGAATAGACACATTGTTGTGACACTGACAATCATAAATTAAATCTGAGATTCTGATACAGCAAGAGGGGAGATGTTAATTTCAACAGGCTTTTCATTTATTTTCATTTAACTGTTGGCCCCTAAACAAATTGTAGCTGAGAACAAAAACACTTATTGTCAAATTTAAAGAATAGGCTTTATTGTTACTGTCAGTGTCGCGGTGAACAGAAAGTATGCTAATCTCAGGTAGGCTACTGTTTATGTGCTTTATTTAATGTTAAGAGCGGCTGTGTGAGTTTGCATATCATTTTGTGTGTCTTTTATAGCCGAAGGCCAACTGAAAGCAACAATTCACCTCAGATCTTCTAAATAAATGAAAGTGAACAAGAATGTTCAAACTGTCAACTCATTGTTTACAAACTAGTGTAGGCCTATTCTATGACAACGATTGCTTCAGTTACTCAGTATGTATTTATGTATTATTGTACAAAAAAGAGAAATACATGAGTAAATATTAATTAATTGATAAAAACAACAAAAATAAAAGTTGATTAAATATATATATATATATATATATATGAAAGTAGCAAATTCAAAAACACAGACTAGTATAATTTTTCATAAATGATTTGTACGACAGGACCTTTTTTAATGAACGAGACTTCGTGAAACAGCAAACGTTCATCAGTAACATGGGGGAACTAAATGGTCTACAAATTTGATTTATAAAAAAGATCAACACTTTGATTGTCTTTATAAAGTCACCTGGAGTAATGTATGCACTTGATTGTGGATGTGAGCCTAATGCAATAGTACAGCTAGTCGTTTAATATTTAATGAACAAGATGGCAGCAGACACTGAATAAATTAAAGCCTTTAATCATCTAGGCTATTGATGACATGGTCAACACGGAAAATGAGATTTCAGGGTCCCCCTGATAGCTTAGATTAGCCACACACTTCAACTGATTCCCCATTTATTACACACTGCAGAGGGAAGAGATGGAGTAGACCACACAAAACAACCAGAAAATAGCCAATACCACAAAAGAGACTCAACCGCACCCTATCGCTAAATACACAAAGCCAAGGCTCAAAATGGCTAAATAAGATCCATCTTGCAGACAGAAAGGTTAACTTAATAGACAATTCAGGCCATTAGCTTTGGATTACATCATAGCTATAGCAAGCAATAAATGGTATGGGTGCCGGTAACTGGATCCTGGAAGGGTAGCCTGGTGTGCTGAACGTGAGGTTTATTCCTTGTAGCATTTGGGTTGTGACATATACTGTGATTTCGAACAAGAGCCCTTACCTACAAGCAATTCCTTTCCCCCCTCTCAGCCTCGACGTTCACCTCTGTGTTTATTGGTCCGTTAAATAATTCATCACCGTAGCTCTCAGAACGTGTGGGAGTGTATCTGCGCGTGGGGCATATTGCACTTGATCGGAATCACGAATCTCCGAGGACACAGTCTTGTTTGGAATTTCAAGGGGACGTTCATTAGACCAAAACAAGACATTTCCCGACAACTCAAGTCCTGCATACAAAGTGTGAGTTAAGCTTGATGAAGTCAGAAGAATGATCCCTATATAGCCAAGGGCTTGTGTTTAGTACACTACATGTGCCAGGAATAATATGCACGGGTCTGAGACTCAATGAATGAATTGATTCAACCAGGGTACCTGAGCCGACACTGCGCGGACCAAATGTCAGTCACTCCTCGGCAGATCCAACTTGCTCAGGGCTATTAACACAGAAACTCACTCATTTGAGATTTGAGCTTAAATTCCTAAAACTTAAAACCAACTATATCAAAGAACTGGACTGACTGTTCACTAAAAGACTTATATAAAATAAACAAATTTACTTAAATGGATAGTTCACCCTTAAATGAGAACACAAAAGAAGATATTATGAGATATCTCAGTGTTTGTTTGTTTGTTTGTCAACATTCTTCAAAATATTTTCTTTTATGTTCCATAGCAGAAAGAAATTCATAGAAGTTGATGCACAAGATGATGACAACATTTTCATTTTTGGGTAACTATCTAATTAATGTTCAAATTAACACAGTCAGCCAAGAAATATGACATTATAATATGTCTTATTCTTACATTAAATGTTTAAATGTAGTTTTAAATACATCTAGTGATACTAATCCAAAATACACACGAAATTAAAAAATGTGAGAGAGATACATTTTGTGTCTGACACCTTATATCACATCTCATAAAATATGCATAAACTAATGAGACCCAAAACTAATTAAGAAAGAACATTTCCAAAAAGCATAAAATAAAATCACCAAACTAATTTCTTTCACATATCTCTGTTATGGGATATTTTAACGCATTCTCATCCTTTGGCGTCATATGTGACGCCATATGACAAAACGGCGAAATACTACGCACATGGCACCCTTTATCGTCAATATAACACGCACTGTGATGGGTAGGTTTAGGTGTGGGGTAGGGTCTGCGTCTCATATTCACGCTAAAGGATGCCAGTCAACTTTATGACGCCTTGGGTTCGCGTGTTATATTCACGCTAAAGGGGGCCATGTGCGTAGTATTTCGCCGTTTTGTCATATGGCGTCACATATGACGCCAAAGGATGAGAACGGGCTCGATATATGGGATAAACTTTGAATATTTCCTTCCGGAAAGAGAATAAATAAGATATTTGTTTTTATTGTCATTGCCTCTGAAAATATTGATTAGTCTTCCTTTAATAATGCATGTTAAACCGCTAGTCAAAGTCGATGAACTTGATTTGTTTGGTCTAACCATATACATCATTAATGAAACTTAACTTATGCATGTGACAAAGTAATGCATTCATTACAATGGAGGTTAGTAATAAAAATAAATGTATTAGCTGCTGAACTTGGGGTGCAGCAAACACAGAGTATATATATATATATATATATATATATATATATATTCTGCAAATGGCCTTTAAATAATTAATTATCAGTGCTATTTGGGGGCAAAATGCACCCTCTTGTATTATTCATGATGAGTCTATACAAAATTCTGAAGTCCCAGGACATTCGTAAAATGACAGCGCCATTCCAGCCAACAGCTCACCAGACCAGACTATCTTGGGTCTGTGTGTCACATGCATGTCACACCGGCCAGCCACCCTTCTGGTAACTGGATGCAAATTAGGGTCCTGAAAACCACAACATAATCTCTAGGAGAATCACATGTCCATACTGATAAGAGCCATTTGAGGCAGGTACCGTCCATTGTGCTAAAAACTAGTTGTTGTAAAAAATCAATATGTAAAACAGGATTTTGCCTCGACAAAGAGTAATCCCCCATTTTTACACATCAATTTCTGTTCACTGACTCAGATAGCAACTCTTTCTTCTGACATGACTATCAAGAAAGTTGCCTCTCGTCTTTCACCTTACTGTTTTCAGGACATGAATGACATCTCTATCTATCTGCCTATAACACCTGGTATCAGCTGCTGCAATCAATTATTAACTCAGATTGCTGCTTTAAAAAGTTTCAAATTCTGCCACTTTGTGTTATCTGTTCAGGATTACATTGCTTTCAAATTTGGTGTGTTAATTAATTTCAGTCAAATGAGTATTTCATGTTTTTTAAATAATTCTCACCCAGGCCACATTTATTTGTAATAATAGTATAATACTATAAAATATATTAAACATTGAACACATATTGAGAAATGTTATTACAAATTTATAATAACTTTTAAAAAATATATACATTTTAAAATGTAATTTATTCATGTGATGGCATGATCCTTCATAAATCATTAAATATGCTGATTTGATGATCAATAAACATTTCTTATTTATCAATGTTGGAAACAGTTGTGCTGCCTAATATTTCTTCGATTAACAGAAATCTGAATAGAACAGCATTAATTTGAAACAAATGTATTAACTTCTTAAAAAAAATCTTACTGACCCCAAACATTCGAATGATAGTGTCGAAATATATATATACACTGAACAACTAGTAATAGTATGGCAGTGTAAATGCTTTTAATGAAAACTCTTTTTGTGCATTAAAGGCATAGTTTGTAAGTTTCGTCACTAGAGATCGCTTATTCAAAACAATAGCAAAGGCGTAGCTTGATGGCGCCTTGATTGAGCGTGAAATAATGGAAGTTGTTATCTTCACCTCCACAGCCGATGGAAAGCGATCCGTCGGGCTAATGCATTTAAGTTTTATTAACGTTACTGTGGTATGAAGGCGGGGGGCCGAGAGCCTGGGAAATTTTACGTTGCTGTTTTTATTATGCTTATATACTGCAGGCGGCCGCTGCTGCTCCTTTCATTTTGATTATGAATATTTTACGATTAAAGTTACATTTAACGTTAGCCTCCTTCTTCCCTGAAATTGAACTTTTTTAGTTTGTTAATTTTTTTTTTTTTTTAATTGTGAATTCATATTTTTTCAAATTGTAAATTCATATTGTAGGGTAACGCAGAATTATTTTACTAGGTCAACTTTCATCAAACTCAAAGGTTTTCCAGTATGATTGTTTTATGTTAATGTTACTCTGTTTGTTTGCTCTCTGGCTGGTATGAGACACTTGTTGCACATTGCAGTAAGCTAGACCGATGTTAGAATATCATATCAAAAGCTGGATGACTTGTGTTGCTAAATGACATTGACTTCATTTTAAAACATGGTATGGAGGAGAAAATGCTGTATTAGGCATAATGTTACAACAAATAAAGCTCTTTCTGATTATGCTACAGTATGTTAGCCACTTGACAAGATAGCAGTCTGGGTACAAACATGTTACTTGCGGTATTTCAAAAAAAACAAGAGATTCAAACAATAAGATTAACCATGATTAGCTATATAACAATTCGTTTTATGTCGATAAAGGTATCCAAACGGTTGCTCACCTGTCTAATAAAACACATATGGTGTGTCTGAAATTGGCCTAGCATACTAGGTACTACAATTGAATTTGAACTTTAAAAAAAAGGATGTTCTATAGTACGAATGTGTGTAGTATCAATGTAATACGTGTACTACGTCCGCCATGTTGTCATCATGTAACCTACCAGCGTCAGTTATACGTCGCTTCACTGTCATTCACAAATCCTCTCCTGTGGCCTTATGGGATAGTAAAGTGTCCATCCCATGCGCATTGTAGAATCTCAGCAGAAGTAGTAGATCATCTGAGTACTTTTCGCCAACTGTTTTTCAAACTATCTATTCAGACATACTCCTCTATTGGCGTACTGTTTTTTGCATACAGTAGGAAAGTATTCGATTTTGGAAACAGCGTTATATTAAAGCTTCTTTGGTGTTTCAATGGTTTCAACGAAAATATCAAGGGTAGCGCGGATATGAAGTCATAGGCAGGTGACGCAATGACACGGGATGTTACACTGGTTAAAATAGCTGATTTCTCTGGATTCTAATCCTAACCCATTTAGGACAATGTAAGTACACAAGTTAACAAAATATATGACATTGTTTTATTTTATTTTTTTTGTTGATATTTTAATCTTAAAATCTTACATATTGTGCCTTTAATAAGAAAGAAAATTAGACGTTCTTTTTTTATCATTAAATGTAAATCTTTCACATATTCTCCAATGATTCAACTTACCCCTTGACAAGAGACAGATTACCCCTAATGTGCAACGGATCATCTCACTGGGCCACTATACATTATTTCTTCTAAATTCAATTGATGATATACATCCTAAGACTAGCACATAGTTTAGATTTCTCCTTGCCTAGAGAACAATATGTAAAAACTGGCACAGCAAACCCCACTCTCCCCTATATTATTTGGTGCTTTACTTAAATGCTGCTCCCTTTACATGTGTCCAACTCTCACATCCGTGAAGCATAATCAGCGGTATTCAATCATCATCAGATTCAATTAAAAAAGATAATGTCTGTCGTAAAGACAGATTGCTTTTTAAAATGTGTTTTCTAGCAGTACTATTTTAATAAAAAGGATCAATACTGAGTGACAGAGGAATGTGGTGGAGGTTGCACCCTAGAAGAACGGTGTGTTTGTGTTCCACGCCTCTGCTCTACATGCGTCAGCTCCACTGTGTGGAATCCCAGCTCGTCAAACATTCGGGGCCCTTCAGGGTCTTTTGTTTTCCTCACAACTTTGAGTGCAGCTGTGCTCTGCCATGATCATAGTTTAAGGCATATACTTTCTCTCTTTCTCTCTCCTTCTCTCGCCCTCCCTTTCGTAATTTGTATCCACTCTTAAGTTCTATGTAAGGAAAAAGAAAATGAGTCATTGGTTTGTACAATGCAACGTAAATGCAGAAGGCGAAGCTTCTTCCGAATTAAAATCCCACTTTAACCAAATCAAACAAGTTAAAAAAGAATGCCACTGAGCAACCCATGTGACAAGTTGCTATTGCAGATGGCTCCTGTCGAATACTTAGACATAGTGAGAAGAGGAATCAAAAGTGTGTTCTGAGTCTCTCACCGAAGGTGTTAAGGGATCACAGAGCCATTGACACTTTGCACTGACACCAGAAAAAGATAGTTGTAGAGGCAGAAAAGAGTTCAGAGCCAAAAGTACACATGTAATTTTAATGAATGCAAGAAAATACACACCAAAACCAAAATTGCTCTTTTAACCACAAAAGTTTTGTGCTAGTTGAAGGAGCAGGTTTGAAAGGGGGGGGGGGGACCCTACACAGACAGACCCTAATGGCCATTATATCATCAACAGCAGGTGTTTGAATACACAATATCAAGGGAATTTCACACATAAAATCTGTGGTGAGAGCTTTCAACAACCTTATCCATTCTCACTTTTAAGTTATTCATCCTTGGCAGTACTTCAGGAAATTATTATTTTAATATATTCCTAATTGCTCACTTAAAGGTTATGTCTATCTGATGGCTTTTAGGAAACATTTTTCTCTCTCTCTGAATAAATAGTGAATATTTTTTTTTTCTGAATATATTGTTCATCATCTAATATCTGCCTGTTCTCACGTAAATGCGTCTCTAAAGCACGCATTGTGTATTATCGTGTAATTTATACGCGAAAATGAGTTTTTACGTGCATATGATACGCAGTTTTTGCGTGCATTTGATACGCCATTAATTGCGTGTAATACACACGCACCCCACACGACTATCCTACCCATGCGTATCATATGCACGTACCCTACCACTACTAAACCTACCCTAAACCTACCCATGCGTATCATATGCACGTAAAAACTCATTTTGACGTATACATTGCACGATAAACAGCATGCGTGCTATAAAGACGCATTTAGTGTGAACAATGCTTAATTAAACATAATCCCAGTGGTCCCCTAAATTTGCCTTCCATCCGGTAACTCAGACGCCAATTTTCATAAAGATGTTCTTTGTATTCATGTTGGTTTTGAAAAAACAGTGGGGTAACTCTTAAGTTTATTTACAGTACCTTATGCCTTGAATGCATGTGAGTGTACAAAATTAAATCATTATTTTCAAAAATGTTTTTACAAATATATTTGAAGGTAAAGTTTTTTTTCTTTTACAAATATCATGAATTATTAATTCATAAATGTCATTATGTTTTTAGAATGTCATACTTTTTTTTTGGGGGGGGGGCAAAAAAAATATCAAAAAGATTTTTAATACAAATACGAAAGACATAGGCCTACTCATCGTAAAAGTCATGTATAAATTGCATTTTTTATATATTTCTGAATAAATTAATCAAATAAAAATACAAATGAACATCAAGTCATTGACCATGTTTTAGGGCATTTCCAAACTGACCGATACACATTCCATCTCACACGACAGCTGGCTGTCTACAGGAGATCATACCCTCTGTAATGACAATGAAGTCAAAAGGCTGCATTAACGGATAATGGCCACTGCACCCATAGTTGCTGATAATATCAGTCCTTTGATGGTCGGGTTACGCAGAGATGACGAATGGAACAGCAGCTCTAAAAAATGTATGAGTGCATGTAGAAGATGAAGCACTTTCTAAAGAAAGCCTTTCCAAGTAAAATATGACACCTGCTCCTGTTGTCATCCCTAAAGACCATGAAATATTACCGTTTCCAGATGCATCACACCCCGCGGACGTTTGCTTTGGTGCCCAGAGACGATCGGTCTATAGCCGTGGCAGAGGTTAGCCACTCAAATGAGTGGTACGGGCTCAAAGTGTATATTCTTGACAGGTTTGACATAACATACTGCAGCAATAAAGGTCACTAACACATAGTGTTGTATTGATTTGATGTAATGTCACACAGCTACAATGTCTGTATCATTCAGAGCTCGCTATATGGGATCAATTTAATGCACAAAATTCTCCAACAGACGGCAAGACGCAAATATCAAAAGAAGACCAATTTTGTAGACGAAGGAACAAAAAGCATCCGTATCAATAACTCTGGTCCTCTCCGTGTGGTCACTGCCACAGCTTCATAACGTCACGTCTGGCTCTGATCCACCTCTCACCTCATGACTAATCTAACGGGAATCCTTCGCTGAGAGTTTGCATGTGACATTTTACATCAGAGAAAACCGAACACCCCAACTGCAGTCTCTCTCTCTCTCTCTCTCTCTCTCTCTCTCTCTCTCTCTCTCTCTCTCTCTCTCTCTCTCTCTCTCTCTCTCTCTCTCTCTCTCTCTCTCTCTCTCTCACCCAGTGGTCCCCACGCTAAAATCACAACTCGCAAAATTTGGAGTAAAGCTAGAATCAAGAAGAGAACCTTATGTGTTTTGAAGTTAAAAAAGGTGCAGGATGTTCTAACAGCAAGTTCAAACAAACCTGTTGCATTCACGAATATAAAAGAAACAACCACTAATGCTTTTATCCATTATTCACTGATGAAACTGGGATAAAGGGATAAAATTGGACCAAATTTAGCTACATGTGCCCTTTCTACACCGCCAGAGACATTATGAAAGGAAAAGGCGATCTACTTGTATAAGAGTCAATGGTGCTCACACAAAATATGTTCAAAAAATATGACATGTTCACTTAGGGTGTACTGGCTTTTGCTGCCAGCTATTTTGACAATAATGGCTGTATGTTGAGTTATTTTCAGAGGACAGTAAATATATACTGCTATACAAGCAGCACATTGACTACTCCAAAATATATCCAAGTTTCATTTCTATAGTATTGTCCCTTGAGAAGATATACTAAAATGGGAGGGGTGTACTTTGTGAGATACTGTAAGTACATGTAACAAGTAACTACGTCACATTAAAATAAAGTGTTTTTGAAAATGTAAACTGTTGCAGTTAATGCTTAACATTGGAACTTCATTAACTTTTCGAAATAATCCATTAAACAAGTTGTGTTTGGAGGAGCATGAACTAATATTTTCATTTCCATTCGTTTACGGGTTGTCTCAAGGTCACCCTACAATATGAGGAAATATCATGAATATTCATGTATACTCCACCCACTGGAACAGTTTTCCACAGGAACTGAATATTACACCAGAAATGCAGCTGCTTGCGTACTTCTGTATTGTAATTAAAGTGAATACATTTGTTTTCATATTGAATGACAATATTCACATTGCACGATCAACTCTTCATTAGCCAACACATGACTCATCTCACTGAACTCAATTAAGCATATACGCATATACGACACAACGTTTTATACTTCACCGCAACATCTAGCATGCTGTTGCTGTTAATATTTGCAACCTGAATATGCTATAAGCTACATGATGCTGCTGAACTAAAGTACTAAGAATTGCTGCAAGCTCTGTTGAAATATGCGAATACGAAACCAAATGCCTATTTCAATTTAACGAGTTCACATGCCAGCAATGCTTTGTCCCTGTATCCTCATAGCAACAATATCTGCTTGCTGCTGCATAAATGCAATATTGCATATATGCTAGCTGCTAATATGCTTAGTAATTCACTCTAAGCATGAAAACAGGACTGTTAACATGACGCATGATTTTAAACCTTGTGTATGGCTACTTCATAAAGAATTAACAAGGCAGACCATGCAAAAATGCAGTGATATAGGATAAGAAAGACCGTTCAATTATTTTAGACGTTGAATAAGAATTTCAGAGGAATTCTGAAAGTGCGCAGCAACTGTTACAGCAAATGCTGACCAAGTATTTGAAGGTTGAGCAGCGAGCTCATTGGCTACTGATACAGCAGGAATCAATCAGCTGTGCCCTATAGAGTGCAAGCAGATTGAGTTAAGGTCCTATCAACCTGTACCATCTAGAGTTTCATGACAGAAGTTTTGTTTTTAAGTTAGTATTGACTTTGAGTTTGCTACTTATGATATGCTACTGAATCACAAACTTAATTAACCCATTACAATTATACTGTTTCTGAAGCTGCCTAGCATAATTACACAGCTTTTGCTTTGTATGAAACATTATGCCCACCCTTGCAGGGGTGGATATAGAAAATTATTTATAGGGCTGCAAAGATGAGGTCTATGAGGGGTGGCAACACCAAAACAAGTGCCCAAGCATAGTTTTTGGGGATTTATGGCCTGGTGTACACAATTGTGTTCACAAATATTGCATTACCACAAAGTAAGCATCTATACAAACAAAATTTGTATATCCATCATAGCACCAAGTCAAGATACTCTATATGAAAAACATCAACAAATTCTAAATATTTCTGAGCTTGTATCACTAAAGAAGACGTGCAGTTTTATTAATATTAGATAGGCAGATTGGATGGAATACATCACATGTTTTGGTACAAGTTAAAGAGCAAAACTTTTGAATTTCCTTACATTAGAAAGAAATACAATAATATCAAAGCACTGAGTCTGGATCATTTTTGAAAACAGTGTTTGAGTTTCTGTTATTAACAGAGGTCGGATTATCTGTATGTGGTCACCCAGAACACCCTATCAATTACATACTGTACTCTAGCAACACCCCAGCAACTGCATAGCAAGAGCCTAGCAACCACCTAGAATATCCTAGGTACCACCTTGCAACACGTTAGCAAACACCCAGAACAACTATCTATTCTGGCCAAACTGACCAAACTATTTGGTCCATTAGCTCAATGTCTTTTACAGTATACATGAATGAAAGCTTTAGCGTAAGTTCTGCCAGGAAGACTCGATCGTTACGTCACTTATAACTTCATTCAGGTAAGTATATTAACTTGGCTACTCTGCTGCTCCCTTCACCAGCGGCAGAGTTCAAATTGGGGACTGCGGTGACGTGGCAGTTTTCTCAAAAACGTCTCCGGTTACTATCGTAACCTCGGTTCCCTGAAAGTCAGGAACGACACATTGCGTCCTCGTCGAATGAGCTCTGATGTTAAGGGAACAATCTTTCCCCTGGCATTCATAAGCCAATGAGATAGCGTTGACAATCCAATGAGAAAGTCTCTGTTTTGAAACAGCACGTCCCTTAGTACAACCACAAAAAGCTGGTCCGACTGACGAAAGGCGGCAGAGCGATTCGCATACATCTGTAAAGCCCTGACAGGGCAAACAGTCCTCTGAGCGTCAGCGTCATGCCAGGATGACGGCTCAGCAGATAAAGCGGGCAGGGAAACAACCTGTGCTTTCAACAAAGCTAGGGTGGTAATGGTGGTAGAGAGAGAGCCCTCAAAACTAGAGCTAGATTTTACGGCGGTACAGATGGCGGCCGTGGAGGAAACAATCTCCTCACTCCCCTGTGAAATGTGGTCACCAGAGTGTGCTTACTGATCGATTGCCCATCAACCGGGGAATGAAACGAAGCAATAGCGGCCACATACACAGCACGCTGAGTCACTATTCCCAAAGGCACTCCTGGGCTGAACATATCCAGGTTGCGCCACGGACTCAGAGCATGTGACCTGTAGACCACGCCCTTGGCGGGACTTGTGTTTTCAGCCAAAACTGCAGTGGCCGCATATGCAGAAGGCCCAGATGGCACACTGAAGAAACTACTGACAACAGTCCCAGAAGCCTCTGAAATTCCCTCAGTGAAACAGACCTGCCCGGTCTGAAACGGCGCTGAAATGGTCGATGACCATTTGGTCTCTATGCGCTCTTGAGAGAGGTGGGCTATCATCGCCAGCAAGTCGAAACACACGCCCAGATATTTTATAGTCTGACTTGGAATAAATACGCTCTTCATCACATTCACATGCAGTCCCAGCATATCCAAATGGTGAAGCAGCGTTTCCACGTGACTGATTAGCACATCCCTTGAGTGAGCTAAAATCAGCCAATCGTCCGGATAATTCAACATGCGCATTCCGCTCGTCCTGAGGGGAGAAAGCGCTTCGTCCACACTTGGAGAAGGTGCGTGGGGCTAGGGCTAGCCCATACGGAAGCACTGAATACTGGTATGCCGTGCCTTCGAAAGCAAATCTCAGGAAGCCCCTGTGGCACGTCGCTATTTGAATATGGAAGTACACGTCCTTTAAATCCACTGAAGCGAACCAGTCCCTGGGGCGGATCGGCGCCAATATCGGTTTCAGTGTTGTAATCCTGAACGCGTGCTTGTGTGTTTTTATTGTGGAACTCAGACAAACAAACACAGCATTTACACAAAAATTGACTGATCCGTCTGGATGAAGGCTTGGTAGCCGAGGATGGCGCGCTGTCTCTCTCTCGGCGCGGGCTTCTCCTTTGAACCTGGTGCTTCCTCCAAGGCCCCATCCGTGAACATCCGCCATCCAGGGACTGCAGAAGTTTGGCCTGTAACACCTGCAGTATGGCCATAGAGTGAAGAGCAGATGCTGCTTCGCCAGCAGATGTGTAGGCTTTGTGAGCCTGGTGGGCCGTGAATCTGCACAGCTTGGACGGCAGGCTGAGGTCCGTGCTCAGGGAAGAAGAGAAAGGGCACAGGTGTGCGTCAACGGTCTCCTCGATTGGGGGCATGTGCACATAGCTGCAGGCTTCCGCCCCGTCCATGTGGGCAAACATAGCCTGCGTGGCAGAGTGGGTGCGCGACGATTGGGTTGTAGACCATGACTTCACCACGTGCTCGTGGATGTCCGGAAAGAATGATGTCCTCCTCCTCGAGGCAGCATGGCGGCAGCCTGACTGGAGATACCATCAGTCCAGCTTACTCTTAGTAGGCTCGTTCGGAGCATTCCACGTCAAGTCCAGCTCCTTGACAGCTTTGCAGAGGACCCTGACGAGCTCCTCCTGGAGGTCTAAAGGGCCCTTTTGGTCAGGGCGGTCCGGTCCGGACGATGCCCAGTCCTTCTACGATGCCGACAGCGACATGGAGTCGTCATCCCCACCAGCTCCGAAGGAAACGAAGTTCAGAAAGGGGACAGGTGAGCTCCGTGATGAAGAATGACGGCGGCTCAAGGCCTCGACGTCATCTTCGCCTCCAAGCGGGGGAGGGCCCACCAGTGGCTCGCTGGCAGCAGTGGCCCTCATCCCCGTTATAGCGCGAACCATATTCCTCCTGGTTATTAGGGCGCGCACCGGCAGCTCGGCGCAATGGGCACAGGTGGAGTCCATGAACGCCACCTCAGCGTGGGCAAGGCCCAGGCAGGGGACGCAGAACACATGTTCGTCGGACGGGTCAATGGGGCCCGCACAAATCTGGCACGTAGAAGCCATCGGATGCTTAGAGAAAAATATGCTAGTTCTCCTCAGGTGAAACTTCTACGATGGCAGCATGATGAAAAAGATTCTGACGCAATTGTCACGTCCATGCATTTTATACTGCCCGCGAGCCTGTCAGAATTTGCATACTTCGCGACAATTGGCCAGCTGTTCCAAGCTGGCATTAGCCCATAAGATTTCAACAAAAGTGGAGAGGGGAGGAGTTCCCTTAGCGTTGCTACGCAATGAAGAGTTACCGCTCTCGAAAGGGAACTGTTGATATAGACTGCAACGCAACATACTTCAACGCTTTAAACAGTAGGGCCGAATAGTTTCCTGAATGGTTGTAGCAAAGTGTAAGCAAAGAATCATGTAACTGATATTCCACAGTGCAGTGGTAATTTATTTTGAGCGTCGGTGTTCCCACGGACACATGGGCAGTTTGCAAATATTTCATTAACAACTGCGTTACTGAATAGAAATAACACAAGCATAAGAGCCACAGAAATATTAAACCGGTTAACAGGCAGATAGGCTAGTTATATTCACCAATCGCGCTCCGAATACCGTCTGCCACTCGCCACTAAGAGAGTGCGTTCCACCTTAAAGGAGCAGTACCTAATTCAACTCGTTATACGTCCTTCTCTGAATTAGTTATTGCCTTCGGCATTTACAGAGATGTTATTTGCCAATCACTTCCCGATCACCGGGAAGATCTCGACTTATACCTAGAGATGATTGCAGACTTCAACAAAACACAGGGGGGCACATTATTTTATGAATATCACAGATCTCCAAACATAAAAGAACAGCCATCAATATTGTTAAAACATATTAAGTTTACAAAACAATTAAATTAATGAAAATACAAACCTATGACAAAACAGTTTGTAATTTTTGGAATTTATACATGTAAATATATGACCATATCTGAAAAAGGAAAGAAGCTGAGCTAAAAGAGAGCAAGTTGGTCATTGGCTGTTATATATGCTGTAGTAGATATATAATACAATGGCAGTAAATGATACATTTACAAAAGTGCTAAAATTTCACAAACAACTGTTCTACACCATATTTACTTAATACATATTATTAGATATTTTAATACTTAAAATTAAGATCTACAATAACAGAAAACGTGGTACAATCGCTGTAACGCATCGTTCCTGGTGACTACTTTAATCCACTGATATGCGTGATAGAAATATTTTATGTAATAGGTATTTTCAACATTAAACGTACAGAGATATGAAAGACTAAGGATGCTCTGGTCAAAGGCCATATACACTTAAATTGTTTAACACAGTAGAACAAACAATCATATAATTAGCTTATATCATTACAAACCAATCACCAGAACAAATCACAATCAAGAAGACTTGAGTGACATTTATTTTTACTCAACTATATGATTTAAAAGGTTCGTGTATCTTTCTATTCAAGGGACTCACTTGGTTGTTGTGGCCAGTGATCTCCCGGCCATGAATAAAACTTAATTTCTACAAAGAGCAACTTGGGAGTCATGTCAGGTATATGCTGCGCAGCTGAGAAAATAGATTCTATGCTCAAAAGACAACAACAGAACATCAAAGTGTGATTGAGGTAGTATCTTGACTGGACGCTGTCACCTTTCTTCGGGTAAGTATTGTATTAAGAAACCAGATTTAGTTGGTTATATTTATATTAAGAATTTCCACAACAAAAAATAATAATAATAATTGTATCTAACCGTTATATGCTTTGATCGGTCACCTAAATTTAGCTATGACTAACTTTCCTCAAGGCAGGGCCTTTATCTCTCGTTTGTTAATGCTGGCCCACTCAGTGCCTAATGTAAGCATTTTTGTTTTTTGTTCTTTGCCCTTCAGCAACCCGGATCCATCACCCTGCCCTCCTCTAACAGAGATAATGTTAAATTAGTCGCTCTGCTTAATCCAGCTAGACCGTACATCACTGAAGGCTTGGCTCCCTACACCTTAAAAGCTTATATTTCTGCAGTCTTTGTTTATAATGTTTTGCTTTTCTTTTCAGATTCCTCTATTTCCCATCCTGATCACGGCCGGTTGATAATCTATAAATCATGTTTAGCGGCCGTTGTGGCTCATAAGCAGTCTCGTCTCTGTGATATACCTTGGCCGTGTGGCCTATTGTGGCCTTCTCCTGCAAGGCCCATCGTGGTCTAGTGGCCTCTAGAGGCTTTGGTCCCATGTGGCCTAGTGGCCTTGTCTCTGTGTGGCCTAGTCTATGTGTGGCCTTTAGCGGCATTGAGGCCTATTGTGGCCTTGTCATGCATGGCCCATCGTGGTATCGTAGCCCATAGTGGCTTGGTTCTGTGTGGTCTATCATGGCTGTGTGGCCTATTGTGGCCTTGTCCTATGTGTGGCCCATCATGGTCTTGTGGTCCATCATGGCCTTGGTTCTGTGTGGCTTAGTGGCCTTGTCTCATAGGCTTTGTCTCTGTGTGATTTCTTTGTGGTTTATTATGGCCGTGTGGCCTATTGTGGCCATGTCCTGTGTGTGGCCCATCATGGTCTTGTGGTCCATCATGGCCTTGGTTCTGTGTGGCTTAGTGGCCTGTCTCATAGGCTTTGTCTCTGTGTAATTTCTTTGTGGTTTATTATGGCCGTGTGGCCTATTGTGGCCATGTCCTGTGTGTGGCCCATCGTGCTTTGTGGCCCATCGTGGCCCTGGTTCTATGTGGTCTATCATGGCCTTGTTGTCCATCGTGGCCTTGTCTCTATGTGGTCTATCATGGCCTTGTGTTCCATCGTGGCTTCGTCTCTATGTGGTCTATCACAACCTAGCGCCTACAATGGCTTTTATGTGGGTCCCATCGTGGTCTTGTGGTCCATCGTGGCCTTGTCTCTGTGTGGTCTATCACGACATTGCGCTATAATGGCTTCTATGTGTGGCCCATCGTGGCCGTGTCTATGTGCGGCCCATCGTGGTTTTGTGATCCATCATGGCCTTGTCTCTATGTGGTCTATCATGACCTTGTGCCATAATGGCTTCTATGTGTGGCCCACCGCGGCCTTGTGGTCCATCGTGGCCTCGTCTCTATGTGGTCTATCAAGACCTTGCATCTACAATGGCTTTTATGTGTGGCCCATCGTGGTCTTGTGGTCCATTGTGACCTTGTCTCTATGTGGTCTATCATGACCTTGCGGTGTTATGGCTTCTATGTGTGGTCCATCGTGGCCTTGTCTCTGTGCGGCCTGAGTAGCGATTCAGCATCTCGGAATAAAAAAAAAAAACTCTTATAATGATGGAAGTGGCCTTTTGTACTGATTAAAGCTCTCAGTCTATGAGGCCTTCCACGAATTAATGTTCGTTATGCTTATTTTATGTTTAACTTACTTCTCTTTCTATGTTTTAGGAACCTTAGGATACACTACTGGTGGGTATTCTTTTTCTTTATAGTTCTTTAGGGGTGGGCTCCGTCCAGGTGGAATTATTCCTCCACCTATTTTTGTGGGTCGCCTTTGTCTTCAGGCAGGGAATGCAGATTCCGCTACCCTTGGATTGCGCGCTATGTACGGGGCCTACGGCAAAGAACTTTATTAATATTTGATTGCTGGATTGTTAATAAATATATGCTTTTGTTACATCATTTTATCTCCCCAGTCTTTCTGGTAGAAATGAAAGCTTTAGCGTAAGTTCTACCAGGAAGACTCAATTGTTACGTCACTTATTGCCTTCACATCTAACCAATCATGTTTTAATACTTGCAGTATAAAAGATTGGTACTTACACATGTCTGAGTTTGCAGATGCTGACGCAAACAATTAACTCAATCCTCCCCACCACCACCAGGATTGTCCCTTCCCCTCCATCCTCACCACTACCAGGATGGTCCCTTCCCATACCTCCCTTCATCTTCATGTAGGAAATGCAGATTCCGCTACCCTTGGATTGCGCGCTACGGACGGGTCTACGCCAAAGAACTTTATAAATATTTGCTTTCTGGGCTGTTAATAAACATATGCTTTTGTTACATCATTTAACTCCCGAGTCTTTCTGGTATAAATAAGTTTACAGATGCAGATACAGTAAAATATATTTCACTACTGAAAAGGGATCCTGCAGTAGATGAAAAGCACTAGAAAAGAAAAGTTCAAATGCCAAATAATTGTATTTTAATGTAGTAACGTGTCTGGGTTAGACAGGTCAATTTAGCTCACAAGGAATTGTTACTTAATTTATAGGGAATCTTGAAAGATTCACTTAAACGGCAGAGCAAATGACTCGTCCAGCGTTCATTTGAACGGGCTGTAACTATCAGCTCTAAAACGGATATAAATATCCAAACTATAGTGAAACACTATGGGCCCTATCTTGCACCCGGCGCAAATGACTTTGTACACTGACGCATGTATCATTCCTATTTTGCACCCACGCAAAGCAGACTTTTCCCTCCACAGACACACCTCGGTTAACTAAGAAATACACTTGCGCTCCCCGGGGCGGTTCAGCGCAAACAGGAGGCGTGTTCCGGCGCAAACTTTCCCTTCTTTTCATCTTCTGAATTAAGAACATATGATCGTGCTGATAGGAAACAAGACACACTTTCATTCATAGATCTAATAGTTATAACATGACTTGAATGTGATCTAAGCATAATAGACACATACAGAGGTTGTAGATACAATATAGGATTATGTAGTTGAACAATGTTTGATTATAAGTCCATCAAGAATTGTTTTGGGATGATTTTATGTAATTTTATATGTAAAGTCTCAGTCTCTGTGGTTTTAAGAGATTTCCACCCTGTGGTCGTCAAAAGGTCCTTAAAAAGGAGGAGGTCTGTTTTAAATGATTTGTCATGGGTTCAAACAACCTCTGCCGTTATCTTGGTGGGTTCTGAGCCGTGCCGTCTCTGTACCAATCCGTCTTTTCCAAACTATCTAAAGTTGACGACGTTCTCCTTTAGTTGGGCACATCTCTTTGAAGCTTTAGAACTGGCTGGAGCCCACTCCATTTATGGCCCTGGATTAGACTGGTGTTTTGGGGGTCTGGAATGTTGAGTTTTGTGTGGAATTATGTTTGAAAGAATCACCTGGAAGATTAATTTGTGTTTGTGTTCGCCCTCAAATCCTTCATTAACTTGGTATGCTTCACAATACAGTATACTGTCAATTACAGTAAAGTAAAAACAATATATATATATATATATATATATATATATATATATATATATATTCAGCATTCTCGACACCTTTGGCCAAATTTCATTACAGTATACAGCTATAGCAGTTTCTTCGTATTCTGACAAAATACTATATCCCTAGGCAGTCATTTCTCAGTTCTACAAAGATACAGTAGACAAAAAAAGGCAACAAATAAAGTTGACAATCACAAGTTTAAGGGAGTTCAACATATGCTACAGTTTACTGTACATAGAATAGTGAAATTTCCCTCATCTAAAGTACTGGTAAAGTTTTTGTACTGGCACTGTGTACTGTAATTATACCGTACTGTAACCATTTACTCTGTAGATGACTGAGTCTGTTATAATGTTTTAGTAATCGAGAAAAACTGCAATACAATTAGATTCTTACCCAACTGTGCTAATAGTTTCTGTGATCGGGATCTTCTTACTGATTTCATGCTATTGTTCCGTCGGATGGCAAAAGGCCTATATGTGACCCTGTATCACAAAACCAGTCTTAAGTAGCACGGGTATATTTGTGGGAATAGCTAACGCATTCTCATCCTTTGGCGTCATATGTGACGCATATGACAAAACGGCGAAATACTACGCACATGGCACCCTTTATCGTCAATATAACACGTACTGTGATGGGTAGGTTTAGGTGTGGGGTAGGGTCTGCGTCTCATATTCACGCTAAAGGATGCCAGTCAACTTTATGACGCCTTGGGTTCGCGTGTTATATTCACGCTAAAGGGTGCCATGTGCGTAGTATTTCGCCGTTTTGTCATATGGCGTCACATATGCCGCCAAAGGATGAGAACGGGCTCGAATAGCCAACAATACATTGTATGGGTCAAAATGATCAATTTTTCTTTTATGCCAAAAATCATTATTATAGTAAGTAAAGATCATGTTCCATGAAGATATTTTGTAAATTTCCTACCGTAAATGTATAAAACATTTATTTTTGTGAGTGAATGCAGCACAATCGCGGTACATAAATGGACAACTTTAAAGGCGTTTTTCTAAATGTTTCGATTTTTCTGCACGCGCAGATTTCTTATTTTCAAATAGTTGTATCTCGGCCAAATATTGTCCTATCCTAACAAACCATACATCAATGGGAAGCTTATTTATCCAGCTTTATCCAGCCATGTGATGTATACATTCCATTTAAAAAAAAAAAACACCCATAAGACTGGTTTTGTCATCCAGGGTCACATATGAGTTAAGAGGAACACAGGGTCGGAAAATCAGCTCTCCGAACAATTACGAAATGAATCTCAGACATATACGGAGAGGATTAGATTTCTCAAAGGACTTCTCAGTTAGAAGTAGAAGCATTCATTTTTCAATTCACGAACAAATGTAAAAATAATTCGTATAAGTGAACTGGGTTCATAAGAGTAATTTGTTGATGAAGCTGACAACACTGGGCATGCTGCATGCGCAAGTTTATTGAAAGACATGTTTTCTTTCCATTATTTTGCTTTTTTATATCATCACATTGAAGCTGCTGAAAAGGAGTACTTAAAACACTGCTTACAATTATATTTTAGTCTGTGATAATTCTGGGGAGGCAAAGCTTTATCTTTTGGTGGCAGTTGTCACCCTGGTAGATCCGTTTTCCCTTTCCGTTTTCCCTTTTTTTCCTGAAAAAATCTGACATTTCAAAAATCAACAAAGAAGGAATCTCTTATATTTGAAATCATCCGTGTAGTTCAGACACACAGTCCAGACAGAATCATACAATGCACAAATCACTCCTCATGTTAACACAAGCCGGATGATAAAGCTGTCGAACAGATTGAAATTACTCTGAGCCAAGCAATGAGAACCACAGAGAGCCGACAAACTGCTCACCTCATGCTGGGCAAAAACAGCAACCTGGGGCTGTAGAGAAATTCAGAAAGCAACATATTGACTCGTTTTATTCCCCAATTAATTTTCATCTTGCCATTAGAACACACATTAAATGTTATAGCAATTTATGGCAATATTTGGAAGGTCAAAAAACTCTTACAATCCCCCAGAATTACATTGAATGTACAGTTTGTGCAAATCAAGTAGCACAAACCAAATGAAGAGATGACACCGATCCTTTCTGAAAACAGCTTGATATCAACTAGAAGGATCTGGGGTGTAGAAAACAGCGCAGGTGCCACCATATGACCATTATCTTCGGGCAAAGGGGCTATAAATGTGCTTTAGACAAAATTACTCCATTCATCTTTATTTTATTTTATTTTTTGTGGGAGGGCTTGACAAGTGTAGGCATGAAACCTGTTGAAGACAGTACATTTGCCCTTGGAGAGTATCTTTGTTTCTGGTAGCAATAACCTGTTTCCACGGAAACCGTACAACACAAGCAGGATGATGGAGCAGGATTGGTGTGACGGTTATTATTCCGCTGGAACATTCCAGAGCGCACACATTCATCAAAGTATTACACCTATGCATGGCCGTAATGCCTCGGCTTATTAGATTCATCTAATATACTGTGCTAGACAGGATTGAGAGATACAATATTGAAAACACTTGTCAAGTGTCATATTAATAATAATAATAATAATAATAATAATAATAATGCATTTTATTTCTAATGCGCTTTTCTTAGACTCAACGTCTAAGAAAGATATTGCAATATCTTCGGTTAGACCTCTTCCTTTACCACTTTATAATGTACTGGAGTGAATCCAAACCAGGATATGTAACAAAAACCTGACTATATTGATTATTATCATCACTGATTATGTTAGTTTTTGCAATTTTCTGCTATATTACTATGTTTTCAAACTGTTAATGCAAAGGGTAAATATGGGTAATATGGGTAAATATCTTACCCATATATAAGAATCCACTTCCTAAAGTATAAAGACAGCTATGTTCATGTACACAGAACCTACAGTACTATCTGAAGAAAAAAAACATTGCAACATAATGCAACTAATCTTTTTGTATTAAATTGTATTATTGTTTCCAGTAATAATGTAACAAGTAAAAAGAAATTTAATAAAAAATAACAACAATAAGAATACATTTTAATATATTTTACCCATCTGCAGAATCAAACCGTAACAATATCAGATTTGATATGTTAAAAAATATTTCGTAATTAATATAAGTAACATGTTAACTTTGGCAGCTGTAAAAAAAGAAAAGAAAAAAAAAACTTAAATATTTGCACAGACCCCCTAGTGGCACTCATGAGGGCATCCTAGTTTGAAAATCTCTGTTCTAGCAGAAAGATAACACTTTTTTTAATAAGTAAAATATTTCTTTTTTAAAGTGTTTATTTAAATATTGTTTAACTGACAACTGTTTCTAAAGGTAATATAGCACTAAAGGCCCTAGTGTATTTTGAATATATACTTAATTATATAACTCCACAATCAGTATGTACATTCAAACTAAGGTACATGTACAGTATAATGTTTGTGCAATAAATAACTCGCAAATTAGGATTCACAAATTGTAGAATTATGGTGCAATTCATGTATGAACAGATGGACAAGTTGCCCGGAAACTCTCTCCTCCTCCTTTTATCTTGAGAGTAATTAAAAGACAAACAATAATGTTTCTCTTCATGTTGGTCCAGACTGTTCACCTTGCAGTACAGGCCTGCTGTCACTGTGGAGCAGAGGGAGATGACTGTGTAACTGGGGTATTGTGACTCACTTTTCTGAAGCTTGGAGCCAGAGCTCAGGGCCATTAGCAGCATTGTGCCAGTGAAAGAAGTCATTGAAATATACAGAGAATCTGCGTGCATCTGCCTGACTTGGCAGGAAGGCTGTTTGTCTGAAAGGCACGTACGTACCAAAGTCGTTCCCATAGCTGATCCTGCACATACGCTAATAATGGATATTAGTCCCACTTCTCTGAGGTGGAATTTGATGTGCTAATACCCGTTATTGCAAACACAAACAGTGAAGGAACTTTATTTCATTACTTATTTCATCCCCCCCCCCCCCCCCCCCCCCTACAAATAAATAAATAAATACATACTCTGAAACGAGAAGGCAAGTTGACTGACAAGATCTGGGGTCTCCCAGAGGTATGATACATTGAGCTTAATAATAATTAGTCTGTTGTGTGAGCATAGAATGATGTATAGGGAACAATTACTTTTGATGTGGGGCACACACATTGTTAGAGAGAACAGTGTGCAGTTGGCTATCTTAATTAGAACTAAAACAGGAGTTTCTTTTGCCTTTGAGAGCCGTGATGTCAATGACCCCATTATCATGCACGTCTATATACAAACACTGTCTGAGTTAAGTTGCAAAACAAAATATCCCACAAAAGATTACATTCCTAAGCAGGCTAAATGAAATATAATGCCACTGTCAGCCTCCCATGCTTCTATGCTTCAACTTAAACCTATATAAGTAAAAAAAAAAAAAAAGGTTTAAAGTCATGATTAACTTTACAACTGCTAAATAATCAATACTATACTAAACTACAATTAACTCATGTGTGTGTGTGTGTATATATATATATATATATATATATTCTCAAGAACATTCTCAAGTGTAATACATCCACAATAATACATAATACTATTCTCAAGTGTTTTCGGCAAATACATTGAATGCTGATACTCTAGTGACTTCCGTTTTTTAGTTTAGACTTCTAGTTTCCCCATCTATATAGAATTATGTAAATGTATTCTAAATATATTCTCTGCTTCCGCCACATTTTTATTAAATCTTGCAGACAAATAAGTCTTTTTACTACGCCTTCTAGTTGTGTTTTTCACTCTCCTTCTTTCTCGTTTTCATTTCACTGTGGGTCATGAATTTTACACTCAATTGTAACTGACCTTGTCCGTGTTTGTGCTTTGGGACACAGAAGGCATGAATAAAGCCAAGGTGAACTTTCCTCTCTGAAGAATAGTGTTTTTTTTACTGTTCTTTGGTTCTTTCATGTCTGAGTGCTTCTCATTGTGCTGGAGTCATGTTGATGGTTAAGTAAGGCTTTGTTCCACTTTAAAATCTGCAGGAGGAGGGAATCTTCCTTGTTTGGCATTCTCTGACGTTATAAGCAGGCCTCAACATTTTGTCTCTCTGCAAGGCAATTCAACTCTTTTCTACTCTGAGATCATCTGATATTCTGTTGCAATATGTATGACTACAACATGGATGGTGTGGGACTAAACCAGCTGGCCTATTACAACCAACAACATACATGCATATACACATACACACAAATTTATGCCCAGCCCATTCCTCAATAATTGCAGTATATTCACATTTTCCAATAGAATGCATTGCTTCAGTTTCATTGCAGTTTTAAGTTCAACCTCATCTGGTATGCAAAACATCCATCAAACATTTGTAAAATATTATAAGCCAACAATAATGACTGCATCATGACTTCTAGACACAAAGAATGTCCATGAAGAGCAGGAGGACTACAGCATGATAAATGTTGAGTGTGGTGAGAATTCTCACTGTGGTGTCCAGTTTGGCACAGACCATTCTGGCTGACCTTGTCAGGATGTCAGTGACTAATGTCTGATCTCATCGCAAGCCCAGATCTGGCACAGCCCTGGAGGATCTCCATAAAACAGCAGTGTCATCACAGGTTTCCAGTGAAGACCAGGCATAGCCTGGTGACATAAAGGCCATCCAGTCTGCCCTGCCGCCAATGTGATGTCCAGATAAACTGTCCTCCAACCCAGTAGTTTGCAATTACCACACAAAACAAAAAGAAAAAAATATCACTGACAAATGTGACTTTTAAGACAGCAAATAAAAAAGGTAATTTGGTATGAATAATTTAGGTGTCAGTTTAACTGTTATATTGTCTGTTCATTCATTTGGCAACATGAAGGCTAGCCTGTTCTTTTCCCTGTACAGAATGCACAAAAATGCATCACAGACCCAGCGACGTCCTTAGGGCGATGTAACCTTAAGGGGGCCTCCCCGGCGAACAGACCAAGGGAGACCCCCCCGGGACGCGATCGCATACGAAACGAAGGGGAACATTTTAGTAACAATGGAGCATTAAAACAATATTTGAGCTGCTAATCTAACTCCTACCTCTAAACCTACCCATAAACATTACTTAAAAGTACAGTTATAAAGAAAAACATAGGACAGAAAAGTAATCACAATAACTTTTTTATTGCAAAAATGTCAAAAAGCAGTACCAAAAGAAGTCCAAATGATGATGTGTTGCAGTCGCAGTCCTCTCTGGCGGTATCCACCTTTTTCCTGTTAGCGAATTTACCCGTGATTCATTGCGGGTTTGAACCGGAAGCCGGTTGTCCTTTTCCGGTTTGAAGCTTTATGAAGATTAAGCGCCGCTTGCTCAGAACGTCGCAGTGATGTGCTGGTTAGAAAATATGTGAAATAAGTAGGGCTGCCCCTGCCCGTGCACGACTGAAGTTGGGTTGGAAGTTATGTTTACTATATGGGAGAGAATGCTAAACCATAATGAGCGTTTTCGTAATATATTGCCTATTCTGCATCTCAACGCACGCATAAGCTGGCCAAAAAAACCCCCGGCAAAAGTAATGATTATGCATTAAACATTTGAATTGTTTATTAATAACTAGTGTTTTCTGTAAGTGTCGACTGCAAAGATAAATTTGATGATACTGACTCGCCATCTTCGCAGTAGTGAACGCGCCTATGAGAAATGCACACTTCATACGAATTAACCTATAGGCTACATAAGCAGAAAGCAGCCCATTTCTGCTCGTTTTTAATTATTTTGTTTAAATGTACACATTTCAAGCTTTCTATAGATATACTTATCATGTATGTGAGGCAATAACTTATACGCTGAGTTTCGTTGATTAATAAGACGCGCTCCAGTTCACGCGCCCGCGCCTCCGTGTCCTGTAGGCCTATATCTACTATTTGGGCTTCTTATTTATTATTCCAGGCAATTTGTTTATAAAATATTGATAAAAATGAAGATACAATTTATACTAAATGAAATTCACTTTAAAGAAAGGCTTTCTACAAAACAAAACTTGATAAGTGGTCAAAATCATGTCTGAGCCATTCCAAATGTTTTCCGATATATTGGGCATCTTATGATCATATCTGACTCATCTTATGCGGTTCCCTAATCAACATAGATGAAATAAATTTTAAAAAAAAACATTATATTGTGAAACTTAAATATAAAACGTATGTTTAGTTGTTTTTTGTTTAACGTATATTTAAGCGTCACACTGCTCCGCTTTGCTCGTGTGCTATGGTGTGTAGTCTAGCCTTTACATGCATGTGTGCGTGATGTGATGGATTCTCGAATATTAATTGCATAATACCCAGCGATCTTCGAATATTATTTTTGCTTGAAATGCCCATCCCTACTGGTAACGTATTACACCTTTTTCGTTGGATGCTTCAGTTTTAGCGCAGCTAACCAAAAACGTCTACTCTCTGGTATTGAATGTAGCTGATACGAACCGGACATAGGCATTCTCTCCTTTTTATCTTATGCTCAAAGCACCCAGTTTCTAAAAAGTTTTTCGTCTTCTTTGAATTGTTAAAACAACCAACAACATCACATGTAGAGCCTGAACTCATTCTCTCACTGCTAATACAGTACGAACCGGAAGTAGGCAACCGGAGTCGTCTTCATGGCGGCGCCCATTGTTTAGAGCTCAATAAGGTGGATATAATAGTTTTGAATGCAGGTACATGTCGCAATCTGTGACGAAGCAGGCGAGAGCCAATGAGCGTTTGATATATCTGCCGTAAAACGTGTTGTAAAGCGGTTTTAGGCTGCAATTTCGGAATTTATCCACCTTTTTCCGGACGAGCCTATTGCGTTTTGAATTATGGAAGGCACTTCCGGTTTTGGGAACTTCCACTCAAAAAGACAAACAAATAATTTCAAATAATAAGGTTGTGCTACAAATAATCCGTATCAGCCAGTTTGACTGAATGAGCTGTCAATTTTCATTTCAGACATCAGAATATAATAATGTAACGCTTGGTATTTTAATGTGACATGGTATCACAAGAAGACAACATATACTGCAGTATATATTTGAGGTCTGCTCTACCGATTTTCCGATATATCCCATGAATAATTTACTGGAATGCACTTATAATCTCTCGTTTTTCTCTTTACAGGTTTGTTTTCACACGGATGGAAATAAAATATAATTGTCTCCCCTTTCCACTTGTAATCCCTTTTAGCAATGTTTACTGGAATGTTTATTAGAGCAGGTACAATATTTATTCTGTCAAAATGGCAAAAATTATTAGTAAAAATTATTAGTAAAAATATTACTTAAAATATTCTATATTCTAATATATATTTTTATCCGTAATATTTCTGCTTGTCTTTAAATTTTTTCCAGCGATTTACTCCCATTATAAAGCTTGGAAGAGCCAGGACATTTTTGAATATAACTGTGATTGTATTCGTCTGAAATAAGAATGTCATGTACACCTAGAAGGACTTGAGGCGAGTAAATCATGGGGTAAATAAAATGTTTGGGTGAACTAACCCTTTATAGCAATGTTAATCAACATAGCTTGTATCATAGAATGTAATAAAATAATACATACTCTGTGTTAAGAAGCAACATGAAACAAATTTCATTGTATTTCATGTATTGTGATTTTGAAAAGTAAGTCCAGGTAAGATCATTTGAATGTTTCGGTTAAATTTCATAATTGAAAGCAAAAATAAGTGAGAGGTCCCATAAAAAAGAGAGATTTACAACAGTATGAATAAAAAAGTGCCAGTAAAAAAAAAAAAATTAAGTGGGGTACGGGTTAACATGTTAAATTAAATTCTCCTTTTTTTCGTTCTACCAAAAATGTGCTGGGAGCCCACTGTTGCTATAGTAACGAATTACACTTTTACGTTCATCTGATTGACAGATAAATATTGTGATCTGATTTCACTGTTGTCGAGTTTTTTCAGCTTTGTACAAAGTTTGCTTCATACATTTCGTTTAACCATATTGTTAAAGAGGGCGAGATTTACCTTTTAATTGAACTGTGTGTGGATGTATTTTAGACACTTACATTGTTCTTGCTCCGTCAGTGCAATAACTGTGTCCATGTTATGGGCCGAGTTTTTCATTTACTTCAACTGCTCAGTGCTCTGGTATTATCAATGGGATGACCCATTTCAGGAGTTGCCTTAATTAAAATGTAAAATCAGAATATGAGCATATTCACTGAATTGAAACGTAAGCGATACTGATTCAAAACACGAGTGCCCCGCCCCCCAGCCGAACTTTTGATTGGTTTTGCACCTGAGTCAGACCTGTCTCTTATTGGCCGAAGGGCTCCAAATCTGTCTGTTATTGGCTGAAGCGCAGGGGTCCATCGCAGTAGTTTGAAAAGTGTCTGTCAAATGTCAGCTTGCCCTGTTGCTCCATCGGCACCTTTGTCAAAGTATTGATAAGGGAGGCATACAAAATGTGCAGTGCTGGAGGTGTTTCAGGACAGGTTTGAAAACCCCTGTAGCGTATAATGGGATGACTCAGGCAGTGAGGTAACTGTCCATAGTACTGACAGTCTCTGGAATCACACCTTTACCCTGCTCAAGAAGACTTGGCATAGAACTGTGACGATGCGAAGACAGACATTGAAGAACTGTGATGAACATTGTGACCGAACCAGCCCACTGATACTCCGACGATTCCCCCGTGCCGGCTAAGACCCCCGCTGCCATCCCGGCCCCACTGGTTTGCAGATATCAAAGCACCCTCCCCATCCTGTTTTATGCGCCAGTAATTAACTATCAAACCCTACCGCATACCCCTCCTTTAAACCAACAATTCAAGATGAAAGAGCCGTGACACTTTGAAACCTGAATGCTTTGTTGGTAAACATTTCAAACTAATTAACAGCATATTTAATTAAAAAAGTACATGTGAAGCATTTGAACTTCTGTTTTTTTTATTGTAATGCTCCAGCAGAGAAGGTTGATTAAAATCCTGCTTGCCTAACATTTACCAAAATCCACCGTGTACATATTTATGATGTTTTAGCAACATCCAAATGAGGATTGTGCATCTGATTGAGTTACGATATCATTGCTATTCTGCATGGGTGCATGTACCAGTGTCTCAGTTGCTCGCTCGACGTGTCCTGCCTTCTGACCCGAGCATGGAGCAGCATTCATTTACACAATCTAATGAGGCAAGACCTGTAGTTGTAGGCAGGAATTCTGTTTACACTCCCATTCATGCCATCTCCAGCTCCAGAGTACTGATGAGTGCACACGGCCGAATCAGCCCACATATATCCAGATACCCCACTCACAGCCCAGGCCAATAAATCATACTCAATCCCTTACATATAGAAAGAAGTCGAGAGGCCTGGGAGGAAGCAAGTCAGACTGGCTTGCAGCAGACATTTTTCACAATCTGGCCTGTCACCAAGCTGAGCGCCTTAAAGCAAGATTAATTCGAGGAGGACAAGCCGTCTGACTTTAGTGGCATCAGTCATGATAGGGCAGGGAGGGAGCAAAAATCTCTGACAGACATGCAATTTGTGTTCGGATGAAAGGGATCCGCTAGACGCCATTGGACAACTTGATATCTTCATAAAATGTTAGTTAAACTCTCGCAATATCCTGCTGAAAATTACTATATTCCCGTGTCAAAACCAGTATGTAGTTTGGTATGTTGTTTGTGTGTGTGTGTGTGTGTGTGTGTGTGTGTGTGTGTGTGTGTGTGTGTGTGTGTGTGTGTGTGTGTGTGTGTGTGTGTGTGTGTGTGTGTGTGTGTGTGAGTGTGTGTGTGTGTGTGCTGGCATCACAGCCACTGAGATGATGGGTAAGGCATACAATTTTGGTTGTCATCTCACAACCTGTCATGCCCTTGTGGAAATGCTGGCAGAAATGTAATGTATGCAAGTTTTTAAAGATAGGTGAGGTGTGTTATGACCCAATTTTTTACTTGACATGATTTAAAAGAGCACTGTTATGTTAAAATAATGTTGCCACTAAGCACACAAGTGAACATTTATGGTGCACAGAACACACTCTAAAAGTAGATTGTGTTCCATTTTAAACATACAGTATAAGATGGAAAAAAATGACTGCAAAATCAAAATCACAAACAACTGTGGCTCCTTTTCTACAACTTCCTACAAGCAATGCAAAAGAAATAATGTACATTTTAATTTCATTAGCCATTTATAAGTAATTGGTCACAGCATCAGCTTACTGTATCGACCACATCCCTAATATGCATACACTAGCATTTAAGCGTTCATGACTTTCAATTTTATGCCTTCAGTTGTACATATGTTTACTAGGGGTGGGGGAAAAAATCGATTCTTAGATGCATCGCGATGCGGACGTGGACGATTCTGAATCGATTCACAAATGTCAAAAATCGATTTTCAAAAAAAAAAAAAATTTTTTTTTAGATATGTAGCCTATTTATAATGACGTAATATTGACGGAACGCAAAAGACGGAACTCTGAAGCGCGGAAGTGCAGTGCCCGGACCGTCTGTCTGTGGCGTGCGCAGATAACAGAGACGCGATGGCTGAGCGCGAAATCCAAACACCCTCCTCGTTAAAAGCTGACGTGTGGAATTATTTTGGCTTCTATGAAGTTGAAGGGGGAAAGGAGCTGGACAAGAGCCACACTAGTTGTAAGCTTTGTAGAATAAAACTAAAATATTTCGGCAACACGACAAATATGAGAAGCCATATGACACGTTTCCACCCAGAGGAGGAAAAACACTCGGCTGTACCAGAGCCGTTTCTCTCTATGGCTCTGGGCTGTACCGGTGTTCAGACGATTTCTGCTGCCTTGTCGAAAAATGCTACCCAAACGCGAATCGATCATAGATAATGTTGATTCATTCTCTATTGTTTCCATAATGGTGTAAATCTCACAATATTATGACATCGTTATTTCATTTTAATCAGGGTAAGTGTATGGGGAGCATATTTGGATATTTTAAATGAACTAGCAATTATCACATTTGATATAACAAGTAAAAATGATATTATTATATGAAATAAAATTATAATAAAATTCGAAGTTAAGAGTACAGTATAATGTACTGTTTTTATTTTTAAAACGGTGTGAAAAGTAAAAATTATCATCAAATATTCATCTTTGACCTGTCAAAGTTTCCTACAAGTATCCACAGCAAGGATGCATAGATTTATGGGCGTGGTAAGCAGAAGAAAAATGAGTCTGCACATGCACCAGTAAGTAGCACATCTCGATGGGTAGCATGAATCGTCAGAACACCTGTTGTTGTTATATTATTAATTTACTACAAGTATGCTGCTAGTTCAGGCACACATTTATTTTCCGGTTGGTTCTTTGCAATGTTAATAAAATATATTGTACTTTAATTCTTTATGGGTCATTACTTTGTACTTTTAAAGCAAAGTATTTATATTCACACACACACACACACACACACACACACACACACACACACACACACACACACACACACACACACACACACAAAAGATTCAGAGAATCGCTTTTGAATCGAATCGCAGGCCTCTGAATCGTAATCGAATCGAATCGTAACACCTGATCATATTTTTCCAAATTAAGCAACAAGTACAATACAACCTCCAAATATGTTTAAAGAACTTTTAGATCGATTAAAAACAGCCGCTGACGTTAAATGACTCATATGGCCGTGTGTAAGACATCTCAGCTGAGAGAGACTACATTTCAGATTGATCCTTCACCCCGTGTGTGCAGTCAGTGAAAACTAATGTATAAAACATTCTGCTTGCACCAGAGTTAAATAAATAATAGATTCCTTTTCAGTGGAACACAAGCAAGACAAAGAAATAACAGTGTGGGGAAAATGCTGAGAGGTCTGTGAAAGGTCAGTGGTTGCGACTGGCCCCAGCCTCCATTGAGATCCTTCGCAAGCTGAAGGCTGCTCAAGGCATACTAAACAAACCTGAGACCCATGCAGTGAGGCTTATTTGCCTTACGACAAACAGGGATTGGGTCACAGTGAGATCGATGTGCAAAGTGGGGTGCTACATGGAACTGACCTTGTAATACAAGGCAAGTAAGGTAGTCCCAAAATATATATCAAAAGACATATTTTTAAAGGAAAAAATAGATTTATCATACAAAATTTTTTGGCCAAACTTCAGTTAGGGGCACTGGAATTGGGTTTGCTTTAAACATTAAACTAAACTCAACTTACATACTTTGTGTTGTGTAAATTAAACGGAAAAACAGTTCAATTACATGCAACTTCAATCGCTTGCAGTTAGCAACTAGCTACTGTAGTAGTAGATAGTAGATGTAGTTACAGCAATGCCACTTTAACCCTTTGATGCACAACATGGGTCTAAATAGACCCGACTGAGTTTTAATTTTCTATATCTTTGCAAGAAAATTAATTTCATCATTCAGTATTCCAGGTATTCCTCAATTAACCTGTTTTTGATCATCACAAATCCTTATTTTTATTTTTACTTTACTTCTTACTTTTTGAATAAAAATAGTTTTTGAATCGCAACCCTTCTAATGCGCAACATGGGTCTAAAAAGACCCGTATTCATTTCCTATGCTATTTCAGTGATGACTGAGTGTTCCCTTTCGAAGGGAACTCAACAATACGTCAACGACGTTATGGGGAACGCCTCAGGCGTGACAGGTGTCTGAAATCACTATCAAATCACGTCAATCATATTGACCGGCGACAGCCCGTGAATCATTAGCGTGAATGATTAACGTGCGACCTGGAACTATAAAAGGGCGCCTTGCAAACATGACAAATCATCTCATCGTCTTCAGGGACTGTCTGTTTGAAAACGCTACTCAATGAAACGGTAAGAAAATGAAATGTACAGCACACGAGTGTGTTTTTTCCTGCCTGGGAGAAGAGCGCGCACGAGAGGTTCTCGAGGGAATCCTCTGTGTGAACTGTGAGCGTTTTTCTCTTAAAACGCTCCGCTCTCGTCTGGCCCTCTTCTCGAGTGAAGGGGGTTCAACGTCTGGTCCGCATGGTCCCGCTCGTGCCGAGGCAGAGCGGCGACTTGCATCACGGGCTTCCAGATAGAGCTCATCGATCATCTTGAGAGTCCTGTAAACCTCTCAAATGATTCGACGGCTGACGAGGGCGAACTGCAGGCACCAATGGTTTCCTGCAGTTGCTGCTCTTCAGGACGAGCAGGAGATGGCTGAGGAGGTTTATAATCAGGTAGATCCTGAACCCTCTCAGCCACCCTGCCCCGTGTATGCAGACCTGGTGGATGTTGTGGAGCGCGCCGCCAACAGGCTGTAGCTGCCATGGCGACGCGCTAGAGGAGAGACCGCTCGCGGTAGGCTTGGCGATCGGTTTCTCCCCTGCCATACACCACCAGCTCAGGTGAGCCTTCCATTCCTTCCTGATCTTCACATGGACATCGAGAGGGCATGGAAGAGCCCATACTCTGCCCGTATTCACCGACATCAGCGGGTTAATTTCGCTGATGTTGAGGGGATCGCAGAGCATGGGTATGTGTCGATGCCGCCCATTTGACGAGTCGTTTGCGAACTATCTCGTGTCTGGGTAGGCGTCGACACTGAGAGCTCCAACCCTGCCATCCAAACCGCTAAAGTCAACAGCACGTTTGAATGGCAGAGCATACACGACAGCGGTTCAGGCTGGTGCTTCCCTGCACACTATGGCGGTGCTGCAGGCATACCAGGCCGACCTGCTGCAGGATCCTGCATACCGCTGAGATCCGGTTCCACACCCAGGCAGGCGGGAGGGCCTGGCCCTTCACGGTCCGAGGACCGTAGACAGGGCCAGAGAGCCAGTGTCGCCTCTCGTGCGCCCCCTCCGTGGAGGAACAGGGCGCAGAAGAGGCGTGACTCCCGCAAGAAGAGGGATCTGAGGGAGGTTATCCAGCACAAGCGCACACAGTGTCGCTGATGGATAATCTCCCCGGAGGGCTTCATTAAAAAGAAATCCAGCCCTCTCCTCTCTTCTGACTCCCCAGACGTTCATTACATCAGGCCTGGGGCTGGGCCTATGATAAGAACGATGTTCCAATGGCCCGCCTAGGCTTGGCTAGTAGAAACGCCTCTTTCAGGCATGTAAAGTGGTGGACCCCAGGGTCATAAAGAACTATCTGGCGAGTCTTCACTCCGCACGCCGCAGGTGAGCTGACTGGTCTTTTAAGAGTAATTTTTTGTGAATTAAAATTCCGAGATGTATCTCTCTACAGACCTCGTTCCCTGTATAGAGCTATGGGGTCATGTCAAGGTAATAAGGTAAGAGAAGTTTTCTGGATCATTAGGGCCCTGAAGTTCCCCGTTAGGTGGCCAGAACGATAACTATGTTAGCCTTCGGGCTGTTAGCCACCTCAGGGTAGAGTAGTTGGTCTCTCTCTTAGAATTTTTTACTTAGAGTGTTGACTGACGCTAGAGCTTCAGATAGATCTTATGTCCGGCCCACGGGTCCGTTGACTTCTTCCTGAGTATTTCGCCCCTTGAGCTCTGTTTGGGTTTCATTAGGCTGAGCGATTCTGCAGCCCTTTGTATGGAATAATACAGACTATATTCTTTAGTAAGGCTGTGGCTCCTCCGAGCCCTCAGATTGATCTATGCTTGCAGGCTGGCCCTCACCAGGGCCACCTCTGTAGCTGGCCTAGGCTGTGCCAGGGATAATAGAGGCGCTCTGCTAAAAAATTTAGCATTTCTTCCTCTGACCCTTCACTTTGTGAATGTTGGTTTCTAGCATCCCTGTATAAACAGCCTCCTCCCGTGGGAGTTGTTAGGCCAAGGCCCGCCCCCTTCTCTGCATTCTGGGGTGACTAGAGTAATGCAGCGTGGTGCAGAGGATGGTTTGTAAGGACATGGTAGGCCTCAAACAGGCCTCCGTGGTATATATGTCTTTATTGAGCAGGGTTAGGCCGTCTTTCGCTTCACGAGGAAGACTGGGTTTCCTGCCCGACCCTGCCATGCAGAACTGGCCTACGGATTTAGGCCGCCAGTTTAGGCTTCACTCACCTCGCTGAGCTACTGCTCGAGCGCTAGGTTGTAGGTGGTTGGCTTTCATTCAAGCCCCACTCCCCTAGGTTGGGCACAGATACATTTCTGTCACCCCTAGAGCCGCTGGCAGGCCCGCACCCTGGTAACCTCAGGGTGAGGTGTGAGTATTCCCCTGTGATACAGGGTAGGTCTGAGCACTTCACTCCCAGTTCTGTTTTATCCTACCTCGCACCACTATGGCTCGGGTCGAGTATGAAGTAAGCTTCACTTCTTCTTTGGTCAAAGTACGCTCCCCTGAAGCCAGAGCATTGCCCTGAGCTGACGCCCATGCATAGATGGTAGGCCCCTGACTAACTGGGGCCTCCGTTGAGGCAGAGTGGCGTATGTTGTACTCCCCTTGTTTTAAGGGTGCTAGCTTTCTTGCGGAGTACACTGCCATGGGCAATGTGATTAGGCACCAGGATGCTGTAGGCGCTGTGTAAACAGTTTTTCTGCCAACGAAGGCTGCGCCATTAGGTAGTAGGCCTCAGCAGGCCTCCTTGATTGAACAGCCCCCCAGAGGGCACTGTAGGCCAGCTCACTTTACGTGGTTGGCCTTGGTGGTTCGGGCAGTTGACTCACTGATGGGTAGTAGGCCTTAAACGGGCCTCCTCGGAGGTGAGTCCCAACATTGTGGGACATACCTTATAGCGCTACTGGAAGCCCATTAGTAAATTATGCTGTGTAGTATGGTTTCCAACAGTGTAATTTATGGCAGAATATGACTTGCTATTAGCTAGTAGGCCCGACCAGGCCTCCCTGATAGGCGAGTCCCCAGCTGACTGGCCTTAGCAGGCCACCTTATACTATCACCCTGACTCAGGGCTCAGAGCTACCAGTGGTTATCAGGTAGTAGGCCACTCAGGCCTCCCTGAAGGTGAATTCCCACTTAAGATGGTTATCAGTTAGTAGGCCTCACCCGGCCACCCTGAAGGCGAATTCCCACTTACGTTGGCTATCAGGTAGTAGGCCTCTCTGGGCCTCCCTGAATGTGAGCTCCCAAATATTGTGGCTGTCAGGTAGTAGGCCTCACCAGGCCTCCCTGAAGGTGAGTTCCCACATGCTGTGATTATCAGGTAGTAGGCTCCTCCAGGCCTCCTTGAATGAGAACGGTCAGGTAGTAGGCCTCACCAGGCCTCCCTGAAGGCGAGTTCCCACAGATAGTGGTTACCAGGTAGTAGGCCTCACCAGGCCTCCCTGAAGGTGAGCTCCCCACATACTGTGGTTGTAAGGTAGCAGGCCTCACCGGGCCTCCCTTAAGGTGAGTTCCCACGTACTGTGGTTATCAGGTAGTAGGCCTCTCTTGGCCTCTCTGAAGGTGAGCATCTCACATACTGTGGTTATCAGGTAGTAGGCCTCTCTGGGCCTCCCTGAATGTGAGCTCCCAAATATTGTGGCTGTCAGGTAGTAGGCCTCACCAGGCCTCCCTGAAGGTGAGTTCCCACATGCTGTGATTATCAGGTAGTAGGCTCCTCCAGGCCTCCTTGAATGAGAACGGTCAGGTAGTAGGCCTCACCAGGCCTCCCTGAAGGTGAGTTCCCACAGATAGTGGTTACCAGGTAGTAGGCCTCACCAGGCCTCCCTGAAGGTGAGCTCCCCACATACTGTGGTTGTAAGGTAGCAGGCCTTACCGGGCCTCCCTGAAGGTGAGTTCCCACGTACTGTGGTTATCAGGTAGTAGGCCTCTCTTGGCCTCTCTGAAGGTGAGCATCTCACATACTGTGGTTATCAGGTAGTAGGCCTCTCTGGGCCTCCCTGAAGGTGAGCACCCCACATACTGTGGTTATCAGGTAGTAGGCCTCACGGGCCTCCCTGAAGGTGAATTCCCACTTACGTTGGCTATCAGGTAGTAGGCCTCTCCGGGCCTCCCTGTAACGTTCCCTAGTGGTGCTGGGTTTATGAAGCTAGTGGTCACTTGCTATCAGTTTCAGCTAGCCTTAATAGGCAGCTGCTGAAGGCGAGCTTGCGCCCTGGCTCGCTAAAGTGTTCATTCTCTGCTATTGGTTCCCTCCCGGAACCTTTTCTGCCTACAGCCTGGTTTGCCTACCAGGCAGACCTTGTGCTCCCCTCACCGAGGGTCTCTATGAGCATGCGGCTTCCTGAGTCTGGTCAGACGGTCGTAGGCCTCTCGTGAGGCCTCCCAGCTAGATCAGCCCTTAGGCCTTCACAGGCCTCCTCAGTGTTTTGAAACACAGACACTGGGTTGATCCATGGATCGAGTAGAGAACTCCCCTCGCTAGCAAGGGTTGAAAAGCACTAGGCTGAGTCATACTCTCCGGGATATCCCGTCTCTGAGATCCGGGCCGAGTGGTTCTCTGCCAGCTTCGCAGTCCCTCGGGTTGGATGCCTTACTTAAGGCATTTGTCCAGAGGCTCTGTCTTCAGACAGACAGGATTTGGCCAGACTAAGTGTCTATGTACTGGCGCCAGGTCAGGCCGTCCTGGTGGCATTTCGGGGTGAGTACGGTCCCCTGAATAGTGACTGGCTGGGGTTCCCTTGGGTTCCCTAGCCACATTCCCTAGAAGGGACCCCTTCTAATTGGAAGCTGAGGTTTCAGGCCCGGAGCCGGCCCTGGTAGACCTTTCATTTAACCATGTTTATGAAGGTTTTTCTGTGAGGCTGTAGCTTGGGCTATGACCGTAGGGAATGCTGTCACTGACAGCCCAGTGTGACCTGAGGGTGAGTGGTTCTAGCGTTTCATTTGAAGTTGCTGGTTCTGACAGTTGTCACTGCCACTTGGCATGCACTCCCCTTAGCATGGCGGCGTTGGTATATCGTTCCCCATAACGTCGTTGACGTATTGTTGAGTTCCCTTCGAAAGGGAACGTCTCAGGTTACGACTGTAACCTATGTTCCCTGAGAACAGGGAACGAGACAATACGTCTCCCTGCCATGCCTCGGGGCTTGCCTACCGTACAGTCCCTTCAGACGATAAGGTGATTTGTCATGTTTGCAAGGCGCCCTTTTATAGTTCCAGGTCGCACGTTAATCATTCACGCTAATGATTCACGGGCTGTCGCCGGTCAATATGATTGACGTGATTTGATAGTGATTTCAGACACCTGTCACGCCTGAGGCGTTCCCCATAACGTCGTTGACGTATTGTCTCGTTCCCTGTTCTCAGGGAACATAGGTTAAAGTCGTAACCTGAGACGTTTTCTTTGCTGAATATTTAAAATATATGTATTTTATAATTTATTAAATATCTTGTTTTTGATTTCCACAAATCATTATGTTTATGTTTCCTTTCTTACTTTATAAACAAACACAGTTTTTGTATTTCTACATCAATTTTACATACATGGGTCTAAAAGGACCCGTATTCATTTCCTATGTTATTTCAATCATGGCTGAGTGTTTCTTTGCTGAATCTTTAAAATATGTATTTTATCATTTGTTATTCCAGATTGTAAAGACTCTGGGGCGGATCTAATCCGTGGGGAATTTGCATATCATAATTAATAATTGGTAATTAATAATTATTCATACATGTTTGGATTAGATCAGTCTTACATGTTAATAAAACTCCCGATAAGGGATGATATGTAATTTTACCTGCATGCATGCTTGTGTATCCTTGCACTTAACCACAAGTTGATTGCAATTACCTGCACGGACCACGTCTTACAAAACAGGCTAAATTAATTAGCTCAATTGTCAGACTAATATCTGTGGGAATCCACAATATCATCTTACTTTATAGGATTTCAGGAAAAGCAATTCTGTGGCCACAAGAATTGGGTTTCCTGCCCTATAAACACATACTCTTTAAAGTATCTTTAATTTGTAAGCTTGTTGCTATAAGATCTTTTGGCACTTAAGGGACTTAAATGAGCAAAAAGGCAGTACATCAATCAGATGAATATAATGAATTTAATAAGGCAGAACTACTTATGTATTTACTACGGTTACATGGGATATATGTATTTACAAACATAATAAACAACAATACACGATAAGGCATCGATGAACGAGAAATGCATAGAGTGTGGACAATGGAAACACGTGTGAGAGGGGAAGGGACAGAGAGAGAGAGAGAGAGAGAGAGCATTGGCAACATTCCCCTGACAGTCCCCTGCCTGTGACAACACGAAAACATCATCTTAATGCTTCTTAGAAGCTCTATAAAGAGATATACTTAAGTTTCTGGGTCTCTCTGTGTCGCGGCATTCCTGCGCGTGCGTGAGCGGAGTCCTTTAGGAAGCGTCACTGGGTGCTGCTTGGCGCGCGTTGAACGGAGTTTCCAAGTCTTTGGGGTAACATTACCAAAGGAAAATAGTTCGGCTAAGTTTGTTTCACTTTGTGGAAGTGAACAGAGTCGACTACGGAAAACAAAACTTTGACTAACAAAGAAAAGAAATAAAGATCTCTACGGGGAAATCACGCGGAGTTAACGTCACATCTTCGCATGGCTGGTGAAGAAGCGTGTGTACGTCTCTCGCCACGTGGTCACGTGCGCGTGTTTCTCCTTCAAAACGAGCGTGCGCTCGTTTAAAGGTCCCTTGTAGATGGGTTTGCTGAAGAGATATGTCACGCGGTGTTCTTTTCACTCGTCGATTGGAATTAAACACGGAGACTTATCTAAGACTGAAAAACACAAACTAAACTAGAAACAAATAAAAGAAAGGCGAAGAGCTCGCCCGGAGGCGAGACCTTACATTTTTGACAGTCAAAGTAACAGAGAGACGAGCGGAGGGGGGAAGCGTCATTTATCACCTTGGAGAAATCCGGCCTCTTCCTGTTGACTTGGCCAATTAGAGGGTTGGAATTTCACAGGCGGGACTTAGGTTTTTATTGCTCTTTGTCTAAGAGAGAGACATTTGAAACCGACGAAATTAGGGTGTTTAAGAGCAGAATCTTCACAATTCTTATAATACTAATGTGTCACAAGTTTAGCAAAATGTAATGTCAATTAACAAATGGGGAATGAAGATTGGAGTTTATCAAGACCAAACTTGCCACAAATGGATTTGGTTAAACATTAGTTGGCCAAGTTTAAAACATTATCGCATTAGAGTTGTCGAGAAACATAGACCAAACCACAAAAAGGCAACTCATGAAATAGGGAACTTAGATACATTGTTCAAACAATTCTCAAGTGGATATATAATAGCATATACTGTATATATATGAATACAGGATTCATTTCTCCTCCTTGGTTAGAATTCAGAGAGGGTGGCAGTTCTGTGAACATTCCTTTGGGTCGTAAACGCCGTTATCTAAGAACACCAGTGATGTTAGTTTTGGTCTCTTTTCACTCCAAAGATGGAAAACATAGTAAACTATATTTTTCATTAACTTCTTACATATATTTGGCTCGAGCAAGTTGAGCGATTTCGTTTAATACCAATCACTCCGTGTTTGTTACGCATACAAGGATATATATAAACTCTTAGACCTTTATAGAAGTCCGCAAGGTTCAACTACATAACTAACAGTCCTAGATAGACAGGATACAGTATAAACTTCAAACATACAGGAATACATCATGTTTACATTTCATAATCACTCATTTCTGGGTTTTAATGTTATAGATGCATATATGTGTGTGTGTGTGTGTGTGTGTGTGTGTGTGTGTGTGTGAGTGTGTGTTGTCCATTTGCGCATCTGGCATTCCTTCCTCGCTGGGGGGGGGGGGGGGTTTGGAGATAACGGTCTTCTTGGATGTTGGCTCGCGAACAAATCAGGATCGCGCGAGGATCTCTGTGGGGACTCATTACGCTGTAAAGGTGTCACAAACTAATCTACCCTCCAGACTGGCTGGCACTAACGGAAGATTTAGAATTGGAAGAGTCATAGGTTGGGGCTTTAGAAACCCCTGTTAACGTGTGTTTATTGTGTTAAGGAATGCTGACTCCATGATTCTGCGCTCATACCCTACAAGATATTCATTAAATATTTATATTTATGTTTCCTTTCTTACTTTATATACAAACACAGTTTTTGTATTTCTACATCAATTTTACATACATGGGTCAAAAATGACCCATATAAAACCTTTGATATTTGCACATTTTTGCAAGTAGGAACATATTTACTGTATAAATACTATTATTACATACTACTATTCACCGGTCACACATTTCACAACTCAACACAGCTGCTTTTGTATATTTGATGCAAGTCTTATTTTATTTTAACAACAGAAAATATTTGATATTTTGTAAAAAAATAATATTTTAATATTAGGCTATGGTTAACTTGACCATGAAATCCTAGTGAGAAATTACTTGTGAGAAAGAGAAACATATCCAATACTATTAGCTAGCTAGCTGTTGACATATTCTATTCTAGCTAGCTAATGTTAGCTACACTAAAAAATATGGGTTTTTAAAGGGGAACTCAGCAACTCTAGCTATTTCTTCGCTGATTTTCACTTTTGTTGTCGCATGTTTTCTCAACAAGCTCCTCCTACAGCTATGGGACGCATATTTCACAACAATGTTGTAAAAAAACTCACTTGAGGCCCCTCCTCCCCCTTTCTACCACTGCTCATGTGCATTTGTTATTATCGGAGCCGGCCAACTTTATCGTGTGGAACTATACCTAAGTGGGTAATACATCATACACATTGAGGGCGCCGTGTGTGTTTATGTCGAATTGCCGTAAAGCAGTTTGTGTTTCTCAGCAACTTTCTCACAAGAATTCCTGTTTCCAACCCACTGGGACGTTAGTCACCATGTGGCAATGTTGGTTATCCACCTAGGAACGTTGGGGGGAGCGGGTAAAGTCACCATTCTCACCAGAACAGGTTGTTAAACCATCCAAATGTTTTCTAAACGGATTTGTTAAGTTGAAATACTTGCCGAATGCCCCTTTAAAGCTTATTTACATGTAATAGGCCTAAAAGTTCTATTAATAACCGTATAGTCTTGAATAAGCCATTATGCTGAAATGGTTCGATGTGTTAAGAGTTTAGGGTCCATTTTTTCCCGCCTTTTTGATTTTAAAATCTGTAACTGTCAAAGCCACCTGAAATAACTTAGGAAATGAATACGGTCATTTTAGACCTGTGTATGTAAAATTGATGTAGAAATACAAAAACTGTGTTTGTTTATAAAGTAATAAAGGAAACATAAACATAATGATTTGTGGATATCAAAAACAAAGATATTTAATGAATACCTGGAATAACAAATGATAAAATACATATATTTTAAAGATTCAGCAAAGAAACATTCAGCCATGACTGAAATAATATAGGAAATGAATACGGGTCTTTTTAGACCCATATTGTGCATTAGAAGGGGTATCGTCTCGGTTACGTATGTAACCCTCGTTCCCTGAGTACAGGGAACGGAGACGTGTCGTCGGGGGAGTTCCCTGACGAATTGGGATCACGCTAGGGAGACCAATTGCCTTCGAGTGAATTAAAACGAGCCAATGAAAATTGGCATGCAAGATTTGCATTCCGCGACCCGCCTACCAGCGCGGGTATAAAAGGCGGAAGTAAACATTGCGCAATGCTTTTCGCTGAGGAGCCGAACGGTGTCCAGTCCTCCACGAAGGTACAGCAACATGGCGAAGGGACGACATGTCTCCGTTCCCTGTACTCAGGGAACGAGGGTTACATGCGTAACCGAGACGTTCCCTTTCGTCCTGGGAACTCCGACGTGTCGTCGGGGGAGTTCCCTGACGAATTGGGATCCCTAATAAAACGCCATGGTGCTGGCCCCTTCCAGCGCCCGGCAAAGCTACCCTGCAGCAGTTTCTTGAAATAAGTTGCGGGAGCTAGCACGGGAAACACACTGCTGTTCCGCGAGACCCGCACAGTGGATATTGGATAACACTGGGAAAGCGTTCCCTCAAGAGAGGAGGGAACGCTGCGGAAGCCCCAGCCTGACTGAGGAAGGCCAGGAATACACATATGTACTAGCCCGAAGGAATAGTGAAACATATGGCAGTCCCTGAGGTAGTCCCAATCCAAGGGAAGTGGGAGCGTACTCAACAGGGACGACGAACGAGTCCGTCAAGGGGAAGACACGGCTGAACTGCACGTGGCCTCATGGGTCACAAATAGAAACCACTGGAGCACCCAGTCTACTAGCAGCTCCTTACTAGAGGTAGCAGACCTGGTGCCGGGCGGTCCGCCACGCCCAGCACCGGAGGGGTGAAGGAGGAACTCACGAGGCTCACCAACATAGGGCGCCATACGGAGCAAAGAACGCACGTATCCGCTGTTTGAGGCGGAGTGGCGCAGCAAGCCGACACAACCTATTCCCTCGACCCACTGTCCGTAGCCAGAACTCGGGAGGAAACAGGTTCCACACGAAGGCTATAGAACCTAGCGACGTGTTAGGTGTCGCCCAGCCCGCAGCTCTACAGATGTCTGTCAGCGAGGCGCCTTGAGCCAAAACCCAGGAAGCGGCAACACCTCTAGTGGAGTGAGCGCGCAACCTGGGAGGACAAGGCTCACCCAGAGACTCATATGCTCGGATGATAGCATCCACTAACCAGTGGGCTAACCTCTGCTTGGAGACGGCCTTCCCCTTCTGCTGGCCTCCGTAACAGACAAAGAGCTGATCTGAGGTTCTGAAGCTTTGCGTTCTGTCAATATAAACCCGCAGGGCACGGACGGGACAGAGAAAAGCCAGGGCTGGGTCTGCCTCCTCCTGGGGCAGCGCTTGCAGGTTCACTACCTGGTCCATGAAGGGAGGGGTAGGAACCTTGGGCACATATCCAAGCCGGGGTCTCACACAACGTGAGAAAGGCCCGGCCAAAACTCTAGGCACGATTCGTCGACCGAAAAAGCCTGCAGATCCCCGACCCTCTTGAAAGAGGCCAATGCCAACAGGAGCGCTGTCTTAATGGACAGGATATTATCTCACCGTCAGCAAAGGCTCAAAGGGAGGACTTTGAAGAGCTCTATGTACCAGAGCAAGGTCCCAAGAGGGTACAGAGTGCGAAACACGAGGTGGATTTAACCTCCTGGCACCCTTAAGGAATCTGATGACCAGGTCGTGCTTCCCTAGGGACTTACCTTCCACTGCATCGTGATGCGCAGCTACTGCGGCGACATACACTTTGAGGGTGGAGGGGGACAGCCTCCGCTCCAACCCATCCTGCAGGAAGGAAAGCACGACACCGATCGGGCAAGTCCGGGGGTCCTCCTGATGGGAGGAACACCAATCGACGAACAGGTTCCACTTCAACGAATAGAGGCGCCACGTAGAGGGGGCTCTAGCGGAAGTGATGGTGTCTACCACTGCCTGTGGTAGACCACCTAGAACCTCCGCGTCCCGTCCAGGGACCAGACATGGAGTTTCCAGAGGTCTGGACGCGGGTGCCATAGAGTGCCAGGGAGGGGCTGTCGCGAGGAGCATGAGTTCAGTGAACCAAGTCCTGGTGGGCCAATATGGCGCCACAAGAAGGACCTGCTCCTCGTCCTCCCAGACCTTGCACAGAGTCTGTGCAAGAAGGCTCACTGGGGGAAACGCATACTTGCGCAGGTCCCGGGGCCAGCTGTGAGCCAGGGCGTCCGTGCCGAGGGTCCCCTCGGACAGGGAGTAAAACCACTGGCAATGGGTCGTGTCCGGAGAGGCAAACAGGTCTACCTGTGCGACTCCGAAGACACTCCAAATCAGCTGGACCGACTGGGGATGGAGTCGCCACTCTCCTGGCAGGGGAGGCAGCCGTGAGAGCTCGTCTGCCACACGGTTGAGATCCCCTGGAATGTGAATGGCACGAAGCGACCTCAGATGCTTCTGACTCCATAGGAGGAGGTGGGAGGCAAGTCGCGACAAACGACGGGAGCGTAGACCACCTTGATGGTTGATGTACGCAACGGTCGCAGTGCTGTCCGTACGGACCAGTACGTGCTTGTGTCTGAGAACCCCTCTGAGGCGACGCAAGGCTAAGCGTACTGCTTGCAACTCTAGGCAGTTGATATGCCAATGCAGTTGAGGCCCCGTCCACAGACCTGAAACTGCATGCCCGTTGTACGTGGCCCCCCACCCGGTGGCAGAGGTATCTGTGAAAACCACAGCATGCCTGGAAACCTGGACTAAGGGCACTCCGGCCCGTAGAAACACAGGATCCGACCACGGGGAGAAGGTTTGGCGGCAGTGCGGGGTCACTTTGACCCGGAACGTGCCGCTGTGCCACGCCCACCTCGGGACTCGATCATGAAGCCAGCGCTGAAGCGGTCTCATATGTAACAGGCCGAGCGGCGTTACTGCGGCTGCCATATGCCCCAGGAGCCTCTGAAATTGTTTCAGTGGAACCGCTGTCCTGCCTCGAAAAGACCTGAGGCAGGTGAGCACTGACTGGACACGTTCCTCTGTGAGGTGCGCAGTCCAGGCGACCGAGTCCAGCTCCATACCGAGATAAGAGATCCTCTGCACAGGGCAAAGTTTGCTCTTGTCCCAGTTGACCTGAAGCCCCAACCGGCTGAGGTGCCGAAGCACCATGTCCCTGTGATCGCACAATACATCTCGCGAGTGAGCTAAAATGAGCCAGTCGTTGAGGTAGTTGAGGATGCGAACGCCTTGTTCACTCATGGGAACAATGGCCGCCTCCGCGACTTTCGTGAAGACGCGGGGTGACAGGGCCAGCCCGAAGGGAAGGACCTTGTACTGATACGCTCGACCGTCGAAAGCAAACCGAAGAAAAGGTCTGTGTCGAGGGAGAATCGAGACGTGAAAGTACGCATTCTTCAGGTCGATCGCTGCAAACCAATCCTGGGGACGGATGCATTCGAAAATGCGCTTCTGCGTAAGCATTTTGAACGGGAGTTTGTACAGGGCCCGATTCAAAATACGCAGGTACAGGATTGGCCGTAACCCACCGCCTTTCTTGGGTACAATGAAGTAAGGGCTGTAAAACCCAGACCTCATCTCGGCAGGAGGGACCGGCTCGATCGCGTCCTTCGCCAGCAGGACATCGATCTCTTTCCTCAAGACAGGGGCGTCCACCGACCGCACACGGGTGAAGTGGACGCCCCTGAACCTGGGAGGCCGGCGTGCAAACTAAATTGCATAGCCGAACCGGACGGTGCGGATGAGCCATCGGGACAGACCCGGAAGCGCTCTAGCCAGGCTTCCAGATAGCGTCGCAATGAACCCACCCGAACCACCGGCGTACCCGCGGCGGGGCAGCGAGGTGGAAGACAGGGACCCGGGTCTGGTGGCGTTGTAGCGACCGAGAGCGGGGGTCTGGGTGCGCCTGACACCAACCTGCTTCCACCGAGGGGCAGACGGCAGAGAAGGCTCGTGGGCGTTCTGCTGCGGACTGCCCGGTGGCGAGGGGAGGGGGAGAGACGAGGAACGAGGCCCTGACTCCTCGTATGCTGGTCTCTGCGCCTCCGGGCCCAGCTGCAGACCGGAGCGACGCAGCCGAGGCTGCGTCACTGCTATCTGCAAGCTGGGGAGAGGGGAACGGGAGTGGTGCAGCTCGGGGGCGGCACGCACTGCCATTCTGACCCTCTCGGACGGAGGAAACTGGTCTTATTATACTGCCAGTCTCGACCGTGAGGGGAACGAGGGACGAGGCCCGGGGGCATCGAGTCCTGGTTTCCCCTCACCCAGCGAGAGACGAGAGTGACAAGGCCGTAGCCCTCACTGCCATCTGAGCGCTGGGGCCCGTGAACGCCTCAGAGGAAGTGGACTGCTCAAACTTTGGGTACCACTGATACAGCGGCGGAACAGAAAAGAAAAATTCTCCACCCGGCCCTCCCCCGGGGGAAGGAGTGGTGATGACATGCACTCCCAGAGAGCAGATTGTCACACACTCTGGGTCGCTCATCTCAGGGTTGCTTCCCTGCGCTGGGGGAAACAAACTCTGAGCGGGCTGGTTTTGAGGCGCTTCTGGACCACCAGTGTGGACATCGTCTAACCGAGGGCCAGCGCTGTGACTAATCACGGTCAGTCACTAAGCACAGCTCAACCCCGAGTTAGAACTACGCACGTGCAGTGGTAGTGAGAGAGGAAAAACTTCTGCAGATTTAGGCATGTTTGGCTTGCCATATTGGCACCAAAAATGCTTGCATGCTGCCAAAATTCTTCACACACATCCAGGCACTTTAGAACAGCCCAGGAAAGTGTGGCTGTTAAGTCTGAATCTTCAGCATGAGAACACACCATTATAGTAGGAACTCAGCATAATTTCAGAGTATAACAGCCCTCTCTCCGATGTAGCGATCGACATCTGTCCTCCCTGGGGCCCCGAATGAAATGCTTGGTCCCTCATGAGAAGGACCAGATTCTCATCCGAAAGCCTCAACGGCACACGGCACGCTGAGCGGCTCAACCTTTACGGGAAAGGGGAGACGAACAACGTGCCGACGTGGTCATGCACTCCTGAGAGAACATGAACCACCCACGAACGCAGTCTCAACACACTGATTAGGCATGTGAAACCGTGATCGTGGCCGTCAACCAGGCATGCAAGATAGTGAACGTGGCCATCGCTTCGATGACACACGGCACGCTGGGCGCTCAAGCCTTCAGGCAGGGCGAACAACGTGCCGACGTGGTCATGCTCTCATAAGAAAGCATAAACCACCCACGAACACAGTCTCAACATGTTTGCGATGCGCTAGAGGAGTGAGTGGTTCGTGCTCACTGAAACCCTCAGATCACCAATGTTATTCACCAAAGTAGCCCTCCTCTGGTGCACCAGAAGAGAAACTAGATCGGGAAATAAGCAAAGGGACTCACCTCATAGAGGCACGCGAGTCTTGATCTTGACCGCGCATCTTGAGCGCCGAATGACGCGCGCTGGGTTGCCGTGACAACCCGCGCTGTCAGCCGGCGCTCGACGGCACACGGCACGCTGAGCGGCTCAAGCCTTTACGAGAAAGGGGAGACGAACAACGTGCCGACGTGGTCATGCACTCCTGAGAGAACATGAACCACCCACGAACGTAGTCTCACACACTGATTAGGCATGTGAAACAATGAACGTGGCCGTCAAATAAGGACAGGAAACGATCGCATCCAGAGACACGAGTGAAACGTCATCCTGAAAAGGACGCGATCTTCACTCGTGTTGCTCTTTCAGGAAGAAAGTACTCTCTCTATCGTGCTGAAGCACACAGGGACCCAACGCGGCAACACAGCGGGGAAACTGCAAGCCCGCTGTGCGCACTCAACCGTTTACCAGCTGTGAAAACAGCTTTTGAATCAACAGCATATAGACGCAGCCGGCAGACAGGAAACCGCGCGGTCGCTGAAACGCCATCTCACCAACACAGAGAGATCCCCTCCCGAAACAGCAGACTCGTAGCCGTAAGAAAAATACAATCTTAAAGCTCACTCACTCAGAGAGGACACAATCGGTCGGCTCCGAAGCTAAAAGCATTGTGCAATGTTTACTTCCGCCTTTTATACCCGCACTGGTAGGCGGGTCGCGGAATGCAAATCTTGCATGCCAATTTTCATTGGCTCGTTTTAATTCACTCGAAGGCAATTGGTCTCCCTAGCGTGATCCCAATTCGTCAGGGAACTCCCCCGACGACACGTCGGAGTTCCCAGGACGAAAGGGAACCATAGCTTGCGCATCAAAGGGTTAACACTATTTAAAAATTATGCCTGTAGTTTCAAAGCAAATACACCGTTGTTTTATACATTTAAATGGATTGCAAAGCAATGAGGCTCTGAAAACGTGGCAAAAAATTGTACATATTACGCACATTTTAATTAAGGAAATAAATTCGTAAAAATAAAATAAATTGGAGCGTCATAGCGAGTGACGTCATCGACCAGGAAGCTATAAATCTATATCCTATAAAGTTATATCCCCTGAGCACAGAATACGCCAGCTTTTTTTTACTTCAGCAAGCTCTGTGTGTGTCTGAAATCTATCGATTGTGTTTGTCTGTTTAGACAGGAGTTTCTCACTATATATATACATATATAAAAAAACCAATATGAGTGTCAAAGTGACGAGCGAGCAATATAGAAAGTGTGTTTCCCCCTGTACACGATACATCACGGGTGGGGATACACATCAGCTGTGTGTTGCTTGTCTGGGATTGCAGGATGCCCAGTCGGCTCTCGAGGGGGTCGATTGTGAGCATTGCGAGCGTTTTCCCTTGAGAACTCTGCGCTCGCGGCGATCGCTCTTCGAGGAGAGTGGTTTGCTGCGAGCTCCCTGGGGCTCGGGTCCCGCTTCTGTTGAGGCAGAGCGGGGGCGCTTGTCTTGGGGCTCGCAGATGGATCTCGCTGGCGACGTTGAGACGGGCTCCGCCCTATCTCAGCTATCTCCGGCGAGATCTAGTGCCTCTCACCCGGCTCTGGAAGCACGCGCTGCGGCGGTTACTTCTGCCCGGGTCGAGGCACATGATGTGGAACTTAGATTATCCAGTTCTGAGGAGCTCGATATCGAAAGTTTTGCATCAGAAGAAACTGACTCGTCACTCCAGCATACTGCTGAAGAGGGGCTGATAGATGTGTTATCTCGGGCTGTTGAAAAGCTCAGCATCGAGTGGCCAACTGATAGGCAGGAGTCTAGAAATAAAAGCAAATTAGATGATAGATTCCTGTTTGCACGTCCTCAGCCTTCTCGCCGGTGCTTACCATTCTTCCCAGATCTTCACTCTGAGTTTTCAAAGACCTGGGTTAGACCTGTTTCAAGCAGAATTTATACTAACCAGTCTAATGCTTATGGAAACATTTTTGGTGCAAAAGCTACAGGGTATGTGACCATGCCGAAGGCAGAGGAGACGCTCGCTAGCTATCTCTCTCCTGCTTCGTCATCTTCTCTCAAAGCACCGGCTCTGTCCTAAGCCACTAAAAAAAAAAAAAAAATACTTCTGTGTTAGTGGGGAAGGCTTACTCGGCGGCGGGTCAGGCGGCTGCATGTCTATACACTATGGCTATTATGCAGGCTTATCAGGCTGACTTGCTTAAAGATGCTTGTGAGGGGGGGAACATTTCTGCTGATATGATTAATGAGCTCAGGCAGACTGCTGATCTCACTCTCCGGGCCACCAAGGAGACCGCTAAATCTATCGGCCGGTCTATGGCAGCCATGGTGGCCACAGAGAGACACTTGTGGTTGAGTCAGACTTCTATGAAGGAGAAAGATAAGACTCTCCTTTTAAATGCTCCAGTTTCGCCCGCGGGCCTCTTCGGTGACGCTCTTCACTCTGTCACGGAGAGGTTCCAGGAAGAGAAGAAACAGGCGGCTGCTTTTCAGAAATGTATGCCCCTTAAAGTGCGTGTTGCTGGGGCTGCTGAGCGAGGGCAGTCCCAGCCGCCGAGTACTTCAAAAAGAGCGCAGCAGAAATGGAAAACCCCTCCGAGGAGGGTTGTGGAGTGCCCAGACCAGCTGTTCCCTGCCAGTACTTTACAGGGTGCTGTGTCTGTCACTCAGGATGTTCATCCAGAGGCCAGCCTCGAGAGGCTGGTTCCCTTAGTAGAGTTACTGGCGGAATGGAAAATTCTCCCCAATGTTTCTCAGTGGGTCCTGAATACTATAGAGAACGGGTACGCTATTCAGTTCAGAACGCGTCCACCTCGGTTCAGAGGGGTTCTGCCTACTGTGGTGGGCCCCGAGCAGGCTCTGGTACTAGAACAGGAGGTAAAAACTCTGCTGCAAAAGAGGCTATAGAACGGGTTCCTCCACCCAGCAGGGGGTTAGGATATTACAGCCGGTACTTCATCGTTCCGAAAAAAGATGGAGGGCTGCGTCCCATTCTAGATCTGCGTGTCTTAAATCGCACTGTTGGGAAGCTCAAATTCAAAATTCTCACTCTCAAGCAGATCGTGTCACAAATCAGATCCGAGGACTGGTTTGTCACGATAGATCTAAAGGACGCTTACTTCCATGTGTCTATCCTCCCTCAACACAGGAAGTTCCTGAGGTTCGCTTACGGGGGCGAAGCTTACCAATATCGGGTTCTTCCGTTCGGCCTAGCACTGTCACCCCGCACGTTCATGAAGTGTATGGATGCGGCTATAGCCCCGCTGAGGCTGCAGGGCATCCGTATTCTGAACTATATAGACGATTGGTTAATTCTAGCTCAATCAGAACAACAGGCGGTTCGGCATCGAGATGTCGTTCTTGCTCACATCAAGAGGTTGGGGTTGAAGCTCAACGCCAAGAAGAGTGTTCTTTCTCCAGTACAGAGAACCACTTTTCTCGGTGTAGTGTGGGATTCGACAACGATGCAGGCACAGATGTCACCTGCTCGTGTTGCTTCGATTCTCGCCGCAGTAGATCAGGTCAAGCTAGGCCAGTCATCCACTGTAAAACAGTTCCAGAGACTGTTAGGTCTCATGGCAGCTGCGTCCAACGCGATACCCTTTGGCCTCCTGCACATGAGACCGTTACAGTGGTGGCTCAGAACCAGAGGATTCTTCCCGAGGGGAAATCCGCTTCGCATGATCATGAGTTCGCGACGGTGTCATCGCGCCCTGGTTATGTGGAAAGATCCTCGGTTTCTGTCCCAAGGCCCTGTGTTGGGAGCTCCTTGTCGTCGCGTTTTGCTAACGACAGATGCCTCTCTCACGGGGTGGGGGGGGGGGCGATCATGAGTGGTCACCCAGCTCAGGGTCTGTGGGAGGACCATCACCATCTATGGCACATAAATTGTCTAGAGATGTTGGCAGTGTTTCAGGCTCTGAAACATTTCCTCCCAGACCTAAGGGGCCACCATGTTCTTGTCCGGACAGACAACACATCGGAGAGTCTCTTATATCAACCATTAGGGGGGTCTGCTTTCTCGCCCACTTTACAAACTGGCACGTCAGATCCTTCTATGGTCCCAGGGGAAAATTCTTTCTCTATTTGTCTCCCGGGGTATTTAAATCAGGGGGCAGACATCCTGTCAAGGCAGGGGCCGAGGCCCGGGGAACGGAGTCTTCACCCCGAGGTGGTGGAGCTCCTATGGGGACATTTCGGTCGTGCCGAGGTAGACCTATTTGCTTCCTGAGAGACATCACACTGTCCACTGTGGTTCTCTCTCAGCCCGCCAGCCCCACTGGGGTTGGACGCGATGGTACATCTGTGGCCGAGGTCACGTTTGTACGCTTTTCCCCCGATCGCTCTGCTCCCGGGAGTTCTGGAGAGGGTTCGCCGGGACGGGCTCAGTCTTCTGCTAATAGCCCCGTTCTGGCCGGCACGAGTATGGTTTGCGGACCTAGTGTCTCTCCTCGACGGCTCCCCCCTGGAGATACCGATCAGGAGAGATCTACTCTCTCAGGCGTGCGGGTCGATCCTTCACCCCCGCCCGGAACTATGGAGGCTGTGGGCTTGGCCTCTGAGGGGGCCCAGCTTATAGATCCTGGTCTCTCGACTGAGGTCGTGGAGACCATCCTCCAATCCAGAGCTCCCGCCACGAGGAATTTATATGCCGCGAGGTGGAAACTTTTCACCTCTTGGTGTGGAGAGGACCAGCAGGACCCAGTTAACTGCCCGGTTGGTACAGTGCTGGATTTCCTGCAGGACCGTCTCTCCACAGGGTTATCCCACTCCACACTGAAGGTGTACGTGGCGGCCTTAGCTACTTACCACGCCCCTTCGAGCGGAGGTTCTCTCGGGAGACACCCACTTATATCTCGCTTCCTTCGTGGCGCCTCGAGGCTTTCTGTCCTCCGCCTTTTCTGACGTAAGACCAGAAGAAACTTAATTTGCTGTGCCCCGTTAGGGCTTTAGATGCTTATGTCCACAAAGCTGCCCTGTGGAGGAGATCGGAACAACTGTTTGTCTGTTTTGGGTCACCTAAGAAAGGGTGTCCGGCATCTAAGCAAAGGATGAGCAAGTGGGTGGTCGAGGCCATCTCGCTTGCTTACAGTTCGGCCCATCAGCCTTCACCTTTGGCTGTAAGGGCTCATTCCACCAGGAGTATGGCTGCCTCTAAAGCTCTTTTTTCAGGAGCTTCTCTTCAGGACGTTTGTGATGCGGCAGGCTGGTCCTCACCGCACACTTTCGTTAGATTTTATTCCCTCGATCTTAGCTCCACTCCTGGAGCTCAGGTTCTCTCGTCGGTTTGTGTCTCCTAATGACACACGATGGGGATTTGGTTATATGGGGATGTGGGTATTGCGTTCCCACTGCGATTTCATGCAGCGGTAGTCCCTGAAGGGGAACGTCCCGGGTTACGTATGTAACCCTAGTTCCCCGAAGGGACGGACGCTGCGTGTCCTGCCATTCTCCCGGCATCCCCTTGGGTCGCTTGCTTCAGTAACTTTGAGCTGCCGTATTGTGTGCTCAGGGATATTTATAGCTTCCTGGTCGATGACGTCACTCGCTATGACGCTCCATCATCTCCATTGACTGATTTCATTCATGCTTCAGACACGTCACGCTGGAGGGCGTTCCCACTGCGATTTCACGCAGCGTCCGTCCCTTCGGGGAACTTGGGTTACATACGTAACCCGGGACGTTTTCAGTGTCACAGGATCCTTCAGAAATCATTCTATGCAGATTTGACGCTAAAGAAGCATTTATTATTATAATCCATGTAAACAAACAGTTGTGCTGCTTCATATTTTTGTGAAAACAATTCAGGATTTGAATAGTTTAAACCCCAAACTACTGAAGGTAGTGTATTACATAACCTACCAATTTTCATATTTAATAATAGAGTGAATTAAATAGTACTATCCAATGTAAGGTACTTAATTTTTGCTCCTATTTTTTATTTTTTATTTAAATCAACTCTGACACAAAAATGATAATTAAAATTAATAAAAGTCTGCCATCCATGCAAAAACAGAATAGGTTTTCACATCAGTTTTCATGCAATCTTCTTGCTCCAATTTTCAGCTTTTCTCCAATTTTCACCTAATACACAACATCTACAGTGGACACAAGTGGACCATTACACTGCATAAAAAAAGTACCTTGAGGAAAACTAAAGTTCAGAAATAGACTTATTAAATTTTCACCTGGGAAGTATTTCACAGCTAGTTGAAAAGGTTCCACAATAGGACATGCTAAATGTCCACAATCCCTTCAGTATGCCATTTTTAAAGTGAAGTCAAATGTCAGGGTTCCTAATTAGGCCCCAGGATCCTTCTATTGTGCTAATTGGTGGAAAGACAGCTGACATCTGATCCAGTTCAGCAGGGCAGTGGTGCAGGGCTGTGGGGGTCTCAACAGTCATAAGCAGCCTTATCTCTAACAGTAGAGGGTCTCATTTAGCTTATGAACCAGCATGCATCGCTGCTTAATGAGCGAGGAGATATAGAAGAGCGAACTGTGAAGCAGCAACAAACAATTCACCAATAAGATCATCAAACTATTAGAGAGATGATCTTATTGTATGGATATCTGACGGCAATAAGACCAATTAAGATGATGGCGGATGATCAATACATTTGTGGTTCGATAGGATAGCTGAAACCGAACGCATCTTGAGGGTGCAATATAAATGTGTCAAGAGTCAGAATCATGTCTGGGGTGCAACAGCGGGGCGGGTTTTAACATTTCATCCAACATACTGCCTTTGCTTCCTCTAGACAATTTGGCAACAAAATGGGATGTTTATTTTGTTTTCGTTAACAAGAGTGCGCTCTCCCCATTCGCAGCATGCATTACAGAGCAGCCATGAGTTTCAGTCTGACACCCCTGCCAATTATGTTTGTTGGATGACTTCAATATCATCGTTTTATTAGAGGGATGTAATTTGTGCTATGGATTTACAGTCAACGTAATAGAAGTCCTGCCTTCCAGGTCTGTTCTGTGCTATAAAATAAGGCAGCTGTATAAATCTTACTTAGTACATTAGGCTGATTTGGGTGAGTGTCGGGACTAAGGTAAATTCTTTCTTTTCTTTTTCTTTTGAGCTAATTTATTTGATTTTGATTTACTTGGTTTTGCTGCAAGGCTGTAATCAGAAAATTAGTCACATAAGTAGCCTGCCTTTTTTGTCTCCTTACCTCCTAAGTATCCTCATGAATATTGCATTCACATGTCTCGAATAAGGAAAGGATCTCTAGAAATATTTCATAGGGGTTACTTCCATTTTCCACACACTTTCTGTGCCTTAAAAGGCAGCCCACTCTGACAACCCTCAAAAGTGAAACTGTCACTTTTATTGGTGAGTCACACTTTCCGGAACGGCCCATGCTGGCAATTATCTCTCCAAATAACAGATCTAAATGACAGACACTAATACAGAGACACATTCCAGACTGGGAAGAGGTTGTTTCCGTGTGTGCTGGAAAATATATCTTCTGGCACCTGCGCTTTTATTGGCATTAAGCTATCCTTATGCGATCAGCAGCCTTGCTTTAAAGAGTATTCAAGTTGCCAGAGTGAAGAAAAGTCAATATTGATCCAGAGTCTGTGTGCATTTTGTTGGGCAGATGCTAATTCGCAGGCCCTCTCTCCTCTGTTGAGGTCAGGAAGAACGGCTGGTCTTAGAATAGCGCTGAGGATCGAGCTCGAAATGCACACTGCCTATTTTAGAGCTTGGCATGAAGCCGGTAAAAGAGCATGGGGGTTTTAACAGATGAAGATGTAATCAATGCTGCTGTTTTTCCAGAGGACTTTGCATGTCTGTGCTGGGATAGAGTAGAATAATTACAGTTTAGTATTAGATAATCCTGAACAGCAGGATGTGGGCCATGAGGCTGATGTGTAAAGAATGTACACACAGAGTGATGTTGTCACTAAAATATTGTTCACATCTGTCTCAGACATATGGCTAAAGAAAATATCTGCCTTCACATTTGCTTTCATCAATAAGATAAGATGCATTCACACTTGCGGTGAACATGGAAAGGGAACAGTTGTGTTTACGATGAATTAAATGGTATAAAGGAAAAATAATAATAGACTATTCAAAGGATATGCACATACTGTCTGAGAGCTAAATCTGTAAAAAAATAAATAAAAAAAATGTGGACATTGAACTCAAATGTATGATACGGTATGCCACCATTTAGCCAAGTAAACATTTGTGTATGTGTGAGTGTGCAAGGCAGTCTCGCAAACCAATGTGTGACATTTGTGACATCCTCATCACAGTTTGGAGGACTCTCTGAAAAGTCTCTGCAATCTCTGGATATAATCACGTCTGAATAGTGCAAAAATAAACTCCCTATTATGTTTATACTATAAATATATCAGTACAGTTACGTTCTACTATTATATATAACATAATACATATAGACACCCACTAAAATATGATTCAGTGAAACAATATGTATCAGAAAATCTTATTGGGCATATTTAAAACAGGATGCATTTGATGACAATTAAAATTATACCAAAAGACTATTTAAGGATTACATCAAATGTAAATCTTTAAACTTTGCTAATATCCTTCAAACCCCTAGGTTTTACCCATTTGTCAGCAAGAAGTTTTTGTAAGGAAGTAAAAATCATTTAATAAGTATAAGTAAGACAGAATAAGTATTGTTTAATTTTACATAAATATATCCTTTACGCTGAATGACCATGGTGTTACTATGAATGACATTTTGCCAAAAAGGGAGATAAAATTGCTGTTTTAGTATTAGTCTGTATAATTCAATTAGTTTTAATAATATTCTTGAGTAAATTATGGCAGAAGCAGATGTTGAAAAATAAAAAGCATTGTATTCTACTGTTCTGATGCTCCCTGCCATGCTTCCTTAGCTTGTCACTTTGCTTCTTGCTCAGCCCCAAACAATACTCATTGTGGCTATATTTATGAATACTTTTTTTGTTTAACATGTTTAAGTTTAATGTTTTGTTTAAGAGTATTTTGGGTCGAGAATCCCTTCAAATAAATGGTCTCTTTTGAACTTGTGACATACCGTTGCACGATCCCTGTACTGTCTTGTGTTTTGAAGGACTTTTATGTTGAAGTATATTATTAGTTCCCCATTATTTCTGTGTTCAGTTCCTGTTTTGCCTTGTACCTTGTTTGTCACCATAGTTACCCTCATTGGTTCCCATGACATCAATCACCAACACCTGTCCCTCGTCAGCCCCTTGTTAACAAGTCTATTTAAACCTCTGTGCTTCAGTTGTTGTTTGTTAGTCGTTACTGCTGTTTGTGTATTCCTGTCGTTGTTTTCCAGCCTTCTCTCTTATGGATTTTACCTTTTGTTCCTGGATTATTTTGCGTTTATGTTTGTCTATTAAAACTTGTGCTTGCATCTGGATTCTTTCTCTGACTCATCCCTGCTTACACGTTACAACCGTAGTGAGGGGTACTCCCTGTTAAGAAATATTAGTAAGCTGTCATTCTGACAATCGCAATCCTGAATCGTTTTCTCTTTTCCTTGATAAAGGCATCATTCATTGAGTCTATAAAAATATAATTTTAAGTGCTAGTGCTAGCAGCATACATAAACACACAGTTGTTGCATTAAAATAGTGTTAACATACATCTACAGACATTCTTACTTCCTGTCATTGCATTGATCCATTTCACATTATTTTATTTTTTTCCAGCATTGAGGGTGGTTATTGTAATAGGATAAAAACTGAGTTTGAGTCTATTTGTCCTTGCGCTAATTATTCTGCACTGTCTGCCTGAAAACAACAGTTCAAACAGGGAGTGACCTGATGATGGTGATCATCACATCAACAGTGATGGTGGATTTCCTTTATGAGGTTCTGGGCTTTTTTGAATGGTAAAACTGACTGCATTTATATAGCGCTTTAACAGACCCATGGCCACCAAAGCGCTTTACATATTGCCTCACGTTCACCCATTCATACACTGACCATGGTGTCAGCCAGGCAAGGCGCCATCCAGTTAGTATGCTCTCAATGGAGGCGTGGTAAAAGGAAACCAGCAGTCTTTGTGTGATGTTATCCCTCCTGAGTATTCTCAGGAAGAAGAGTCTCTTCTCCCCCGTGGTCCACAGTAGTCGTTGAGTTTAGAGATGTGATGTTTCTTGGGCAAGGGGACTATAGTTGAGGGACAGTGGACTGTGCCAGGGACTGGTTGAAGATCTTTGTGAAGATTCCAGCCAGCTGATCTGCACTTCAGCACGCATCCCGAGATGCCATCAGAACCAGCCGCCTTCTTCGGATTGACGGCCCGCAGTGTGCGCCTCACCTAATGCTCTTCAATTGTGAGTTTTATGCTGCTGTGGGCCGTGTGGTGTAGTGGTGCTGTCTCTGGTGCTGTGACCTCGAAGCGAGCAAAGATGATGTTCAGCTCCTCTGCCAAGGCGGGGTCACCTTCAGCAGCTCCAAGGTTGGTCCTGTAGTTGGTCAGATGCTGGACTCCCTGCCACACCTGCCTGCTGTTGTTACTGCTCAGGTGGTCCTCTATCCTCCTCCTGTAGTCTGCCCTGGCCTCTCTGATGGCCTCTCTAAGAGAGGCCTCTCTGATGGCCTCTCTTATTTTCGCTGCAGTCTTTAGCCTCAATTCATCCATTTTGTTAGCGAGGGATCTGGCATTCGTGAAAAATAGGCTGGGACACGGTGGTTTGAGTGGCTGCCTCCGTAGCCTGGCTAGCACGCCAGCCCTGCAGCCTCGCTTCTGCCTCCTTTCTCTACACCGCCTGTGCCTCCTCCCTCGTGGGATGGTAATCCACGGAGAGCCGGGGCTCCTCGCTAACTCCACTGGAATCTTGTGTGTGTGGAGAAACGCACGTTACGCACTCTTCGTAACATAATCCGATCTTAAGGAGCTCATGCCAGCTTGTAGGTGTTATTCGCCTGACAGAACGTACACAAAACAAGAAACGTAACGCACAAAAACAGCCATACATTGCACCGACCGGGAAGACACTGAGCCGCTGCAACTGTGTGCGCCGCCATTTTTAAATTTAAAGTGGCAGATTACAAAACTACAGCACACACTTAGAATGATCAGTTATCGTTCATTGGTGATAAGAAAATTTTGAATTCTTGAGCCCCAAATCAGCATAAGAATGATTTCTGAAGGGAAAAAAAGAAAAAAAATCTTATTTCTGAAGTAGTGGCTGCTGAAATATATTTCACAGTATTACTGTTTTTACTGCATTTATGATCAAATAACTGCAGCCTTGGTGAGAATATGAAGCTTCTTTCAAAAGTATTTTGAATGGTAATCTATAGGTGTGTGAATCAGCATTCTTATCGAACACTCTGAGGCCTGGATTCACAGACAGGGTTTAGATTATGCCAGGATTAGGCCTAAATTCAATTAGGACATTTAAGTAGCTTTTATAAACAAAACATTACTGCTGTGCATCTTGAGACAGAACAAAGACAGACATATTTTAAGATATGCAAGTGCAAGTTACTTTCAGTTAAAACAGCTCAAACACGCATTTTAGTCTGGGACTAGAAAACCGGTGGTGAGCATTTGAGAGGAGCCGGGAAATCGGGGGTGAGCATTTGAGAGGAGCCTCTCTTGTACATGTTTCTCTACCAAAGGCCTTGTTGAGCAATTAAGCCTGTTGTTAAAGTGTGTTTTGGTCTCTGTGCTGCACTCTCAGAGGACAGAGAGATGGATGTAATAAAAATATCCCTGTCCTGGTGAGATTATCCCTACATCTTTTGACAGAAGAGGAGGAAGTGACTAAAAAGAAGTCAAAAAAGAGAGAGTGGGAATTTAAGTTGTGTGAACGAATACGCACTCCGTGCTTCGCGTTATGAATGGGGCAGGGGAGCTGTATAAGTATTCATGGGCTGTGATGGAGGAGGGAGAGATTTGTAACGGAGTGAGAAAATCCGGTGAAGGGCAGAGAACAATTTGAGATACATTAGCCACACCTCCTACCCCGCACTTCCTCCCTTGTTTCAAGTGATTGATAGTGCACCTCAGCAGCCTTTCCTAATAGAAAGCTCGGCTCTTAATGAGGGGAACAGCATATGTCTCATTTTACGCAGGAGAATAGAAAGGATATAAATGGCTTGGCCAAAAGCAAGCAAGCAAAATCTGCAATGACGAGCCTTTCTGTCTGCAAAACATAAAAAAAGCACTTGCAGACTTTTTTAAAGCTGACTTTCATCGCAGCACATAATCATAACCACCAAATCAGCAAAGACCTTCTGGAAACTGTGCTAAAAATGTTGCTTACCTTGTGCAGACTGCTGAATATTTGTCTTTTAACACTTTTGAATCGTTCAGACCTGGACTTTGATCCATGCTTTTGAGTAAAAAAAAAGTTCAAGGGCGCAGTCACTGCTCTGCACAGTCTGTTGCAAGCTGCGAGGGCTCGTGGTGTATGTCATCCTATCAGTATCACACATCAAGCAGTGAACACTAGTGTCTTCTCATTACTAGCTTCTAAGTAATGATCCCTTTAATGATTAGGTATGCAGAGATGTTAAAGTGTTAGGGCTGAATGCCACAAATGTGTTTTGTAGTCCACACTGTGCAGTAGTCTCTCTGCCTAACGCTGCTTTTCTTTATTTGGTAAGCTTGACTGTGTTAAAAATTTTTGTATGTGTGATACACCTTTATGTGGTAAATAATAACCAGCACAGCGAGTAGTAGACTTTAACTTTTATTGTATAACACAATACTAATGTAGGGGGTAACCAAATCAAAGCGGAACTAAAGTGCGGGTATTGTTGCATCACGGTACCTAGGTGACGGCCGCCTTCCTCTTCTCTCAGATAGAGATTTGGGAACGAAGATGGTGGTTCGCTCCTACACTCACTGATTCCGTGATTCTGTTTTCCAGGGTGTCATCTAAGAGAGTTGAGAGTAGTGAATCACAAACTAAATCATTTGCTACGGCCGTTACAACATTTGAAACCAGTAACATATGGATATTATTTTATTTAAAAGTACAATAAAATGCCAATCAATTTATACATAAAATTACTTGAATGCACATTTTCTATGATAAGCATGTTTTTTTTATTATTGAGTTTAATTGGTTTTGATAAATTAAAATGAATTAAAATTTGGTCATAAATGTCAGATGTCATATCATCATAATGAAACATATAATTAAAATAACAATATTTCTTTAAAAGAAACCTATCTGGCATAATATTGTATTATTTTTTCCTCAAAGGAACATTTTAACTATGCTTCAATATTTTGCAGAAACTTGCAGAAAAACAAACAAACAAAACAAACATTATATCAGAGTAGAACCCTGCAGACTCTCATAACTGTGTCAAGGAATCAAGGTCAATAAATCTCTTTAAATAATAATTTGCTTTTTTTATGACAAGGCAAGGTTGTAAAATGTCATGCAGTGACTGACTTCTCAGAAAAGTTATTTGTTCACAGCATTTGTCAAATAAATAAATTTTTACTTTGAAAAGCATAATTTAAATACTTTTTTGTACAAATATGATTAATAACAATCAGCCTTTAAATGACTGCATTTCAGCTTCTTTATGAGCACCTCTTCTACAAAAAATAAAATAATTATATATATTTATATATAAATTGCTGTCTGTCCATTCCAGCTTCAAAGTGAAGGAGGATCAAATGAACAACAAGGCCCTACCCTACGCACTCATAGGGATACATTTTTATGAAGTACACACTCAAGTGCATTTGAACACATCAAACGCATTACATCACTTGTAATGTATGAGCACAGCCTCCAAGCAAGCACACTAACAAAGCTATGAGGGATCGATCAGACTTTTCACCAAGCAGTCGTCTGTTGACTAGATGGCTCTTATGTGCAGACATAGAAAGACTGCATTAAATACAGCTCTAGGGGAGTAAAAACCTTGGATTAAAATGCAAATATTCTAAAGAAAGCAACCTGAATGTCAATGATTGTTACAGGGAATATATTCTGTATGCAAAGGATATCCTTCCTAAAAGACAAGAACTAAGTTAACTCAAAGTTCCTTCTTGATTTTTATACAAGACCCTGCTAAACACTCTGTACATGCTACACAAACAAACAAACAAAATCACACACACACACACACACACACACACACACACACACACACACACACACACACACACACACACACGGACGGGTGTGACTACCACATTGTACAACCGTATTTATTTATAAAAAAAAATTATAGTTGTGATAACTGCATTTATATAAAATCTGCATCTCCAATCACTACTTTTACTTTTGTCCAAAACAGCTTCACTAGGTTAAATTGATGGTGTCCTTGCAATGTTTGTCACAACGTCTACTGTCATTTTTAGCAAGTGCATTCTGTATTCCATATCATTCCCTGAATGATAATTTAGGGGATTCTCTCTTTGATTTAAAAAGGAAAAGGCTTAGGCTCAATTGACAATTTTTGCGGCATAATGTTGAGTAACACGAAAATAACTGACTCTCCTCTTCTTAAGGAAATCAATGTTGAGGCATTAAGAAAATGGGGCCAATTTTTGGAGGTTTTAACCCCTGTTGTAAACATCGAAATTTTAATGTTTATGTGTCAATGGGGTGTTTTTAATATGCTTTAAGACAAACTCTGTGCAAATTCATAAGTCAACACCATTGCTGAGTATTTTCTCCTTAAAACTGCAGTGAACCAAAGACAGATTCAAAAACGCAGTTTGAAATCACTGGTGTTTCTGACGACACAAACTACCTTGTAACCAATCACATCAACATACTGGCGGGCTTTAGCATATCATTAAAGGAATAGTTCACCCAAAAATTAAAATTCTGTCAGTATTTACTCACCCTCATGTTGTTCCAACCCCGTAAGACCTTCATTCATCTTCGGAACACGAATTAAGATATTTTTGATGAAACCTGAGAGCTGGATCACTCCTCCGTACTAGTCCATAGGCTTCTTCAGGGATTGAACTTGCCGGCCTCCAAAAGTTATTAAAGACATCGTTAAAATAGTCCAAGTGACTACAGTGGCTCAATCTTAAGTTTATCAAGCGGCGAGAATACTTTTTGTGCGCAAAAACAAACAAAAATACCAACTTTATTTCAACTATTCATTTCCTTCTCTATGGGCCTCTAGTCAGTTAACTTAGTGTAATGGCGTAGAGCTACGTCACACGTAGGCTCATTATTGGCCAACGCTGGTCATGTGGGTGATGCGTGTGACGTACAACAACAGAATCTTACGGTGTTATACTAGTGAACTGACTCGAGGCCCACAGAGAAGGAAATTAATAGTTGAAATAAAGTCGTTATTTTAATTTTTTTTACGCACAAAAAGTATTCTCGTCATTTGATAAACTTAAGATTGAGCCACTGTAGTCACTTGGACTATTTTAACGATGTCTTTAATAACTTTTCGGGGCCTGTAAGTTCAATCCCTGAAGAAGCCTATGGAGGAGTGATCCAGCTCTCAGATTTCATCAAAAATATCTTAATTCGTGTTCCGAAGATGGACGAAGGTCTTACGGGGTTGGAACAACATGAGGGCGAGTCAATACTGACAGAATTGTAATTTTTGGGTGAACTATCCCTTTAACTAAGCTGTGAAGCAGGGGAGTCTCAAGAGAAGCCAGGTTATCCTGGTATATTTTTCTGTTGATATGAAAAATCGTGTACATTTAGCAATATAGCAGGTGAATTATGTATCTCTGTATATCACATATGTTATGATGAATTGTATACCTTTCTCCACTGACATTCTAAGTTGTTCAAAGCGTTTGTAAGGATGCTGATTTTTAGAAGGCAGCTGACTCTGAGATGGCGAATGGGAACATGGGTTGTGTAACATTGGGCACACATTATTAGCGGTTTGATAACATAGTCAATCAAAAGGGTAATCATATTAATTACGGTTATGTGTCTGACATTGTAGAGAGCACATATGTAAAACGCATTACTATTCATATAGACGACCCTATAATTCACTCTCCATTATTCTTCCGAATTAGTTTTTGGTTCAAACATATATGGCTGAATTAAAACAGGATTTCCACTTGCCATTGTGCAGCGTTTACTACAGTAAAGTTGAGCGAGTGGATCAGGTATTCTGAGCTGTTGTGAGTCAGTGGAGGTGGAGCTAATTTGCATATCCACGCATCCGCATATACTAAATGAAGCAAGGGTTTAGAGTTACATTCAAGCTATTTTAAGGCCTATTTTTTTTGCCTAATGTTAACAAACATCTTAGAACACTTAAAGGGCCCCTATTATGGATTTTTGAAAATGACCTTTCATGTAGTGTGTAACATAGCTCTAAATGAATGAAAACATCCTGCAAAGTTTTAAATCTGAAAGTGCACCCGTATATAAAGTTATTGTCTTTCAAAAGTAAGAGTCGACTCTGAGTCAATTAAATGAATCATTTTTCAAACGAGTCATAAGCCGTTTCGTTGTGACGTCAAGATGAAACATTAGGATATTTTCCCCACCCACGTATCGCACGCGCAGACACCAGGGAAACTTGAAACTAGGGCTGGACCAGAATATTCGAATATTCGAATATTCGTTCGGTGGGCTGGTATTCGATTTGAAAATTTGACATTCGAATATTCGTTTTTTTTTTTTTTTTTTTTTTGCACACCTGGGATCCCCCGCGAAACGGTTCTCACTCGCGCTTGAATAAGGCCGGCGACACACTGGCTGCATGGCGTGAGCGTCTCAGCTGTGTGGCATGTACGTTTTTATTTCAGCTCCCATGTTAACAGGTTGGAGTTTGCACACTGCCTGTGTGAAACACGCGTCTCAGGCGCGGCTCGAGCCACGCGGAAAATGCGTGCATGCTAGAAATAGAACCGACGCCTAACTGCAACGGGAGTGTTCTCTGGCTAGAGCGCAGAACAGCGGAGTTTGTATGGACCGAAGTGCATGCCTGAGCTTGTGTTTTGGGTTAAGCTGCGTTGCTTTGACATTGTGGAAAATAGAATAATAGAAACAAAATGTATTAGCCTTTTACCCGTTATTATCAATCTAAATTAATCTCGTTTTTAATTTAACTTAATTTCGTTTTTCTTTATTTAAATTTTGTTTTTTCTTTATTTAAGTTTCATTTTTCTTTATTTAAATTTCGTTTTTTCTTTATTTAAGTTTCATTTTTCTTTATTTAAATTTCGTTTTTCTTTATTTAAGTTTCGTTTTTCTTTATTTAAGTTTCGTTTTTCTTTATTTAAATATATTTTTTTTCTTTATTTAAATTTCGTTTTTCCTTATTTAAATTAATTTTTTTCTTTATTTAAATTTCGTTTTTCTTTATTTAAATCTACCCTTTACTGTGTCAGTAATGTGTTAGTCAGAAAAATATTAGACTACCTTAAAAGTATTGCTTAATTTAACAGACCTGTGTGTGTGTGTTTTATATCATAGTGGAGTGTCCGTTCTCGGAGCATATAAACCCTGCCCGCGTGAGGTGCGCTGCTTCCCGCTCGCGCTGTTCTGTAGCTGACTAAAAGTTTATTAATTCTGAATGTGTCGCGTCTCGCGTGTCCATCTATATTGCACCAAATGCAACACTGCACTCCCTTGTGAAGTCGGTTGGATGAACGGTTCTCGAAATAATCAAAATGCAAAAAGACAGACCAACACAGAGATTCCTGCCTTTATTAGTGAAAAGAATATGTTCAGCCCCCTCTCGCCGAAGCTTCGAATATTCGATGTTCATTACTACCGAAGCTTCGAAGCTCAAAAAATGGTATTCGGACCAGCCCTACTTGAAACCCCCTCAAACCGGCAGCTGATTACTGTATTGGATAGCAGCATCATGTCGAGAAGATGGCGCTGTGCATAATGTGAAGGTAAAGCCAGTTATTTTCACTCCCCAAGGATGAGCATGTGAAGAATCGATTCGGTTACTAACGTAACCTCGGTTCCCTGAGAGGAGGGAACGAGTATTGCGTAATGCTTACGCTATGGGAAAACTCCTTTTCTCGAGAAATATTGAAGTCTTTATGTAAAACGCATTGCAGCTGCACAGCATACAGCAATGAGCGAGGCAGCTCGGTCATTGGCTGTGCTGCGGCAACTTGCACGAACCAATGACGGGGCGACTCTGAACCCGCTTCCAATGAGCGTGCTTCGCGTCCATGCGCGTCAGAGCCCGCCAAGATGGGCGTGGCCAAGGGCTATATATTGGGCGCCCCGTCGTCTGAGTTCTTTAGGTTCAATCGACTGAAGCAAATTGACCAAGCACAAGCACGGCAGATTACGCAATACTCGTTCCCTCCTCTCAGGGAACCGAGGTTACGTTAGTAACCGAGTCGTTCCCTTTCGAGAGGTCTCTCCTATTGCGTAATGCTTACGCTATGGGAACGCCATGTAAAACGCCGTGCGTGCTGACTTCGCTTCTATTAAGCCGGAGGCCGGTGCCTGAGCTTTTGAGCGAAGTAATTATCCAACGAGCCAGCCGAAGGCGGGCTTTATAAAGGGACAACGTGGAACGGCCCAAAGGGCGTCCAAAGACACACACAAGCACATTTTTATGTACTGTCATGTATGAAAAATCCTCCACATCAGATGCAAAGATGTGATTCTATGAGGGAGGAGACAATGCTCAGCATGTACACACCCCAGCCTATGCATAGTTAGACCGACAGTATGTTAGAGTGCAATGAGGGGACCTGTAGGTTATAAAACCTGATAAATGTGGACGGTGAGGCCCAGCCTGCAGCCGCACAAATATCTTGAATGGGTATCCCACTCGACCACGCCCACGAGGAAGCCATGCCTCTCGTAGAGTGAGCTCTGATGCCCAAGGGGCACTGAAGGCCCTTGGCTTCATAAGCCAGCGCTATAGCATCAACTATCCAGCGCGATATTCTTTGCTTTGACACAGCCAGACCCTTAGTGCGGCCGCCAAAGCATACGAACAACTGATCTGTCTGTCTGAACAGGGCAGAACGTTCCAAATATACTCTGAGTGCCCTGACCGGGCAGAGTAAATTAGCGTCACTTTCGTCTGCTGGGGACGATAGCGCGGCCAAAGATATCACCTGTGCTCTGAAAGGAGTAGAGAGCACTTTAGGAATATACCCGTGTCTTGGCCTGAGGACAACCCTGTTGTCGTTAGGTCCAAACTCCAGGCAGGTAGCGCTTGATGACAGCGCGTGCAGGTCGCCCACTCTCTTGACCGAGGCGAGAGCCAGCAAGAGAGCAGTTTTGAGCGAGAGCTGTTTAAGGTGCACAGTTCGGACGGGTTCGAACGGGGCACGCTTAAGTGCGTCCAGGACCGTGGCCAGGTCCCAAATCGGCACCGAGGGGGGGCGTGGGGGATTTATCCTCCTGGCGCCCCTCAGGAAACGAACAACTAGGTAGTTTTTCCCTAGTGTGCGTCCTTCGACCGGTTCATGTGATGCCGCTATGGCAGCCACATATACTTTGAGCGTGGAGGGGGTGTGGCCTGCCTCCAATAGCTCTTGTAAGAAAACGAGCACACTCGGTACTTCGCATGTCTCAGGACTCAGGTTCCTGGACTTGCACCAGTCACTGAACACCTTCCATTTCTGGGCATATAAGCGCCTCGTAGAGGGCGCTCGCGCCTCAGTGATGGTTCTCAACACTCCACTGGGGAGGTTCCCGGGAATCCATTGAGGGGCCACGCATGGAGGGCCCACAGATCGGGGCGGGGATGGAGGATCGTCCCGTTGGCCTGCCTGAGGAGATCTAGCCTCAGTGGAATCGGCCATGGGGCAGATTGTATCATCTGCATCAGTTCTGGAAACCACGTCTGTTTTTTCCAGAGTGGGGCTACCAGGAGCACTGCACATTTCTCCTCCCTGATCCGACTGATGACCTGAGGTAGCATCGCAACCGGAGGGAAGGCATACAGCGGGCGGCTCGGCCAGACTTGGGCGAGCGCGTCCGTGCTCTTTGAAAAGAAGAGGGGGCAGTGCGTATTTTCCTTTGAGGCAAAGAGGTCGACCTCTGCTCTGCCAAAGGTTTGCCATAACCACTGAATCGTCAGGGGGTGGAGAGACCATTCTCCTGGGAGAACTTTGTCTCTGGACAGCATGTCCGCTCCCTGGTTCAGAACACCTGGCACATGCGCTGCTCTCAGCGAGCGCAGGTTGCGCTGGGACCATAGGAGGAGCTCCCTGGCCATCGAGTGCAGGGAGCTCGATCTGAGTCCACCCTGACGATTTATATGCGAGACTACCGTCATGTTGTCCGTTCGGACTAGGACGTGCTCGTCCCTCAGGTACGGGAGCAGGGCTCTGAGAGCCGAAGCGACCGCTTTCAATTCCAGACAGTTTATGTGTAGGCGCTTCTCCGGGTTTGACCACAAGCCGGAGACAGGCCTGCCCTCGTAAAGGGCCCCCCAACCTATTTTGGAGGCATCTGTCGTGATCATCTTTCTCCTTGTGTTTACACCCAAACTCACGCCGGACTGATACCAGTCGACAGCTTTCCAGGGCGTCAGGGCTTTTATGCAGCCGTGATTTGCTCTGATTAAAAAGTGGCCCGAGCACCACGCGTGGGTGGGGACACGGCTTTTGAGCCAGCGTTGGAGAGGACGCATGTGCAACAATCCTAGCTGGAGTACAGCTGATGCTGAGGCCATGAGACCGAGCATCCTCTGAAACCGCTTGACGGGGGCGCGTGCGCCCGCTCTGAACGATGTTGCAAGGCGCCGGATAGTGAGCGCGCGCTCTGATGAGAGGCGCGCCGTCATCTGCACTGAGTCTAGCACTATTCCCAGGAAAGAAATATTCTGGCTGGGGGATAGCATGCTCTTTGCAAAATTGATTTTTAGACCTAGGCACTCTAGATGACTGATAATCCAAGACCTGTGTGTCACTAACTGGCTCTCTGATTGTGCTAGTATTAGCCAATCGTCGAGATAATTTAGTATTCGCACTCCCCGCTGTCTCAGGGGGGAAAGTGCTGCATCCATACATTTCGTAAATGTACGGGGTGCCAGTGACAGGCCGAATGGTAGTACTGTGTACTGGTATGACTGTCCCTCGAAAGCGAATCTCAGAAATGGCCTGTGATGAGGCGCTATTGGAATGTGAAACTAAGCGTCTTTCAGATCCACTGACAGAAACCAATCCCTCGGGCGAACTTGCGCGAGGATATGCTTGGTAGTTATCATTCTGAACGAACGAATCATTAAAGCTTTGTTCAGATGTCTGAGATCTAGAATGGGGCGGAGACCGCCGTCCTTTTTCGGGACGAGAAAATAGCGGCTGTAAAAACCTGCCTCGCTCATAGAGGGGGGGACTGTTTCTATAGCGCCTTTCTCTATCAGTTTGAGCATCTCGGTGCGTAGAACATGTGAAACATCTTTTCTCACTTTCGTCTCTACCACCGCTGTGAAGCGGGGCGGTCTGCGAGCGAATTGAAGCGAGTAACCGTGTTTTATTATGTTCAAAACACATTTCGGCATGTCGGGGATATTTTCCCAAGCTTTCGCTCGCACAGATATGGGCTGAATGTTGGCCGGGGGCGTGTCGCAGTGACGTATGGCTCCCGCCAGCGAATCGTTCTGTGTTAACACCGAGCTTACAGCTCTCAGCGGCGCGGACGCGCGCTGAGCAGCTCTGCTGAATGCCGAGTGCAGGGGTGCGTGTGAGATTACAGGCACGCTCGCTGTAATGCTCACAGAGTGAGATGGGGAAATGTTTAACACTGTGTGTATAGTGCTTATGGGTGGGGGTGCATAGACTGTGGTAGGCACGTGCGCCACTTTCATAAAACTTCCCGCTCATGGCGGGAGGTTTTTGGCCATATAAACAGTGTTTGTGAGTTGGGGTGCGTGCATAACAGCGGGCACACGCGCTACTCTTATACAACTTCCCGCTTTTACTGGGGAAGTGTTTATAACTGTGGGAACAGTGCTTGTGTGTAGTGGTGCATACGTAACAGTTGGCACACAATCTACATTTATGGGGCGTCCAGCCTGAGCTGGGAAAACATTTGGCACTGCGTTGACAGTTTTGATATGTGGGAATGCGCACTTTGGTGTGGACACGTGACCCTTTAATGATACAGGCAGAAAATAGCTCTTTATGTGATTTCTGTGTGTCGCCGTAAAAACGGCGTTTGTTTGCAGGTGGGCGAGCTGTGTTGCTGGCACATTTGGCTGCTGTATAGACATTTCCAGCCGCCTGTAAGGGGACTGGGTAATGCTTTAGACGTTTTGGAGAGAGCGGTCCGGCTCTCGCGAGACACGCGCTCTCCCTTTTCCTCCCTGTAGCTAGGAGGACTTACGAGGCTCTGGGTTCAGCACAATCCTGGGCCGAGGTCCCCGTCGCTCGGGCGGTTGCTTCCTGTTGGCAGAGCGCGAGCGGCGTCGAAAATCCGTTTCAGGTTTGGGCTGAGAAACGGGGGGCGCCGTCTTAGTTCGCTGCTGTTGAGGCGGCCGTTGGCGGCTCTGCGATGAGCTAGATCGCTTGGGCAGGAAGTGACGCATAGCCTGTGAGTCCTTACGGGCTTCGGTGAAGCGCTCGGCGAACTCCTTCACCGCTGGTCCAAACAGGCCGTCTTGGGAGATAGGCGCGTCGAGGAAAGACGCCTTATCTGCATCCTTCATATCTGTTAGCGTCAGCCACAGATGGCGCTCAAGGACAGTCAGGTTAGCCATAGCACGGCCGATGGATTGGGCGGTGGCTTTTGTGGCTCGCAGCGCTATGTCAGTGGCGCTGCGTAGGTCCTTAAATGCCTCAGGCTCGGGTCCAGACTCGTCCATACTGTGGAGAAGTTTGGCTTGAAACACCTGGAGGACAGCCATAGAGTGAAGCGCTGATGCAGCTTGGCCGGCGGCGGCGTATGCGCGACCGGCAAGAGCTGAAGTGGACCGGCAAGGCTTCGAGGGATGAGAAGCTTTAGCTTTCCATCCAGCGTTGGAGGGTGGACACAGATGATTGGCCACAGCCTCCTCGAGGGGTGGAGTCCCCTCATAGCCTCTTTCTTTTGCGCCGTCCACGGAGGAGAGCGACAAAGAAAAAGAAGGCTTCAGGCGAGCGGAGTGCGGGGCTTTCCACGACTTCGTGAGTTCGTCGTGAACTTCCGGGAAGAAGGGGGAGGGTCTTTGTCGAGGGGCCTGTCGGCGCCCCTGCATGAACCACTCGTCCAGTCGGCTGCGGGTGTTCTTCCGGGGAAGACCAATCGAGCCCGAGGTCTTCCACGGCCTTGGAGAGAATGCGGACGATCTCTGAATCCATGCTGGAGCCCGCGCTCGTGCCCGCTAATGTCGAAGGACGAGCCCGGCCAGTCGTCGGATGCAGCATCACAGGAAAAACTGTCATCCTTATCTTCGTCATCCCCTGACGCGCAAAACGAGACGAGCCCCATCGCTCCGCTGGAGGTGTGCTGGTCCGCCTGTGTGAACTGGACTGGCGGCGGGGAGTCTTCGGGTGGCGGTGAAGCACGCGGGGATTGGCCCGGCGTGACATCACTGCTCCGGCAGCCTCTGTGAGCGGCGTTTTTTCTTTCGCGGCTCGACCAGAGGAGATGGCAGCACGGAAGAGGTGGGCTCTTTCGCGGTGAAAACGGCGAAGCGAGCGCGCAGCTCGGTGAGGCCCAGGGCGTCACACTCGGGACATCCGCCTCGAGTAAGGGCAGTCTCTGCGTGGTCCGGTCCCAGGCAGCGGGCGCAAATGATGTGACACGAAGCGCAGGAAGGCATTTGACGCCTTGAAAAATTGCTCTTTTAGAAAAAGTGTCGCGGGGGCGAACACTGAAAGCTTTGAAAAGGATATGGTGATGATGCGCGCCGGATGGCTTAGCAGAAGGGCGATCGAAGGCGGCTGAAGGCGCCGGCGTCCTCGAAGCTGTCCTGCTGTAGGCTTGTCGACGGCGGCGGCGAAAGACTCCAATAAATCCGGAGGATCAGCGAAGAGAAGGTTCTTTGCTGAAGGAGATTAAATCTAAAGAACTCAGACGACGGGGCGCCCAATATATAGCCCTTGGCCACGCCCATCTTGGCGGGCTCTGACGCGCGTGGACGCGAAGCACGCTCATTGGAAGCGGGTTCAGAGTCGCCCCGTCATTGGTTCGTGCAAGTTGCCGCAGCACAGCCAATGACCGAGCTGCCTCGCTCATTGCTGTATGCTGTGCAGCTGCAATGCGTTTTACATAAAGACTTCAATATTTCTCGAGAAAAGGAGTTTTCCCATAGCGTAAGCATTACGCAATAGGAGAGACCTCTCGAAAGGGAACAGTAGTTAAAATTCATCTTTACCACGATAGCACAGCAGTGTAATCCTAAACTTTTGCTGTTCCCTTTATTTTACCGACGACTGTTTCTCAAATCTCAGAGTTCAATGCAGGATTCGCAAATCTCTTGCTCTTGAAAGATGGTTTTCAAAATACTTCGTTTTGAGTTTTATATTGTGTAGGTCTCTTGCTAACTGGCTAACTCACATTATTACTGTCTTACTGAAATACTTCTGCTAATCAGCTGTGGACCACTATTACCTAAAACTGTGTCTATTAATGCAATTTATCTGTCGTTCTCACCACTTTGAGGAAATATTTGTTTTACCAACGTTTATGTTACATCAGATCATTCACTCAAGAGCTCGGCTAATGTAGTACATTGCATACATGCACTGTTATTGATACAGTTTCCACGTTCATCACAATATATTAGAAAAATACTCTGTAAATAAATTAGTACAAGTAAAAAACATGCACTTGTTAATGCTGATGGTGAGGAATTACAGTTGCAACATTTTATAATGTACCTCAAACTGAGTAGTGTATCACTGTGAAACGTCCTGCTCAAGTCGTCCTTGCGATGGAGGTTCGGGTTGAATAACAGTGTTTCATCATCGGAATCGCGCTCGCATTAATATGGTCAAATCGACGTCATTGTTCGTTACTGTGTTTAGTTTACAGTGTAGGAAGCCTGAGGACAAGCAGTGCTGACGTTGTTATGGCAATGGTCATTTTTGTTCTCAACACGCTGTACACGGTAGGCCAATCACAACAGACTGAGCTGTCTGGCCAATCAGAACAGAGTAGCTCACGGAAAGGAGGGATTTAGAGAGATTGATTCATTTGACGAGTCGTTTGAGAATCGTTGAAAATATGATGATGTGCAAATGTATATTATGAGGAAATCAGTCTTGGGCAAGCTACTTGGAAAATGTAGTGAGCTAAGCTAGCAGTTACTCTACATTAAATGAAGCTTCACTACACTGAAGCTACCACCCTGGAAAATGTAGCAAGCTAAGCTACAGGAACATGGCAAAAGTAGTTCACTACATCTAAGCTATTTTTTAAAATTACATTTTTATTTTGAACCAACTTCATTCCAAATCAATGCTATCTCAGTGATCAATAAAACTGTAAGTCAAACAGAAAGGCAATCATAATTGTTCAGGTCAATTGTTTATTCAAATGCTGTTCCAAACCAATTTAGCAACAAAAACAAACGTGATCCACATAATAACAAAACCAGGTGTCGAGAGTGAGTGTGTATTCATTTGTATGTGTACGTATGCATATGCACATGTGTTTGCGTGTGTATGCACAATTTAGAATTGGGCACTTTTGCAGGACTGACTGTAAGTTCATTTAAAACTCAACTCATCTCAAACCACAGTTGCAAAAGAATTAAGACCTGGTCCAAAAAGTACCAACATGGCAACCCCCTCCAAAAAACATGTCCTCTGTGGCGAGGGAGGCGTGGTTCATTGAGGTCTGTAGTGAGAGAGAGAGAAAGGAGCCGAGCGGTAAGTAAATAGGTCAAGTGCAAATGACGAACACCTGTGTCTTATTGCAGTAATTGGCGTGGAGAGACCGCATATAAAGCCGTCTGGGACAGGGGAGCGAGAGAGAGTGAGAGAAGGACTCGGGACTCGTACTTTTTAACTCAAAACAAAAAGGTAAACAAAATGTTGCGCACAGAGTGCAATCACGGTAGCCCTGCTACAGCAACAATAACAATTCTTATCACAAAACACTCTTCCCGCTGTAACAGCTCTCAGTCCACTTTAGATGATAACTCTTTCCGCTGTAACAGCTCTCAGTCCACTTTAGATTACTCTTTCCGCTGTAACAGCTCTCAGTCCACTTTAGATGATAACTCTTTCCGCTGTAACAGCTCTCAGTCCACTTTAGATAACTCTTTCCGCTGTAACAGCTCTCAGTCCACTTTAGATGATAACTCTTTCCGCTGTAACAGCTCTCAGTCCACTTTAGATGATAACTCTTCCCGCTGTAACAGCTCTCAGTCCACTTTAGATGATAACTCTTTCTGCTGTTACAGCTCTCAGTCCACTTTAGATGATAACTCTTTCCACTGTAACAGCTCTCAGTCCACTTTAGATGATAACTCTTTCCGCTGTTACAGCTCTCAGTCCACTTTAGTCACTCTTTCCGCTTGTTGTGTACGAGTCCCGAGTCTTTCTCTCTCTCTTGCTCCCCTGTCCCAGACGGCTTTATATGCGGTCTCTCTACGCCAATTACTGCAATAAGACACAGGTGTTCGTCATTTGCACTTGACCTATTTACTCACCGCTCGGCTCCTTTCTCTCTCTCTCACTATACAGACCTCAATGAACCACGCCTCCCTCGCCACATCCTCTAAATAACATTTGGTGTGTGTTTGTTTGTTTGTGGTTATGTGTGTGTGTGTGTGTGTGTGTGTGTGTGTGTGTGTGTGTGTGTGTGTGTGTGTGTGTGTGTCTGTGTGTGTGAGAAAGATATCTATCTCTCTCCATGGAAACAAGTTTCTGCCACCACATATCAAGAGGTGGCCAGGCAGGCTGGACCCCAAGCTTTTTAACAAGAGGTGTTTATTCACTCGACACAATAGAAGCTTTTCAAAATTTGCATCGGAAAGACGGTTTCTCTTTGGTCGGAAAATGTCTTTTCCTACACTAAAGAGTCGTTCACAAGCTGCACTAGCAGGGACTCCTGTGTTGTACTTCAAGAAGATCTTCTTCATCATCGGCAGGTTTTGGAATGCATTGACGAGGTTGGTTTCGGGTGATTGCAAGTAGCTGTCCACTTCATTCAGAACTGCTCTTGTTCTGAGTGATGGGAAGTATCCAGTTATTTCATCGCCATCATCAGTTGGGTCCTCACCATCTGTCTGCATGTCTGCATCTGGGTATTGAGTTTGAAGCAGGTTAACTTCTGCTTTCAGGTTTGACACAACATCAGCCTTCTTTCCACTGGGTATGTACGCCAATCTGAACATAGGATGAGCTGCAGAGGCTATGAGCAACCTTGCATCTTGAAAAATGTATCCAAACCTCTTCTTCACCCCATTGATGATGGCATCTACCAGTGGGTTACAGTGATGCATGTTTGCCTCATGCTTCATCTGCTCCATTCTATTGAGGAGAATTGACATGGTTGGTACCAACACTCCCGTGTAGGCCATTTTATCTGATTGTAGAACGTCAAGGGCCTTGGCCAGAGGCGCAATAACCTTAAAGATGCACAGGAAAGACAAGGAATAAATAACAGTTACTCAAAAGTAATAATAATATAAGTTTTCTTATTTATAATAATCATCATTCTAATAAGTAGTAGTTGTTTAACATTCAGTTAGCAACCTGGGGGAAAAAATTCCCTACACTAAGCTCAGTTAGAGGTATGTGGTTGCCTTTATATTCAGACAGATACATGGATTACAGCATGAACACCGGTTAACTTAAGTACATATCAAAATAAAGGTAATATTTACCTGAACATACTCCTGTATGAAGGTGAGTTCTGTTGCTTTGAAGCGAGTCACCAGAAGCTTCTCACAGGTCTCCTGGAGGTCTTGTTCTTTTGTCAGGATACAGGTATTCAAGCGCTCCATGGCATGGTAAGCGGAGTTCCACCTTGTTGGACTGGGAACTATCAACTGGCACCCTAGCTTGTCTTTGATAATGTCTGAAGCTTGTGTGCTTCTGTGTTGCTTGTTCCACAGTCCCTGGCATCTGCCAATTGTTGATCTTGATACCTTTTTAAAGGCATCTGATTGGGTCAAAGCACCCTCAATGTCTCTCGTTGCAACCAGGTTGAGGGTGTGGCAGGCGCATCGCTGATGAAGTGGGAGACTGTAGTCTTCTTCTGTTTTATTAAAAATATCTGTAACCATTATCTGTGGTTGTAACGGTCACCTTGTCTTTTATGTTGAAATCTCTGTGCACATCTTGCAACATCTCAGCTAAAATATCATATGTGTGGCGCCCTATGATCCTGCGACAGGCTAATGCCCCAGAGCAGATGGTTAATGTTTTTTGGTTTATCCAGTGGATGGTCACCCCAAGGAAGCTTCTGTTGTTTGAAGACTACGCATCTGTTGTGGTACATACATGTTTCTGTTTGGACAAAATCATAGACAGTGTGCTTTTCATTGATGTATACTCATCCTCAAGCATTCTTCCCAATGTTCTCCTGGACATCAAATGCATAGAGGGTAAAATCTCTCTGAATAAATCTGTGTACTCTGGTCTCTCCACAGTGTGTAGTGGATGCAGTCCTTGAATGATGAAGTTAAGGATCAACTTGTCAAATCGCTCTTGGGTTATGGTGGGTCTACCTCCTCTGAAATACTGTGCCACACTGCCTTGTATGAGAGGAACAGGGTATTCCTCCTCCTCATTCCTGGGTGCACTCCTTTTCTTGACGTGCTCACGTTCCATTTCCATGGAAGCCATTTTAGTTGGGTGAACCCTCTATAAAATGTTAAAAACATCATAATTTCAGAATAATCTAAACTTTTCACTTTTCCTCTGATCCTTAATCCTTTCCCCACCTCTTCCCTCCTATATGTACTGTATTTATTTATTTAAGTTTGGGTAACACTTTATAATAATGTTCAGTTATAAGTCCCTTAAAAGTTATTAGTTAATGACTAACTAATCATTTACAAAATATGACTATACATTCATAAATAATTAATATGTTTTATGCTAACATTTTATGCATGTTTTAATTCAGTTAGGATATAAGTAATTTATAAATTCTAGTATATACGTTCATAAATTACTGTGGTATTCTATACCGTATATATCTGTGATTAATAGTTTACACTTATTACACTGATATTAAGTGATGCAGAAAGTGTAAATGACTTGTAGAAAAACAGTAATTTACTCCACACAGAACACAAGTCTGTGCTGATAAGTTAATTTAACTAACATAACCTACTGGAAGCCCCTGACTGTAAGTCATTTATAAATGACCATATGCTTGAAAACAAATAAAGTACTCTCCTTAAAAATACTGCATGTTTGTGTTTTTGAACAGACCAGCTTACAACATAATAATACATCAATAACTGATATACTGATCATTTACTAATGGTTTGTTCATAATTTGTTCATGATTAACCATTGTTTATTGAGATAATGATACTAAAACAATTTTGCCATAAATACTTCAATGATTTGTGATAAATAATGTATCATCAAGTTTGTCAACAATAAACTACAAAAGATGGTGGCTTCGTGCTTCCCAGATAGGTGCTGTTCTCTTACGAGAGGTTCTCTCGTATTGCGTAAGTTTAGCTTACACTATGGGAAAGATTCATCTTCTAGATACTGAAGCCAAAAAATTATCCATAATTTTGTATACCTTGTCAACGCAGTGCAGCAGCTAGCAGACCTAGAGCAGGCCATCTCGCGTGCTCATTGGCTGCCCTGCGGGCAACTGCTGCACCTACCAGTGAGCCCGGCGTGACGTCACGCCCAATGAAGGGCGCCCGCGCCTTTATAGCGTCACAGCCCGCCAGATAGGCGTGGCTTAGCGTATAAAATAGGGGCTGTAGGCTGAATTCTCAGATTTTTCGACTCTTCAGCGAGCTCTTCGCATCGCTGGATTTGAGCCACCGCCGCCGTCGAACAGCGAACAGCCAGCCTAGGACAGCGCTGAGGAAGCCGGCCGTCTTCGCCACCTTCAGCCATCCGTGCGAGCTACGCTATCCGGCGACGTATCCTTTTGGCCTTGCATATTATTCTAAAAGAGCAGCGAGCGTCTTTTTAAAGATGCCTCGCACTTCCTGTGGCTCGTGTAAAGCCCCGCTCAGCGCCGGAGACCGCCACCTGATCTGCGCTCTCTGCCTGGGCCTGGAACACGCAGAGCTCGCCCTCGCGTCCGGGGGCTGCGAGCTCTGTGAGGAGCTTCCGCTGTCGACCCTGCGGGCTCGACTCGAAGTTTTCAACACCACAGCAGTCACTCCGCCCCCTGTGGGACCGCGCAGAAAGAAGCGCCGTTCCCTGAGACAGCCGGAACCTGTGGCCACAGTAACGCGCTCGCCGGAGAACCTCCCTCGTGCCTCATTCTCGCCTTCCCCACCTCTCCTCACTGACGCGCAGCTGCCGCTTGCGAGCCTCACTGCCGTCGCTTCGGAGGATGAGTCCGAGGGACACGTCACAAGAGACTGCTGCTCTATCCTGGCATCAGACAGCGAGGAATGGTCGCTTCACTCCGCCACCTCGTCAATCCAGGAATCCACCCGTACCCGCGGTGGAGCTGACGCGGAACTTATGCGCCTGCTGACACAAGCTGTTGACCGTCTCGGGCTCGAGTGGTCGCTGCCGAAGGAACCCGCGCCGAACAGGCTCGACGGCTGCTTCCTTGAAAGTCGCCGCCGCGCAGTTTCAGAAACTAGGCCCGCTCCATTCCTGCCGGAACTTCATGCGGAGCTGACGAAGTCATGGAATACACCGTTTTCTGCTAGACTTCAGTCACAGGCCTCCGTGTCGCTCTCCCGAGTGGACGGCGCCACAGAGAAAGGGTACACAGCGATTCCCCCTGTGGAAGAGGCGGTCGCAGCGCACCTTTGCCCGCCCTCCGCGAGATGGCGGTCACGGTCAGTCCTCCCATCTAAAGCCTGCAGAGCCACTTCCGCCTTGGTCGGCCGCGCTTATACCGCCTTCGGCCAGGCCGCGTCTGCTCTACACTCGATGGCTGTGCTTCAGATCCTGCAAGCCGACCTCCTCCGTGAATGGGATGAGAAGGGCCGGGACCCAGCTGCGGTTACGGATTTGAGAAGCGCGACGGATCTCTCTCTCCGCGCCACCAAAGCCGCAGCCCAAGCCATCGGACGAGCCATGGCCGCGTTAACCGTGACGGAGAGGCACCTCTGGTTAACGCTTGCGGATATGAGGGAAACTGAGCGAGCCACCTTTCTGAACGCGCCGCTTTCCCCCACTGGTCTCTTCGGCCCAGCGGTGAACGGGATTGTTGACCGCTTCTCTGTGGTGCAAAAGACCACGCAGGCCATGAACCTCTTCCTGCCGCGACGCTCGAGTTCCGTCACAGGCCGCTCTCGCGAGAGACAAAGCCAGCCTCCTGTGCGAACCAGCACCCAGCGTCCAGCACAGCCTCAGCCTCAGCCTTCGCAGCGACGTCAGGGCGGCCGCCCTAGATCGTGCTCAGACAGCCTTCACAGACCGCCACCCCCAGAGGGCCTCGGCAAAGAATCACGCTGAAGTCCGAGCACGTGAAGCCCTCCTAACAGCGAGAGAGAAAAGACATGCGTGTCCCGCTGTGGCCGGACCGCCGTCAAAGTTCATTTCCCTGTCAGTCCCCTTCGAACAGGCTACTGCAGTGGTTCAACTAGCAGCCAACGAGCCGGTTTATTCACCCTCTCGCCTGCACACAAACGCCGTTTTCACGGCGACCCAGAGAAATCTCAAAAAGAGTATAATGTCTGGTCCGGCTCACGCCGTCAGTGTTTTAAGTGTAGTGAATGTGCCCACGCCCCAGTGTTCACCCCTACACATAAGCACTCCAAATCCCGTGTCACTCACAGAGCACACTCTCATAAAGCGCAGAAAAGCCGCTCGAGTGTTGAGTGTAAGAAATGTGTCCACAAGTCTGTGCCCACTATCTGCCCGCTCTGTTACACGATCAAAGAAGCAGGTTATGAACGTAAGTCTCGTGCCCGCCAGAGAGCGCTCACGCTTGCTAACACAAACCTCCCCCCGGGCCCCGCCTGCGCGTTTAAGTGTTATCAGAAAACACAGGGCGTTAATAAAGCGCTCCCCATCTATTATGATCGAGGCGTCAGATACAGTTATAAGTCTCGTGCCCGCGCGCTCACGCTTACAGAGAGCTCTTCCGCCCAGAGCGCTGCTCGCGCGTCAAAGTGTGGTAAAAGTATGTTCCCCATCCCTTATGATCGGGACATCTCACATAAGTCAGCTGGTTTCGGCTGTCAGCGAGCGGCCATTGCCCAGAACCGAGAGCGCGGAGGCCATTCGCCCCCTAGCGGCTCACATAGCTGCGTGGGAAACTATCCGAGGGATTTCAGAATGGGTGTTGAGCACAATAAAGCAGGGCTATACACTTCAATTAATTCGCCGTCCCCCGCGCTTTCAAGCCCCGACCGCGACGATAGTGAATGCGGAAGTAGCACACCTACTTCACGCAGAAATAGCAAAGGTGCTGTGCAAAGGGGCTATAGAAAAGGTACCGCCTTCTCTGAGCGAGTTAGGCTTTTACAGCCGATATTTTCTCGTACCCAAGAAGGACGGAGCCTTCAGACCTATCTTAGATCTGAGATATTTGAACAAAGTGCTTGCAAAAAGACCGTTCAAAATGCTTACGACCAGGAAAATCCTCACGCACGTTCGCCCGAGGGACTGGTTTATTTCTCTAGATCTGAAGGATGCCTATTTTCAGATTCAGATAGTACCCCGTCACAGGCAATTTTTGAGATTCGCCTTCGACGGTCAGGCATATCAATACACCGTCCTGCCGTTCGGCCTGTCCCTGGCACCCCGTACATTTACAAAGTGCATGGACGTGGCGCTCGCCCCCCTGAGAAGTCAGGGGCTGCGCATAATGAACTATCTGGACGATTGGCTGATATTGGCACAGTCAGAGACAGAACTACTATCTCACAGAACAGTGCTTCTCAGTCATCTGGAAAGCTTGGGTCTCACGATCAACTGGACCAAGAGCTCATTACTGCCCAGCCAGTGAATTTCCTTTTTAGGAATAGAACTGGACTCGGTGACCATGACGGCTCGTTTATCGACACAGCGCGCGCGCCGTGTTCGCCACCTAGCCGCATCTTTCCAGAAGGGCAGCTTTCTTCCTTTGAAAACATTTCAAAGGATGTTGGGCTGTATGGCATCAGCTGCAGCGGTGCTCCAGCTGGGCTTACTGCGCATGCACCCGCTCCAACGCTGGTTGAACGCTCGCGCGCCTCGCCGAGCCTGGGTGTCTGGCGGCCAGAAAATCAGAGTGACTTAGACCTGCATAACAGCTCTGCAGCCCTGGTTAGTGGCCGACTGGTACCAGCAGGGAGTAATGATGGGAACCATCTCTTATCGGAAGGTCATCTCGACAGACGCGTCCAACTCGGGTTGGGGCGCGCTGTTCGAGGGCAGACCGGCCTTTGGCCAGTGGTCAGACCAGGAGAAGGGTTTTCACATAAACTGTCTGGAAATGATAGCGGTCGAGAACGCGCTGAAGTGCTTCCTCCCGTTCATACAGGACCAGCATGTTCTTGTCCGCTCAGACAACACATCTGTGGTATCCTATGTAAACCGTCAGGGCGGTGTCAGATCCAGAAATCTCTGCAATCTGACGGAACGCCTCCTTATTTGGTCACAGATGAACCTGCGCTCGCTGAGGGCGGCGCATGTGCCTGGCCATTTGAACGACGGCCCAGACAAACTGTCCAGGGACAATGTTCCCCCAGGGGAATGGTCCCTGCACCCCCAAACGGTCCAGAAACTGTGGCGCCTATTCGGCAGAGCGGAAGTCGACCTGTTTGCGTCAAAAGACAACGCTCAATGCCCGACGTTCTTCTCGAAGGATGAGGACAGGCTGGCCCAGGTTTGGCCCAGCCTCCCGCTATATGCTTTCCCTCCGGTCTCTCTGTTGCCACAGGTGATCAAGAGAATCAGGGAAACGCGCCACTCGGTGCTCCTCATAGCCCCGCGTTGGGAGAATCAGACTTGGTTCCCGGAACTGGCACGGCTGTCACATACAGCTCCGTGGCCGATTCCGGTGAGGGCAGATCTCCTCTCTCAGGCTCGCGGCACGATCTGGCATCCCCATCCAGAGCGCTGGTCTCTGCATGCATGGTTGATCAACGGGTACTCGTTGCCCTGCCAGAAGGAGTGATGAACACGATCACGCAGTCTAGAGCCCCTTCCACGAGAAGGCTCTACGCGTCTAAATGGTCGGTGTTCTCTGGATGGTGCACCGACAGAGGTCTGGACCCACGGACATGCGGGGTGGCGCAGCTGCTCACCTTCCTACAAGAGCTGTTGGATAAGGGAAGGTCCCCATCCACGCTCAAAGTATACGTGGCGGCCGTGGCAGCTTTCGCGGAATCGACGCACGGCCAGTCACTGGGAAGACATGAGTTGGTCATCCGCTTCCTTAGAGGAGCTAGAAGGATGAATCCGCCGCGCCCCCCGTCGGTTCCCATGTGGGATCTTTCACTGGTCCTCGAGGCCCTGAAAGCTTTTCCATTTGAACCACTAGACTCCGTGGGGTTGAAATATCTATCACTAAAAACCGTTTTTCTGACTGCACTAAAAACCGTTTTTCTGACTGCACTGTCGTCAGTAAAACGTGTTGGGGATCTGCACGCGCTGTCTTGAGTTCGGACCAAATGACTCTAAAGTCATCCTCAGACCTAGACATGGTTATGTCCCTAAAGTGATGGGCACTCCATTCAGAGCGCAAGTTATTTCGCTGTCAGCTCTCCCAGCATCTGACAGCGAAAGTGATGTGAATCTCCTCTGCCCTGTCAGAGCGCTGAGATTTTACATTACGCGCTCCGCCTCCTTCAGGCGTTCGGAACAGCTTTTCGTTTCGTTTGGTGGGCGCGCCAAGGGGCTCGCCTCCTCGAAACATAGCCTGTCCAGATGGATAGTGGACGCTATAGCGGCAGCATACGCGACAAAAGGTCTGCAATGCCCTCTGGGCATCAGGGCTCATTCCACGAGAGGCGTGGCCTCGTTGTGGGCATGGTCCAGTGGAATTTCTATCCATGACATATGTGTAGCGGCGGGCTGGAGCTCCCCGTCTACCTTTGTCAGGTTTTATAACCTAGAAGTTCCTGCCTTGCAGGCTAAACTGTTGTCAGTCTGAAAAAGAGGTGTATTCTGCCCAGATCTCCTGCTCAGATCACTTTCATGACTCAGCTCTCCTGGTCGAGCTGCACTAAGTAGGGTATGTGCCATATGACTATACAGACCGGCGCGCTGCTCTGTATTCCCTATGTGTGCTTATGTACAAGTGATGGCCCGCGTGGCTGGCCACCTTATTTTTTCCTCTTATGGGGTTCCCCTCAAGCTCGGGGTCTCATGTGGATGCTTGGCGCGCACGGCATTGACAAAGTGTTCCCGTAGCGTAAGCTAAACTTACGTAATACGAGAGAACCACTCGTAAGAGAATGATACTCGGTTACTAACGTAACCTCGGTTCTCTCTAGAGAGGGAACGAGTATTGCGTAACCGGCCGTGCTCGCGCCACGAGCGACTTCGCTTCAGTCGTCGAAAAAACAGAGAATTCAGCCTACAGACCCTATTTTATACGCTAAGCCACGCCTATCTGGCGGGCTGTGACGCTATAAAGGCGCGGGCGCCCTTCATTGGGCGTGACGTCACGCCGGGCTCACTGGTAGGCTGCAGCAGTTGCCCGCAGGGCAGCCAATGAGCACGCGTTTTTATGTTTATGTTTTTAATATTGACTATTGTACTGTATATGGTTACTTGCGTTGTTTTATTTTAAATGTACATTTTCTCTGGAATTTACACTATTGTCATTGTGTAGCACGAATTTACTCTAAAGTAGCCTACTTGAATTTATGAATGTAGTCATGTTTTATAAATGATTAGTTCATTAACTAATAATTTATAAATGACATAACTGAATAACAAAACATTTATATAAAATGTTATCATACCACTTTTTATTCATTTATGAATATATAGTCATGATGTTTTGTAAATGATTAGTTCGTCAACAATAACTAATAACTTATAACTGAGTTAACAAAACCTTTATAAAATGTTACGGTTATCATACCACTTATTAATAATTAATGAATGTACAGTAATGTTTTGTAAATGATTAGTTCATCATTAACTAATAACTTATAAGTAACTTATAATTGAACGTTACGTTATTATAAAGTGTACCAATTCAAGGAATCTAGCTAGTTAGTTGTTGACAAGCTGCTAGCTGTAGACTACTGAATTGCGATGGTTGTGTTAGCTATCTTATTCGGGAATCACCTGAATGTGTGTTCTCAAATTCGTGTTTGATGTCTTCGAAGTTGAGAGCAGCTTCTTTTTTGGATTGCACAATAAGCACCTAAAGACATACTTTTTCTTTGCTGTCTCAATCAATATCATGTACTTCTCGAGGTACGGCCATGGCGACTCCCCCCTCGGGATCAATTCCTCTCTGTCCTCACCCTCTGCCATCTTTCCATCAAGTAAATTTCTTGCGTGTCACGGTCACCCCAAGTAGAGTATGTGATGTCTCCTTCCGGAGCAGAAGGTTGCGAAAAGGAGCAAAAATCTGGTTGCCAACCGCCGTAAAACACAAAGAAGAAGTTGTCACCGGCTTCTCGGCAGGTCCGTGTAGGGCGGTGGGTGGTGTCACTTGATGATCCAGGATCAGTGATCCTTAGCAGTTGTATTAGCATCCGATTTGAGCTTGTCCTTCAGAAAATGTAGCTTCAGCTTGTGTGGACGCTACCGCACTACTTGATCAACAAAAGAGCTTCGCTACTGAAAGCTATTTGATTCAGAAAACAGCGACGCTACCACCACGCTATTGAGAAATGTAGTTAAGCTAGTAACAGCGACGCTACTGCCCAACACTGGAGGAAATTAAGCATGTTTTAGCTTTGATGCATGTAAACATGTTGTAGGAGACTCCTCAACAACATTAGGAAACTTTAAAATAGCATAATAGGGGCCCTTTAAAAAATCCTCTAATGATAAAATCGTCTCTCTCGTTCGTTTTTCAATCATTCATATGTTCTCTCCACCCATTCCTGTGATGTCACACACAGTGAGTAATTCACAGCTTCACAGACAGCGTATTTAAAATGAATAGCTTTTGACACCATCTATTTTTTTAGCCAAAAGAAAGCTGTTAATTTGCAAAGAGAAGACAACTCACAAGTTAACACAGTATGTGTTCTTAGCATGATGAAACGAACACACGAAACACCCAAACTACTCAACTAAAGCAGATGCAGACAAGTGATGCACAAATATATCTGAATAGCCTTTGAAATACATTGCTGTTTCATAACATAGGCTTAAACAATAGATGCATTTTCTAATCAGACAAATAAATTAAAGGGGTCATGACATGAGAAACCAAATTTGCCTTGATCTTTTGGTATATAAGAGGTCTTTGTACCACTAAAACTTCCTGCTAGTATAATAGCTTAAGACGTATACCCCAGTATAAACGAACAATTTATTTAATCAAGCTCTAAATACGGCTCGTTGGGGATCCATGGTACAAAGTGACGTCACGGTACGAAGTGACGTACCCGTCCTTTGCATATGTCCGCCTCAAGAGCAAGACGACGTGCTTAAAACTTTTGCTTAAAGATCAGGCCGTGCCGACTATTCTAGGCCCAACAACGATGCCGCACACTGTAAGTAATGTATTTCATCTTAAAACTACTTTTTAAAACGTTAATTGCAGCTTCATTCATTATGAATAATCAGAGTGTTTTTACTTAGTTTACTTGCATATTGTTTTCAGAGTCTGTCATGTTCAGGGCAGGCCCCGTATTAAATGATGCAGGATGTCAAACTGACCGATTCACTCAGACAAATAATGTTCAACTGTTAGCAAATTATAGGTTGATTACGCAACAATAGCCCGTTTTCAAGTGTCTTGGGTTACAAATGACATATAAATTCAAAATAGTTTCACACTTTCCATGTGGACACGGGCCGATCCATTCTTAGTTGTTGTGGTGATGGTTAATTTTCTTCTGATTCCTCATCTGATTCCGGCTCAAACATACAGTATTGGGGTTGTATCATTGCAAGAGCCATCGCCTCGCACGTAGCAATCGGTAGCACCCGCTACTAATATAAACAGTTCCGCAGAATCCGCACATGTTCTGTCTAGGGGGCATTAATAATTTATGTGTAAGCACTGACGTTAGCCAATCATAACAGTGGGCGTTAACACTGAACTCTTAAAGGGGAAACGACCCCAAAACAGACTGTTTGAATCAGAGGATGGGAAATAGGGTGGGAAAAGGTCATAAATCACTCAATTTTAAAAGGTTTTTGTCCAAAAAGCTATAGTAATACTATAATCGCACCTAAGGGAACATAATAAAAAAATTTAAAAAAACCATGTCATGACCCCTTTAACAGTTTGTATAATCTGAATTTTAGAATGATTGTCATTTATTTGACAGATGTGTGGGGCTTCAGCACAACCAGCTAAATCGAGGGAAAGTTTTACAGTAAAGTCTGCTTGCAGAGTCATGTCTTTATCAGACTGAACATGAAAATCCTAAAGACCAGCATCTGTTGCAGTCTGTCGTGTCCGCCAATAACAGGTATTCAGATCTCAACCATTGAGCAAACACTGTGAATGCCATCTGTAGAGACTCGGCCTTGGACAATATGCAGCATTGAGGTTTGTTGAAGTCATAATTTCTTCAAAAATGCAGACACAGAAACAGCTTAGATAAAAACGTAACCTTTTGAAACCATTTTATTTATTTTGCAGTCATCTGAAAAGCAAATACTTCATTCGCTTTCAGAGTCAGCTCTCAAACCTTTACCTTACTCTGAGACCAAAGAATGAACTGTCCAGCAGAGTTTAGTCCCAACCTGCTTCAGCAAACCTTCCTTTGTATATTCAAGGGATCCTGAAGAGCTTGATGAGCTGATTCAGGTGTGTTTAATTAGGGTTGGAACTAAACTCTGCAGGACAGTGGCAGGAGTGGACAGGAGCAGGATTGAAGACCTTTGCTTTAAATTATATTAAAAACAGTTTTTTTGTGTACAAGCAGAATTTTACAATGATTGCCATTTATTTGACATATGTGTGGAATTCAGCATAACCAGCTACATCCAGGGACAATATTTCTGGTATAGATCAATGTTTTTGATCAAATAAATGAAGCTTTGGTGAGAATAAAAGACTTCTTTCAAACACATTCAAAACTTTGTAATTATAGTGTATATACTTGCTATACATGCAAAATCTTTAAAGTCATGCTAAGAGATTAGGACATGAGAGGAACACGAGGTCCAGAGTCGTTTCCTGCCTTTTAAGCAAAATTAAAAGTATCTGTCATTGATTTTCGACCTTGTTTAGTCAGCCTCTAAGCTCTGGAATCATTTAATCAAAACTTAGCCAACCCTTCCCACACAATCACGCAAATAGATAAGGCAACCATCACTAGATCTATTAAGCTCAACCACCATTTTCCTCTTTGCTTTAATGAGTAATAGCACAGTTCCTTCTCAACACATACATCATGAAACAGCTGTAATTTCCCGCAGTATGAAAAGCCCTGTCTTAATGTTTTAATTTAACTGGGGAATGTGGTATAAAACAAGTTATTAATTTAGTCTCGCAACTCTTGGCAGGTCTATAATATCCAGAGAAAGCCACAATACACGTTAGCACTCCCATTCATCCCATTGGCAGTTGCTCAGACTTGCCACTGGAGCCGCATACTAAGAAAATATCATGACAACACTGCAACTATCCTGTAAATCCATTTCACATTTTTAAGAGACCACAACAAAAACATCTATTACACTATACATGTCTTGATGATGTCAATGATTTCTTGGATTTCTGTTATTGGATTTAAAATAAAGACTACTCCTTCGTCTTCGTGAGTGTTCAGCACAGCAACCGTGACAATAAAGTGTTAAGGTGATGATACACAGGGCAACTTTTTGAGTAATGTTGCTGGGCAATGTTTCCGTCAACGGGCAACCAGATGAGACACGGGTCCCACAACCGATCTAAATTATCCCAATAGAAATTTGTTGCCCATTTTCAATGGGAAAGTGCCCAAGCAACAATCGCTCGGCAAGATGTACACTATGTAACTTTTTGTTGTTGTTCAAAATTTTTAAAAAAAAATTGAATAATGAGTCAATACACCATCAATCCTTCTTCCAAAACAGGTTGTCGTCTTACTCTGGTTCACTGTGGTAAGCCTAGTAAAAGTATTTATTTAAACCTAGCGGAACGGTTTTCATGGGAGATTGCGTAAATACGTCAAATGTAAGTGGTTGTCTCGTCATATCCTTAAATAAATAAATCTGTTGCTCTGGCTACTTTGACGTGTGTATGGAGTGGGAGTGGCATAGATTCGTTGTCACAATGAGCGAGAAATGTTGACGTGGAACAATCTAAATCTAGAACAGCTAGCAAAAAGAGACCGCGACAGAGCTCGCAGTAAAATGACAATCAACACTGGGTTGGCTTTTCGGAGATGGTGAGAACTGAGGGATTTGATTAAAGATGCTATTTTTATTATTCAACAGGTAATATTCCTCCGCCCAGGCGAGCAACCACCAAGAAAAGGTGCTAACACCAATTCTCGCCCAGGACAACTGGAAGCTGCTAGGGACTGGAAGATGCTGGCTGATCTTGATCAACGGCTTATTTTTCCACCTGAGTTTGCCACCACTAACCTACGACCAGATATTGTTTTGTGGTCTGGATCAGCACGCATTGTTCAACTGATAGAGTTAACAGTGCCATGGGAGGATGCGGTAGATGAGGCATATGAGAGGAAGAAACTGCGGTATGCTCATCTGGCCACTGAAGCTGAACAGCGAGGATGGAGAGTCCAGGTTAATCCAGTGGAAGTGGGTTGTCGAGGTTTTGTGGCACACTCTACAACCCGGTTCCTCAGAGACGTCGGATTCAGTGGCCAAGAGTTGTGTCGCACAGTAAAGCAGCAACTGGCTGTGGTTGAGACGGAAAGATTCTAGCTGGCTGTGTACAGGCCGCCATGCTACGGTTTCGTACAATTCTTGAAAACTTGAAGAGTCTGTTGGTTTATTTGTATAGGTTGTATAGTATTTACAGTCATTACGTTCCTGTGTATATTGCGTGAATGACGGGTGGTTGGGCAGATATTGTTTTTTGCGTAGGTGGTATGCCATACGGAACCGTTGCCACTGAAACTGCATATTAACGCACCAGTGGGGCACGACAGCCTTAGTCAAACGTGTGGGCGCGTTTGGGTGTGGTTGCGAGAGAGATTGTGAGATTGTGGTTAGGTCTCAGCAGCAGGAGGGATGTAGAGGTCAGTAAGCTGGGCTGAGTTGAGTGGGGGACGGAGGGGGACGACTCTGGGACGCCAGAGTCACTGTCGAGCCCACTTGAGGTGTCGTGGGCTAGTCGACGAAAGACTGAGGATGGAAGGTGCCCACTTGAAGACCCTAGAGATGTCCCCTACTCAGCTCAATCCAGACGGTTGTCATGGGGCGACCGCACTGTGGTTGCAGCCGTTGTGTGTGCTGACGCATGTTAACATTAGACAGAAGGAGATTTACATCACCATATGGAAAGAAGCGTAAATGGATGGAGAAGCATAGGTTACTGTAAAGCTATGTCTTAGGTGGTGCTTATCTTGGCGAAAGCCGAGTACAAATCAGCATGAAGTTTTTAACATCTACTCTCGTGTAATGGAAATCAACAGGTAAGTAAGGTATTTTATTGAACTGATAAATTGCCTTATGTAGCCCTCTAAAAGAGTTCATTGTAAAACACTATCTATTGCGAAGGATCTTTTCATGGTGGTTTTTGTAGTGCTGTACTGAAATAAATGTTCTATTTTCAAGGAAGTACCATGTTGTATCATATCATCCAGAGTTGAAATTTTACTGGTTTTGGCCATCCTTCTGTTAGACTCTCTCACAAATGAATAAGGCTGAATAGCTGTCAGATGTCAGCTGTTAAATTTAAGTAGCCTACACAATTAGATAATACCAATTTAGGTCAACAAATTACCAAGCAATGCTTAATTTTGTTCAGTATGTGGTATAAATAGGTTGCATTAGCAATTAAAGAAAGAAACACTTACGCAAAACATGGTCGGGTCAAAGTGTTTTTACTGGTAATTTTTTTTACACTGTATGAAGAATTTTTGGGTATAATATGTCACCGTTTACTTTATTTTGCTATCCTCACTTACATTAACTATAGTGTCCTGCACCCACTAAAAATATAAAAAATGATATCTAGTGTCTGAATAATTTTTGGTTTGACTGTATAGGCTAAATAAAGTGTGTTTGTGTTCACGTTTTTATATCCCGATATGGACTTCAACCTGAATGCACACAAACTCATGGGGACTCGTGTCACAGTAGTAGGGGAACCTATGGTACCCGTGAGGAAACAGGCTTATAAATCATACAAAATGTGTATTTTGTGAAAATGTAAAAATGCCGAATGTTTTGTGTGATGGGTAGGGTTAGTGTAAGGGGATAGAATATAGAGTTTGTACAGTTTAAAAAACATTACGTCTATGGAGAGTCCCCACAAAGATAGTGAATCAGACGTGTGTGTGTGAGTGTGTGTGTGTGCGCGCGCGTGTGTGTGTGTGTGTGTGTGTGTTTGTGTGCGTGTTTGTGTTTGTGTCAGAATACACAACTTTTAAATGGCTGATGACAGAGAAAGACGCTTTTTGAAATCAAATGTTGTTAGTAACATGATAAAATGGGGTTAGCAGGGCGGTTAACTGGACCATGCTAACCACACTCCTATAACCTGCGATTTCCTTCACACTCACGTAAAACATATTTACTGAACTTACTGGGGACGAGAGAACATTAGGCATGCTCTAGCCTAAAAGATTGTCATCCTTGACAAAAGGTTCAGTTGTTGCTATTAAAAAAATTCCTTCAAAGTCTGAGACGAGGAACATCCGGCCAAGATTCCTATAGTGCTGAAAATAAATGGAAAAGCACCAGAAGGATGACTCACACTCACTGACTGACCCCTCCTGAGCTCTTTGGTTTGCGGTGTTATATTAGCCCAGCGCTTTGAGTCAGCGCATTCTCTCATCTCTACGGCTCACTTTGTCTGCTCACTGTTCATTCTGAACTTCCTGCTGTTTTATTTGTGCTCCACCAATACTTTGTCACAAAACAGACAGTGGTTTAAAAAAACAAATCATGGGGAGGTGAAGGAAGTTGTGAAGTGACATGAAAAGTAGGACTGGTGAAAGATAGGGTTCTCACTCCCAGGCATCCGAAACTATCTTCCAGAAAATGTTCCGGAAATTATCTGATATATTGAACATACCAGGAGTCCCAGTGGTCAAGAGTATATTTTTATAATCTCATATCAATTCTAAAAGAGGCCATTTCATATTCAATTTGATGACTAATTAATGATGACTATTAGTTTCTTTTATTCATATTAGTGTCTCAAATTGAAAATGAATGGGGATCGTGTTCAAAGGCAGAATAAAGGCGTATTTCATGCCTTTTAAATAAAGATCTCAAGGGGAAGAGTCGGATGGAATTAACTGGTCCAGGAATGTAACTAGATACATATAGCCTAACTTCAAAAGCCAAGCAGATCTAGAAGTAGAAATGTATTACTTTAAGACACAAGGTCAAACAACAACATGCAAACTAAGTGAAGAGTTAAACATTTCGTGAATTGTACAAGATTTCCAACTTTGGCAGTCTTTGGTTGCTTAGTTTGACTTGCCCACCACGGCACCGTCATCATTGTCGTTTTGCTTTTTTTATAGAAACAATAACCTTTCAGTTGGACAATGGACACTATAATTAAAACTGTTGATAGCGGCTCTCTGATGTACATACTGTGCTCCCTAACAAGGCAGTTATTTTCAGTGAATCAAAAGTACAGAGTATAGCATGACCAGTGTAGCCCGATTCCTGAAACTAATGATTAGACCATCAGAAACTAATTATTCTTATCACTACAAAGACCTGAGCAAGTTCTTTATAGTGAATCAAAAGCATATAATGTAGGACAACCATAGTAAGCTGATTCTTGAAACAAATGACACTTATGAGCTGTTGTTTTTTAGTGAATCAAAAACATACAGCACAGCACAACTACAGAATGATTCTCAATATAAATACCTCTTATGATCCAGTTCTTTTAAGTGAATCAAAAATACACACCAAAATATAATCGGGCTGATTTTGGGCCGATTTCCCCCCTTCCGACAATCCTAGCTATGTCCCGATTATCGTGACGGTTCTACCGACTTATCTTATCAGATATTCCCTTGGTGTGAGGTGTGTTAGAGTGTCCGAACCTGCTCGGAAGAACGTCGGAGCCGCCCCGATCGCGAATCCTGATGTGTGGGGGGAACACAAACAGTTATGGCGCAGCAAAAAGTGAAATTGATGTGGACAGGAGAATCAGCTTGTTGATTTGTGGCAACAGCACGAATGTTTGTACAACATGTCGTGTAAAACCTATGATAATAGACTGGACAAGGAGAAGAGTTAGTCAGCAACAGAGTAGATTTTGTATGTGTGTGTGTGTGTGTGTGTGTGTGTGTGTGTGTGTGTGTGTGTGTGTGTGTGTGTGTGTGTGTGTGTGTGTGTGTAGTGGCGGCTCCTGCAAAATCTCTCAGGGGGGGGCAAATGTTTGGATGATTGATAAGGATAAGGTCCACCCATGCAATGGATAAATTAACAGCTTATCTTAAATTTCAAAGTACAATGCTAGGAGTAAAAAAGACTGCTATACCATCCTTTCCTAAATTGATTTTAAAAACAAAGTGAGATTTTCCAACACTCGAGTATTTAAATGGTCAGCAATGAATACCTCTTTAGACAGCCTCTGCTTGTCTTCTTCTCCCAAGGCCCTCCTAGATCTTGTTGTTCCTGTTGCTACTTGCTCCTGAAATATCCTGATTACTACGACGGCTGAATTAATGACACGATAAAATTAACTGTGTTCGCCATGACGTTCAAGTTCAACTGACCTCAACAACTCGCGAGATGTCCCAACAGTCTCTCTCGCTCTCGTTCTCTTTTATTTTTTATTTTTTAATCACATTTGATAAAGATATTAAAGTAGTGTTTAATTTTTTCTTGTTGTTCAAATTCAAAATTGTTTTCAAATATAATTTGTCACTTAATCTTAAAGATTTTTAATAGTGTATGTTTGTTCCCACCAATCGCTGCACAAGTTAAGGATACGTATAATGACGTAAGCACGTTAGTGCGAGCCCTCCCGGAACACATAGAGAATGCATTGCAGTGTCTGCAGTTCGAAAAAAAACTTCTTTGAATGTAAGTCTATGGGAACACTCTGGGCGATTCTCAGCCAGAGTGAAATCGCCCAAAAAGAGGCGGTACTCCACAGAACGTGACATGACGCTGGTTGGACTATATCCAGAGGCACAGTGACTGCTAGCGTAACCTATTTTTTTACGGTCTATGAGCGTAACTCTGTGGTTGAATGAGATTGTGAATGTGATTGAAAAAGTCCCTTTCACACTTTGGTGGTGCGTCGCCCAATCGCCCTAATGAAGAAACCGCCCCTGTGTGTAGTGGTTATCATTGCCCACCATGCTTATTCTGAAGTCTCGCGAGATTTCCTGTGTTCACAGTCCAGACTCTGGTTGAAAATTTGTTGTCTCGTGTAGGGTATCTGGTTAAATCATGGGTCGTTCATCTGAACACATATGAATGCACATTCCTTCTGAAATCACAAAGCGTTTAGCCTCTGAACTCATGGGGGCAAAATAAACATTAGGCTCCGGCCAGTCTGCAATAGGTGATTCGGGTGACAATTTTAGGGCACCCAGAGGTTTACTAGACAACAAGACACCGAGCTCCACAGAGATGTGTTATCACATCACATCGTCAAACCACTTGAGAAATGTATAAACATGTATCTAATTTTCACATCTCATGATTTTCCTTCGGATGTTGTTTTGGCCTTTGTTTTCTTGTAAACTCTAATGGGTTAATGTTTTAGACTTTGCATACAAATATGCAAACCATATTTGGTCTCTTTGAATTCCAATCTTCGTTCCCCATTTGTTAATTTACATTACATTTTGTTAACTTTGTGACACAAGGGTATTATAAGAATCGAAGATTCTTTCTCTTAAAACACCCAATGAAATTGCAGATTCAAATGTGCTGTCTGAACACAAAGAGTCATAAAATCTCCCTCCAAAGGGACCACTTCGGATTGGCTCACATACCCCAAGAGGGTGTGACATCTTCACCCCTTATAAATGACTGATAGAGATCAGTGTCTCCCTCTTACTTCTCCTCTCTTCCTCATCACCATGTAACTGCTTCGCGTCCCCCTCCGGGGATCTTTTTCCTTTGTTTGTTTGTTTGTTTCTTTAAGTTTTATTTTCCATTTTCGAATTGTCCTTGGTTCATTTCCACCGACGATGTGAAATGAACTTAGCCTGAATCATCAATCGACAACTTCACCTTAAACGGACATTCAAAATCGCCACGCTTGGCTCGCTCTGGAAGAGCGAGTGAACACGTGACGTTCCTAGGATCGAGCCACACACGCCTTCTTCATATCAGCCACACAAAAGCGCTATAAATGTGCAAGTATTTCGTTTACTAATGCCGGGCGTACACCAAAGGATTTTCACAGTCCCAGACTAAAGACCGGCAGTCTTTAGGAATCTTACTGGAGTCTCGGCGCGCTCCCGTCGTCTCGATCGTTAAATGTGATGTGATAATCTGCAGTCGGCGCCCCGATTTATGCCAGTCTTTCTCTAGTCTTTCATAACAAACATGTTTGATATTATCGCAAGTCTTTAGTCTGAGACTAAAAACCAGAGGTGGAAAGTAACGAATTACATTTACTCGCGTTACGTAATTGAGTAGTTTTTTTGTGTACTTCTACTTTTTAAAGTAGTTTTTAAAATCTGTACTTTTACTTTTACTTAAGTACGTTTTCTTTGAAGTATTGTACTTCGCTACATTTGAAATCATATCCGTTACTGAGTAAAAAATAATAATACAAGGGGGAAAAAAAAATCACACACTCCGGAAACTACTGAATTGATTGAAGGGCGGGAGAACAAACGCGCAAAAAAGTTGACGCAGACCCAGCTGAAGCTGAAAGCTAAGCGCCAAGCGAATTATGGCCAGTATGAAAAGTAGAAAAAAAGCGTGGTTGTCCTCGAGGATAGATATCCAATTTGCAAAAAATGTGGACACAAAGTGGCTGCAAAAAGAGGATATAGGACACCATCCCTCCTGCAGATAAAGGTATGTCCCGATTTACGTGATGCAAAGGGAATCCCAGAATCCAGTCATGAAAATGGAATTCACTTAATGCAGATGTCACGTAAAACATGCAAAATAATGGATGGATGAATACATGGAAAGTAGAACTGTGCAATAAATCCAATCGCGACATGGTCTGTGGATATTTAAGCTAAGCACAAAAATACTGCAAGTAAATATATAACCCTATTTGTTCTGCTGAGCTGCGTTTGTCTACTACATACTCAAGTACTCGTGACGTTCATGGTGTTTTCAGCGTCTCACAAACAATTTGAGGAATACATGAACATTTCCAGAGCTGCTCTGAGAGAACGCCTAATGAGCATTTTCATAATTTTATTTGAGAAAATCCATTGTCAAATACACTTTTAACAGGTCTTCACAACCCGTCAAAATAAAAGTTCGGTTTTACTAGGAGAAATTATGACATAAATATATTACTATTGTAGGCATACAGTAGAACGTAGCTTACTTCTCAAAATAATAATAATAACAATAATAATACATTTTATTTGAACATTATTTATAGGAATATTTTTTTTGTCCATGGTTTAATTTAGTAAATCTTTTTTTTGCAGCGCTTCCACAAAAAATAAAAGGACACAAGTTTAAATTTACATTTGATTAGCCTACCACCGTTTTGGATAATATATTTGGATTAAATTATAAAAAGTAGGGGTGTAACGATACACAAAACTGACGGTTCGGTTTTCCCACGGTTTTGACGGTTCGGTTCGGTTTAGAAAGCTAAAAAAAAAAATTAAACAGTGGTTTAATGAAAAAATTGTGTCTTTGTCTTTAAATTAATTCAATTACAAATAAACGTTTTGCAAGGATTAAAAATCTGCTAATGCTGTATAGTGAGCCGCACATTACTATAACATTAAAGGTTAACAACAGAGCCTAAATTTAGATGCTATTTATTTTTTAGATATAATAATCAACACCCAACACATTGTATGAAAACATGTAAACTGAACATAAGGCAGTTTTTGCATTAACTTTACTCTAATTTGTTATTGAAATATAATAATTTACACAGTTGCTGTCATTTTCATTAAAGATATTTTAAACGTACTTTAAATAATCAAGATATAATTAACAGGTTAAGTAAAAATATAATATATAGGATAATATTGTGCATTTATTTAGTGCAAGAGTTAATTTCTCTAGGAACCAACAAGTTGTGGACACTTAATCACTAGCCTGCTGAGGTAAATATAATGCTAGTGACAAGCTATGCAGTTTTATTGACGTCTTTGCGCTGCTGAAACGCTGATTGAGCGATTACACGAGTTGTGATGCCTTTCAGTAAGTATACTGTATTTTTCAACATACCTTCAGGTGTCCATTCATGTTTATTCTGTAACTGAGGAAGAGATGATCGCGTTTACTCCGCGCTGCCGCTACTGTTACAATCCGCGGTGACAGATAGTTTTAAACTGTGGGTACAGATTGTCAATTTACATCCATGTGGACAGATTGTTAAACTGTGCCTAGTTTTGTAAAACTGTGCACACGGTAGTTTATTTTTCTTCTGTAATGAGCTTCGAAGCAGCTTCGAAGCTTGGCTGTCCATCTAGTGAAAAATGTTGGTACTGCGGCCAAATAAAATCTTACTGAAAGCTCATTTTTTTGAGATATCAACCTAAAATTTGGAACACAACTTCTTCAGATTTTTGGCTTACATTTTCTGGCAGTTTAGAGTAAAATATATTTTGTAATATATATATTTTATATAAAACATAATTATATTTTTACATTATTCATTTTCATAAACTCAAACTTGTATAACTTTTTTTCTGTTTCACTTTCATAACTTCATAATACTTCACTTCAACATTAATCTGGCAAATGTCTTCTTTAAAACAAGACCAACCATAGGTCTATATTCGAAAGCATTCTTGAATTACAACCATTTAAGTTTGAATAGTGATTTTCATGTCTATGCGAAAAAAGGGGGAGTGACAGTTAAAGGGTTAAACAATATTAAACTATAATATCTATATCTATAATATCTAAAATATAATTTATATATAAAAACTCTCCTACAGTCCAGTCACCATCAGTCGCGACGGTCGCGACTCGCACGTATTTTCATTTAAACGTCACTCACTGACGTTTTCCTAACCAGAAAAAAAAACGATTGCCCTGCTCTGCCTCTGATTGGCTAGTACTCATTGCCATCTGGGTCAGAGCCAATTAGAAGCAGGATGTGGGTGGGGAAAGGGGAGAGATAGAGGGAACAGGCAAGACAAACTCCTACGTTTAAATAACATATAGAAAATATCTGCTTGACAACGAGCTGAGAACAAGCTCAAATAAGCAACTACACTTTAGAAACAAGCCCAAAAAAAAAAACGCGATCCGCGACTACCAATATTTGTAAGCGACTTTACAGCAAAACAAGCCCAAAGTCGCTTATAATAAGCGGACTTGGCAACACTGATTCCAGGTCCAATCAATGAGCCGGGCTGGGCGGGGCCGGGGTAGCTTGCAGGGCGGGGCGTGTTCGGTACGCCATGAGAGTATCGCCATTCGAATCGTGGGTTCTGTATCGCAGTTCTTCGGTTTGGTTCGAATATCACCCTAATAAAAAGAAACATTAATTTTCTGAATAAAATACATTTCATAGGACAATATTATTCTTAAACATTTTAATAAATTATTAATGTTAAAAAATAAGTTGTTAATCTAATTCATTATTAATTATCAAATTTAATTGATTAGACATGTTTTATTGAAATTTTAATAAACAAATTATTTCAAGTTTGTTATAATAAAAGCATTTGTTCAACCAAAAAAAAATCCTGTTTTCATTAATTTAACTGTCATTTTAACTGATGATAATAATAATAATAATACCCATAATTTAATAATACAGTTTATTTATTTAACAATTGATTAATACTGTAAACCGTGATATTTTCTGAGACGTTACCATACTGTGAAAATCTTATACCATTACAACCCTACACGGGAGGGTCCCCCACCCCACCCCCGCTGTTAAAAAAGTAACTCAGTAACTTTTACTCTGAGTCAATTTTAAATGAGCTACTTTTTACTTTTACTTGAGTAGATTTTTAGACCGGTACTTTTACTTGTACTTAAGTAAAATTTCATTGAAGTAGTAGTACTTTTACTTGAGTAGAATATTTTATTACTCTTTCCACCTCTGCTAAAAACTGTGAACCCAAGTCTTTAGATGTGAGCTGATAATCTTATAAAGTCTTTTCTAAATCTTTTCAAAGTCTTTAGGTGTACAGAAAGCATAAGCTTTCATTGCAGTAAGATTTGTTTACCCCCGTTTAGGGTGATGTTGATTTCCTGTGGTCTCTCAGAGGGTTTTGTCCAGGTGAATTTTGCAGAACTGTGATCCATACGGATCTCTCTCTCTCTCTCTCTCTCTCTCTCTCTCTCTCTCTCTCTCTCTCTCTCTCTCTCTCTCTCTCTCTCTCTCTCTCTCTCTCTCTCTCTCTCTCTCTCTCTCTCTCATTCTCTCTCTCTCTTTATTGATGCATTCTTTTCCATTGTCGTTGTACTTTTTTGTAAATAAATTTATTGTTTGTTATAACCTGTATACGTAACTTTGCCTTTATTAAATGCATTATATTAATTTATTGATTCTGTCTCTGCTCATACAAGTCCCTTTAATGTATACAATCCAAAGCTACGTGCTTTACAAATTTATTGATAGCCTACTTAAAGAATCGTTATAGAACAGGAAAGCTGTTCCTTCTGGCCAAGGGAATAGCTTCTCCTGAAAGTCTATAAAGTAGGATAATTTTGTGAAGTTTTGATTGAGATCGAATGATCAGGTTTTTGCTGGACGAAAAGATGATTAGGTCACAAATTAATCACCTTAAAGAGTATCCGGACGATCGATCTATGATAGGCATAATTGATATATTAAATATTTAATTATAATCCATTTTTATTAAGTATTGATATGCAATTGAGCTAATTTTAACCTATCTGTAAAATATAGTCTACATATGCAATTAATTATAATCCTTTGTGTTAATTGCGTAAGTACATATATGAATGCAGATGCAGGGAAATATTATCCCTTTTTGGGAGATTTAACATGTATGAGTATCTGGGTCAAACCCGTATGAACGATTATTAATTGTAAATTACTAATCTTTGAATACGTAGGCTATCCCCAAAGCCTGACCCAGGTTTTGTTACATGTCACATCGTGGCATACTAGAGGAGCAAAACAGTTAAATCTAGGATTTTTTGTCCTCATGTTTGCTATCACATTTTGAAAATCTTATAAGATGTAAAAAAAAAATGTTGGTGTGTACCCAGCATAAAACAAATTACTTTTATGAGCTGGTACTTCTGAGTGAATCATAAACAGCTTGACCAATGTAGCTTAATTCCAGGTTTGATTCATTCTTTAAATTATTTGGAAGTAATACAGGGCAGAGTTTAAGACCGAGTAGGCAAAGAATGTGTAATGAAAATGGACCTTACAACTTAAATATACTCAAATAACCTGCTACTTAAAACAAATTGAAATGCTTCTGAATCGAAACAAAACAGGAAATCTGTATCGATACCCTTCCCTAACCATGAGCAAGAGTTTTTAATAACAGTAACATTTGCCCTCTTATTTCATATAGTCTCATACGGGCCAAAAATTATGTCCAGGTTTGACAGGTGCAGAACAGAAGCCATGTTAAAGATCACAGCAATGTGCTCAGCACTTCCTGTTCGTTTCCCCTTTTTTGGGTGTCCATTACAGGTGAGGAAATAAATGTGTGAAAATCTAGTGGGAAGTGTGACTCCAACTGCCTCCTGTTCTGGATCTCAGATGCCACCGAGTCCTGCTGTGACACTAAAGTCACACCACTTATCTCCCCTCTGCCACTTTGGCATTGGTGGGATTGTCCTGCAGTGTTAATGCCTCATCATAGCCTGCTAGTTTTCATTCAGTACCACTACTGTACCGTGTCACTCTCCGAACTGCTACCGAAGTACATTAACATGGAGCAAATGCTAATTTTCAGACGATTTTCTTGTTGAATGATCAAGGCGATCTGTTTTAATTGAATGACACACAGCAGGAAGAGAATAATAAAGGAACAGGAAAGAAGTGACATCCGAGTCTTGTTCATTGAATAATGAATGCAAAGCTGTCACGGCAACCTCCAATAATGATGGAAAAACTGTTGCTTAAACAACACTGCACAAGTTATAACTTGCGCAAGGATTACTGATATATCTCCCTGCCGAAATAGCCCTGGCTGGTGCTTCCGGAGCTCTGAGAGAGATTGTAAATGGGATCTCATTTGAGGGGCAAGGTGGGCGACCACAGCGAGGCTGTCACTGGAACAACAACAACCAACAAAGAAATACTGTGAATAGTTTAGGTGCAAGTCTACAGGGGTCTAAGCTATTAGGGTGATGAAATGAAATACTTTTAAGTGCTTAGATCTCCAGCCGTCCAACTAATAAGGGCATTCTTTGCCCTTAGTTCAAACCTCTGTGGAGGTGGGAGCAAGGAAGTCCCATTTAAGCATAAACCATTATGCCAGCTGCTGACTGGCCCATACGTTACACAACTTTCTGGCTTTGATGTCACAGAGTTTCTATTAAAGATTTAGTCGTTTCCCTTCAAGCACTACACACAGGATCCTGAAGCTGAACCATCTCCTTAAGGTTCACTCTGAATAACAAATCTGCCTGGCAGGGATTCAAGTTTTATGTTATGCTTTAAAAATGCAAAAATGAGATGGCATATTGCGGTGTATAAGAGAAGGCTTTTCTTTTCTATCACCCTTGTCAATTTGAAGTTTGATAAATATTTTACTCATCCATGATTTAATTGTTTTTCGCATGGTACATAATAGGGCTGCACGATATATCGAAATTATTGAAATAACGCAAATGTTCATATAGCAATATCTCACAATAACTGAATTATTTTGATACTTCAAAAGATTATGAAAAAGTCAAAGTTTCTGGTCGACGCAGACAGCAGAGAAAAGACTAGACACCTGACTGTTACATACATGTGACATGCTTAATGTTATTGGGTGAAGTAGGGCCTACTCATGCACATAGGAAGCAACCTCTCGGACAGCGCATGATCACGATTTCAGTTCTCTTCCGTAGCTTAAATGGCCAAATACAAAATGCCCATCTTGGTGAGTATTCATGTTAATACAGTCAGTTATATCTTAAAGGGTTAGTTCACCCCAAAATTAAAATTATCCCATAATTTAGTGTTAAGACTTTCTCCTTTCACCCAAACACAATCAGTAATTATATTAAAAAATTATCATTTATAATGGGAGTGAATGGTACCCTAGATTTTGAATCCCCCCAAAAAAGCGCATCCATCAATCATGAAAGTTATCCATAGGACTCCAGGGGGTTAATAAAGTGAAGTGAATCGATATGGATCGATTCATCTATCAAAAGGTGTTCGATACATATATTTTTTTTCCAAACACCTATATTTTCGACACTCTCCACATTTTCACACAATGTCAATCTATGCATTACCTGCGCCACACTTTCACGTTTAAACTTCACCAGTCAGGGCTCTACAATAAGGACTGCCCACGGCCAGTGTGAAAGACGGTACTGTCTCTGTCCCAATCGGGGCAGTGCTGAATCTTCACAAAACTTTATCATTTGCATGCATTTTAAGCCTGGCCAATGTAAGCATTCGAGTGCAAAAGGTAGCAAAAGATAAATTATTTTGGTTCTTGAGTGCTGTGTGAGAAGATTTGTGTGCACACACAACCAAAGAGCGCACACACAGAGAGCGAGTTCTCTTTCACTTCTTTTGTGCTTGAACGGACAAATACAAACAAAATTATTTCAAAATGCCCATAGCTAATATCATACTAAACATTCGGTTATGTCTTAAGTTAATGTAAAAATTTGAGAAAGAAAACACGTGTATCAATATATTGAATTATGCATTTTACACATTCCACATTTTAGCACAGAAGTCTGAAAGACTTCTTGACTGTTGTCATGTCATGAGCTATCATCAGGTTACTGAGCTCATGTTGTATCACTGGCTGTAAGAACCTATATCAGATCGTATGATGAATCGTCCGATTTACACCCCTAGTAGCTAATGCTACAGTAAAACACTGCGGTTCTCTTTCAGTAGTAGGAATGTTTTCTTCTCACAAAATGAATATGAAACATGTACATTGGTACATTGAACATCCGCCGCCAGTCAAACGCGGAGCAGTCCTCCGACGCCAGGCCCAGTAATTGAGATGCATGCCCAGTTGGTCTGACCCGGTAGTGGGCTAGATGTCCCATACGTTGCGATTCCCTTTGTTAATTCCATATGTGTATTCTCCATGCTAAGGTTTCCTTGTCAGAAAACCCGTGTCTTTCCCTGGGAAGATTCTGCTCTGCCCCAGCTCTGTGCTTATAGTCTTTCAATCCCTTCTAGGTAGGACCTACCGCAGAGTTCTTTCCATATGTAGTACAGCCCCACAGGTCAATACATATGTGTATTCCCACAAGTTTCCTCTCTATGGGTAAGATGTGGGCTCCGTAGAGTCCCTGTCCATCTGGATAAGGTATGCTTCTCCCCAGTGTAAATAACACTGGTCATGGTTAAAAAGAAAAGGGAAAATGGGAAGAGAGGATGCACTCTTCCCATGAAATAGCCACGACCGTCTCCACAGTAAGCCCTGTCCCATCCACCCCGTTGGTTGTAAAACTATCACTGAGGGCTTACGTGGGGCGCTGGGTAGGTTACGATTTAAAGAGAACAATTGCCAAGAGGGCATGCTCAACTTGCCAGCATCAATTTTCAACACTCGTAACACAGGTTAGTGGTCGTGGTGCTTTCCAAAGGGACCCCATATGTCAGTCGACATAACGTAGTAGTGACTGAGAGATGGAGAACGTCTCGGTTACTGACGAAACCCTTGTTTCTCGATGGAGGGAAAGGAGATGTTATGTTATATCTATATATATATGTTATATAGATGTTACATTCTCTAGACCTACATGTGAGTGTATACATTTTAATAATTGAAAAAAATAATAATAATAATAATATTGTCCAAAGTAAAAACTACTGTTACAAATATTACACAACCCAAGCACATTGGAAAAACGTGCTTGTGGCGAAATTTGTACAAAAATATTTTACATTGCATCTAGCATTCCTCGTGACACTTTCAAAGTGAAACCTCAAGTAGCACTAAAAGCTGGTTCAGTTAGATCAGGGATCTCCAACCCTGCTCCTGGAGAGCTACTGTCCTGCAGACTTCAGTTCCAACCCTGTTCCAACACACATGCATGTAATTATCAAGTAACCCTGAACCACTTGATTAGCTGGTCCAGGTGTGTTTGATTAGGGTTGGAGCTAAAATCTGCAGGACAGTAGCTCTCCAGGAGCAGGGTTGGTGACCCCTGAGTTAGATGAATGTGAATTTGGAAAGTGAACGTTTTATTATGTAGGTTTGTTATAGGCTTGTCGCAAGTTTAGCTACATCAAAAGCCATTCGGAGCTGGCTATGTGATGCAAATATCAAAATGTATTAATTTACAAATCATGCACTATGGTAAAAGTGTTTTGAGGTCATAACCAGAGCTTGACATTAACTCCAAAGTTACTAGCCACAGCATTTTTACAAGCCACTTTTTTGTTGTGAATTTACCTGATTAAAGTTGACTATGGCGTGCTAAATTTTACTTGAACTAGATTTACAACCCTTTTAAAGTGTAAAACCACTGTACACACCGAAATCAAGACTACATAAATGTATGACAATACAGGTCATTATAATTAGCTCTGATAAGGTTGTTTGTAAAGCTCCTTTTTTTAAATAAAACCAGGCCTATTAAGATGAAGACATAAAAAGTAACTTCTTATTGCATAATAAAAGTGGTGCATGGATGTAAAAGATTAATAAAAAAAGATAAAAACTAAACTGAAAAAACTTTTAGCATTAGAAACACTGTCTGTTTAAATATCAGAATCAGTATAAGATTTACTTTGAGCCCCGATGGGAAATTCTTTGTTACTGTCACGATACACACACGGGAAACAGTAGATCCAATTGCAGTATTTATCGGGTAATCCGTAAAACGTTATCCAGTCCAGGCAAGGGTCAAATTCCATATAAGTCAGTCCAAGAACAAGAATGAAAGAAGCAGACAGACCTTCGGAAGTATGGTGACAAATAACAACGACTCCGTGACAAATACTGAAACAAACAGGGTATACAGGTGCTTCTCAAAAAATTAGCATATTGTGATAAAGTTCATTATTTTCCATAATGTAATGATAAAAATTAAACTTTCATATATTTTAGATTCATTGCACACCAACTGAAATATTTCAGGTCTTTTATTGTTTTAATACTGATGATTTTGGCATACAGCTCATGAAAACCCCAAATTCCTATCTCAAAAAATTAGCATATCATGAAAAGGGTCTCTAAACGAGCTATTAACCTAATCATCTGAATCAACTAATTAACTCTAAACACCTGCAAAAGATTCCTGAGGCTTTTAAAAACTCCCAGCCTGTTTCATTACTCAAAACCGCAATCATGGGTAAGACTGCCGACCTGACTGCTGTCCAGAAGGCCATCATTGACACCCTCAAGCAAGAGGGTAAGACACAGAAAGAAATTTCTGAACAAATAGGCTGTTCCCAGAGTGCTGTATCAAGGCACCTCAGTGGGAAGTCTGTGGGAAGGAAAAAGTGTGGCAAAAAACGCTGCACAACGAGAAGAGGTGACCGGACCCTGAGGAAGATTGTGGAGAAGGACCGATTCCAGACCTTGGGGGACCTGCGGAAGCAGTGGACTGAGTCTGGAGTAGAAACATCCAGAGCCACCGTGCACAGGCGTGTGCAGGAAATGGGCTACAGGTGCCGCATTCCCCAGGTCAAGCCACTTTTGAACCAGAAACAGCGGCAGAAGCCCCTGACCGGGGCTACAGAGAAGCAGCACTGGACTGTTGCTCAGAGGTCCAAAGTACTTTTTTCGGATGAAAGCAAATTTTGCATTTCATTCAAGGTGCCAGAGTCTGGAGGAAGACTGGGGAGAAGGAAATGCCAAAATGCCTGAAGTCCAGTGTCAAGTACCCACAGTCAGTGATGGTCTGGGGTGCCATGTCAGCTGCTGGTGTTGGTCCACTGTGTTTTATCAAGGGCAGGGTCAATGCAGCTAGCTATCAGGAGATTTTGGAGCACTTCATGCTTCCATCTGCTGAAAAGCTTTATGGAGATTAAGATTTCATTTTTCAGCACAACCTGGCACCTGCTCACAGTGCCAAAACCACTGGCAAATGGTTTACTGACCATGGAATTACTGTGCTCAATTGGCCTGCCAACTCTCCTGACCTGAACCCCATAGAGAATCTGTGGGATATTGTGAAGAGAAAGTTGAGAGACGCAAGACCCAACACTCTGGATGAGCTTAAGGCCGCTATCGAAGCATCCTGGGCCTCCATAACACCTCAGCAGTGCCACAGGCTGATTGCCTCCATGCCACGCCGCATTGAAGCAGTCATTTCTGCAAAAGTATTCCCGACCAAGTATTGAGTGCATAACTGAACATAATTATTTGAAGGTTGACTCTTTTTTGTATTAAAAACACTTCTTTTATTGGTTGGATGAAATATGCAAATTTTTTGAGATAGGAATTTTGGGTTTTCATGAGCTGTATGCCAAAATCATCAGTATTAAAACAATAAAAGACCTGAAATATTTCAGTTGGTGTGCAATGAATCTAAAATATATGAAAGTTTAATTTTTATCATGACATTATGTTTAATAACGAACTTTATCACAATATGCTAATTTTTTGAGAAGGACCTGTATACAGTATACACACACAGATACTAACAAGGTGATGGGAAACAGCTGTATGCAATGATCAGTGATGAGTTCAGGCAAAGGGTTATGGGAAATGCAGTTCATGATAAGGGTGACGATCAGGGAAAGAAACCTCTAGTGAAAACCCAAGGAACGCAAACCAGACACTGTGACAGTTACAAGTTGCAATGGAAAGTAGGTCAGTCTCGAAACCTCACGAAAAATGCATGCCATGGTTGCAAAGTTGCTTTTATTTTCATTAAAATTTTAGGGGAAAGTTCCTCTCATCATAAAGAACACATTTAAGTTTGTGTCATTTTTGTGCTCAGGCCCTAATAATGACTACTGGTAAGGTTGACAAGAAATGGATAGAAATATACAATGTAAATGTAAACACTCCCTATCATCAACAACAGCAGTAAATAATAGAGTAGAAAAAACATCTCTGCATTAGAACAACAATGAGCAAAGAAGAACAAATTATTTTTGGCTCATTTATTCAAATACTGAAAAAATACTTGAATGTGAGAGTGATTGTGGTGAGCAGGACGAGGCCGAGGGACGTGAGAGAACGGCACGAGGCCGGAGGGGTGATTAATGATGAACGACACCTGCGTGACGCACCGGTCTCGTATATCTCACGGAGGAGCGGAAGCATAAAAGGAGGAGCGACGACTGTGAAGAGCGAGAGAGGACAGGCCTGAATTTTATTTGATGTTTTGTTTTATTGTGTGTGGCGGCAGTCGACTGTGAGGGACTGCCGTCTTTATTTTCGTTTTTGTATTTTTTTTTTTTTTCATTAAAATGTATTTGATTGTTCGCCGGTTCCCGCCTCCTTTTTCCCATTACATCTGAACTGTGTTACACTGGTGCCGAAACCCAGGAAGAAGGAGATGCCTTTTGAAAAGACTACAATTATTCAACCCGCCAAAGTGGCTAGTTGGAGTGACTGTGTTACTCCAACTAGTTGGAGTGACTGTGTAAATCCACCCGCATTTGGCGGGTTGGCGGGTGTTAATGTCAAGCCCTGGTCATAACATAATATTGGGCAAGGAAGCGCACGATAATAAGTCTAATAATCTGCCTCTGTAATCATAATGTGTGAACTGGAATAAAAGTTGTAGTTTTACTGCCAGTAGTGTTCATTTTGTAGTTTTACTGCCACTAGTGTTCACTTAAGTTAGAAACTGCAATGAATTTTATGTACAGGTCTGTTTTGGGAGTTTTGCATAAATAAAAGCAATTTTTTCCAATGAACCTATGTTGATATTATGAACTATTATTTCCTAAATATTTTTTTGGGAGGTTGTACCACATTATATTTTTCCAACATAACTTTGTACTATTTTGTACAATTACAATAGTAGAGGAATTGCAATATGTATATTGTCATTTGATAGGCCTAATTGGTGCATGTCAAATTAACATCAAATTAATGTTTAAACCCACAACCGACACTACACACTCCAATATACTGAAGGTCAGGTATAGAAATAACTCATTAGTAAGTTCTTAGCATCTATTTCTAACTCGGAAATTATGGATCTGGAGTGAAAGAGTCCAGATGTCATGGAAACAAATCCGCATGAACCGATCAAATGGCAGAGACGTAGCTGCAGAACAACATTGAGACAATTCCACATGAGCTACCTGATACCATGGAAACAAATCCACATAAAGCTTGCAAATGCCGTGCAAGAAAATCCACAAAGTCAAGGGGAAATAGAAACAGATCTAGTGAAACAGTTCAAAATGCCAAAAATACAACTTTCTTAATATACAGCCACAGGTCCCTGTTATAAAAAAGAGAACATTTAACAGAGACACTGATCAATACACAATATCATGGTGAAGTGCTATAAATCTGAAGGCTTCAACCTTACATATTCATAAATAAATAAAAAAACATTTAATTGTGTAGACATGCTGAACTAATTATCTTCTTGTGTCCTAATGGGCATGTTATATAGGTTTTCCTTAGACAAGCTAATTAGCTGAGCTAAACTGACAGTGTCGGATATGAAACAGAGTAAAAACACCTTTTCAAGCAGGTAAGTGCTAAACCATCCACAAAAGACACATAAAAGAGTGTATTCTCTACCTCTCAATCCATGACAGGATAAACATATTGCTCAATCTGGTCACCACCAGTGGAGCCACTTTCTCTTCCATTAACAAGAGAACAGCCGGTTCCATTGACCCAACACCCACTGAGGCTTTCAATGTTGCTTATATTTTTAGTCGTACAATGGCCAAAGAGCACAAGGAGATGTATTTTGCATATGTCAAGTAAGATTTTAATTGAATCGGTGCCCCCCATGACCCCATCTATGATCAGTCTCCTCAAGATTAAATTTATTAATGAGGGCTCGATGTGTCACATTATTTGGCGGGGGAAAACAATCTTGATTAACCCAGAAATATCATTGGGAATACTTTTAAGCACAAGCTAAATAATATTTAAGTGTAATACATGTAAATGTAAATTCCAGATGCAGTATCTGAACTTTATTGATTTCCCCATGAATCCATTTTAAGACATCTCCAGTCCAGTAAATCCATATTAATCACAACACTTATCATGCTTTTAATGCCTAATAATGTAACAACAAATATTTGTAAGGTAAATCAGTAATTTTTCCATTAAATAATCCGATATATTATATATAATGATATTTTCTTTTCTCTTTTTTTCAGCTGAAAAGACCAAAAGGGCCTTTCGGACTCAGTCAGCTCATTATTGTTTGAGGAGAAGTAAACGGGAGACGAAAAGCTACAAAGGCAAATATTCGCAATGGTATGTATGTGTTGGTTTTAACCCTAAATCAAACATTTTATCAAGCATTTGTTGTTTCTTAAACCTTTTCTTACAAAACCCATAGTCCAATCAGTACAAACATAGTCTCAAAGTCTTAATAATTCACAAGATTTAACAAGTTGTCTAATTCGTACAATACTTGTACATAATCATGCAGCTTTTACTCCTAGTGCTGTAAATGGCTAGTGCCTCAATTCCTGTAAATATTTATCTCCATATTTGTAAATCAGTTGTGCGCCTTCTTGGAAAGTAGTCGGATGTCCCATACACTGTCAAAAAAGTTTATATTAATTGCATTGTATTCATTAAAATTATTACAAATTGGACCCTGTCTTTTGATGTTCCAATGATACATGATGTCTCTCCACAACTCATAACCTTCCTCTGTTTGCAAGAGTGGAAAAGCTAATTTGACTTGTCACATGACATCAGATACTCAATTATTTTGTTGTAATCAAATCAGTTACACTGCTGATAACAGTTTTCCCGTTTGCATGTAAATCATGTTGTTGTTTTTTTACATGTTATCATGTAACATATTATATCATGTTATCATAATCACTTTTTTAAGTTCATATGATTATTGCATGCTATTAAAGACATACTTTTATTCATAAAAATGCTACCCTATCAGTGAACTTATTACATAAACATGCTTTTAATATATAATTATGCAACACTCCTTACATAAATAAATCCAGTTATATATAAACTGACTACTTGCAAGTAATGTATTAAAATTACCTTCCTTTCTGTTTTGCAGGATTATCTTTTTTAAAGCTCTACAATATCAAACTCAACAGCTCTTTTCGGAACGAACCCTCACAAGATCTACTAGTGAGTCACAGCAAATCTTGCCGTGATCAGCCCTTCCCAGGTAAAGTTTCTACAATATTTCAATCAGTATTTACTCGTCAAATGTTCTCCCCTGAATCGTATGGTAAATTAACTTAATTATAACTGTGTTAATTGGTATGTTTCAAGAACAATAGTAATTGCACATAGAGTAAGTGGAGACTTTCTTGTTTTAGAGAAGGAAGGCCAGTCCTTATATCAACGCAAGCTAATCTAATAAGTCCTTTGTTTCGGGTGAGGAAGAAACATCTGGTGCCCAGAGAAGACAGAAAGGTGCGTAAGTCCATTGGTATGTCTTGTATTTAAACAATGCTGTGTATTACATAATTTGATCTTGACAATTTTACATTGTACAGATTATCACTCGATTTTTATATGGGTAAAACTGTTTTTCTTCAGTACTTAGCTTATATTATGTGCTGCAATGTTATATATATAATACTTCAATGTGTATATTATATAATGTACTGACTGCTGCTTTGTAAATTTAAATAAGGAACAGGCAACTCTGGCCCTTTTGCGTTCTCCTTTTTGAGGTGGAGAGTTTACCTCCAACCCTAATTGAGCACATCTGAAAATTTTAACCAAAGTCTTCAGGTTTACTTGTAGACAATAGGTGGGTGGGTTTGAGGTTGGAGCTAAATCTGCAGGACAGTGGACGCTGAGGGCCAGAGTAGCCCATCACTGCTTTAAATAAAGCTACACTGTGTCCACTCGCGTAGCTACGGGTGGGCCTGGATGGGCCTGGGCCCACCCACTTGTCAGTCAGGCCCATCCAGTCAGTGGCCACACAAGGTAGCCTAAGGAGGGAATTCTGTTGCCATTATTACAATACTTGACCTATAAAAATAAATCTTAACAGGGTTCCAGACTGCGACCATTTTTTAAAAATGTGGGAGTTAAAATTTGATGTGGTCGCATTTGTGCGAGTGCATGGTCATATACTAGGCTACTCAGTTAAATTCACGCATGTACAACAGAATGCCGTAGTATCAGCAGCTGCTGCAGTCCGTAACTTATGTTCAAAATGAATGAGTACATCATGAATCCATTTTCCAAACCGTGTTTTTGACTTATCCTGAATCACTACGGTACGCCTATTATAAGTGTTTATATTCTGACTATTTTATCCCGGGGTCGGCTCAGCTGCGGAGTTGCCCAGTGACTCGCCATAGACATTAACGGAGAGAAGTAGCTCCGGCTACAATGTTCTTCTGCAAGACACTTGCAGTTTATTTATTAACGAACGTACACATCAAGCGCATTGCACACTGATGGTGAAACGCGCCAATTAGGATTTCAGGAATTAAGGCATATACAAATGCAAAGAACATACATGTTTTTTTAACAGTTTTTTTTTTTTGAGTTTTTTGATTTGATAGTTAAAAGATTAAAACATTTTGCTAACATGAGGTCTTGTCACTGTCAGTCTTTTAACAGCAGTGTAAAAATAGGGTATGCAGATTAAGACCACTATTCATCAGCATGCATTGATTAATCCCATGGCATGTAGCAACAAAAAAAACAAAAAAAATTGATGGTGCGACCAAATCCTATGCTGGTTCTTAACTGAGAAAGTTGGTAGCACCAGTGCAACCAGTGGAAAAGTTAGTCTGGAGCCCTGACACTACATTAAAGGTAATTTTCAAAAATCCAAATTAGGGGCCCTTTAAACTGTGCGTATTCAAGCAGGTGTAGTTGTGTTGGCCTATTTTGATCACAGATGCATTTTAGGCTGTGCCCACCCGATTTTCTCGGGGCCCACCTACATTGTGATTCCTGGCTACGCTAGTGACTGTGTCATTTTTTATGTTGATTCTTTGCAAAAAAAAACACTTTGTTCTTTCAAAATTATATGTGCTCATTCATGTGTAATTACTTCCACCAACTAATCAAGTACTCTCGTAAGTGTAGAATCTGCCAATCAGAATACATATGAGCGAGTCGCTCAAATGGTGGCAGCCATGTTGCGCCTCCATCTTGAAAATACATTAGCCAAAGAGGGACATACCTGGAAATTCAAACTTCGCCTTTCACGCCATTACTTAGTGGCACAGTGACGAATGTGAGGGGGAGATTACTCATAATAATACGGCCACCGTAGGAGTTACAATGCCCTCGGAATGGGAGGGGCTAGAAAGTAATATTCAGTTGGTAGTCTTCTACAATTTCACCGCTATATGGGAGAAAATCTTACACAATGTAGCTTTAAATAACGCAGAACATAAGCTGACCTGACTGTCCATTAAACAGTTTAATTTGAATTGTTTGTGTTTTTTGTTTTACTTTCAGACCAGGACTGGAGAACGCCTGACAATGGGATGTTGAGACTTCTTCCTCTGAGAAAAAGCTACACCACATCAGTGATCACATCTTCTGTTCATCAGTTGTACTGTAGGGCACAACTGAACAAACTGTTTAGGTGAGGAAGAAGAACACGAACACGTACAGGGAAGAGCAAGAAACCAGTTTAGCTGTGATAATGAATAATTTTTTTCCAACACAATATAAAATCTGTTCCCTTTCGTTGTCACTCCGAGTTACGTCGGATGACGACGAATGGGGTTTCGCTTAGAAAGCCTATCAACTTCGAGTATTACAAAACGAGCCAATGGCAAAGAAATGCCATGGGTCTGCGGAATTTGCATGACGTAACTCCGCCCCACCTCGTGGTTATAAAAGGAGGACGCCGGCAACAGGCAGATATGTTTTCGCTTCGGAGCCAAGTGTAATTCTTCACTCCTTAAGCTATCTCTGATTGTCAGCTTCTTACGAGACGAGCAACTCTCCATTGTTGGTGTGACGGCGATCTCCCGGCGAGTGCACACTTCCTGCTTATCTGAGCGTGGTTTGCCAGCGAGTGTGTTCTCCGCGGGCGTTTCAGCACTGAGTCTCTCTCACAAAAAGGGCTTTCACGCAGCACGTCTTTTTAAAGATGCCTCGCCCGTGCACTTCTGGTTGCCGTCGGCTGGTGTCTGACTCTGATGGGTCCGAGCGCTGCTTGGTGTGTTTGGGATTTAATCACGCTAAAGCAGCGCTCGTGGATGAGTCATGTTCTTTCTGTGGGAACATGACCATCGCAACACTTAGATCGAGACTCAATGATCTCGCAAGAGTGAGAGTCTCCTCATCCACACCCCGATCTAGCGCCTCCTCGAGAGGCTCTACTTCGGCTGGTGGCCAGGGTGATCTGAGGGTGACTGTGTGGAACAAAGCGCCGACTATTCGTCCGTGCCCCGCAGCACCTTCTCCAGTGTTGCAACCCGCGCTTGTCAGGGGATCCCCGCGGGACCGTCCTTTGAGGTCCCACGGGTGTCCTTTGGCGCTCCAGAGGAAGATGCGATGTCAATCGCAGCATCACAAGGCGGGTCTTATTCGTCTGGAAGTGACGACTCGTCACAGCTGCCACCCTCGGGTGTGAATACGGCTGTGGCTCAGTCCGATCCAGAGATGACGGCCACGCTTTCCCGGGCGGATGGACGATTGGTTTTTGGGTGCAGCTGCGGCTTCCCGTCCTGAGCCTGCCCCAATACCTTTCTTCCCAGACGTGCATGATGAAATCTCGAAGTCCTGGAAGACTCCCATGTCTTCCCGCGACCGCTCGTTGGTTTCATCCGCCTTTCCTCCCCTCGATGGGGCAGCCGCCCGTGGGTACACTGGGCTCCCCCCGGTTGAGCGCTCTGTTGCGATGCAGCTGTGTCCTCAGAGTGCCTCTTCTCGCGGCGAGCCTAAGCACCCATCCAAAGCCTGTAGGTTCTCGTCTACCCTAGTGGCGAAGTCCTACAGAGCGCGGGACAGGCGGCTGCCTCTTTGCATGCCATGGCCACTCTGCAGGTCTATCAGACCCAGATGCTAAGGGACATGCACGAGGGTAGGACGGACCCAGGGCTCTTCGATGAGCTGCGCACCGTCACCGACCTCGCCCTCTGGGCGACGAAGGTGACCGCACGCTCCCTGGGTCTGGTGATGTCCACAGCTGTGGTCCAGGAGAGACACTTATGGCTGAACCTGGCTGACATGCGGGATGCTGAGCGTTCTCGCCTGCTCGACTCCCCCATGTCCCAGGCCGGCCTATTCGGCGGTGCGGTGGAGGACTTCGCCCAACAGTTCTCCACCGCCCAGAAACAGACTGAGGCCATCAAGCACATTCTGCCCCGACGGCCCGCTGCTGCCTCCACCCAGCCGACCGGGCAGATCCCTCAGTCTGTTCGCCGCCGAGGGCGCCCTCCTGCGGCTCCCGCCCCTCCCGCCCGGCCCAAGCAGCAGCCTCCACCCAGGCCCGGTCGCGGAGGAGGCCGTAAGAAGGCGCCCCAGCCCTCTGCTGCCCCGCCCCCCGCTTAACGCCGAGCCAAGCGGCGCTCCTGAGACGGGCTGCTCAGGGACGTTGAAGGTTACTTCTCAGGAGATGGTAGCAGGACCACACCTTCCCCCGGTGAGGGCCGGGGGAGAATCTTTTGTTCTCCACTCCCCGCTGCTCACCCACGGGTGGGCAGCACCCTAATGTGGTTAAAGAAAGAAGTAACATTTCCATCCCTGAGCACACAGAGTTCTCGGACGACACGGTGCGCCGCCCCCGAGCCGTGCACCCCTCGTCCCCCTCTGTCCCAGAGCCGGTTGACAGTGCGCGCCGTCCCCGGACCGTGCCGCTCTCTTCCGCCTCTGTCGCCAGCCCCCTGGCAGAGCAGACCCCCGTGGAACGTTCTTCCTTCCCTGGTCTCCTCTGTCAGGGCGCGGTTAATGACTGTGCCCCCACACCGGGCCGCTATGCCGTCCGGGCCAGTCATTCCGCCCTGCTGCACCATCAGTGGGAAGTCTGTGGTCCGTATGACCCCGCTGGTACAGTTCTTGGGAGCCTGGCTAGAGCTTCCCATCCTGTCCCGCTGGATCGCACGGAAGATCAGGCTCGGCTACGCGATTCAGTTCGCGCGGTCTCCTCCCCGCTTCAGGGGAGTCCGCTCCACTTTGGTCGGTGGCAATGAGAGCAGAGATCGCCACCCTGCTGGCGAAGGGTGCGATCGAGACCGTCCCTCCGGCCGAGATGAGGACCGGCTTCTACAGCCCGTACTTCATTGTCCCCAAGAAAACCGGTGGGTTACGGCCAATCCTGGACCTGCGCGTGCTGAACCGTTCCCTTCACAGGCTGCCGTTCAAGATGCTCACTGCCAAACGCATTTTCGAATTTGTGCGGCCCCAGGATTGGTTTGCAGCAATCGACCTGAAGGACGCCTACTTTCATGTCTCCATTCTCCCTCGACACAGACTGTTCCTTCGGTTTGCCTTCGAGGGGCAGGCATACCAGTACGCGGTTCTCCCTTTCGGGCTAGCCCTGTCTCCTCGCGTCTTCACGAAGGTCATCGAGGCAGCCCTTGTTCCCCTTCGGGAACATGGGATTCGCATCCTGAACTACATCGACGACTGGCTGATCCTAGCTCACTCTCGAGACCAGGTATGCGAAGACAGGGACCTAGTGCTCCGACACCTAGCTCGTCTGGGCCTTCGGGTCAACTGGGAAAAGAGCAAACTTTGCCCCGTGCAGATGATCTCTTTTCTCGGTATGGATATCGACTCGTTCGCCATGTCCGCGCAGCTTACGAGCGAGGGCGCGCAGTCACTGCTGACTTGCCTGAGACATTTCGAGGGCAAGAGTACGGTTCCACTGAAACTCTTTCAGAGGCTCCTGGGGCATATGGCATCTGCAGCCGCGGCAACGCCGTTCGGATTGCTTCATATGAGACCGCTTCAGCTTTGGCTTCGCGACCGAGTCCCGAGGTGGGCATGGCAACACGGCACCTTCTGAGTAACAGTTACTCCGTCCTGCCGTCAGACCTTCACCCCGTGGTCGGACCTCAGTTTTCTACGGGCTGGAGTGCCCCTGGAACGAGCTTCGCGGCACGTTGTTGTAACGACAGATGCCTCCTCCACGGGCTGGGGTGCCATGTGCAATGGACGTGCTGCCGCGGGCTCCTGGACAGGACCCCGCCGCCTCTGGCACGTCAATTGCCTCGAGTTGCTGGCCGTACGTCTTGCTTTGCGCCGCTTCCGGGCCGTGCTCAAGAACCAACACGTACTAGTCCGTTCAGACAATACCGCCACTGTAGCGTACATCAACCATCAAGGTGGTCTACGCTCCCGCCGTATGTCGCAACTCGCCCGCTACCTCCTCATATGGAGTCAGAAGCATCTGAGGTCGCTTCATGCCATTTATATCCTCGGAGCCCTGAACTGTGCAGCCGACGAGCTCTCACGGCTTCAGCCCCTCCAGGGAGATTGGCGACTCCATCCCCAGTCGGTTCAGCTGATTTGGGACCAGTTCGGGGACGCACAGATAGATCTGTTTGCCTCTCACGACTCGACCCATTGCGACCTGTATTATTCCCTGACCGAGGGGACGCTCGGCATGGATGCACTGGCGCACAGCTGGCTGCGGCGCCGCAAATATATGTTTCCCCCAGTGAGCCTTCTTGCGCAGACCCTGCGCAAGGTCAGGGAGGATGAGGAGCCGGTCATTCTGGTCGCGCCGTACTGGCCCGCCCGGACCTGGTTCTCCGAACTAGTACTCCTCGCGACAGCGCCTCCTTGGCCGATTCCCCTGAGGAAAGACCTCCTTTCTCAGGGACGGGGCACCCTATGGCACCCTCGTCCCGATCTTTGGAACCTCCACGTGTGGCTCCTGGATGGGACGAGGCAGGTTTGAGTACCCTACCACCAGCGGTGGCGGCTACCATCACTTCCGCTAGAGCATCGTCCACAAGACACGTCTATGCGTTGAAGTGGAACCTCTTCGTCAACTGGTGCTCTTCTCACCGAGAAGACCCCCGGATATGTTCGATTAGTGTCGTGCTTTCCTTCCTTCAAGATAGGCTGGAGCGAAGGCTGTCTCCCTCCACCCTGAAAGTCTATGTTGCCGCTATTGCCGCACACCATGACCCGGTCGAAGGTAAGTCTGTTGGAAAGCACGACCTGATCATCAGGTTCCTGAGAGGAGCAAGGAGACTGAATCCTCCTCGCCCTCCTCTCATTCCCTCTTGGGACCTCTCAGTGGTTCTAACTGCCCTGCAGAGTGCTCCCTTTGAGCCATTGCAATCAGTGGAGCTTAAGTTCCTGTCTATGAAGACAGCGCTCCTGGTTGCATTGGCCTCCATCAAGAGGGTAGGGGACCTGCACGCATTCTCCGTTGACGAAGCGTGCCTGGAATTTGGGCCGGCTTACTCTCACGTGATCCTGAGACCCCGGCCTGGATATGTGCCCAAGGTTCCTACCACTCCCTTCCGGGACCAGGTGGTAAACCTGCAAGCGCTGCCCCCGGAGGAGGCAGACCCAGCCTTGGCACTGCTCTGTCCAGTACACGCCCTCCGCGCCTATGTAGACAGGACGCAGTGTTTCAGGACCTCAGACCAGCTCTTTGTCTGTTATGGTGGGAAGCTGAAGGGAAAGGCTCTCTCCAAGCAAAGGTTGTCTCACTGGATAGTGGACGCCATTGCTTTGGCATACCAGCAGCAAGGTCGACCGTGCCCCCTTGGTGTGACTGCCCACTCCACCCGGAGTGTGGCATCCTCTTGGGCTCTAGCGCATGGTGCCTCGCTAACAGACATCTGCAGAGCTGCAGGCTGGGCGACACCTAACACATTCGCCAGATTCTACAATCTCCGAGTGGAGCCAGTGTCCTCTCATGTACTCGCTTCAACCAGCTAGTACTGGACCCGCTCAGGTGTCTTCGCTTGCTCGCCATTCCACTCCACGGACTGGATACGTGCGATATTCTCCTCAGGTGAGCTTCCCCGAAAGCCCTGAGTTCCTCCAGCACTCCTGACGTTGGCGCCAGTGTCTATTGCCTGTGCCTCGGCTAGGTGCCTCCCGTGTGCATGGTCCCTCCCCTGAGCGACCCCCACATGTGTATTTCCACTGTAAGCCTCTTGAGCATGTGTCTTTCCCTTGGCAAGCCACCTTGCCACCCCTGGGGTTGAAATATTCCACCTGCGGCTGGACACCCCAGTGTTCTCCATATGTCTCCTTCGGGTCATATGTGTATTCTCTAAGTCCCCCCCTCTGGGTTGGCAGTAATTGCATATTTCCCCTAAACTTTGGGATATGCTCCCCAGTGTACCTTGGTATTCCTGTGCTAAATAGGAGTCCTTCGTCCGTGCCAGTCTCACGACAGGGATCTCAGATTTACGCAGGGCACTGGAAGACAGCTGAGAAGGTGGCGTGATTAGACTGGTAACCCCGTTCGTCGTCATCCGACGTAACTCGGAGTGACAACGAAAGGGAACGTCTCGGTTACGTATGTAACCCTCGTTCCCTGAGTAGGGAACGGAGACGTTACGTCTGCCTGCCACTTTCCGCTGTACCGCGGGGATCGCCTGAGCTCAGTCTTGGCTCCTCAGCGAAGAAACAAATCTGCCTGTTGCCGGCGTCCTCCTTTTATACCCACGAGGTGGGGTGGAGTTACGTCATGCAAATTCCGCAGACCCATGGCATTTCTTTGCCATTGGCTCGTTTTGTAATACTCGAAGTTGATAGGCTTTCTAAGCGAAACCCCATTCGTCGTCATCCGACGTAACGTCTCCGTTCCCTACTCAGGGAACGAGGGTTACATACGTAACCGAGACGTTTTCTGTATCATAGGTAACTGAATATGATTCTCTGGCACTCATTTGTGTGGCTTCAGCAGTTGTGAATGGATTCATTTGATGTTAATGTATTTTTGAAGGCTCATTGTTATTTATCTTGAATCTCATTTGTCTTTATGCTACTTTATCAACTTTATGTTGTGTCCTCAAATAAAGTGTTGTGTAATAAAGTATGGTGAATATTGTGTATTGAAAGTGTATTGAAAATTTGAATTTCTTATTTATTTAGTTTATTTCATAATTTAAAAACAACTAAATATAATTAATTACCATAATTATTTTACTTAGGACATAAACATTTTGTTGTGGTTAATGATATTTGGAACAATGCAGCAAAAGTTGCACATACTTGCATGTATGCCAGTTTTCAGTGAAATAAAGAGAAGGTGTGTGAATAACAAGATGCTGCAGTGGGCTATCTTGCTACAAACACTTAAAAGTATAATTGAAGATGATCCGTGTTGATCATTCTAGTACATCTACTACTGCATTTAAAATGAAAGCATAGACATTACTAATGTCAGGCAAATAATCAGCAGTCAGATGCTGAAAAGGATATTTTGGCACTGCTTTGTTGTTTTACTGAATGGTGCATTATCCTTGTGATATAGTAATAGTTCAAAATCTAAAATCTGTGTAGACTGTACTGCCCATCCACCCTCAGGGGCCCAGCAATGGCCCCCAGAAGAGCAAAAGAAAGCACATTTCAAAAGGCTGTAACTCAAAGTCCGGTTAGTGTATCAAAATGACAATATGGGCAACTGCTTATGCGGTTTACTAAATAATGTTGGGCACAGTTTTCAGACATATGTGGTAAGCTGGCATAAAGGTTATTTTAAAAGTGCTCACAGTAAAATATCACATTGCAACCTATCCCTCATATATATCATAAAGGTTTGCACAATTAACAAATTTAGATATCCAGTTGCCCATTAACGATATTATTTATTTAACATTTACTGTTTCATTACTAAACGTTTTAAACTACATTACCCACATATCTCTGTCATTATATCAATGGAACAGGAAACATTGTGTTGTAGTTCATTGAAATGTGCAGACATGCTTAGGGTTAGGGTTGGGATCTAGGTAAAAGAGAAATTTCTCACAACATAGAGACACTTTCTAGTTACCTTAATGTATAACTAACGTAATAATAACACCAAAACATACTTTGTAACATGAAGCGCCGTTTTGTATGGGTTAAAAGATAGTCCAATCACAGCGAGTTCTGCGATAAAGTCACAGCCAATAACAACCCAGCTGAACAGATGCGTCACACTTACTTGATCAATTATGGTAAATGATGACAGATCTCTTCCGGTTCTGGCTGCAGGGATAGATTCCTTAAATATTTAATATTTGGGCTGTTAAATATGCATGGCTTCTAATTAAATTATAAAACTCACATTTAAAAACAAAAAGACTCCTTTCTGTGGTTACAATCCAACAACGTTGGATTTATATGATCATGACACAAATTTGCTTATTTTATTAGACTGATGCATACATTTGAAAGAGAAACTTTTTTTCTAAGCAATGGCACAATGGCAGGGTAGTTTGCAGTTTTTTTTTAATTAAAGATAATTGCATGTACTAAAGTGCTTCTAAAATTTACAGTGTATGTATAGTATATTAAGTATATTATATAACAAAATGTAACAAAAGCATAATGAATGCACACAATTTTTAAAGCAAATTCCAATATTTAATGTCAAACTGTTTAAAGACAAATGTAGTTCCAAAACTAATGCACAACAGAATAAAAATCAGTTAATTGTAAACAAAACATAAAATCCAGATACAGGGGCAATCTATTATAGTGACACATACAGTTATTTTTAAAAAATCGCTGATGAAGTTATATTTTTACAAACCACGAGTTGAGATTCAACTTTGTTATGTGAAAATATATTTGTTTCTTCCCTTTAAAGAACAAATAGGTGAAAACTTAAGCACAACATTTTACATTCTCAACTTTAATTCTATATCCTTGTGATTAGTGGTCACTTTTATTGTAACTAAATGAAAGGAAACCTAAAATAGTTAATTATTATAAATGTCAGCAAGAAAATGCTTCTATAAAATACATTCACAGGTAGGCCTGTATTACAATTACATTAACCAGGTAGTCATACAATGATAACATAGATGTAGTTATGGTGGATAAATAGTGACCACTGTAATTAAAGGTGTAATGAAGCTAAATGTAAGACATTAAGTCCATCTAAATGTAAAGGTAACAAACTCAGAATAATGTCCAGTATGTCAAGTGTGTCATTTTTTGTAATACTCTTTCAGCACCAAACAGAACTCCATAAATATTGCTTGTTTCAAAAGGTTTTCCTGAACACTCTCACTATCTTCAATTGTTCGGACAAACACCTGCTATATACACTTGCAGAAATATACATTTGACTATTGTCATGAAGTCGCTGCATGACTAGAACTAATGGATGTCAATGAATATGTCCTTTACCAAAACTCCTGATGAGCACTGACGCTTGTTTGATAAAGGCATTAGGCAGACATCAAGTACAGTTTATGTAGATGAAACGAGAAAACTAAATTCTTTAACAATATAGAAAAAGATAAATGATTATTTTTAATAATGGCTCTGCATATATCAGAGATCATAAGAGTGGGACTCCACATGCAGTCTTTCAGAAACTGTGACAGAGCAAAGGGAGCACCTCGCTGGACACATCCTCCGCATGCCCAAACTACACAACCCAAAGACAGTTATGAAGTGGAAACCACTAGGAGGATGCAGGAGACAAGCAAGACCAAGGAAGACATGGAGACAGATGTTTCACGGACAACTGAAGAATGTCAGTGTCCCATGGGAAGATGAGGAGAACTGGTCCACGGATTGAATACGTTGGAGGACACTTGTTGCCCAATGTGCCCAGCACAGGACTTGATGATGATGTTGTGAGTTTATCCATAACTGTGGGATATTTTCCTGTAAGGAGTATTGCATAATTAAATGTTAAATGTATTTATGTAATAAGTTAACTGATATGTGGTCATTTCTATGAAGACAAGCATGTCTTTAATAGCAAGCAATAATCATATAAACTTGTTTAAAAATAACACGATTTACATGCAAGCGGGACAGTTATCAGCAGTGTAACTGATCTGATTACGACAAAATAATCGAGTATCTGATGTCATGTGACAAGTCAGATTAGCTTTTCCACTCTTGCAAACAGAGGAAGGTTATGAGTTGTGGAGAGACATCATGTATCATTGGAACATCAACAGACAGGGTCCAATTTGTAATAATTTTAATGAATACAATGCAATTAATATAAACTTTTCTGATCGTGTCTGGGTCATCCGACTACTTTCCAAGAAGGCGCACAACTGATTTACAAATATGGAGATAAATATGTACAGGAATTGAGGCACTAGCCATTGACAGCACTAGGAGTAAAAGCTGCATGATTATGTACAAGTATTGTACGAATTTGACAACTTGTTAAATCTTGTGAATTATTAAGACTTTGAGACTATGTTTGTACTGATTGGGCTATGGGTTTTGTAAGAAAAGGTTTAAGAAACAACAAATGCTTGATAAAATGTTTGATTTAGGGTTAAAACCAACACATACATACCATTGCGAATATTTGCCTTTGACAAAGGTCAGCGTTAGAAAGGTTGAGCAGCGTTTCAGGCTTTGGAGACCAGAGAATAGAGCGCGTTCAACTTACTGCTGTAGTTTTTCGTCTCCCGTTTACTTCTCCTCAAACAATAATGAGCTGACTGAGTCCGAAAGGCCCTTTTGGTATTTTCAGCTGAAAAAAAGAGAAAAGAAAATATCATTATGTAAAATATATCGGATTATTTAATGGAAAAATTACTGATTTATCTTACAAATATTTCTTGTTACATTATTTGGCATTAAAAGCATGATAAGTGTTGTGATTAATATGCATTTACAACAAATATCACTTTAAAACTACCAATACTGAGGTAAAAGCATGGACAGTTTTGTTACTGTCCTTTTAGCACACCTATCACAGTAAAACAAAGGTTACTGTGGTAAAAGCACGGTAAGTGTTGTGGTTACTGTGCATTTACAACAAATATCACATTAAAACTACAAATAATGTGGTAAAAGCATGGTAAGTGTTGTGGTTAATATGCATCACATTAAAACTACAAATAATGTGGTGAAAGCATGGTAAATGTTGTGGTTAATATGCATTTACAACAAATATCACATTAAAACTAAAAATAATGTGGTAAACGTGTGGTAAGTTTTGTGGTTACTGTACTTTTACCACACCTATCACAGTAAAACTAAGGTTACTGTGGTAAAAGCAAGGTAAGTGTTGTTTTTACTGTGATTCTACTACAAATACCACTTTGGAACTAATTGTACTAACTTACTTTCATGAACTGATGCCAAATATCGCGATGTGTTCGGAAGGAGACTTCTTCAACGCGATTTCCTACTGATAAAATTCGTGTAGTCGTTTATACTTTTTTTTTTAAATCAACAAACAGCGAAGCAGTCCAGCTTCCCTCGCAATAAGACCGAAATAATAACATTAAAATAAATACATATATAAACATGACAAGATATTTTGAATAAATGTCGATTAAACAGCTGCCCGACTGGCAGAAAGAATCGTGCATTACATTAGTAAACAAATAAATTAAATAAATAAATAAATAAAAATGCTGATATCACGGAAATAACGAAATAAACGTGTCCGTATCACGAACCAGTAGATTAATTAACGTGACCATATCACGAAGTGCCATGAGACTAGGCTGTGTGGCACCTCAAAAGCGTGGAAAAAATTCCTAATTTATATTAAAATGAGTGTATAGGCCTACTGAGAAGTCTGTACATTGCTCATATTATTGTTTTTATGACCTTTATTTAACCATCTGGAACGGAGAAAAAATTATACCACTTAGCACCTCTAGTGGACTTTTCACTCGAAAAGTGCAGGGAAACGTACCTGGAGGTACGTATTTCAGGTTTTGCAAAAATGTAGGCAGAGTAACGTATTTCCAATGAGCCTGGGTTGCCTGTTTGTGTAGCCGTGGTCATCCCTGTCTAGATAGAGCAGTTTTTCCTGAAAGAGCATACACGTTTGACACTGCGTCATTCAAGCCGTGTGTTTCTGGAAGCGGTCGTTTCCTATCCTCATATGCCGGCCACGATCATTGTTTCACATACCTAGGCTTAAGTGTTCTGAAACTGTGCTCGTGGGTGGTTTATGTTCTCTCTGAGATTATGACCACGTCGGCATGTTGTTCGTCTTGCTTTTCTGATTAAGGTTTAAGTGATCAGCGTACCGTGTGCCTTCAAGCATTCGGCTGACAGCGCGGGTTGTCACGGCCACCCAGCGCGCGTCGTTCAGCGCTCTAGATGCCTGGTCGAGACTCAAGTGCCTCAAAGAAGGTGGAGTCCCCTCGCCTATGCCCCGATCTAGTTCTTCTTCTTGTGCACCAGAAAAGGGCTACTTCTGCGTATAGCCAGGGTGACCGTAGGATCATAGTGAAGTTTCCCTGCCTGGTAACCAATCCGTGTGGGCCCCTCACTCCTTTAACGCATCGCAAACATGTTGAGACTCTGTTTGTGGGTGGTTATATTCTCTTATGAGAACATGACCACGTCAGCCCGTTGTCCGTCTTGCCTTTTTCATTAAGGTTAAGCGAGCAGCGTGCTGTGTGCCGTCGAGTTGACAGCCACATTCACTGTCTCGCATACCTGGCAGCTTCTGGCATTTCATTCGGGGCTCCAGGGGAGGATTAGGCGTCGATCGCTGCATCAGAGAGAGAGTTTTTACTCTCTGGAAATGAAGATGATGCTAAGCTCCTACTATAATGGTGTGTATGCTCATGCTGAATCAGATTCAGGCTTAACAGCCATGCTTTCCCAGGTTACACTGGGGGCGCAGTGCGACGCGAAATCACCTTGCCCCGTCCCCCGTGCCTTCCCTGATGTGTGTGAAAAAATGTTTGCAGTATGGAAGCATTTTGGTGGCAATATGGCAAGCCAAACGTGCCAAAAGCTGCAGAAAGTTTTTCCTCTCTCACTACCCTCAATGCTGGGGCGGCAGTGCTACTGCAGACGACCTCTTCCCTGCATGTGACAGCCACCCTGCAAAAAAAAAAAAAATTGTTGAAGAACAAAACTGTCATAATGCATTGAGGGGTAGTTCTGAGTCTGGGTTGAGCTGCGCCTAGTGACTGACTGTGTTTAAAAGTCACAGCGCTGGCCCTCGGCCAGATGATGTCCACCCTAGTGGTCCAGAAGCGCCCTTGGCCAATCCTTGCAGAGGTGTGAGACATCACCAAAGTTTGCTTCTCGATGCTCCCATCTCACAAGGCGGCCTTTTGGCGACACTGTTGGAGACTGTGCCCAGCGGTTCACCGCAGTTCAAAAGCAGGCTGAGGTAAGCCAAAAACTTGCCACAATGTGCTCCCTAAGTCACTGGTGGGGTGCCCCTCAGTCTGTTTGTCGCCAAGGGTGTCAGTTCCCTGTGAAAAAACAAACAAACTCCGTCACAGTAGAGCTGGCTGTTGAGCTTTTATAGCAAGACGGCACCACCCGTCTCAGCAGCCCTAAGACAGGCGACCTAAAATCAGCTGCTCTTCCCCGGAGGAAGGCCAGTCTGAGAACTTTTGTTGAATCATTCTGTTCCGGACCTGATTCCCGGAACTGGTGCTTTCTTGCGACAGCCCCTCCCTGGCCCATTCCTCTGAGAGAGGATCTGCTCTCTCAGAGACAGGGCACCCTATGGCACCCGCGTCCAGACCTCTGGAAACTCCTTATCTGGTCCCTGGATGTGACGCGGAGGTTCTAGGTGACCTGCCCCCAGTGATAGATGACACCATCACTTTCGCTAGAGTGCGCTTCTATGCATTGAAGTGGAACCTATTCGTTGACTGGTGTTCTTCTCATGATGAGAACCCCTGAACTTGCATGATCAGAGCTTTGCTTTCCTTCCTGCAAGATGGGTTGGAGCGAAGACTCTCTCCCTACACCCTTAAAATGTATGTTGCCTCTATAGCCGCACATCATGATGCAGTTGAAGGTAAGTCGTTGGAAAAGCATGATCTGATCGTCAGATTCCTGTGGGGGTCAAGGAGACTAAATCCGCCTCGCCCGCTCTCTATACTCTCTTGGGATTTGTCTCTGGTCCTTTCGGCTCTTCAGAGACCTCCCTTTGAGCCTTTGCAATTAGCTGAGTTAAAAATTCTGTCTTGTCAAACAGTACTCCTGGTTGCATTGGCCTCCATCAAGAGGGTAGGGAACCTGCATGCATTTTTGGTCGACGAATCATACCTAGAATTCGGCCCGTCTAACTCAAGTGATCCTGAGACCCCGGCCCAGATACGTGCCGAAGGTTCCCATCACTACCTTCCGGGACCAGGTGGTGAACCTGCAAGCGTTGCCTTCGGAGGAGGCAGACCCAGCCCTGGCTTTTAGCTGTCCTGTCCGCGCTCTGCGCCTCAGATCAGACCTCAAGAGGCCAGCAGAAGGGAAAGCCTGTCTCCAAGCAGAGGATGGCTCACTGAATAGTGGATGCCATCGCCTTGGCTTACGAAGCCCAAGGCATGCCTTGTCCGCCCGGGTTGAGAGCCCACTCCACCTGGAGTGTCACTTCTTCTTGGGCGCTGGCACACGGCGCCTTGCTGACAGGTATCTGTAGAGCTGTGGGCTGGGCGACACCTAACACATTCGGTAGGTTTTATAGCCTACGTGTTGAGACGGTTTCTTCCTGTGTGCTCGCTTCAACCAGCCGGTAACACCAAAGTTTCCGCTCTAGTGTCGGCTTGCTGCGCCACTCCCCTCCACATGGAGCGGATACGTGCGCTTTTTTGCTCCAGTCGAGTTCCTCACCCAGACGAACCCTGCAGAGTTCCCCCCCACCCCTTCAGCAGTCGGGCGTTGCGGAGCGTTCGACAACAGGCTTAGTGCTCGTATCCTTGTGTAACTTATGCTAGGCTGGGTTCCATATGTGGTGATCCCTGCGGCGATCCCATATGCATATTCTTCCACGACCAGCTCCCTGTGGTGAGCCCATGTCTTTCCCTTGGCAGAGTCCACTCTGCCGTCACTGTCTGCTGTAACCTCCCCCCTCTCAGGCTGGAGCCACCCCAGTGACCCCTTCCGGCCAGTCAATATGTGTATTCTCCACGTTACCTCCCTTCGGGCAGGATGGGGCTTCCGCATTGTCCCTCTCCCCTGGAAAGGCATGCTTTCCCAGTGTTATCCAAAGAGTTCCACTGTGCGGGGTATAACGGAACAGCAGTTGAGCTCCCTCTACGCAGGCCTTCCGCCCCAGCCAGTTGGGGGTCTCAGAGTCTTAAGTAGGGCGCTGGATGTGGCAGCAGCCGTGGCGTTTTCCATAGGGATCCCATTTACATTGTTGTTATGTCGAACGTGAGCGACTGATAGGGAACGTCTTGGTTACTAATGTAACCCTCGATCCCTGAAGGAGGGAACGGGAGACGTGACGTCCCCTCGCCACGGTTACTGACCATCGCTGTATGGCTGAACACGTCTCGGCTCCTCAGCGTAAAACAATATGCGACGCTCCTGCTGCTCGTTATATGCTTGCGCTGCAAGCAGAGCAGCTGATGCAATTATCGCATGCCAATGTGCATTGGCTCGTTTTAATACTCTCGAAGAAGATTGGTCTCTCAAGTCGATCCCAATTACGTATTCATGTCGACGTTACGTCTCCCGTTCCTCCTTCAGGGAACAAGGGTTACAGTAGTAACCGAGACGTTTTGTCTCATGTGGATCTGTACTGGTTGTGTTTCATGTCTTACCTTGTTCACCGCTGTGCCCAGGATGCTTAGACGAGGAGTTACAGCTGATCGTTTCCTGGCAGTTCACTCTCTCGTCCCCCAACCAAGGTTGTTTTCTCAGCCTGTGTATCCAATGAGCATTACGGACAGCTCTGGAGATCCCTCACTTCACCTTAACATTTGAGCATGTGTCACTAACCATGGAGGTTGTATTTCCCAAGGTTCTAATAAACTCTGTTCACCTTACATCTGCGTTTGAGTCCTCTATTCGAGTCCCCTGAAAGACCTATTACTGCAAGGTGCTATCCATCCAAACTCAATGGTGCAAAAGTTTCAACTTTTGGACGCACAACGTCCAGATAATTTATGTTCTCCCGATGTTAGCCTGGGCACATATGTCCTTTTAATTCAAGCAAGAAAAAAATGCATGGACTTTTTACTGTGACATGATTCTGCTGAGAAGTGACCTCTTATTATTTGCTATGCTAAGCCATCTCCTGTTGATCATGCACAGCTTTGCCATATGTCAGTTAGAATGCAAATAGCCACAAGTTCAGCTAATTGAGAGTACAATGATCGGTGTGGCAAACAAACACACAATGGGTACCTTCACTGCAGCAGATAGTCATAAAAGGGTGTCCTTGATAATCAAAGAGAAATTTCTAGTAACCACAATTAGAAATGTAAAGTTATGAATAAATGTGGTTAATTTGCTTTATAGATTTTAAGAGAGAGAAAAAAACTCGTCTGTGGTTGATTTGATTACTTAGAGATTAAAACCAAATGTAAATCTCTCTCTGTCGAAAGATGTTAATTAAAATAAGATGAAATTGGTATCAACAAAATCAATTGTTCCACTGCAGAGGAAACACTGCAGCTGTACCTGAAATGACATTTATATGTATTTACACAAACTGTTTGATAAAACTCATATGTGGTATGCATTCACACTGCAACATTACAAATGCATAAATTATGTTATGAGATTGTTTAAACAATTTTAAGCTGCAAGGATAAAATTTTGAAAGAAAGGCACTGATACTTTTAAACAGTTCTGCCAGGATGACTCAAATGTTACGTCACTTATTACATCAAACTAATCGTGTTCTAATACTTGTAGTATAAAAGATCGGTACTTACACATTTCTGAGTTAGCAGATGCTGACGCCAACATTGACCTCTATCCTCCCCACCACCACCAGGATGGTCCCTGCCCATACCTCCCATGTGGTCGGCTGCGCCCGTCTTCTTCTTCAGGCAGGAAATGCAGATTCCGTTACCCTCGGATTACAAGCTATGGATGGGGCCTACACCAAATAACTTTATAACACAATACTTGCTTGCTGGGCTGTTAATAAATTAATGCTTAGTTACGTCATTTTGTCTCCCAAGTCTTTCTTGTAGAACTAAACTGTATGTGTAAGTGGCAATTTAGTCATTTATTCAACTCATTCAATCAAAAATCTTTATGAATGTGTCATTGAATCACACGATTCTCCTCAATTCTTGTTACCCTCAATTCATAGTTTTCACTTGACATCACACCCTTATAGGAACGTCCACCTTCTTTTCCTGTAGTTTAGTTTCTGTTTGTTTGTTTCTATTGCCATATTGTTAGTTTCCATAGATACCCTTGTTTGTTACCATGTCAACTAATAATCACCTGTACCCTCTTGTTCTGTCACAATTGCCTGTGTCTCTGTTTCATGGGCTCTTATTTTGATATCCTTTTATCTTACTGTGCATGTGTAATCTTTCTGTAATTTAGTTCCTGTATCCTTGTTTCTATTGCCATCTTGTTAATTACCATAAATACCCTTGTTAGTTACCATGTCAACTAATCACCAACACCTGTCCTCTCCCTGAACTTTTTGTTACATTTGTGTACTGTATTTAAACCCGCAGTCATTGTTCTAAGGCTGTGTTTACACTTTTAATGTTAATGCGATCACGGTGATCCGATCAAGCAGATTGGATCATAAGCCAATCAGGACACGGTGCGTTTACACCTGTCCTCATCAAGGGGCTCCTGAATCTGGATAACTGATCGGATCTCGCATTCACGCGGAAAAAGTAAATTAAATTAAAAAAAGGATGGCTCCGGTGCAAAGTCGACCTGAAGTGGTGGGTTTTCTTTTAAAAACAGATTTTAGTCGGGGGACATTTTACAAATCGTGCAAAATGAGGAGGATGAAGAGGCTGCAAAGTGTTAATACTGTGGATAGATGCCATAATGAAAACGGTACAGAGAACCCTATGGGTCCGAGAACGTAATTGCCAGCTGTGGTGGGAAAATGAATGGTTCTCTTACGCGAGTATCTCTCGTACTGCGTAATATCTTACGCTAGGGGGAAAACCTCTTTTCCAACGAGATATTGAAGCCAAAAATTATCCTTAATTTTGAATCAATGTAAAACGCTTTGCGGCAGCATGCAGACATAGGCAAGACGGCTTGCGCGCCTATTGGCTGCCCTGCGGCAACAGCAGCAGTCTATGGAGAGAGGCCCTGCGTGACACCATATCCAATGGGGGCACTTCGCGCCCATTTCATCACGTCCCGCCAGAAAGGGCGTGGCCTCATCCTATAAATATAGCTCGATGAGCTGATACAAACTGATTTTCATCTCTTCAGCGAAGCTCACGCATCGCTGGATCCAGAGTGAGAAGCCGCGCCATTGACACAAGCCTTCTGCGGGACGAGCCCTTGTACCTGAAGCTGCTGGCCTTCACCTCGCCACCTTCTGTCGCCGTACCTGCTACGCTTTCCGGCGTATATATCCTTTACCTCTGCTGAGAGTGTTTGTTCGCCGTTGCAACTCGCACTTCTCTATAACTCCTAAAAGAGCTACCGTCTTTTTCAAGATGCCATCTTCCTGTGGCTCGTGCCGAGCCCAACTCAGCGACGGAGACCCCCATGTGATCTGCGTTTCCTGCCTGGGTGAAGATCATGCGGCTCTCGCGCTCGCTGACGGCGGATGCCCTCACTGCGAGCTGATGCCTATGGTGACTCTGAGGACTCGCCTGGCATCCTTCTCGGAGCCCGCACTTCTGCCCGCTGTAGTGCCGCGCCGCAAGAAGCGCCATGCTCAGCGCGCCCCTGAGCTCTCTCCTGCCCGCCAAAGCTCGCCGTTTCGCCCGCCAGCATCGCTGGCATCGCTCGAGTCGCTCACCGATGGACAGCGGCCGCCGTCTGCCGCCACTTCCGCCATTGAGCTCGAAGAACCAGCCGAGGCCTGTTCTATCCTGGCATCAGACAGCGAAGATTGGGTGAGCTATGTGGACATCCCCCCCGCTGCCCGCGAGTTTTCTGGGAGATGAAAACTGGAACCTCGGCCTCGACTGGAAGGCGCCCGCGCAGCCCGCGCGCAACCGGCTGGATGGATGCTTCCTCAAAAAGGACACCGCCCCATCACAGTCGAGACCCGCGCCTTTCCTTCCTGAGCTCCACGAGGAAGTCGCGAAGTCTTGGAACGTCCCCTTCTCAGCCAGGATGCGTACCTCTGTCTCTGCAGCATTCTCCACTGTGGACGGTGCGAAAGATAGAGGGTACCTTTCTCTTCATCCAGTGGAATCAGCGATAGCATCCCATCTTTGCCCGCCCTCTGCTGGACGGTGTGCTCAGACGGCGCTACCCTTGAAAGCCTGCCGAGTGATGTCAGCCATGCACGGTCGCGCTTACACCGCCGCTGGACAAGCTGTGTCAGCGCTGCACACAATGGCTATCCTGCAGATTTTCCAAGCCGACCTTGTCCGTAAAATGGACGAGGAAGGACCGGAAGCGATCTGCGTGGAGGATTTGAGAAGCGCTACGGACTTGGCTCTACACACTGCAAAAGCCGCTGCACAGGCTGTTGGGCGGAACATGGCCTCTCTCTTACCGTGGCTGAGAGACATCTGTCGCTAACGCTGTCTGAGATGACGGAAGCGGAGCGCTCTGTGTTCCTCGACGCGCTAAACTCCACAGATGGCCTTTTCAGATCTGCCGTCAAAGATTTCACGGACAGATTCGTCGAGGTGCAGAAGACATCGCAGGCTATGAAGCACTTCCTGCCGAAGCGCTCTAGTTCCGCAACAGGCCGCTCGAAACAGCCGTCTGCCGGGGGCTCTCAGCCGCAGCCTACACCACCCCTCGCCGCCGCTTCTCTCGCTCCGCTGGACGCCGCCCCCCTCAGCGCGGACCCCGGCTGATGATTGAAATCAAGCACGAGGTCTCAAAGCCTTCCTAGCCTCTCTAGGAAATCGACGGTGTTCAAATCCCGCTGCGGCCAGATTTTCACCGAAACTTTCTGCTCGTTCAGTTCCAAACAATGCGACTGTCCCAGCGTACTTCGCAGTAAACAAGCCGGTTCCACAGCCCACTTGCCTGCATATAAAAGCCGTTTTTATGGCTACCCAGATAAATCCAATAAAGAGTGTATTTGCTGGTGTACCGGCCACGGCCGATGGTGTTATGAGTGTTGTAAGAATGCCCACGTCTCAGTGCCCATTCCCACACACAGACACAGCCCGCCACAGTACAGGGCTAGCACAAATAAAAACGACTCATGTCGATTGTGCAATAAATGTAGTGAATGTGCCCACGACACAGTGCCCACAAACACTACACGATGCATGTCCCACGGTTTCTGTAAAAACGAAACAAACACACATTCAGTCGGCGCGAGCCGACAGTGTTCTCAGTGCAGTGAGTGTGCCCGCTGTCCCGCCCCCACATTCTCTCACAGACATGCCGAACCCCACGGGGCTCGTCCCGCTCGCTTCTCTCCACAAGCTGTCATAGAGAAGCTGAGCACGGTCGGGCTGCCCGCTGTGATCAGGGCGCCCCCCGCCTCGCACACTGCAAACACAGTGTTTATTTCTCAGCACACCGGAGCTCTCCGGCCGCCGTTATGCCGCGACCAGAGCCCAGATTTCATTCTACCTCTAGCTATTCACGCAGATGCGTGGGCGGAGCTTCCCGGGGTATCAGAATGGGTGCTGAACACTATAAGAAGAGGCTATTGGCTGCAGTTCGCTCGACGTCCCTGCCGTTACATGGCGCAAGTCAAAATTACGGTAAAAAACAAGTATCTCATCTACTTCGAGCCGAGATAGCGAAACTACTGAGCAAAGGGGCCATAGAACCTTTATCTCAGGCTCAGAGTGAAGGGGGTTCTATACAGCAGATATTTTCTGGTACCGAAAAAAGACGGGGGTCTCAGACCCATTCTAGATCTACGACAGCTGAACAAAGCGCTCGCGAAGACCAGTTCAGAATGCTTACAACCCGGAAAATCCTCGCACAAGTTCGTCAGGAGGACTGGTTTATGTCAATAGATCTGAAAGACGCCTATTTCCAAATACAAATAGCGTCACGTCACAGGCAATTCTTAAGATTCGCCTTCGAGGGCCAGGCATACTAATACACAGTCCTGCCGTTCGGCCTGTCCCTGGCACCCCGTACATTTACGAAGTGCATGGACGCGGCTCTCGCACCCCTGAGAGTCCGGGGCATGTGAGTTTTGAACTACTTGGACATTGGCTGATTCTAGCTCGATCACACTCAGATCTCATAGAACACTGGACCACATTACTCGAGCATCTCGAGAATCTGGGTCTCACAGTCAATTGGGCGAAGAGTTCGCTGTCTCCCAGTAAGAACATTTCTTTTCTGGGAACAGTGCTGGACTCGCTATCCGCGAAATCCTTCCGCCACGGCTCGATAGAAAATGAAAATGCTGAATGAAAATTCAGAAAATGCTGGGCCTCATGGCCTCAGCAGCTTCAGTACTCCAGCTGGGTCTGCTTCGCATGTGCCCACTGCAGCTGTGGCTGAGAGCGCGAGTTCCGCCCCGGGCATGGACCGCTGGTCTGTTTCGCCTCAGGGTCGATCTAAAATGCGTCTCAGCTTTGGAACTTTGGAAAGTAACCGACTGGGGACTCCCTCGAGTGTGAAATTGGTGTCCACGGATGCCTCCACCTCGGGATGGGGAGCGCTGCTCGAGGGCAGACCGTTCTTTGGCCAGTGGTCAGAACGGGAAAAGCTCTTACACATAAACTGTCTGGAAATGATGGCAGTCGACAACGCGCTACAGCGCTTCTGTCCCCAGATAAAAGGTCACCACGTCTTGGTCCGGTGGGACAACATGTCAGTGGTGGCATACATAAATCACCAGGGCGGCATCAGGTCCCGAAACCTTTACAGGCTGACGGAACGCCTCCTGGTCTGGGCTCAGCACAACCTGCTTTCACTGAGAGCGGCGCATGTGCCTGGTCACCTGAATCTGGGACCAGACAGACTGTCCAGAAACAATATCCCAGCAGGGGAATGGTCGCTGCACCCGCAGACAATCCGACTGCTGTGGGAGACATTCGGCAGAGCGCGGTTGGACCTGTTCGTGTCCCACGAAAACGCTCACTGTCCGAACTTTTTCTCCAAAAGCAAGTCTGGCCCCGCTGTTCCCTCTATGCTTTTCCCCCTGTCTCGGTCCTGCCTCAAGTGTTGGAACGAATCAGGGAAAACGGATGTCCAGTGCTGCTCGTGGCTCCGCTCTGGACGAACCAGACTTGGTTCCCAGTCCTGATGCAGCTGATCAGCACTGCCCCGTGGCCAATACCGTTGAGGAAAGACCTCCTCTCTCAGGCCAAGGGCTTGATTTGGCATCCTCGCCCGGAACTATGGTCCCTACATGCATGGGCCATCAACGGGTACCCGCTAACCTCCCGGAGGGAGTGTTAAACACGATCACGCAGGCGAGGGCCCCGTCTACTAGACGGCTCTATTCCTCGAAATGGTCTGTGTTATCAAGCTCAGGGCTTTTCACCCGTAGACTGCGGGGTCACGGAAGTGCTCTCCTTCCTTCAAGAGCTGCTGGATAAGGGCAGAACCCCATCCACGCTCAAAGTGTACGTGGCGGCCATAGCAACGTTTGCAAAACCTATGTCTGGCCAGTCACTAGGGAAAAACGACCTAGTCGTGCGATTCCTCAGGGGAGCTCGGAGGCTGAACCCTCCCAGACCCCCTTCAGTCCCGGTGTGGGACCTTTCTACGGTTTTGGAAGCCATGAAAGGTGCCCCATTCGAGCCAATCCATTTGTCAGACATGAAGCATCCGTCTTTCAAAACGGTGTTTCTTATGGCTCTCGCTTCAGTGAAGCACATAGGGGACTTACAAGCGCTTTCAGTAAGCGCGTCATGTATGGAGTTCTGGCCTAGTGACTCAAAAGTCATACTCAAACCAAGGCACGGGTACGTGCCCAAATCCCTCAACACACCGTTCAGGGCCCAGGTTATTTCCCTGTGCGCCCTACCGGTTCATGATGAGGAGGAGGATGCGAGTCTCCTTTGCCCTGTCAGGGCACTGAGAGCTTATGTGTCTCTTCGTTTTGTTCGGCGGACGCTCCAAGGGACTGGCCGCATCAAAACAGAGCCTATCCAGATGGACTTTCGACGCCATAGCGCTGGCTTACACTTCTAAGGGCCTGCAGTGTCCTTTGGGTGTCAGAGCGCACTCCACGAGAGGCGTGGCCTCGTCGTGGGCGTGGTATAGTGGGATTACCCGGCATGATATCTGTACGGCGTAGGGCTGGGCCTCACCATCTACATTTATAAGGTTTTATAACCTAGAGGTTCCCGCCTTACAAGCCAAGCTTCTGTCGGTCTAGAATTCAGTGCTATCTGCCCCGCTCCGCCGGCCCAGATGCTGAGTTTTGCCTGTGCATCGCTCACTGACCGATAGAACAGCTCCATGAGCATTTAAACCCGTAGGGCCACCCAGTTTAGGCTGAAAGCTTTCACCCTGGCTGCGTGGTGCGCTATTAATATGATTAGCTCCCGTGGGATGCTACTTTATAAGGAATGACGCTTCTAGCCTCTCTTCCTTCACTCTCTGTGAATCTATGGTGATTATGCACTACATGAACCCAATGCTTCTGCCCTTGGGACTTTGGTGTTGGATCCCAATGTGCACGGCGTGTTCCACTGTGTTCCCCATAGCGTAAGATATTACGCAGTACGAGAGATACTCTCGTAAGAGAACGTACTCGGTTACTAACGTAACCTCGGTTCTCCCTAGAGAGGGAACGAGTACTGCGTATCTTGCCGTGCTTACAACACGCTCTGGCTCGCTTCGGTGATGAAAACCAGTTTGTATCAGCCCATCGTGCTATATTTATAGGATGAGGCCACGCCCTTTCAGGCGGGACGTGACGAAAAGGGCGCGAAGTGCCCCCATTGGATATGGTGTCACGCAGGGCCTCTCTCGATAGGCTGCTGCTGTTGCCACAGGGCAGCCAATAGGCGCGCAAGCCGTCTTGCCTATGTCTGAATGCTGCCGCAAAGCGTTTTACATTGATTCAAAATTAAGGATAATTTTTGGCTTCAATATCTCGTGGAAAAGAGGTTTTCCCCATAGCGTAAGATATTACGCAGTACTTGTTCCCTCTCTAGAGAGAACCGAGGTTATGTTAGTAACCGAGTACGTTTTGCAACTTTCGGTGCGAAGGCAAACATTTCAGTATTGCGATGTACTTCGCACTCGACTGTGTCGCAAAACCACACAGCTACGTGCAGCAATTCCTGTAGAGAAAAGAGTTGCTGTGGCCCTGTATTGGTTTGCTACAGGTGACTGCTTCCGCACACTTGCTCATCTCTTCGGTGTCAGCAAAGCTGTAGTTTGGCAATGTGTGAATGAGGTGGCATCCGGGCTGAAATCGCTGGCTCGTCAGCACATAAATATACCCACAGGAGAGGGACTGAATGAGGTGACGCGCAGGTTTGAAGCGGCTTCCCTCAGTGCGCTGGAGCGATAGATGGGACCCATATCCAAATTTTATCACCCAGATACAACGCATCAGACTACTACAATAGGAAAGGCTGGCATTCCATCCTTCTACAAGCAGTTGTTGATCATTGAAGCAGGTAATATTGGAAGCATTTATTAATAAAATAATGCTGCTCACTATTGAACTGAACCGAATAAATACTGAACTGAATTGAGCAGAATGACAACCTTTTTAGAGGTGATTTGAAGCAGATTTAATGCATCATTTATCATTTTATAATGATCTTTATAACCATTACTGTGCATCAATGTAAAACTGCTTTGAAACAATCTGTATTTTATAAAGTGCTATATAAATGAAGGAGAGTTCACTTCCTACTTTCAGTTTCACAAACATAAACATGGATGGCCAGGCAGCGTACATGACGCACGTGTGTTGCGGAACTCTGTGATATTTGATCTCGCAGAACGTGGAAAGCTTTTCCCAGCTTTATGTCTTGTGCATTTTACCAAGTATTTTGGAATTCAACTATATACCATAGTCAGCAAAAGCTGCTTAGTTGCAATTTATTCTAACCCTAACCTTTTTATATTTTTAAGGTCACAAAAAACATATCAGGAACAGCTGTACCCTTACTGTTACTGGGTGATCCTGCTTACCCATTGTTGAGTTGGCTCATTAAGCCTTACCATGACAATGGGAACCTAACAAGGGCACAGAATTACTTTAACCAGAGGCTCAGCAAGGCACGAGTATCTGTCAAGTGTGCGTTTGGCAGGCTAAAAGGAAGGTGGAGGAGCAGTAGAAAGCGACTTGATGCACATCTGGAGAACGTTGCAAACATTGTGACTGCTTGCTGTGTTCTTCACAACATTTGTGAGATACAAGGAGATATGTTTGAAAATGAGTGGCACAACCACTGTGGCAACACTTCTGACACTACTGATGTTATGTACAACCACAATGTACTGGGTCCAAATCACATTCGGGAAGCTTTAACAGCTTTTTTTAGCCAGTACCTGTGATGTGCCTAAACAAGTAGAAGTCAGATGTGAGTTGTAAATGTAAACAGAACAAATGAGTATGACATAGGCTGTGATCAACTTTTTCTATCAACTGTGTTTGTGGAAATTGTCCAAAAATACAATAAAAGAAAAATATTCTTCATAAAGGCTTTAATTTCACATTGGTCAAGTAGCAACAAAAATGAACATTTAGTATGTCAGAAAAGACCAAACCACTTTCTTGCATAATAGCGTTCAAATATTGAACAAATACAGCAGATTGGGGGTGAAAAGGAAAAAAAAAAACTCTTGAAACAGGAAGCTTATTCTGCTGGTTTTAAGAAAAATAATAAATAAATAAAAATATAAATATAAAAGGAATGAACAAGAAAATACTAATGTGATAGCCATTTAAACTTATCACAGGTTGTAGTGTGTACTACTCTCACCCAAACTACTCCATCGCTGTCGTTCAGCTGCCTTGGGGTAGAGGACAACCTTTGAAGGTGAAGAGGCACAAAGTGAGTTTGGGGGAAAGGAAAATGAGTTGCTGGTGGAGGTTGGAAATCAGGGACCCTGGCAAGGGAGTTGAGTTGTGCTGTGGTGCAAGATGTGGGTGGGATGACTGTTGACCAGTGGAAAAAGCATTCACAAAGATATTGAACAGCCTTAATTCATGTTGAGTCGCCTGCATTTGAAGCTGCAGCTTGGCTTCTTGTTCAAATTGGGTTGTCATGGCCTTAGTTAAGGCAACGAAGCTGGCTTCAATTCTCGTTCGTTTTCCTTTCCCACTGAGACGTGCACCTTTCAGATAAACACAAAAGAAAGTTATTTGCATATACACACAAGCATAAATATATATATACGTTTTCAGAATGTCTGGAGATGCTAGTTATAAGCAAATGCCAAGGACAACTTGTTTGCAAAGGTCACTTGGTAGGAAAAGTTCCATGTAACTTAGCTAAACTGTAAAGTAACTAAAAAAAAACAATGTAAATACGAAGGTGTAGCTGAACGAATGTGTAAACACTGTTACAAGAGAACTTGCCTTCAATGTCAAAGAAATTAAACATTTCAAGATTTAAGAGTTAAAGAAATAAATTTTAAAAAAAAGCTGAAGACGTAACTGCACAGTAACCTAAGTTCTGAATTGAGTACAAATTTGCACGAAAACAAAAATACAGATGACAACTTCTATGCTGTCTGAACCACATATTTTTGAGACGTAAATTATTATTATCCAAATTATTTCTATGGAAATTTTCCCATATATATATATACATACATACACATACACATACACATACACATACACATACACATACACATATACACACACACACACACATACATATATAATATATATATATAGATAGATAGATAGATAGATAGATAGATAGATAGATAGATAGATAGATAGATAGATAGATAGATAGATAGATAGATAGATGGATAGATGGATAGATAGATAGATACGTAGATGGAAAAGAAAAACTGTAATAACATAGTAGGTTACACTAAACAATTAGTGGTTATGAAAAGCTTATATTAGGCATTTCACTTATGCATGTTTAATTCTGAGGGACCAACCTCTTCCACTTGGTACAGTTTGGTGGCTCGCCTCTGTGGAGCTATCTGTAGTGCCAGTCTCAGGAGTGTCTTCAGGTATTCTGCAGTCTAATGGCTCCGCACCAGTGGCTACAGAAACAAATACATCAGTTTTGTAATTTCTTGGCATTGCATTCCAGAGACAAATTTATGTATAAAAGTTAGCTTTTTTATATGAAGGCTATATCTTTAACACCAAGCATTTCTGCTGACTCTGTTGATTTTCTCCTTGATTCTTTTAACTCAAAAGTTAAGAGTGTAATTGAAGATATTGCTCCTGTGAACCTCAGGAAGAAGAGTGGCAGACAAAAACACCTTGGAGAAACTCAACAGCAGTGCAAAATATGAAAAGACAATGCAGAAAAGCAGAGCATATGTGGTGGAAGACAAAACTTGTAGTCTATTATAACATCTACAAAGACAGCATCCATGCTTTCAATAAGGAACTAGGCAAAGCTAGACAGACTTTCTTCTCAAATATTTTAAACAGCAACATAAACAACACACGCACTCTTTTTGCTACTGTAGAGAGACTGACAACCCCCCCAAGCCAGATTCCCAGTGAAATGCTCTCAGACAGCAAGTGCAGTGAGTTTGCTTCTTTCTTCTCTGACAAAATCAATAATATTAGAAAGGTGATCAGCACATCCTCGAGTTGCGCTCTGGTCAGGCAGATCAGACAACAGCCTGAGGAATAGTTACTATGTCTGATTTCGAAGAAATTGATGGCAAAATTTTGGAAGAAACCGTACAGCACCTTAAAACAACAACCTGCGCCCTTGACGCACTTCCCACATCTTTTTTCAAAAATGTGTTACACAGCTTAGAAGCAGATCTCCTAAAAGTGGTAAATGCATCACTTCTCTCTGGGAGTCTTCCGAACTCCCTGAAAACTGCAGTTGTCAAGCCCCTCCTGAAAAAGATATCTGGATAAGACCATATTAAACTATAGACCGATCTCAAATCTTCCTTTCATAGGCAAGATCACTGAAAAAGTTGTCTTTAATCAGCTGAACAAATTCTTAAGCTCAAATGGATACTTTGACAATTTTCAATCTGGTTTTCGACCGCATCACAGCCCAGAGACAGTGCTCATAATGATAATAAACGATATTCGCTTAAATACGGATACAGGCAAATTATCAGTGCTGGTACTACTCGACCTCAGTGCTGCATTTGACACTGTCAATCACAATATACTTCTTGACAGGCTGGAAAACTGGGTCGGGCTTTCTGGGATAGTCCTAAAATTGTTCAGGTCATTGTGACAAGGTTCAGTTCAGACAGGAATGAAGAAGACAGGGGTCGGCTTGAGCTGGGACGTTTCACTTTTATTCACGTCACAAAAATAAACAAACAGGTGCGCACAGAGCGCGTTCACCGTGCACAGGCACAGCCAAAATAGAATAACTCAGAATTCGTTGCAATCTCTTTCCACAGCAGCACACGCGAGGTCCCAGCTCGTTTCTCTCTCTCCTCTCGCTCTCACACGCCGGCTTATATCCGGTCTCTCCACGCCAATTACTGAAATCAGACACAGGTGTTCATCATCTGCACTTGACCTACTTACGCTCCGCTCTGCTCCGTCCTCCCTCTCCCGCTACAGACTCCGCAAAACCACGCCCCCCTCGCCACAGTCATATTTAGGAGGGAGAGGTTATTATGTGAGTACAGTAGATCATAAGTCTGAGTGGACATCCATGACATGTGGAGTCCCTCAAGGCTCCATTCTTGCGCCACTCCTATTCAACCTGTATATGCTCCCAATGAGCCAAATAATGAGAAAGAACCAAATCGCTTACCATAGCTATGCAGACGACACACAGCTCTACTTAGCCCTATCGCCTAACGATTACAGCCCCATTGACTCCCTGTGCCAATTCATTGATGAAGTAAACAATTGGATGTGCCAAAACTTTCTTCAGTTAAACAAAGACAAAACTGAAGTCATTGCATTTGGAAACAAAGATGAAGTTCTCAAGGTGAATGCATATCTTCAGTCTAGGGGTCAAACAACTAAAAATTAAGTCAGGAATCTGGGTGTGTCTCTAGAGTCAGACCTTAGTGTCAGTAGTCATATCAAAGTAATAACTAAATCAGCATACTATCACCTGAAAAATATAGCAAGAATTAGATGCTTTGTTCCCAGTCAAGACTTAGAGAAACTTGTGCATTCTTTCATCACCAGCAGGGTGGATTATTGTAATGGACTCCTCACTGGCCTTCCCAAAAAGACCATAAGACAGTTGCGGCTCATACAGAACGCAGCTGCCAGGATTCTGAGCAGGACCAGAAAATATGAACAATATATCACACCAGTCCTCAGGTCTTTACACTGGCTGCCAGTTACATATAGGATTGATTTTAAGTATTATTATATACATCATTCAATAGCCTAGGACCTCAATACATTGCAGATATGCTCACTGAATATAAACCCAACAGATCACTCAGATCATTAGGATCACATCAGCTAGAAATACCAAGGGTTCACTCTAAGCATGGTGAGACCGCTTGTAGCTACTATGCCAGTCGCAGCTGGAACCAGCTTCCAGAAGAGATCCGATATGCTCCTACAGTAGTCACATTCAAATCCAGACGCAAAACACATCTGTTTAGCTGTGCATTTACTGAATGAGCACTGTGCCACTGTTCGTCCGACTGTTTGTACTGTATTTTATTTTATTTTTTTATTCTAAACTGTTTTAATTATTCTGATTTCTTTTGATTATTTTAATTTCTTCTATGTAAAGCACTTAGAATTACCATTGTGTATGAAAAAGTACAGAGTATACTTGTCATCTGAACTTCTAGCAGAAAGCAGAAAGGTGGCCTGATAGCAATATGGTCAGCTAACACGCTAGCAAAACATTCCTGTTGTACACTTACCTTCGTCTTCATTATCTCCTTCCTCGTCCTCTGGCGTAGCTGAATCAAAAGAAACGATACTCAGTTACTAACGTAACCTCGGTTCTCTCTAGAGAGGGAACGAGTATTGCGTAAGTTTAGCTTACGCTAAGGGAAAGATTCATCTTCTCGAGATATTGAAGCCAAAAAATTATCCTTAATTTTGTATTCATTGTCAACGCAGTGCAGCAGCTAGCAGACCTAGAGCAGGCCATCTCGCTTGCTCATTGGCTGCCCTGCGGGCAACTGCTGCAGCCTTACAGTGAGCCCGGCGTGACGTCACGCCCAATGAAGGGCGCCCGCGCCTTCATAGCGTCATAGCCCGCCAGAATGGGCGTGGCTTAGCGTATAAAAGTAGGGGCTGTAGGCTGAATTCCCTGGTTTTCCCTGTTTTTTTTTTTTTGTCGCTCGTGGCGCGAGCACGGCCGGTTACGCAAAACTCGTTCCCTCTTTAGAGAGAACCGAGGTTACGTTAGTAACCGAGTATCGTTCTCTTACGAGAGGTTCTCTCGTATTGCGTAAGTTTAGCTTACGCTACGGGAACACTTTGTCAACGCCGTGTGCGCCAAGCATCCACCATGAGACCCCGAACTTTAAGGGGAACCCCATGAGTCGAAAAAATAAGGTGGCCAGCCACGCGGGCCATCAGTTGTACATAAGCACACATAGGGAATACAGAGCAGCGCGCCGGCCTGTATAGGCACATGGCACATACCCTACTAGTGCAGCTCAACCAGGAGAGCTGAGTCACGTGAGAGTGATCTGAGCAGGAAGATCTGGGCAGAATACACCTCTCCTTCAAACTGACAAAAGTTTAGCCTGCAAGGCAGGAACTTCTAGGTTATAAAACCTGACAAAGGTAGACGGAGAGCTCCAGCCCGCCGTTACACATATGTCATGGATAGAAATCCCACTGGACCACACCCACGACGAGGCCACGCCTCTCGTGGAATGAGCCCTGATGCCCAGAGGGCATTGCAGACCTTTTGACGCGTAAGCAGCTGCTATAGCGTCCACTATCCATCTGGACAGGCTCTGTTTCGAGGAGGCGAGACCCTTGGTGCGCCCACCAAACGAATCAAAAAGTTGTTCTGAACGGCTGAAGGAGGCAGAGCGCATAATGTAAAATCTCGGCGCCCTGACAGGGCAGAGGAGATTCACCTCACCTTCGCTGTCAGATGCTGGCAGAGCTGACAGCGAAATAACTATAACTTGCGCTCTGAATGGAGTGCCCATCACTTTAGGAACATAGCCATGTCTAGGTCTGAGGATGACTTTAGAGTCATTCGGCCCGAACTCAAGACACGACGCGCTGACAGACAGCGCATGCAGGTCCCCCACACGTTTTACTGACGACAGTGCAGTCAGAAAGACGGTTTTCAGTGATACCGGTAGATATTTCAACCCCACGGAGTCTAGTGGATCAAATGGAAAGGCTTTCAGGGCCTCGAGGACCAATAAAAGATCCCACATAGGAACCGACGGGGGGCGCGGCGGGTTCATCCTTCTAGCTCCTCTAAGGAAGCGGATGACCAACTCATGTCTTCCCAGTGACTGGCCGTGCGTCGATTCTGCGAACGATGCCACGGCCGCCACGTATACTTTGAGCGTGGATGGGGACCTCCCCTTATCCAACAGCTCTTGTAGGAAGGTGAGCAGATGCGCCACCCCGCATGTCCGTGGGTCCAGACCTCTGTCGGTGCACCATCCGGAGAACACCGACCATTAAGACGCGTAGAGCCTTCTCGTGGAAGGAGCGTGATCGTGTTCATCACTCCTTCTGGCAGGGCAACGAGTACCCGTTGATCAACCATGCGTGCAGAGACCAGCGCTCTGGATGGGGATGCCAGATCGCGCCGCGAGCCTGAGAGAGGAGATCTGCCCTCACCGGAATCGGCCACGGAGCTGTAAGTGACAGCCGTGCTAGTTCCGGAGACCAAATCTGATTCTCCCAACGCGGGGCTATGAGGAGCACCGAGTGGCACGTTTCCCTGATTCTCCTGATCACCTGTGGTAACAGAGAGACCGGAGGGAAAGCATATAGCGGGAGGCTGGGCCAAACCTGGGCCAGCACGTCCTCGTCCTTTGAGAAGAATGTCGGGCATTGAGCGTTGTCTTTTGATGCAAATAGGTCAACTTCCGCTCTGCCGAATAGGCGCCACAGCTTCTGGACCGTTTGGGGGTGCAGGGACCATTCCGTTTGGGGGAACATTGTCCCTGGACAGTTTGTCTGGGGCGTCGTTCAAATGGCCAGGCACATGCGCCGCCCTCAGCGAACGCAGGTGCATCTGAGACCAAATAAGGAGGCGTTCCATCAGATTGCAGAGATTTCTGGATCTGACACCGCCCTGACGGTTTACATAGGATACCACAGATATATTGTCCGAGTGGACAAGAACATGTTGGTCCTGTATAAACGGGAGGAAGCGCTTCAGCGCGTTCTCGACCGCTATCATTTCCAGACAGTTTATGTGAAAACACTTCTCTTGGTCTGACCTAGGGCTGGGTACCGAGTTCGGTACTTTTTAGGTACCGACCGAATTGCCTCGATACTACCGAGTATCGAAACATGTCTTGTTTTTCGGTACCAAGTTTCGGTACCTAAGTGGTTAATCTCGTAAACGTCAGTGAAACAATAAACATGCAGCATGATTGGCTGTGGCGGAAAAATCACTAGTTTACGCGGCTGCCCAAAGACGTGCCTCGTCGCACGTGAGGCTGTAGTGTGTGTGTGTGGGAGCATAAGCGTCCAACCCAGATAGATAGAAAATATGTGGAAATGATCAAAAGTGTACCTATTTACCCGACTCGATGCCATAAGCACACGATGCAAAATATTCTCCAAGATAATTGCTGCCAAGACCGGTAACACGGTAAATCTGCACTTAAAAGCGCACAGAATACACTCGAGAGTAGAAAGTTTATCCGCCTTCCACTACAAGAATTGGAGCGCGTCACATATAAACCAAAACTCAGCGTATAGGATAATTGCTTCACAGACATGAGAAATAGTTCTATATATGTTCAAAATATGTCTACTTTTAAACGAAACAATTAGAAATAAATAGTTTGATTACCTAATCCATATAGGCGCGAGCGCGCGTTCACTACTGCAGGGATGACGAGTCAGCATCGCAAATTCGCAATAATCATCTTTGCAGCCAACACGTTTAGTAAAAACTTGTTCATTAATAAACAATTAAAATATCTCCTTGCTATCGTTTCCCGACACATCCATAATCATTAGGCTACTTTTGCCAGTGCTTTGCGCAAGCTTCATGTGTGCTGAGCGTGAAGCATATATCCCGCACCCCAGTAGCCTATATGTAATTCAATTCACATTTATTTGTATAGCATTTTTCACAATACATATCGTTTCCAAGGAGCTTTACAGAAAATGCATGTGTCTAAATTACAATTCAGAGTGATCTGTTATCAGGGGTGACTGTGTGTAATGCATTTCAATTAATTTTCATTCAGTTTCATTGTTAAACAATGCATTAAGTTAAGGCAGAAACAATGAGCTCATTGAAGTAAAGTATACATGTTGTTAAATGATTAGGAAACATAGAAAACTTTAGCATTGGTGCTTTTTTACAGACTCAAAATATGAGTGTAAAAAAGTCAACAAACTGAAAAAATAAAAGTTTTTTTTTTTAGGTAATGTTATATTGATAAAATTGGTATCGAAAAAAGTATCGTTCAGGAACCGGTATCGAAGTCAAGGTATCGGTATCGAAAATTTTGTTACGATACCCAGCCCTAGTCTGACCACTGGCCGAAGACCGGTCTGCCCTCAAACAGTCTGTCGAAATGACTTTCCGATAAGAGATGGTTCCCATCATCACTCCCTGCTGTTACCAGTCGGCTACTAACCAGGGCTGCAGAGCCGGTATGCGGGTCTGAGTCACTCTGATTTTCTGGCCGCCAGAAACCCAGGCTCGGCGGGACGCGCGAGCATTCAACCAGCGTTGGAGCGGGTGCATGCGCAGTAGGCCCAGCTGAAGCACCGCTACAACTGATGCCATACAGCCCAACATCCTTTGAAATGTTTTCAAAGGGAGAAAGCTGCCCTTCTGGAAAGATGTGGCTAGGTGGCGAACACGGCGCGCGCGCTGTGTCGATAAACGAGCCGTCATGGTCACCGAGTCCAGTTCTATTCCTAAAAAGGAAATTGACTGGCTGGGCAGTAATGAGCTCTTGGTCGAGTTGACCGTGAGACCCAAGCTTTCCAGGTGACTGAGAAGCACTGTTCTGTGAGATAGCAGTTCTGTCTCTGACTGTGCCAATATCAGCCAATCGTCCAGATAGTTCATTATTCGCAGCCCCTGACTTCTCAGGGGGGTGATCACTAGGGATGGGAATCGAAAACCGGTTCCACTCGAGAACCGGTTCTAAATTTTACGATCCATCGATATTGTATGCCCTCGACGTTAACGAGTCCTCTTATCGATGCTCCTGCTCTGAGTCAGCCATAGTATGTACAGACCGTGAACTCACAACTGTCCCTTTTGTCCTTTATCAAGCACCATAGCACCGCGTCCAAAGATAATCTTTGTCCTGCAAAGTCTTATTTGATCAGTGAGTAAAATTGTCTCTCTCTGGTAATGTAGATGAACCGCTGCGCTTGTGACAGGGCGCATGTTAAACTGATCGAGCAGAGAGAGAGAGAGAGAGAGAGAGAGAGAGAGAGAGCCCCGGTCGCGCGCACGCACTCTCTCTCTTCGGAGCAAGGCGAAAGTAGGCTTCACCGTCTCAAAACTAAGCGCTGTCTTCCTCTCTCCCTCGCACATATTAATCAAAATAAACGACACGATGGTAAGGTAGGGAGACTAAAGTTTTATGTGGAGCATTCGGAGATTTGTTTTTCCTGAATTGCCGCTGGGTGTGAATTGTGCTAAAATACGTTGTCTTATCTTCTCTGAAAAGTCTTCCGCACATTCAGCTGACATAATCACACTTCAAATAAACGAAAAAAAACGATCCAGTGATGAAATGTTTTCTGTGATGACACACATCTTGTGGGATGTCCCAACTGGCGGGATAATCACACAACGCGCACACGTCCGATAATGACACGTCCAATTCGCGAACTAATGACTCATTTGAACCGATTCGTTTTAATGAATGGTTAAAACAACTGATCTTTCCAACACTGAACTCACGGGACGTTTAATCGGTGTATAACTAATCGGTAACACTTTACAATAAGGTTCCATTTATTACAGAAATTACATAAAAAGTACAGTTTGCTTAGTCAAGTGTAAGCATTAAAACGACTTGTTTTTCCCCCCGAAAAAGACTACTTTTTCCCACACAGTGCTATCAGGAATCGATAAGAGAATCGTTAAAGAATCGGATTGATAAGCAGAATCGTTAGTGGCATTGATATTGATAAAATCTTATCAATTCCCATCCCTAGTGATCACCGCGTCCATGCACTTCGTAAATGTACGGGGTGCTAGGGACAGGCCGAACGGCAGGACGGTGTATTGATATACCTGACCGTCGAAGGCGAATCTAAAAAATTGCCTGTGACGGGGTAATATCTGAATCTGAAAATAGGCATCCTTGAGATCTAGAGAAATAAACCAGTCCCTCAGGCGAACGTGCGGGAGGATTTTGCTGGTCTTAAGCATTTTGAACGGTCTTTTCACAAGCACTTTGTTCAAATGTCTCAGATCTAGGATAGGTCTGAAGGCTCCGTCCTTCTTGGGTACGAGAAAATATCGGCTGTAAAAACCGGAGTCGCTCAGAGATGGCGGTACCTTTTGTATAGCCCCTTTGCACAGCAGCTTTGCTATTTCTGCGTGAAGTAGGTGTGCTACTTCCACATTAACTATCGTCGCGGTTCGGGCTTGAAAGCGCGGGGGACGGCGAATTAATTGAAGTGTATAGCCCTGCTTTATTGTGCTCAGCACCCATTCTGAAATCCCTGGGATAGTTTCCCACGCAGCTATGTGAGCTGCTAGGGGGCGAATGGCCTCCGGGTTCAGATCGCCGCCATTTGCGGGCTTGTGAAACTGAACCGGAGCCGAAAGCGCGGCGCGCGCACTCTCGGTTCTGGGCAATGGCTGCTCGCTGAAAACCGAAACCGGGTGATTTATGTGAGATGTCCCAATCAAATGGGATGGGGAACATACTTTTTTCAGTTTTTGACGCGCGAGCAGCGCTCCGGGCGGAAAAGCTTCCTGTAAGCGTGAGCGCGTGTGCGTGGGGAACGAGACTTACAAGTGTATTTGACGCCCCGATCATAATGGATGGGGAGCGTCTTATTAATGCCCTGCGTTTTGTGATAACACTCAAACTCGCGGGCGGAGCCCGGGGGGAGGTTTGTGTTAGTAAGCGTGAACGCTCTCTGGCGGGCACGAGACTTACATTCATAATAGGGATGGGCATTCGATTAAATTTTCTTAGTCGATCGTCGGGAGAATTAACGATCGACTATCGATTAATCATTAATATTTTTTTATTCAAATTCATTATTTATTTAACTTTTTATAAATTAAAAAGGCAATGAAAATACAAAAATACAGCGTGTTTTTCCTCGATTAGATCTTTATTACAAGATGATCAACTTGTGGCAGTAAAACTGGACGTTCGGTTAGGCTAAACTTGAAGATATATGCGCTGCGGAAAGCTACGGAACCTGCAGCTGCGAGTTGGCGTTCTTAAACAGAGACCCTTGTTTGTTCCAAAATAATAAATAATAATAAAAAATCATGTTAAACAATAACTTAACCAAAAACATAATAATACTTAGATCTGACAGGTTTTGTCAAAATGTAACTCAAAACTATCCAAGAACGAAGTCGAGAAAGAGGGTGAGAGAGATTACTGTAACAATCAATTAGGCTAGGCTACTTAACAAAGCCTCATAAAAAATAACTAGTAACTCACATACAACTTCTACACCAGTCTACTGATTTTTGTGGAGAAAGATAAGCATGTTGATGACATGATCTGGGGTCAGACGCGACCGCAACCTGACCGTCAAGCCTCGTTTACACTTTCGCCTGGCTCTGCAGCGCGAGTCTCCGCAGACTGCGCGCGCACCTCCCCAAACAGACGAGGCGTTTATACTCGACGCGCTCGCCTGTGAAACACCGAATACCGCAATGACGTCATTTTTGCCGCGCTAACCTTCGCGCTCGTGCGGACGCCTCGAGTGTAAACAAGGCTTCAGTCCAGCCGCTGAAAACACCTGCTCTGAGGAGACTGACGTTGCCGGGATGCACAGGTACCTCCGCGCTAACTTGACCAGCCCGGGGAACACGTTCACTTTCCGCAGCAGCATTAGTTTAATGATAATCGATAACAAATTAACGTGATCGACGAAATTCTTAATGATCAATAATCGATCGTCGATTAAACATGCCCATCCCTAATTCATAACCTGCTTCTTTGATCGTATAACAGACAGGCAGATAGTGGGCACAGACCTGTGGACACATTTCTTACATTCAACACTCGAGCGGCTTTTCTGCGCTTTATGAGAGTGTGCTCTGTGAGTGACACTAGATTCGAAGTGCTCGTGTGTATGGGTGAACACTGGGGCGTGGGCACTTTCACTACACTTAAAACACAGACGGCGTGAGCCAGACCAGACATTATACTCTCTTTGAGATTTTTCTGGGTCGCCGTGAAAACGGCCTTTGTGTGCAGGCGAGAGTGTGAACAAACCGGCTCGTTGGCTGTTAAATGAACCACTGCAGTAGCCTGTTGAAAGGGGACTGACAGGGAAATAACCTTTGACGGCGGTCCGGCCGCAGCGGGACACGCGCGTCTTTTCTCTATCTTTGTTAGGAGGGCTTCGCGTGCTCAGACTTCAGCGTGATCTTCTGCCGAGGCACTCTGGGGGGCGGCGGTCTGTGACGGCTGTCTGAGCGCGTCCTAGGGCGGCCGCCCTGACCTCGCTACGAAGGCTGAGGCTGTGCTGGATGCTGGGCGCTGGCTCGCACAGGAGGCTGTTCTTTTCTTTGTCTCTCCCAAGAGCGGCCTGTAGCGGAGCTCGAGCGTCGCGGCAGGAAGAGGTTCATGGCCTGCGTGGTCTTCTGTACCTCTGAAAAACGGTCAACGATCCCGTTCACCGCTGGGCCGAAGAGACCAGTGGGGGAGAGCGGCGCGTTCAGGAAGTTGGCTTGCTCAGTTTCCCTCATGTCCGCGAGCGTCAACCAGAGGAGCCTCTCTGTTACAGTCAATGCGGCCATGGCTCGTCCAATGGCTTGAGCTGCGGTTTTAGTGGCGCGGAGAGAGAGATCCGTCGCACTTCTCAGGTCTGTAACCGCAGCTGGATCCCGGCCCTTCTCATCGAATTCACGGAGGAGGTCGGCTTGCAGGATCTGTACCACAGCCATGGAGTGAAGAGCAGACGCGGCCTGGCCGGAGGCGGCATATGCGCGGCCAACCAAGCGGAAGTGGCTCTGCAGGCTTTTGACGGGAGGACTGACCGTGACTGCAATCTCGCGGAGGGTGGGCAAAGGTGCGCTGCGACCGCCTCTTCCACAGGGGGAATAGCCGTGTACCCTTTTTCGGCGGCGCCGTCCACTTGGGAGAGTGACGCTGAGGCCTGGGACTGAAGTCTCGAGGAGAATGGTGCGTTCCATGACTTTGTCAGCTCCAAGTGAAGTTCCGGCAGGAATGGAGCGGGCGTGCATGCTGAAGCTGCACGGCGGCGACTTTGAAGGAAACAGCGCCGAGCCTGTTCGGCGCGGGATCCTTCGGCAGCGACCACTCGAGTCCGAGACGGTCAACAGCTTGCGTCAGCAGGTGCATCAGTTCCGCATCAGCTCCAGCGCGGGTACGGGTGGATTCCTGGATCGACGAGGAGGCGGAGTGGAGCGACCATTCCTCGCTGTCTGATGCCAGGATGGAGCAGCAGTCTCTCGTGGCGTGTCCCTCGGCCGCATCCTCAGATGCGACGGCAGTGAGGCTCGTGAGCAGCAGCTGCGGGTCGGTGAGGGGGGGCGGGGAAGGCGAAAGCGAGGCTCGAGGGAGGTTCTCCGGCGAGCGCGTCGCTGTGGCCACAGGTTCCGGCTGTCTCAGGGAACGGCGCTTCTTCCTGCGCGGTCCCACAGAGGGCGGAGTGACTGCTGCGGTGTTGAAGGCTTCGAGTCGAACCCGCAGGGTCGACAGCGGAAGCACTTCACAGAGCTCGCAGCCCCCGGACGCGAGGGCAAGCTCTGCATGTTCCAGGCCCAGGCAGAGAGCGCAGATCAAGTGGCGGTCTCCGGGGATGAGCGGGGCTCTACACGAGCCGCAGGAAGCGCGAGGCATCTTTAAAAAGACACTCGCTGCTCTTTTAGAATATAGCAAGGTAAAGGATACGTCGCCGGATAGCGTAGCTCGCACGGATGGCTGAAGGTGGCGAAGACGGCCGGCTTCCTCAGCGCTGTCCTAAGCTGAAGAGACGAAAAATCAGAGAAGTCAGCCTATAGCCCCTACTTTTATACGCTAAGCCACGCCCATTCCGGCGGGCTGTGACGCTATGAAGGAATGGGCGCCCTTCATTGGGCGTGACATCACGCCGGGCTCACTGTAGGCTGCAGCAGTTCCCCGCAGGGCAGCCAATGAGCACGCGAAATGGCCTGCTCTAGGTCTGCTAGCTGCTGCACTGCGTTGACAATGAATACAAAATTAACGATAATTTTTTTTGGCTTCAATATCTCGAGAAGATGACTCTTTACCGTAGCGTAAGCTAAACTTACGCAATACGAGAGAACCTCTCGTAAGAGAACTCACAACCACATTTTTGGCGAAGCCCTGCTATGTGAACGGAACCAGACTGGATAACTTCCGGTAATGTAATACAAGTCGAGAGAACAGCTCTGCACTGAACAGATGCGGTACAGTAACTTGCGGATATAATCTACATGTTATCTGAAGGTTTTAGATCCAGTCACTCTGTTCCATCGGTGCAGCTTTAGTCTAAATTTTAATTTCAGGAGGTTTTAAATCTGGGGACCGAAAATGTCTAATAGCAAGCACTTTATAGGTCAAGTCAACATTATAATCAGTCAACATCATAATGTAACAATATTTTAAACACAACATTTCTAATATCCTCGTCTACATTTCAACCCGACAATGAAAATATTTCCAAACAAATTCAAAGAATCAATTGCTGCATCTGCGAGCAACACATAGGCTAATAGTGGCAGTCCTCAATGATTTAATGTTTTGAACGAATTGGTTGAAAGAATGGTTCAATCATAAGGAGAGTTGCCACCTACTGGTGTTGTGCATCAATGTTACGTGCAGAAAGTCACCAGAAAATCCCCACGGTGACCCACCACTAATTGCAAACCCAATTTGGAAAAGCAGTGATACACACTGTGAAAATACCTAGTGATGGGGACCATACGAGCACTCTCGGAACATCAGTCAACCATTCAAATTTGAGGACCTGAACTAATTCTAGTATAATATTCGTTAATAAAAATGTTAAATGAAACTTTACTAATCTGCCATTTTCATGCAAGTGGTCCCCGTTTTAGCCTTGTGTCTATAGGGTCAGAAAAGATTTATAATCTCTGGTTTAAAGCAAAGAAAGTCTGTAGTATTTATGCACATCTAGCAAGAAGGAATGTTAATAGTAAATGTGAAGTTGATAACTTGCTACTCTTTTGGCAGCATTCATATTGCTTATTGGATTGAAGTACTGTCACAGACAGCTAATCCAATATTGAAATGTCAGCTGCTTGATATAATCTATGTACTGCTAAATTTCTATGCAGAATTATGCATTTATGAGAAAAATGTTTTCCAACACGTCCAGACATGATTGGTTGAAATGTCTTTACACCTTATGTTCATCAAATCGTGCCAATTTATTTATGTCACATTCACCAAGTGTGAACTCCCCCTCTAGATCTGAACAAACACCGAGCCAAACACTCTCATGCTCTCTCGAGTAAAAATGCAGACAGTGAGTCGATGTCTAGATCACAGACAAGCAACAATCCCTCTGCATATTACATTGGTTTAAGTCATCAGAGATTTGCCTAGCTGTGAATACAAAACAAGGCACATTCTCTCTAAGGAAAACTGAATGATGAAGTTCATTGGTAGCTTATTAAATGCCAGACCATCAATTATTTTCCAGATCAGCAGTGCTATTCATTTCAAAGTCGAAATTCACAACGCATTTCCAAGTGAAAAAGGACATTTAATAACCAAAAAAGTAGTGTGGGAATTGATGGAATGGTGAATAGAGGGCATGATATACCAGAAATGAAGCCTGATCAAAGGGAAGTTTGCTCGAACAATGCTTAAAAGAACAATACTTATTATGCTAAATTTACTTTAATAAGGTGTTTGAACACCAATGTGTGTCTACAGTGTCTGAGAACAACCAGCCTATAATGGTAAAAATCCACTCACTAATTTATTTTTATAATTCCCATAAATCAAAAGCAGTCTTTTCAAACGGGCTGATTCAGATTCCCCCCCTACAATGAATGATGTCATTGTAGGGAGAAGCTCCACCCACCGTCGATGACGATCTGCCCTATTAGTATAGACACAGTCCGCCATTTCTGTCTCCTCACTATAGCAGCTGGAATTGTACAACAATTTCTGCGCCAAAGAGGCATTACAAGTGTTGTGTTTTGGGATGTACCAATGTACATAAGAGTCTCCACAGACTCCCGCCATCTGAGTCACTGAAGAGATTGTGGTTAATTTTAATTTTCAAAGGAAATGTCACGAGAGAAAAAAATCACAAAGTCTTATATGTTTGCACCAATCATTCTGAAAGATTAAAATTTCATTCGGTATTCAGAAACAATTACTGTGCAATTCCACGTAGCTGCAAGGGACCATAGGCTCATTAAATGTTACATGCGTTCTGAAGAGAAAACACAGTTAAAAAAACGTGCTACAGTCCAGGATGGTCAATCATGCATTTGGGAGTCTACTCAAGCTGTCGCATTATTGCAATACAGTATGTAACACAAATGCAATAGCATAAAAAGCAAGATGACAACTTAAGTTATAAGGAAGGGATAAAGTATCCAGCCGGTTGTAATTTGAGAATAAACCCGACAGGGTGATGAGGACCATGACCCGAAGCGGATTACCCCGCTTATTACACGACTACTGGCCTCGTTAGTAAATAATTAGACTCAAAATATTGATCTGAGTCTAAGTATTAGACTCATGATGTAGAATTAATGAGTCAGCTATGACGATAGTGCCGATTTAGGGGCATTGTACATCTTACAAAGATTCCTCCTCTCTGCGACATCGCAGGTCATAACCTAAGTGCTTTACTGTAAGTCAATGAAAAGCAACATCTTCATCGCTGAAGTTATATCAGTGTCTGAAATATGAAACATCAGTTATCCACTTCAACAAATCACAAAAGACAGGGTCTGGAATGAACTGAATAACCTTGACAGAGGCAAGCGTCATGCTCATGTTTTGTTTTCACCTAGACAAAGAAATGCAGCACTTTTAATAATGTCTAAGGCCAATACGTTTGAAAGAGACGAAATTCAATTAGTGCAAGCCACATCTCCACCTCCTCTGACAGGAACTTGGTTGTTAGGCAACACCAAGGACATTCCATTCTCTCAGCCAGCGCAGTTACTTCCAAACGATTCGGCAAAAAAAAAAAAAAATTTGTCTGTGAGGTGGTAGCAGCCAGTCTCCCCCCAGACAAAAGAAGAGGCATTCAGACGCTGCATGACTCTCTTGCTGTGCAGCCTTACTTCTACCTAAGAAGTCCACAAAGTCTTTCAAAGCGTAGTCTTTCAGAGAGAAATAGATTCTGTCAATCAAACAGTCACGAGTGAAAAAACTCAAAAAGAAAACAGTTAGACATGTAAAGCAGAGAATATAAATTATGTTTAATCAATGCTTGGGGTCAGTAAACCCGTTTTGAACAAAATTAATACTTTTATTCAGCAAGAATGCATTCATTTGATCAAAAGCAACAGTAAAGGCTTATTGTTAAAAAATAATAATAATAATTTCAAACAAATGCTGTTCTACTAAAAAACTAAAATCACGATTTTAACAAAAATATTAAACAAGACAACGTCTCGGTTACGTATGTAACCCTAGTTCCCTGATAGGGAACGAGACGCTGCGTCAAACGCTGCGGGAACGCCCCTGCGTTGTGCGTCATGAAGCACGTATGGAATCAGCCCAATGGAGAGATGAAACGTCATAGGCGGGTGACGTCATCGACCAGGAAACTATAAAGCACCCCAAAAACACAAGCGCATTAGCTTCTGATAGGCTTGAAGGAAGCGCTAACGGGAGTGCCGGGAGTATGGCGGAGCGACGCAGCGTCTCGTTCCCTATCAGGGAACTAGGGTTACATACGTAACCGAGACGTTCCCTTTCAAGGAAACTTCGAGCTGCGTCAAACGCTGCGGGAACGCGAATACCCACGTCGCCATAGGACCAAATGACCGTCATGTGAGACTAGCGCACAGAGGACGAGAGCACCTGTGCCCCAGGGGTAGAGCTTAAGTCTAGGTCATAGAACTTAATAAAAGTATGCGGTGAAGACCATCCAGCCGCATCACAAACATCACTCAGGGAAACCCCCGACAAAAGAGCTTTAGAAGCAGCCATACTCCTGGTAGAGTGAGCTCGGACAACCAAAGGTGAAGGCTGGCCAGCCGACTCATAAACCGACAGAGCCTGCAAATCTCCGATTCTTTTTAGTGAAGAGATAGCAAGCAAACAGATAGTCTTAAAAGTGAGAAACTTCTCGGGAACTTCTTCGATAGGTTCAAAAGGAGCTAGGGAAAGACCTTCTAATACAATGGCCAGATCCCAAGTCGGCACCCTCGTACGAACTGCTGGCCTCAGCCTCAAAGTGCCACGGAGGAAACGAGTTATAAGCGGGTGTCTCCCAAGAGAAACTCCACTGAAAGGGACGTGGTAAGCAGCTAGTGCCGCCACATACACCTTTAGTGTGGAGGGGGATAACCCTGTGGAGAAGCGCTCCTGCAGGAATTCCAGCACTGCACCCACTGGGCAGTTAACTGGGTCCTGCAGGTGTTCTCCACACCAAGAAGTGAAAAGTTTCCACTTCAAGGCATAAAGCTTCCTCGTGGATGGAGCTCTGGAGTTAAGAATGGTCTCAACAACCTCGGTTGAGAGACCGGAGTCTATGAGCTGGGCCCCCTCAGAGGCCAAGCCCACAGTTTCCACAATTCTGGGCGGGGGTGAAGTATCGTGCCCCCCGCCTGGGAGAGTAGATCCCTCCTGACCGGGAGCTCCAAAGGAGAACCGTCCAGGAGAGAAATCAGGTCCGCAAACCATACTCGGGCCGGCCAGAACGGGGCTACTAGTAGTAGACTGACCCCGTCCCGGCGGACCCTCTCCAGAACTCCTGGTAACAGAGCAATCGGGGGAAAGGCGTACAGACGTGACCTCGGCCACGGCTGCACCATAGCATCCAACCCCAGGGGGGCTGGAAGAGTGATGGAGAACCACCGATGACAATGAGTGGTCTCCTTGGAAGCGAATAGGTCCACCTCGGCGCGACCGAAACTCAACCAAAGGAGCTCCACCACCTCGGGGTGGAGTCTCCATTCCCCTGGCCTCGGCCCCTGCCTCGACAGGGAGTCTGCTACCACATTCAAATACCCAGGGAGATACATTGCTCTCAGAGATAGTAGCTTCCCTTGGGACCACAGGAGGATCTGACGGGCCAACTTGTAAAGCCGGCGAGAACGCAGGCCCCCCTGATGATTTATATAAGAGACCACCGACGTGTTGTCTGATTGAACTAACACATGATGGCCTCTCAGGTCTGTTAGGAAGTGTTTCAGAGCCTGAAACACAGCCAACATCTCTAGACAATTTATGTGCCACCAAGATGATGATCCTGCCACAGACCTTGGGCTGGGCGACCACTCATGACCGCCCCCCACCCTGTGAGGGAAGCATCCGTCGTTAGCGTTATGTGACGACAAAGAGCCCCCAGCACAGGACCTTTGGATAGGAACCAAGTTTCTCTCCACATGACCAGAGCACGAAGGCAGCGCCGCGTGACTTTGAACGTGCGGAGCGGATTTCCCCTCGGGGAGAATCCCTTGGTCCTGAGCCACCACTGTAGCGGTCTCATGTACAACAGGCCGCAAGGTATAACGTTGGACGCTGCTGCCATCAGACCCAACAGTCTCTGAAACTGCTTGACAGTGAGTAGCTGGCCTAGCTTCACTTGTTTCACAGCTGAGAGAATCGAAGCGATGCGGGTCGGAGAGAGTCGCGCCCGCATCGATACCGAATCCCAAACGACACCCAGAAAAGTGGTCTTCTGGGAAGGAGATAATACACTTTTCTTTGCGTTCAGCCTCAACCCCAACTTTCTGATATGAGCGAGGACGACATCTCGATGCCGAACCGCCATCTGCTCGGTCTGAGCTAAAATCAACCAATCGTCGATGTAATTGAGAATACGAATGCCCTGAAGCCTCAGAGGCACTAGTGCTGCATCCATGCATTTCGTGAAAGTGCGGGGAGATAAAGCTAGGCCAAACGGAAGAACCCTGTACTGGTACGCCTCGCCCCCGAAGGCGAACCTCAGGAACTTCCTGTGTTGTGGAAGGATGGACACATGGAAGTATGCGTCCTTCAGATCTATCGTGACAAACCAGTCCTCGGACCTGATTTGAGACACGATCTGCTTGATAGTGAGCATCTTGAATTTTAGCTTCCCTACCGAGCGATTCAATATGCGCAGGTCTAAAATTGGACGCAACCCCCCATCCTTCTTTGGAACGATGAAATATCGGCTGTAATAACCTGACTCCAAACTGGGAGGAGGAACCCGTTCTATAGCCTCTTTTTGAAGGAGCGTTTTCACCTCTTGTTCCAATACCAGAGCCTGCTCGGGGCCCACCACTGTGTGCAGAACCCCTCTGAATTTTGGTGGACGACACCTGAACTGGATAGCATAACCCTTTTCTACTGTCTGCAGGACCCAATGAGATATTTTTGGAAGGCTTTTCCACTCTGCCAGAAATTCTACTAAGGGTACCAGCCTCTCGAGACTGGCCTCTGGTGTAACTTGAGCCGCAGACGCAGCGCCCTGTAACGGCGCACCGGCAGGGAACAACTGGTCTGACCGCTCTGAGACCCTCCTCAGAGGGAGCGAGCGTCCCTCGGGAAAGCGCTCGCTGGGATCGTCTGTGCCCCGGCATAAAGGCGGGGTTGGCAGAACGAGCCCCTGAGGGCACCGAGGAGGAATGGGCACCGTAAAAAGAGGTGAACACCTTTCCGCCTCGGTGGGGACCACCCTCAGCATCCTGAACGGCTTGGCGTCAGGACTTCTTCTTAGCCGAAGCCTTCTTAGCCAATATAACTGTCCTCAGATCAGTTCTACTGGGAGAAGGCTTCGGCTGAGAGTGTCGCGGCTGAGCCCACTGTCCAGCAGGGGGAGCACGAGACGCGACACTCTGCCTCTGCTGCGCTCTATGTGATGAGCTCGAAGACGGCCGGGGCTGCTCCCGCCCAGCAGCCCCAGGGACATGAACTTTAAGGGGAAGAAACTTTTTAAAAGCTGCAGTTTGTTTCTTTTCTTCTTGGAATTTATCGATAACTGAATTCACAGCATCACCAAACAACCCCATGGGAGAAAGAGGAGCATCTAAAAGAAAAGCTTTTTCTCTCTCTTTAATATTAGTCTGATTTAACCACAAATGTCTTTCTGCGGCCACCAGAGCTGCCATAGAACGACCCATTAATTTGGCCGATTCTCTGGTGGCACGCAGGGATAAATCAGCAGCCTGACGCAGTTCGCGAACTACGTCAGTACTGACCTCCTCACTCTCACTCATGTCCCTTAGCAGATCAGCCTGGTATGCCTGCAAGATTGACATAGTATGCAGACATGACGCAGCCTGACCTGCTGCCGAATATGCTTTACCCACCAAAGCCGAAGTGTTTCTTAAAGGCTTGGTGGGTAATGCCGGTGCCTTAAAAGATGATGCTGCTTCGGGGGAGAGATGGCTCGCAAGCGTCTCTTCCACACGAGGCAAAGCACCATAACCATGAGCCTTGGCTCCCATAACATTAGCGTATGTTGAAGTCTGGGGACTAAACACTCTATATGACACCGGTTTTCTCCATGATTTCGACACCTCGGTGTGGAGATCATGGAAAAACGGCAGGCACCGGCGTGGAGGCTGCACACGTGACGGCAAAAATCTCTCATCCAACTTTGATTTAGAAACAGACTCCTGTCTAGTCACTGGCCATTCAATATTAAGTTTTTCAACAGCTCTTGTTAACACCTCCATAAGCTCATCACTCTCAGGAGTGTGGGGTGGCGAATCCTCCACATCTCCCTCAATACTAACAACATCAAGTTCCTCAGAACTGGATAGCTGCAGCATTGGTGCCTCAGCCCGAGCGGAAGAAACCGCAGCGCGTGCTTCCGAACCCGGGACTGAGGCACTGGATCTCACAGGTGAAGGGAGAGATAAGGCAGAGCCCGTCTCAAACCCCGCTGTGAGATCCATCTGCGATCCCCACGATAAGCGCCGCCGCTCTGCCTCGGCAGAAGCGGGACCCGAACCGCGGGGAGCGCGCACCGAACCGCTCTCCTCAAAAAGCGATCGGCGGGAGCGGAGCGTCCTTAACGGCAAACGCTCGCAATGCTCACAGTCTGCTCCCTCGAGAGCAAACTGGGCATGCTGAACTCCCAAACAAACAACACAAAGATCATGTGTATCCCCGCTCGTTAAATAACGCGAGCAGGGAGGAACACACTTTCTAAACTGCTGTTCGTCCGCCATAATCTCTCAATATATATATATATAGGGATAAATTGTTTGTGTGGTGCAGGGTATGTAAGACAGACAATATCACACAGGGACAGATTCACATGTAGCGCGACTGAAAGCACAGAAGCTAATGCGCTTGTGTTTTTGGGGTGCTTTATAGTTTCCTGGTCGATGACGTCACCCGCCTATGACGTTTCATCTCTCCATTGGGCTGATTCCATACGTGCTTCATGACGCACAACGCAGGGGCGTTCCCGCAGCGTTTGACGCAGCTCGAAGTTCCCTTGAAAGGGAACTGTTTTCAATATAGATAATAATAAGAAATGTGTCTTAAGCATCAAATCAGAAAATTAGAATGATTTCTGAAGGATCATGTGACGCTGAAGACTTGAGTAATGATGCTGAAAATACAGATTTGCCATCACAGGTATAAATACGTTTTATAATATAATTTAATAATTTCACAATATTACTGTTTTCTGTATTTTTTATCAAATAAATGCAGCCTTGTTGGACATAAGAGACTTCTTTCAAAAACATTAGGAGAATCTAACCGGACCCAAAAATTCTAATCATTGCATGTGTGGGTATATACAGTCCTGTTCAGAATTATTGACGGCTGTGAAAATAAATGTGCATTGTTTATCCTTTTGATTTTTCATTCAAATAATTCACAAAAATCGAACCTTTAAGGGCAATCATTTGGAAGTTCCAATCAACTGGAGATGTTATGAATCTACCTGGAAGACGGTGTGTGTCTATCTTGTATTAATGTGCGGTGCAGAGATTAGTTATTTTAGATAGTTTGAGTAGCAAAAGACTCCAAGTTTAGTCTTGGGGTCAGAAAGCCTTGAAAAAGGGTTTCAAGAAAATAAATCATGTGCTCTCATCCAAAAACAATTATATTCACAGTAGCCAAACACTACTGGAACCTCAAATGGGACCAGGTTCTATGGTCAGAATCAGATGAAACCAAATAAAATAAAAAGCTTTTTGGCAGCAAACCCAGAAGATGGGTTTGCTGCCACGGTTAAATATACTGCTGAATCTTTAATGTTGTAGGCCTGAGGTCCTGGACATTTTGTTCAGATACATTGCACCATGGATTATATCAAATACCAACAGATAAAATAAAAATCAAAGCCTGACTGCCTCTGCTAGAGATCTTTTACTGGGCCGTGGTTGAATCTTCCACAAATATGGCCATCCCAGTCCCCTGACCTAAAATCTATAGAAAATTAGTATGGTGAACTGACGAGTGCTCCAACATGGACCTGGGAATTTAAAGGATCTAGAGAGATTATATCATGGCAGCATTCAGTTTTTCAGCAATTTGAACTAGTGGCTAGCTACTGTACGGAGCAGTAGATCTTCTGTGTGATGGGACCAGACGGGCTTAGCCTTTGCTCCCTACATGCATCAATGAGCCTTGGGAGCCCATGACCCTGACGCTGGTTTAACAATTGTCCCTCCTTGCACCAATTTTGTTAGGTACTAACCACTGCAGTGCATACTGGGAACACCCCACAATACCCAGTTGTCTAGCATCACTATTTGGCCTAATACATGAAATTCAAAAACTGACTGTCCACTTGCTGCCTAATATATGACAAGCACCATTTTAAAAATAACCAATGATATTCACTTCACCTGTCAGTGGTTTAAATGTTGTGGCTGATCCGTGCATTTACATACACTTCTTATTTTCTTTTTTTTCTAGCCATGAAACATCCTGAAATGCAGTATGCAAATCATGTCATGCTAATCTCTTTTGCATTTAAAGGGCACCAGGATTTAACTTTAATTTCCTGCCAGTTCTACATGTTGATGATGGACTGTCTGTTCCAGCATAACCAAGAATTAATAATCACCATACAGTGTTGTGACTGTTAAGACCGGGTATGTTATTCTTATTAATTATGCTAATGTGAGAAAAGCCTCCTTTCTAATTACTTCACTGTTGGAGGAGTGGGGATAAGGAGGCTGGGCTGTGGGTGGGTAGACAAAGAGATCGCTTTGATCATGCACTTTTAGCCGTCTTCACTGCTCATGGACACATGCACAAGATTTTAAATAGCTGAAAAATATGTTGGTAAATCTAAAGCTGTCAAGTGAATAAAACTTTGCAAATTAATGACATGATATAATGACAGTAGGCTATTTGTCTGTGGTAACAGCTGGGTTGTGATGAGCCACAAAACCATGAAAATGGAACTGCTTATATCCTTATAAGACAATAAAGAGGTAGGAAAAAAGAAGGAAGAAGGGGAATGGAATCAGCACATTACACTGGCCAGGGTGGTATTCCAAAAAGCAAGGTTAACTCTCGGTTGATTAAACCAATCTTGCTTACCTGAGGTATATGCATGTTCCTAAACCGCGGTCTGGAGTAAATTCAGTCAACCCGGAGTTAACGGTGACCTCACAAAGACATTCTAAACAGGCCGCCGAATTGAGTCACCAAGGAAAAGGACAAAAAAGCGTTTAAGTACACAGGAAAGGAGACAAGAGTTTTTTTAATGGATGTCAATGGAGTGGCTTCACTATGCTGAATAGACTGCTTTTGAGAGGAAATAGTTTATCATTTAATTAATTGACAGCCCATCAGCTAATCTTCAATATGTTTGCTCCTAGACATTCATTTTGGATTGATCTATTTTTAGAGTTGACACCGAAAAAATTAAGTCATAAGAGAATTCACAGACATTTGCGCAACAGATAGGCTATGATACTGTTTACACTACAGCACTTCTCATTAATTTATGGTATCTGCAAACAGTGATTGACTCTCGCATAGCTCTGAACAAAATTCAAAGACGTCAAGGCTGTAATGTGATTGGTTACCAAGGCACACGTGATCCAAGTTAGCCGTTATGCTTTCTCCAATGTTAGAGCCACGGACACTCGTATCTCCCAATAAGACGACCATGGCCCTGTCTCAAATGGCGCACTTCATGTGGACTTTCGGTCTCGTGTAATTAAATTGCGCGTGCACGCTGAGTCTACTAGTCCGTAGGCCATCCCAGAGACATATCCACCTTTTTCCTGTTAGCGAATTTACCCATGATTCATTGCGGGTTTGAACCGGGGCCGGTTGTCCTTTTCCGGTTCGAAGCTTTATGAAGATTAAGCGCCGCTTGCTCAGAACGTCGCAGTGATGTGCTGGTTAGAAAATATGTGAAATAAGTAGGGCTGCCCCTGCCCGTGCACGACTGAAGTTGGGTTGGAAGTTATGTATACTATATGGGAGAGAATGCTAAACCATAATGAGCGTTTTCGTAATATATTGCCTATTCTGCATCTCAACGCACGCATAAGCTTGCCACAAAAAAAACGGCAAAAGCAATGATTATGCATTAAACATTTGAATTGTTTATTAATAACTAGTGTTTTCTGTAAGTGTCGACTGCAAAGATAAATTTGATGATACTGACTCGCCATCTTCGCAGTTGTGAACGCGCCTATAGAGAGAAATGCACACTTCATACGAATTAACCTATACATAAGCAGAGAGCAGCCCATTTCTCGTTTTCAATTATTTTGTTTAAAAGTACACATTTCAAGCTTTCTATAGATATACTTATCATGTATGTGAGGCAATAACTTATACGCTGAGTTTCGTTGATTAATAAGACGCGCTCCAGTTCACGCGCCCGCGCCTCAGTGTCCTGTATATCTATTTGTGCTTCTTATTTATTATTCCAGGCAATTTGTTGATAAAACATTGATAAAAATGAAGATACAATTTATACTTAACGAAATTCACTTTAAAGAAATGCTTTCTACAAAACAAAACTTGATAAGTGGTCAAAATCATGTCTGAGCCATTCCAAATGTTTTCTGATATATTGGGCATCTTATGATCATATCTGACTCATCTTATGCGGTTCCATTTTCATATAATCAACATAGATTAAATAAATTTGAAAAAAACATTATATTGTGAAACTTAAATATAAAACGTATGTTTAGTTGTTTTTTGTTTAACTTATATTTAAGCGTCACACTGCTCCGCTTTGCTCGTGTGCTATGGTGTGTAGTCTAGCCTTTACATGCATGTGTGCGTGATGTGATGGAGGGGTGCGATTCTCGAATATTAATTGCAGAATACCCAGCGATCTTCGAATATTATTTTTGCTTGAAATGCCCATCCCTACTGGTAACGTATTACACCTTTTTCGTTGATGCTTCAGTTTTAGCGCAGCTAACCAAAAACGTCTACTCTCTGGTATTGAATGTAGCTGATACGAACCGGACATAGGCATTCTCTCCTTTTTATCTTATGCTCAAAGCACCCAGTTTCTAAAAAGTTTTTTATCTCCTTTGAATTGTTAAAACAACCAACAACAGCACATGTAGAGCCTGAACTCATTCTCTCACTGCTAATACAGTACGAACCGGAAGTAGGCAAACGGAGTCGTCGTCAGGGCGGCGCCCATTGTTTAGAGCAGAATAAGGTGGATAGAGAGAGAGTTGCGACAAAGGAAGTTCGAAATGCTTGGTTGTCACGTGATTCGCGTAGACCGCAGATAGTTCCAGGAAGTGGTTCGGCGCCAATTCAAATCGATGGAGTTAGAGAGCAAAACTGTGATTTTTGGTAGTTTGTAGTCAATAAATGTGTTGATTTACAATATTTATATAATACATTGACATTTGGATGTAGTATATCTATGTAGTTACAGCAATATTGTTTTTAAAAGATAAAAATCTGTCAGGATTTATGTGGTCAACCAGCGTTGCCTGCCTTTGTTAACATATTTTCTGGCTAACTTTACCTTGGTTAAAGACCGTTTTGCAGTTCTTTTGAAGTATTTTTGTGTTCTTAAACCTGTATGTTATTTAAGGGTTGTCACGTAATGTTCACTATGGTTTCACAAGGACAGGAGACTTGCAGGAAACAGGTGATTGTCTTAAAAAGCCATTGTAAAATGTAAAATTCCATTCATCTTAATGTTTAAAATGCTTATGCACTTATTACTATATAAATGAATACACAATATATGTTATAGTCCTATTATATCTTAAACCCCCCAAAATGTCAGGTTGTGCAACTGTCCGCACAAATGAACATACTAAAATACTAATTTAAATGGTGTTAAGAATAAAAAAATAAAAAATAAATTCTATGGCATAATTTTAACCGTTCATATAAACAAATTTTATACATTTCAGTAGATTTATAGCTGTTGAGATAATTGAAAACCTTTTGTCAAGCAATTTGCATGTCAGAATGGCACAACTGCAAACATGGCTCTCTTATTATGGTAATTACAGTATGCATGATAATGTATTGTCCAGAGGAGCCTTAATGATCCTTGTAGATCTCTATCAAATACTGGTAAAACTGCTTTCAAGTATGAGTAGGTTGGTACACTTTCGTGTGAATTTAAACACTTAAAATGTTCACAACTGAAACTTGTTTAAATAGATTGTTCATGACACAAAAATATACATTACATCAGTTTTGAAAAGATTTTAAAAAAACATTTATTTGTTTATTTTTCAATGACCTATATATATATATACATACACACACTTTTGCACTGATTTAGCACAAAGGGATTTTTAAATGTCTAATAAACTGCATGTCAAGCAAGTTGTCTGTCCTTTCCTCTATGTTGTTCTTGTACTGTCCGACACAGAGAGCAGAAATATGCTCAAGTCAGGAGCTATCTAAATAGAACTAAACATTTTGTGCTAATCATACTTGGGTGTATCTGCACTTTTTCACAAAGACCAACACTGGGAAGTTTAATGTTTATTAAAAATAGGGAGCAAGTAAAGTCTTGCAAAATCCAAGGATCTGAGACTGAAGGTGAAGGTACGGCGTCAGTGCAGGAATCTTCAGGATCCACTGAATCCCCTTTGTGCTTTTGTGTTGAAAGAGATAAAGGAAACAAAAACGGGATAAATTGTATAGTAGTCAGTATATAATTCAGTTATAGTATTTATAATACCCCATTTAGCCTAGTGTGATTTGATCTAGAAAATGGCTTGCTGCCGTTTTAAGCATGGTTTTTAATCTTACTTATAAACTTCCATCTCCCTTTCCCATCAATACAAAACAGCTGAGCTGAAACATAATAGACAGGAAATAGTCGATAGAAACACAATGAATAAAAAACTCCAACTCTACGTTTTTGCTTACTCAAATATGAAATCTAAAATAAGGATTTTTTTCCCCGTTATTGCACATTTAATATGGAATGAAACCGATATTCTCATTTTATCAATTACAACTATCACACTCCCCAATGTTATATTTCACCCCTGTTTAGAAGTCTTTCCCTCTTATTACACAACAAAGGATAAACATGCATTAATAGAACGGGTTTAACCATTAATAGGCTGTTCGTGGTTTGTTATGCGGTATTAACTTTATCCAATGACCTTTATTTTACCTGACAACGTCCCCTAAAACTACTAATTTAGAGAGCAATAATCAACTAGGATGCTTTAATACATAAGTTAATTTGATTCAGATGTACTGATAATATACAATCGTATTCTTTAAACGTCTTACCTTTTAAAAATGCATCACAAACGGTCTGTTCTGCTGTAACTCTACCGCACTGCTGCTACTTCCGGGAACTATTGAGAGTAAAAAATATCCATTACTGTAAAAATTGAGAGTAAAAAATCGCCATTACTGTAAAAAAAACCGTTCCATTGAAGTCAATGGAGTTGTCGCAACTCTCACTCTATATGGCTCTGGGTCATCCCATTCGTCATTTTAACGCTCTGAAGTGTGCTCAGCAGCGCCCCCTTTGTACCCTTGAAGTGGTCTTCCGCGAAGCCCGCATGGATGCAGGCTCCACACACTTCAACTACCCAGGAATCCTTGCGAAAGGCCAATCAGACAACTGATGGGAGGAGATTTCGCTCACGGACAATTGTTAACATGGCTGAGAAGAAAACATTTAAGAGTAAGTATCATTATGGTTTTTATGACCTCGGTGTACATTTCACCAGTTATTAGCCTACCTACAGTTTACACAAACATTATGGTCATCGACCAGTGGTTGATATCTCAAACATAGGCTAATAATAGGGCACTGAATAATACGATCGCATTATGATTCATTAAATAAATAGAACCGAATGTCAGGGCTTTACTGAGTCATATGTAAACGTAGTATGAATATTTAAACCTGTAAATTCATCTGAAACTGTTAAAATTGTAAACTTAGTTCAAATGAAACATTATGTATTATTATGTACAATATATTATAATTAAATAAGCATTGTCTAATTCCCAGGTGGCAAACACAATATCAAAATATAGAACTGTAAAAGCAGGCTGTGTAGTTTATATGGAGATAAGATTTGGGAAAAGAAAATAAATCCTGTTCTCAATCAATGCTAAATAGTATAATATTTGTATATGATATTTGTGATTTTTATCTAATAAAGGGACTGATGAGATGACCTTTCAGTTTATTCGGCTCCGTATGGAGAGGGATAAGGCTTGATCGAGTCTGTCCCAAAAATACCTCTCAATGCACCCTCGTGGACTCGCGCCAAGGGCCCTATAGGTCTGCACTACATGACGTCACCAAAGTGTAGACTCTGAGGAAGTCCACAAGTCTGGAGTGTGCCATTTGGGTCAGGGCCCATCTCTGTTTTTATGTACTTCCCTCACTAACTTCCCTCCATCTCATTTATTCAGATGTATGTAATTGCTTACGCCCCATGAGTGCCCGCTACTGGCTGTTACAGTTTAAAAAGATTCCTTATCAATTTGTTTTACGCACCAATAGGCCTTTATTTATGCTGTTGGGAGAAAATAGAAAAAAATTACTTCTGCCTGAAGTGTACATCTTGAGTAGACTCCCTCGGTCGAAATCAGGGGGTCGAGTGTCTGTCCAAATAAACTTCCCTTGCCCACTTGACGAAGTTGAACGGACTTCAAAATGGTGGCGGGAATTCCTCCGAGAGGAAGTGCTAAGGGAAGTTTGCAAGTGTATGTCTAAAAGTGGAGTTAAACACAGCCTATGAAGAAGCGTGCTATACTTCTTTTGTTTAATGGTTATTTATTTTTAGCATATATTGCCACCTAAGGGGCAATTGTTTTAAAACTTTTCTTAAATTTTTAATCTTTAATACGTTTTTTTTATTACTGTGAACAAGAATTGTATTGTTTATTTGATGTTAACAATACATTTTAAAAGAAAGACTGATTGAACTAAAAACAGTCTGTGCTTGCAAAGATAATATGGCTGTATAGGTTTAATATATTATATATATATATATATATATATATATATATATATATATATATATATATATATATATATATATATATATTATGTTTAGCCTATACATTCAATCACACCATTACCACATGGCACAAGCTGATTGGGCTCTGATTCTGCAGCCAAATTGTTTGCTCAACATTTAAATAGTCTGATTCAGTGTTAGCTGTAGGCTAGTCCTGCAGCACTCTATCAGAGTGCCTCTGAAACCGTCCACCTCCCCCAGCTCCACCTGTCCATACCTGCTATGACAATTTATGCATGTCTACTCATGCAGTATACTGCATAAATTGAGTGCTCACGGTCACAGCAGTGTGTCTGTGTATATAGGCAGTAACAAGTCCCTTCTTGCTCTGCAGCAGCATAGCAGATCTAGTCAACCAAGACCAAATATGTAAACACTGCCATTTTCATTAGCTTGGCAAAATAATTCAATAGATGTCTTGATTGAAATATTCCCAATTATTTATTTTAGACATTTAAAAAAAACATTCCCTTCTGGTGGAGTGGTGGCCAGACTATAACAGATGACACGGCCCTGTCACTATATCCTGCATGCATCATTCTGTCATATGTCTGCTTGTCAATCTGGTTATGTTCATGTATGTCAATCTTATTAACGATACCAAAAAATTAATAAGCTTGGCAGATGGACAAGATGGAGAATGGCACATATCAGACAACCTCAACAAGGGAGATTAGGTGGATTGTGTTATAAAATACCCTTCACTTAAATAAACCATTTCATTTTCCTATGAGGTCCTACATGCACCTCTGTGTAAATTAAACAAAAATAAAAGTGTGACTAAGAAAATCAATTCATCAGCCCTAATTACAAATATGAGGAACTCCAATTTTGTTATTGCAAACCCTGGACAAACCCATGCAAATGTGAAACTCCCTAGGGCCTAAATAAATAACTATGCTGCTTATTATATACTCTCAGCATTGGGAGGAACTGGTCATAAATAATGTATTAAATATACAGTTAAATGGAGAGGATATTAAATTAATTAGACTGAAATGACCTGCCACAACTCATGAAAATTCAGTGAGCTGCTTTTCTCTTTGTTACTTTTCCAACTTCCATGACTTGTATGGCAATGCACGCTACCTTCCAACACACAGTTAAGATTGTTTATTTCAGGTAAATGTAAATGACTTTCCTAAAAGGGATGGTTCACCCAATTTTTTTTTATTCTGTCATCGTTTACTCAATCTCAAGTTTTTCCAAACCTGCTAACGGTATTGGATCTGACAGCAGCTGCATCACAAAACGCAAGTATGCTAAATTATTTCAACCAAAAAAAAAATTGTTGTTGTTGTCCAACCTAATTTATAACTTAAAATTTGGTCTAAAATAGACGAAAATATTGGATTGCTTTAGAAGGATCAGAATTTAGTTGTAGGCCAAGACCATTTAATGGCGATTGCCACCTTTTTTTGGAGGTCACATCCTTTAATGAAAAACTTCTTGCACATTTTCAAGAATGAAATTCCGTGAAAATTCCATCATGATCTTTCAGTCATTTGAGATTATTTGATAAGAATTGTAATTTGATTTCAAACCAATTCTACAACAAGTCATTCATACTTATTTGTGAATATGTTTGACTGATTCATTAAAAAGAACTGACTACAAAGAATGATTTATAATTAGACATCCGGCAAGGTTTGAAATAATATGACCTGGAAAACACCATTGAAAATGTCCAAATATTTATCCTTGACCTTCTCACTGTAAAGTATGCGCGCAGAATCATGAAGTCAGCATTGCTTAACACAATAAACACACGTTAACAAGGGTTTCTAAAGCCCCAACCTATGACTCTTCCAATTCTAAATCTTCCGTTAGCGCCAGCCAGTCTGGAGGGTAGATTAGTTTGTGACACCTTTACAGCGTAATGAGTCCCCACAGAGATCCTCGCGCGATCCTGATTTGTTCGCGAGCCAACATCCAAGAAGACTGTTATCTCCAAACCCCCTAATATATGTAAGTTAATGAAAAAAATATTCTACTATGTTTTTCCCATATTGTAAGTGAAAAGCCAAACGCTCGTCCTCATAAAACACGCGAATGAGGTCATCAGATTTAAGGCAGGCATACACTGTGCGAATTTCGTCCGATTTTGAGCCGAATTCTGACTCGTGCGACTCTTTTTCGGGTCGGGCCGATTTTCAGATTTGTCGTGCGTCGTTTGTCGTGCAGTGTTCGTGCAGTATACAAGGGGAAACGAGAGGCGATTAACCTCTCCCGATCGGCAATCGGATGGTCGGATGAATTTCTGGCATGTCAGAAATTTTGGTCGCTCCTCGTGACTATATCGCACAGTTGAAGCAGAGCTAAGAACCGATTGCCCTAAACTCAGTGTTTTATCCCTCACTGCGCCTGCGCGAAAACAGAGTTTAACCATTTCAATCTGCAGGAAAAAAAAAACGAAAAGAGGGAACTCTTTAAGTTCTGTAGTTCAAACTAGCTACAAATTACTGTTGCTTACCTCCAGTTTGTCCAGTTATTAGGCCTACCCACGTCTTCCAAGCTGCGTAGCACCGTGCCTCTTTTATTAATTTGTTAAACAATGTTTTTCAAATAAACCTGTTTTTAATTTTCATTGATGACTTATTATTGCAGTGTTCAGACATATTATAGACTGTTAATATAATTATATGCCTATAATTCATTGTAGCCTAATCGATCTAAATGTTTTAGACAATTTTCAACGAGGATCCTCATTGAAAATTGTCTAAAACATTTAGGTCGATTATAATGAATTATAGGCATATAATTATATTATTATTATTATTCCTCGAGGAGTAAGCTTCTATGTAATATTTTATTATCCTCAGCGCATTGCGGCGATGTGCTGTGAAATTATTGCGTGGCAAATTAATTATAATAGCAGATCAATTTAATAATAAAATTAGCCTTCCCTGATACAATAATACTAATAATAATAATTTAATACATAAATTGGAAGTGCTAAATCATCTTGATATTGATAACTGATGCTTGTTTTGACAATATCTCTGGATACATGATATCGTCTACCAACCCAGCACGGGGGTTTATCGCACATATTTCACACGTATAGTGTGAGCAGTCACGTCGCAGCTCGACGTTCGGACCGTATAGTGTGAGCACATAAATCCTGAGCTTTGGCTTTATATCGCATGCGATCTACTCGTTCAGTGTGAGTAGATACCTTGCTGAAATCGCACAGACATCGCACAGTGTATGTGTAACGGAGGCCAGCTAGTAGTTGATGTGCGAGTAAACCTCACTCCTCTGATCTCAATAGGCGCTCTAGCGACAGATGCTAGGGGCTGCAGTCTTTAGCCTCCTTGTTAGAGCGCCTGACTCTCATGCCGGAGACCCGGGTTCGAGGCCCGCTCGGAGCGGGTCGAGTGGGACCCGGGTGAAAGGGGGTTACATTGGTGCCGTGACCCGGATGGGAGTGAGGTTTAGGGGGGTGAGTGTAACGGAGGCCAGCTAGTAGTTGATGTGCGAGTAAACCTCACTCCTCTGATCTCAATAGGCGCTCTAGCGACAGATGCTAGGGGCTGCAGTCTTTAGCCTCCTTGTTAGAGCGCCTGAATCTCATGCCGGAGACCCGGGTTCGAGGCCCGCTCGGAGCGGGTCGAGTGGGACCCGGGTGAAAGGGGGTTACATATGCCCGCCTCAAAGGGAATATCGGGCGCCAAAAATCTGTGAGTTGCTATTGGACTGTGCTTCCACAGAAAGGGGCGTTTAGTTTCATTTTAAAAGACCGCGACACGGCTCAACTCGCTCTCTTCTTCGTGCTACTCTTCCTGTGTATGTCCTGCGACCTAGTCCCCTTATTTTATACGTTTAAAGGGGGGGTGAAATGCTCAGTTTCACTTAATCTCATGTTAATCTTGAGGACCTATAGAGTAGTATTGCATCCTTCATATCTCGAAAAAGTCTTTAGTTTTATTATATTTATAAAAGAAAGATAGGCTGTACCGAGTCTTTCCGGAAAAACCCGAGCGGGTGGAGGCGTACTGTGTGGGCGGAGCTAAATAATCACGACACGAGCGCGCGAAGCTTTTGCGTTGAGAGCGTCTGGAAGCTGTGAGTGACATCCGAAAATAAACCATGGCTAACAATCAGATTCAGCCATACATTATATAAAGAAATAATTAAATAAATAAATACCATGTGGTTCTTTACTGGCAACATGACTTTCAGAATAATAACCTTGCTAGACTACAATCAAATAGTAATCCCATGCAGAACAAGGATCTAAACAATATAAGCTCGTTAGGCTAATATAGGCTCGTTCATACAGAACGCGTTTTTGCTCACAAAAACGTGAGATGGGCAGTGAAATGGGTGAAAAACATAAGGTCTCGAGCGTTTTTTTAAAAATAGAAATGATTTGAACTTGAGCGCAGTGTTTTTAGAACACCATGTCATGCGCGAGTTTTTCAAACATTTGTGTGTTGTAAACAGACAGACTGGTTTATGAGGACATGATTTATTTTTACAATAAACAAACTGACACCTAGAGTGGCCAGCTAAACAAATGTATTTAAACACACACCATACATCGCATGCTCCATAGATACATTAACTGTATGTGATCATGTTGTTTACTTTCTGTGCTTACACGCCGATAGTTAACAACTCACAGACATTTGAAGCAGTTTTACTCACCGCCTGCGGTTCCAACGCACGACCGTGAACCTTTATCGTTGGGACTGCTCCATCTTTGAGTATTAGGCGATCTGCAAATCCGGCGTTGAACTGGGCCTTGTTTATAAAACTATTACTGTCGAAATGAAGGGAACAAACAAAAACACTTGCACAACTCCGTTGCTGCTCTGGATAAACAAAATCCATCCACAGGTCCCTTAACGCTGGGTTCTTTGGAAATTTGTGCAATGTTGTTTTGCCCTGGCAACCAAAAACACACTTTTTTGGTGCCATTTTTTTAATTGCAGCGCAGCCGAGCCCAGCGCTCTGATGGGCATAGGCGTACTCTCGCACGCACTAGGCTACAGATGCGCGCGCGCCCTTCCGGGAGAAGTGCCCTTAAGACCCGTATAAGGAAATTCCGGCGACTCTGACGTCACACAGGCCCGTATTCGAAAAAAAACTTTCCGAAACTTGTGACAAACCGGAAGGAGTATTTTTGGAACAGAATTACTCCATCAAACTTACAACTTCATTTTTGAAACTTTGTCCATGTTTAGCATGGGAATCCAACTCTTTAACAGTGTGAAAAACTCACTATGCATGAAACAGCATTTCACCCCCCCTTTAACTCAGTCTTTTATTTGATGCTCAGTTCTTGCCGAACACAGCATTTTACGTTTTGATAGAAGTCCTATATCCTCCGGGTGAAAGGACTCCTCCACAGCATACCTTTAAGACTTTCGAATTTCCCGCGAGCAAAACACGCCCTCGAAACATCGAAAGGACGCTTCCAGCTCACCAACTACGAGGACATCCACACCCACACACGCCGGCTTGTCTAGCGACATAAAGATCCAGTGCAAGTATAATTCAATCCAGATTCCAGCGCGTTAAAGTGTGTATTTTCCTTGTTGGTTCTTAAGGTTCAACTGTGGTAACAATCTTTGTTTTCCTGTCTTCTACTTTTCTTTCTTACTGTTTTTGTTTTTATTGTTCGATATATTCATTTTTAAATGTAGTTATATTGTCTAGTTCATTTTTATTAAACCCATTATACTCTTGATTGTCTCTGTTTGTTGGTCACGGAACAAAGCCTCTTTAATGTACGATCTAAAGCTACGAGCTGATACTGATAAAGTTAACTAATTTGATTAGTAAACTGATACTAAGGATAAACCTTTTTGAGAATTGGTAACGAATATCGAACAAGCAGCTCGGTGGACGAACTGATTAGTTGGGATAACAGTTGTAAGGTATTCTGAAAATTAATATAGCCCGCCTGCATATGAATTATATACTTAATTAATTACAATTCGTTGTGTTAATTAACTATATATCTCTGAAGCAGACGCGTGAGCTATATAATCCCTATTTGGGTGATTTTTATGTATGATGATCTAGTTCAGGCCCGTATTCAATCACTGTTGATTCCAAATTAATAATTGTTGAATATTTGTTCCCCAAACCTGAGCTAAGTTCCCTACATCACCTTTTAGGATAAAAGAGCGGTCTAGGTGCAATTGCAGCCAAGGAAAACGAGAAGAATGGAAAGATTGCTTGAAAGAAAGTGGAAAATTACACAGGTAAGACAAATAAAAGTATCCTAAACATTTACCTGTCAAACTGTTGGTCAGGCGAAGGTGACTGATTTTATTCAAAATAATTTATTTTAGGAAAAATATTATTCTAATTATTGCACTTAAGACTGATAGCACATGCAGCTCAAATAACAAAAAACTGGGAGAAACAAGCAAGTGACGATCAAATGCATCTACGCGAGTGACGTCATCGCTTATGGTACGCAGCATGTATCCATGTATAACATGTAATTGTACTCTCAATTATATTTACCCCATGGCATTGATTTTGTATTTTCTAAGAAATGCAATACATTTTTTTTAAAAAAATTAAAGAAAAAAAAAATGTATCCATGTATCCTCAGTTGCGTAGTGACAGTTAACGGTCCTCCTCAGACGCGGCCTTGTTTTCTCTTTCGTCTGTCTAAAAGGTATTTTTAATTTTTACTAGATTAGTATACATATAGTTACCGTAACCACTGTCCACCTTTAAATTATATGAAAATTTTACCTTTTAAAACGTTTGCCAAAGTTGTCCGCCATGTAACTACCGCTGATAACTGTTTTGCTAACACTCTAAGGTTATGTTAAGCTGAAATGAGACAACGTCGTATTTCACATATATGGATATATAGACATATAAAATCATAACACCACTGAATGTGTTCATTTTGTTGTTTTAGGTAGATGCCCAGCCAGGGGAAGAATTGCCATCAGACTAACCCCACAGCTGACCGACAAACACACACACACACACACACACACACACAGCTGCCAGCGCGTTTGAAGACAGTAGACACACACACACACACACACACGGAAAGAGCACAACACCTTTACAATTGTTCAAATGAAATAAATTTACTTTATTCCTTACAACGTGTCTGTTTTCTTTGCTTAGCCAGAAGTAAAATAAAATGATATTCAGGGGACTAACCTCTAAAGTTCCATAAACATCCCGAATGACCGCTGGTGGTCCTGGGAACGTCCTCTTGAATGTCCGGAGGACGTCTTCGCGAAAGTCCGCGGGACATCAAGCGGACCCTACACGGGGACGTTCGCACAGGTCATTCAGGGGACGTTCTGGGGACCTTTTTTTGTTAGCTGGGAACATACTAAACATAGGCTATACTTCAACAACTTTCAGAACTCACTTCATCTCCTGTCCACAAAGTCATGGCTCATTCCAAAACTTCGGCAACTTGCTGATGTCAGACATCACATATCCGTCCACAATGACAACGCCTCGGCGTCCACAAACTCGAGCCAGTTAAGGGTGATAGATAGTATTGTAACGTTACAAACACCAATTGAAAAAAAATCACTCATAAACACATGAAAACTAATGATAAGTGTAAAACGTACTCGGTTACCTAACATAACCTCGGTTCTCTCTAGAAGAGGGAACGAGTATTGCGTAAGTATAGCTTACGCTACGGGAAAGATTCATCTTTTCGAGATGTTGAAGCCAAAAAATTATCCTTCATTTTTGTATCCATTGTCAACGCAGTGCCGCAGCTAGCAGACCTTGAGCAGGCTGTCTAGCGTGCTCATAGGCTGCCCTGCGGGAACTGCTGCAGCCTACCACTGAGCCCGACGTGACGTCACGTCCAATGAAGGGCGCTCGCGCCTTCACAGCGTCGAAGCCCGCCAGAATGGGCGTGGCTTAGCGTATATAAGCAGGCTCGGAGGCTGAATTCTCTGGTTTTCATCGACTGAAGCGAAAAAACGCTCGTGGCGCAAGCACGGCAGGTTACGCAATACTCGTTCCCTCTTCTAGAGAGAACCGAGGTTACGTTAGGTAACCGAGTACGTTCTCTTACGAGAGGTTCTCTCGTATTGCGTAAGTATAGCTTACGCCACGGGAACCCCTTTTCAACGCCGTGCGCGCCAGCATCCACTTATGAGTCCCAGAAAGATACGGGGATCCCAGATCAGCGGGAATAAGCGCATGTAATATAAGCACAGTAAAAGCACTCACAGGGAATACAGAGCGGCGATGCAGGTCAATGTATAAGCATATAGCACATAACGTGATACAGTTCAGCTCAACCAGAAGAGCTAGTCACATGAGAGTAGTTTGCGCACGATAATACCTGGGCAGAACTGACCTCTCACTTAGACTGATAGCAGTTTTGCCTGCAGGGCGGGAACTTCCAGATTTTTAGAATCTGACAAAGGTGGACGGGGAGGCCCAGCCTGCCGCCACACATATGTCATGGATAGAAATTCCACTGGACCATGCCCACGAAGAGGCTACGCCTCTGGTGGAATGAGACCTGACGCTCAAGGGGCATTGCAGACCTTTTCCTGTATAAGCAGCTGCAATCACATCTATTATCCATCTGGATAGACTGTGCTTCGAGGCGGCGAGACCTTTGGTGCGCCCACCAAAAGAAAACAAAAAGCTGCTCGGCGCGCCTGAAAGGGGCGGAGCGCGTAATGTAAACTCTCAGCGCCCTGACTGGGCAGAGGAGATTAACATCACTCTCGCCATCAGATGCTGGCAGAGCCGATAGCGAAGTGACCTGTGCTCTGAACGGTGTGCCAATCACTTTAGGAACATAGCCATGTCTAGGTTTGAGGATGACTTTTGAGTCATTCGGGCCAAACTCGAGACATGCGGCGCTAACAGACAGCGCATGTGTAAGTCCCCCACACGTTTGACTGACGACAGAGCAATCAGAAAAACGTTTTTAAGTGATAAGTATTTTAGATCCGCAGAGTCTAAAGGTTCAAAGGGGTATGCTTTCAGGGCCTCGAGGACCAAAGAAAGATCCCACATAGGAACTGAAGGGGGGCGCGGGGGATTCATCCTCCTGGCTCCTCTGAGGAAGCGGATGATGAGCTCGTTCCTGCCTATCGACTGGCCGCGCGTCGATTCTGAGAACGCTGCGACGGCTGCCACATAGACTTTGAGCATGGAGGGGGACCTTCCCTTTTCCAATAGCTCTTGAAGGAAACTGAGCAACCGCGGAACCCCACATTTCAGTGGGTCCAGATTTTTGTCAGCGCACCATTTAGAGAACACAGACCATTTAGACGCCTAGAGCCTTCTGGTAGAAGGAGCTCTAGACTGCGTGATAGTGTTCATTACTGCGTCTGGCAGGGCAACGGGTAACCGTTGGTCAACCATACGTGCAGAGACCAGCGCTCTGGATGGGGATGCCAGATCGAGCCGCAGCTTGAGAGTGGAGATCTGCTCTCACCGGAATTGACTACGGGGCTGTCAGTGACAGCCGCGTCAGCTCCGGGAACCAAGTCTGGTTCTCCCAGCGCGGTGCTATGAGGAGCACTGATTGGTGCGTTTCCCTGATTCTCTTGATCACCTGTGGTAACAGAGATACTGGAGGGAAAGCATATAGTGGGCGGCTGGGCCAGGTCTGGGCCAGCGCGTCCTCGTTCTTTGAAAAGAACTTTGGGCAGTGAGCGTCTAGTATCTAGTATGGGTCTGAGACCCCCGTCCTTCTTGGGCACGAGAAAATAACGGCTGTAAAAGCCTGACTCGGTCAGAGAAGGCGGCACCGGTTCTATGGCCCTTTTGCACAGCAGTTTTTCTATTTCTGAGAGAAGTAGATGTGCTACTTCTGCATTCACTGTCGTCGTGGTCCGTGCTCGAAAGCGTGGGGGACGGCGAGCGAACTGAAACGCATAGCCCTGCTTTATTGTGCTTAGCACCCATTCTGATACCCCTGGAATCGCTTCCCATGCTTTTATATGTGCAGCTAGGGGCAGAATGACCTCCGGGTTCTGATCGCCGCGCTGTGCGGGCTCGAGAAACTGGACCGGAGGAATGAGCGCGGCGTGCGCGCTCTCTGTGCTTGAATCGGGCGGCTCGCTGACAGCAATAGCAGGCTGATTCATGCATGGCGTCCCGATAGCTGTGAATGGACTCCACGTGAACGTGACTCCGTGAACGTGACTCCGGCGAGCGTGTCGCAGCGGCCACAGGCTCCGGAGGTCTTTGGGAACGGCGCTTGGAAAAGACGTCTCGCGCTCTTTTAGACAGAATAGAAAGGATACGTCGCCGGATAGCGTAGCTGGCACGGAAGGCTGAAGGTGACGAAGATAGCCGGCTTCCTTAGGCACTGTCCTTAGCTGGCTTGTCGCTGTTTCGAAGGCGGCGGCGGCTTCTCTAGATCCAGCGATGCGAAGAGCTCGCTGAAGAGATGCAAATCAGAGAATTCAGCCTCCGAGCCTGCTTATATACGATAAGCCACGCCCATTCTGGCGGGCTTCGACGCCCATTCTGGCGGGCTTCGACGCTTCATTGGACGTGACGTCATGTCGGGCTCAGTGGTAGGCTGCAGCAGTTCCCGCAAGGCAGCCTATGAGCACGCTAGACAGCCTGCTCAAGGTCTGCTGGCTGCGGCACTGAGTTGACAATGGATACAAAAATTAAGGAAAATTTTTTGGCTTCAATATCTCGAAAAGATGAATCTTTCCCGTAGCGTAAGCTATACTTACGCAATACGAGAGAACCTCTCGTAAGAGAACGTGGAAAGATTCTCAAACCTCGTGATGTTCCTGCCTGGTTGTGTTGAGCAGGACAGGTGCCACTTTATGTTCTCCGTGTAGGTTTTCTAAACATTTCAGTCCGACCAGTAAGGCCTAGTTTGTTTTGAGCATGCCTCAATGCTCGCAAAGACGTTATAGACGGATAATAAACTAAAAACAAATTACGGTAAAACAAGGACGATGTATGATGCAGATTTCGCCATTCTTTTGATACAAATCGTTCTAGTGAATCGATTGAAATGATTCGATTGAAACGGTGAAATGTGAACCAAATCTGACTGATGGTTTGAAAAGTAAGTTAATTTAATAGCCGATTAGAAGAACCAAATGTACGAATAGCCTTTTGAAGTAGTTTAGGCCTAACAATACATTTAATAACCTTAGCTGAGAGATGTAGGCCTAAATTTAATCTTAGTATTTATTGCTAGTAAATTAGGTTATAAATTACTTTATAGGTTAGGCTAGGCTACTTGATATTTGGAATTTGATGTTTCCTGCAGCAAACCAATTGGAAAACACAAAATTACAATAATGAATAATTCTTAATAGAAAAACAATAATTTATGCCAACAAATATAAATATATAATAACTCAAAATAATATAATAAATCAAAATAATATAATAAACCAAAAAATATTTTTTTCCGATCAACATTTGTGAACCTATAAGCTGATTTGACAAACGATTTGTGAAAAGTTGTGATAGCAAATCAAGAAAATAATTTTTTACTGTGCAGTGGCAGACAGCACTCAGTCAATGCACTGATTTAAACTGCTATCCGAGTGAATGACAGAGACAGAAAAAACGTCATGTAATAGACTAAAAGCCTCATTATGCTTCTGCGTCAACTCCACAGCGTAGCTACGCCGTCACTCCACGTCAATGATGGGATAAAAACATCGCCTAGTCAACACCTTTATGTATACAACGCCTTTTTCACTGCAACTTCAGCAATGTGGTCAAAACTAGCGCTGGATAGCCTACCTTAGGTAATTTTGTTACACTATGCTAAACTGCATAATATCTCATCGTTAATACTTCTCACCATTTATTCCCAGGATACGACCGATTGCTTTCCATATATCCATCTTTTTTAACGTATCTTTGAAAAGGGGGTTTGACTTGTCAAACAGTGGAGGATTTTTTTTGTACCTCGACGATTAACTTCTCTGCAATGTCATCTGCCATTTTAAATGCACGAGACCTTTAAATTAGAATGGATTCTGATTGGCTGTCAGTGTTTTATCGTTCGACAGCTGGAAAAAAAATCGTTCTGAAAGTGATCCCAACGATATCGTTCCTCATATCTTTATCGTTATAGTTGTGGTGTGAACTTTGTTATTCTGTAATATGGAGAACGATTTTTAGGTCTCAAAGACCTTGTGTTCCTGAAGATGGAAGAGTTTTTCACCCACCTCATCGACAGTTTCCGGGAGGACCCCTCAGCGTCCATCCGTGACCACTAAAAAGCGTACACATAAAGCCTGAGACAGTCAGGCCGGCAGTCGATCGTTTTTTCTATAGATCAACTAGAGTACTGGAGATCCAACACAGCAGACCCCTGGGTGTTGGCGACTCTGATGGGATATACGGCCTCCCAGATTTTTCAAGAATTGTTCCTACGATTGTTCGCGCAGGTTCGCGCAGTGGCTCTCTCTCTGGAAATTTGTTCACTGTTAGAAAAGGGAGCCATAGAAAAAGTCCATCCCCTCGTTCAGAGAGACGAGTTCTATTCAACGTATTTTCTTGTTCCAAAGGACGGTGGTTTCCGCCCAATTCTCGATTTGAGGCTTCTGAATTTGTTCCTGAAGGTCCTTCCTTTTCGAATGCTGCGCATAGCCGATGTTCTCAAGTCTGTGACAGCAGATGATTGGTTTGTAAGTGTCGAACTGAAAGATGCGTACTTTCACGTCCCAATTGCTGTACATCACAGAAAGTTTCTGCGTTACAGTTTCCTGAATCAAGTTTACCAGTTCAAAGTGCTGCCCTTCGGCCTTTCCCTTGCTCCTCACGTCTTCACGATGTGTGAGCGCAGTTCTGTCTCCTCTTTGGATGAGAGGTATGTGTATTCTTCCGTATTTGGACGACTGGCTTCTCTGTGCCCCCACTGAGCGGCAGGCTGTACAAGACTCCAGACTGCTTTTTAGATGTGCAGAAGCTGGGGTTTTCTGTGAACGAGAAAAAGAGAGGTTGTCGAACTGGATAGTAAAGACCATTACGTTGGCTTAGAAGGCAGCAGGGAGAACACTGCCCTGGAGACTAACTTGCCATTCCACTAGGGCCATCTCATCTTCATGGGCTGTTTTTAGAGGAGTTTCCCTGGTGGATATCTGTACTGCTGCTACCTGGGCTTCTCCATGCACGTTTGCCCGGTATGTTGGTATGTGTCATCCATAGTGTTTACACTGCCTCTGGCGGTCAGTAAGAATGAAACAGAATGCTAGTTATGCATGTAACTGTTGTTCTGTAAATTCTGGATGACCGCCAGAGTTCTCAGTCACTCGGAATGACCGCCAGAGTTCTCAGTCACTCAGAATGCACGAGAAAGGAGTACCGAGGTAGTGTGCTGAGCAACTGTAGCTTTTACCCTCCAGGGCTCAGCATACGTCACGCCACGTGACTTTGTTGGTATATTCTCTCAACCTATCTAGCTGGCACTGCGATAATCCATAGTGTTTACACTGCCTCTGGGTGTCATCCAGAATTCACAGAACCACAGTTAAATGCGTAACTAGCGTTCTGAAGCGTGAAATTTAAATCACGTGAGGCAACTCACTACACACGACAGATATTTAAAAAAATACAAACCATTATTTTAGCATAAACATTGCTAGACAGGTAATGAACAACCTAGCTTACATTCTTAATTTATTTATGGCTAAAATGTTGCACGTGTATGTAACAAGAAAAGTATTTATCATAATTTAGCTACTTTAAATAACATTACAATTAATGTGAGAAAGATAGCCTATCAGCTCTGCTGTTGTTCATAAATACCAGTAGTGATGTTTGTTGTGCAATGAGGGTGTTGTTACGTCGCCAGAAATGGAGTCATCAGTGTCCCAATGTGTAGTGAGACAGGGTCCTTACTGTCCTTATCAGTGCCCGAATGGAGCTATGGAGCTTATTGAGACGCCCATACTCTCCCGTACTTGAGGCACCCATACTCCCCATAACCCTTAAGTAGGTATTTATTTTGAAGAAGTATAAATACTTCTTTACCACTAAAAAAATAAGTTCTATATGAATCTGTGTAGTATGCATGTATTTGCCATGTTGCCATTATTATGTGACCTACCAGAATCAGTTGCTTTGCATTCACTGCCATTCACAAATCCTCTCCCGTGGCCTCATGAAATAGTAAAATATCCATCGACGAGGAGGCCTACTACTTCCGGTGAGATTCTGAAGTGCACATACTATGGACAGAAATCTCGCCATAAGAAGTAGGTCATCCAGGGACTTTTTGCCTGCTCTTTTATAAGTAGTTACTATGAATTCGGACATGCTTCTTTTGTCTCATACTGTTTTTCGCCTACTATATAGTAGGGAAGAATGCGATTTCGGACACAAATCCACATATGTAACCTAGACATTTCAGCTGAATTGTCAATTATGACAGCCTGCAGTAAATACAAAATGCAGCTTTTAACACACAAGCATTATCTTTGACCCAAGTTATATGATCTAGAAGGTCATCCTCATACAGCAGATTGTTATTGTCATGAAACCCTAATATTTAGATATAAAAATGTAAAGAGATTTTGTCAATATTAGCTAAATTGTATTATTGCAATTTCATGATGTTATTGATTTCAGCTATGCTCAGTTAAAAATTTGCCATCTTCACGTGTGTCAAGCAAAGGTTAAAAGCACTACAAAAATGGACAGTCCAAACAGATCAATTAAACCCTTTCTGTTCACTTTATGAATGCAATACAATTAATTTAGCTTTAAAGTGAGGCTTCTTTGAGTGACTGTCTCATGGGAGCTTTTATGCATGTTTTGTATTGACAAAGATCTCAAAGTTATTTTTGTCCCACACATCAAACACCGTCTACTCAAAATAATCAAAAGATAACTGTAAGAGTTGGCTTTGCCTGCTAAGTCTAGCTGTAGGGTCTCATTAATTATCTATAGTCGCCCAAACAAGCCTGGCAACAGTACTATTAAAAAATGTGATCCATGATAGAGTTGGATACCCAGAGTTGCCCTCCAATCATGCTGATAGATTCCTACTGTAGGCCTGATTCCTCTCATGACTGAGCCGGGCATTCTAATACATTTCTATTTTGTTTTTAACTTGCAATTTTAAATTAGCTGAGTTCTTTGAACCTTCAAGGTAAACCAATATTGGGTAGAAAAGTCAAGACTCTTCCTGAGTAATTTAGTAATGGGTGATAAAATAGTCATGAAGGAAGCCAGAAGCCATGACAGCCGATCCATGTGGATCTGGTCTTGTGGCAATAGGTCAGGAATCAAAGTCATATAAAGGCCACCGAGGAAGAACCAGAGTGGGTCATCGCCAGACACCCGCATCTCTTTCAATGACATATTGAATCCGAAATTGTTTTTGCTTTGATAAATGCCTGATGTTATTTCTCCTCCACTGAATGCAACACCTCAAGGGCTGTTTACTTGGGGATGAGTCATGTGGCTTATGATTTTGAGAGAGTCAGATGAGGGCTTTGTCAACTAGGGAAATTATGCTGCTTCTCCTTTTCCTTTGATTAACATGAATTTAACCAAGGAAGAAAATAATGCAATATTGGCTTTGTGCTATACTTGAATTAATAATTTGCAGTGATTTATGTCAAAAGCAATCCTATGGTATTTCAAGCATTCTTGAATAAATAGCACAAAAAAAAATCAGCAGAGCAAACGTAATATTGTTTGAATGTCATTCTCTTAAGAACAATTTCAATAAATCGCTTAGGGCTTGTATTTTTTCTACCGTTGCAGATCAATGACTGGTAGAAGTGGAAAAACAGACTCATGAAACAGGATTTCGCTCAGCTTAACGAGAGCACGCCTTCCAATATCGAGCTTTCCACCTGAGCCTGTCTTATTATAATGACTAAAGTGAGTAAACTATTTCATACCATTTGTTTGCTTTCTTAGCCCACCTTCAGTTGTGTGGAGCAACACCAGTGGAATCTATTCATCCCCAGGCTCACCTTTCTGTCAAAATTATGTCCATTTCATCCCATGAGTTATTGGATTTCGTACGCTTGGCAGTTTATTAAAGTCAGGAGTGTTGGTCAGGGCACGGACTTAATTGACTCGGTCATAAGTTGGCTCATAAGCCTCTTGCTTTTCTCGCTCAGTGATCTCCCTCTTGCACCTCTGGGCCTGTCAGTTCCCCTTAACAGGCAGGAGTTTTGGGCTTCTTTTCGTCCATTGTTGATTGGACTGAAAACATCCTACACCAGGTCTCTGATTGAGTGTCTCTTTGGAGCCCAGAGGTGACACTCTCCTCTTACTGTGCCATCTAAAACAACCACAGCTCTCTGTTAAAACGAAATAGAAGTGTTTGAACGAGTAGAATATAAAGAGCTGTTTTAAGAACCGGCCAAAGGTGCCGGTCACTGTTGGAGTATACAGATACCTTGTTGAATTGGAACACAAATACATAGTTTGGATATCTTAAAAGTGCTTTCAATTCATTAACTAATTTGTCTGCAATTATTTAGAATTTGTATTTTTTTTTATCAAACAGGTGTGAAACGGCAAATAAATGTTCACACTGTGGTAAAATGTGGCAGTTGGCTTCAAGCTCTCTTCTTCTATCCAATTAAATGTTGCTTAAGTTTAATTGGCAGACATGAAAACATCTCAGTGCCATGCAAGGTGATAATTGGAGCTTCAGCCTAAAAGATCAAGTCAGTTCTAGTTAATATTTCTCAGATTCAAATAAAACTAGAGCACTGGTGCCACTGCAGTGTGTGTGGAGTTGGTTCCTGCGTCTGTGGGAGTGGGTATTCAATTATTAATGCCTTATAATGAATATTTGTCACGTTTGGAATGGACCTCAGGCAACATATGAACTCTTATTTGGCGCTTCACTGAACAGACTTTGTTCGCAAAAAGAATATGGATTTACAGGTCTAATCTGACATGGTTTTCATTGAATTTTTCATCACGCCGAAATTGTTAAAATCGGACATCGACTCCTAACCTGTTGTTTCCTGAAAACTAGCGACAGTCTGCCAGAAAGGAATAATGTTGTTGTCAATAAAGTTCTGATGGGCTACAAAATAGCTTGTCTAATTGACATTCAACCGCTTGAGTGTTGAGGGGATGCTTCAATTACTGCAAAGAAACAGACAGTTCTTAGAAACAAAACATTATTTTCTCAGAGAGCGTTGGTAGTGTAAAAAAGAGATTTATGCCTCTTTTCATGTTTCTATATTCCTGGATGAGTATGCATCTGTTACCTGCTTCGTTTTACTTTTGATTTAGAGTGAACTCTAGTGGCATTGCCGTGAAACGTCAGCTTCTTCGTCTGAATCAGCTTGATGTTTTTCATGGGAATTTTGACTGAAGCTTTCATTCTTGCTTTTGAACACAGTTAGGGGGCTCATTCAAAATGTGCTCATGCTGCTTTAAAAGAATCAACCATATTTCTGGAATGCAATAATGGATAGATGTGTCTAATGCTATAATTAGAATATCCGTAACATATCACACACACACAGGTTCTACACTATTCCTGCATCACTATAGTAACATTAATTGCTATTAACTCCTCGGCATTGTGAAATAAATAAAGGTACTTTATTGAGTACGATTAAGGTTTTTCATTTCATGATGGAGCACTGAATAATACTGAAGCAGAGATGCTGGGACTATCATGTATCATTTCTTCATAAGGCAAGTTTCAGTGAAGGGGGAAGGGGTTGCTAATGAGTGAAATTCATTTACGAAGCCACAAGGAATAGGGTGAGAGGGGGATCATGCCGTATGAGCACAGCAAGTAAAGCTGTAATAGGTTATTATATTGAGAAATCGTTGTGAGACTGCATCCTAAAAATCTCTGAGCCTCTGGAGTTACAAAATGGGTTTTTATAAGCAACATTTATGATATGAGAATGTATATGGTATGTTGTGCCACCAAGGATTTTATAACATATTAGCCTAATATTTTTTTATCTTGAGCTTGCTAGCTAAAAATGAGAAAATGTCTTCATCAGATCCGGATTTTAATTTCCAGTCTACTATTACATCACAGTGAATTAATTCAAGAATTTGGTTTTAAAAATAGCCGCTTCGGTTCCATTAATAACACTAAAAAAGTGACGTAAGCAGGGGTCATAGTTTTTTCTATTTTTCAGAATCTGAAAATGATTACCAGATAACATTTGGGCTGATGAGAGGTTCCATCTTCAACGGCATCTACTGACAGCTCCCGTCTGACTAGCACAGGATGATATCTGTCTAAATCAGTAATATTAATACACAGGGGGTGGGTCTGAATAAATTTTCCTTATATATATATACATGCTTGTCTAGTCACAAGCATGCAAACCTCTTAGGATTTTTTTTTTTTGGAGAAGTTGTCATCATGTTGCTGCCGGCACATCCAACCTCCCCACAGTAAAGCCATTATATTCTATAGACCGCCAGTAAAAAAGAAACACCTAGAAATCACAGAGGCTGGGGTGATTGGGGGTTGACTGTAGTGTCAAGTGAACCGTCTGACGAGGGAATACAAAGGCTATTAAATGCTTGAATCGTCTATTAACCATTCTTTACAGAATGTCACCAAGGACAATTATGAATAAGATACAGCTAAAAAAAAAACCCATCTAACTCTCTTGGTCTTATACGTTTTTCCCCTTCTTTATCTGAATTAATTAAGCACAGATGTCTTTTGTGCAAGTACAACAAGAACAAAAGCTTTCCTCAAATCCCTTCACCAAGGTGCAGTCTCAAAATAATTAATGTCAAAGCTAAATATTAAAAGCAATAATTAAGCAGCTTGACAATATATTGCACAAATAATGTGGCTCAAAGCTAATGTTGCTGAACTCTTTGTACCTATTGCATGTCATGAACTGTCCATTGTTCACAGCCACTGCTGATGTACAACAGAAGCGAATCACATTATATATGAAGGCCTTAATGTTAACTCATCTGAGTCACTTGAACTCAAATCAAAGCTCAAGAGAAACAGAGTCCTTCAGGGTAGCTCCAAACACTCTTATCCCCTGCGGGGATTTGCCCTAAGATCTTCCTAAACCTCCAAATCCTTCTTGAGAACTGTTTGGAGCACTCCAGGTAACTTAGTTCCGAGCATACTGTATGTTCTTTGAAAAAGTCTTTACTACTTAATAAATGATTCACATGTATATGCATGTCTCTCATTTGTGATAAATAAATAGGGAAAAAGCCAAAAAGCGATTTTTAGAAAGTGGATGGAAAGAGTTGATGGGATTGATAATAAATAATAAATGAACAGCTGACATCATGCTCCAGTCCGCCTAGACTATTGCTCTTCTTGAAGTAGGAGTGTGGTGTCATAAGCACTTTTTATGTGAGCAATGTTTCCATCATCCTAATGTCCTGTATTTTTGCTTTGTGTACTCTTCTGATGTCAGCCAATTATACACAGACAAAGAAGCAAAAAATTGTTAAATAAAGCCATACACTGCTGAGACAAAGTTTGTCTGTCTGTCTGTCTATCTATCTATCTATCTATCTATCTGTCTATCTGTCTATCTGTCTGTCTAAATTAGTGTTTATATCAGCTCAAATGGATGCTATACCAAAAATAAAACAATTTTGAAACTAATATATAAATTTCAATTCAGTGTTTCACTCAAATTCTAATGCTGCTCTAATTTGTAATAAAAGGCAAAAACAAAACTATTGTCAGAATTTTGGACCCACTTCAATGTAAAACAGTAAACCATATGCATTTTTCCCCCTGCAAACCTTGGCTATCCCATCCTGTCCTTCAATACCTCATAGGAAAACATTATTAATAAGAGGGTCTGGGTCTGCTCAAGTCTTGATATGTTGTCTTCCTCTTGGCCCAGGTACTCAATGTCCCAGGCCTTGACTCAATGTCAAAACCTAAAGCCCTGAAATTTACTTGCCTCCGGCATGCAAAGAAGCACAGCCTCAGGGGACAGAGGTGAGAACTGTCATAATCCCAAAGTGGTTCTGACAGTGGCTCTGGAGTTACTGAAAGAGTTGTTATCTGTCAATTCATTTCCCATCAGTCATTCAGTCACCGGTAGCTCATTGGTCCTGAGAGTTCATCGTCAGCCCCACCCCTGCCAGTTATTGACGGGTCGGGCAAAAACGCACTTTGGCCCTTACACCCCTCTGAAAGGGAGAGTCACAGTGGTCTCATTTGACGTACTCACCAGCAAATTACTTGTAAGTGTGAAATGGGTGAGACATGTTATTACTTCCCCCTTATTAATGGTGACCTCCTGATACAGAAATTGGTAACTTGCTGCCGTCCGGCTGTGAGAGTAAAGTATTTTAAAATAGGGTACTTTACCAGAAGAAGTTATTTTAAGGTGTTCTTAAACAATTACCGCTTTATTGGCAAGAAAATTTACATCGATTAAGTTTAATGTTGACTAAGTAATTATCTTTGACAGGCAATAAAGCAGCAAAATAGATGACTTAACATAATTAGAGAGCTTATTTCATCATTTCTGTTAGTTGCTATGCTGCTAAATTGTAGAAGAGCAGTAATGTCAATCAGGAAAGCATCAAGCCCATTAGGGAAATGTTTCAAAACACTTTCTAGCATCTATCTGTGGCTCACTGCAGTCATAAAGTGTCTCACTATCATATATAACAGGCAGGACAAGCAGATGAGTCATCACAGGGAGTGTGCATGGACCATGACGGATTCGCTCTCACACGCTTGGATTTTTTTTCTCCTGTCTTTCCCATTTTCATATGCAATTGTAAAGAGTATGGTTTGGTTTTTAGGTTTCTTTCCCAATCTCACATGTAGACAGAGTTCGGGAGTAATGAAAATAAATATAAAATAGGAGTAAATTAATTTCATTACGATTACAATAATAATCAAACATTAAATGATTTAGCCTTTAGAATTGAATAGAAAGCTACACAAAAACATTTTCTGATGAATAATATATCAGATAAAAGGTTGTTTTAATGTGCTTTAGTAGAAGTAGAAGTTGTAGAAAAGAAATAGTAATAAACTCTCTTGTGAACATTTAGCTTTATGTTAAGCTAAACTGCTATTTGTAGACCTTACATACACCTGTTACAACACTGCAAAATCATGTTCCTAATGAATATTTTTGTCTAATTTACCAGTTAAAATATTTAAAAAGCATTGAAACAAGATAAACATGAATCACCACGGCATATATTCATAACGTGTACTGTGTTCCTGTGTCTTACTGCACTGGCCGATTTTTTTTCACTTGTTTTATTGTAAGCATAAACAAGTAAAAAAAAAACATACCAGTGCAGAAAGAAGTTTTGTCATTGTGTGAGCCACACTGGCCAAAATGTTGTTGTTTTTTTCACCATGGAAATTTTGGGACCGAAACAATTTTACTTATACAGCACATTTATTTTACAAAGTGTTACATGTAAACTGAAAAATCAAAGTTGCTTGTTCATTTTTACATATTCTATTATGTCTTCCCCTTACACCACGCATTCTTAAATATCTTCCCATTTTCCAAGACAAGCAACTGTGAATTTTCAGCTTTCATGTTCAAAAATGGTAGTGGTTGTGCTGGGCAAACTCCATACAGCCTACTGTATGCTTTCAAACTTGATTGGTTGATTGGTAAGATTGTGATTCCTATTTCATTATGGTAGGCCATTTGTCAATTTAGCAGACATCACAAACATTCCATGTCATAGGTAGAATATACATGCATGTCTGAGAGATTTTGATAATTGAATGGATAATCTTGAATGTGAAGGCTCACACGATAAAAGAAAGTTTAAAAATTGATTGTGAAGACTTTGACTATTTCATTGAGAATCAACTCATCAGTTTTGATCTACAAGTCATGTGTACTTAGTTATTGTGCATATTGTAGACAATTGCACTTACTCCTTTGCACACATGCTGAAACACATGCAAATTGCTTAAACCAATAAGAAATTTAAATCTGAAACTTGTTTTGAGAGAAAAAAAGCGAATGAGAAAGGCTGTAATATCTGGCATTGCAGTTTCTCAAGCAAACTGATCTTTTTTTAAACATATTTTGACATTTTACAGGAAAACAAGTCAAACAAGGATAATTAAATTAAAAAAATGTAATGCAGGCACAATTCTAGACAAAGTCTAGCAAGAATTAAATTTCAGATTGTAAATGTGTTTCTTATAGCAAGATATTTGATGGGAAAAAGATGCACACTCAAAAGAATCCTTCATGAGGATTATTGTCTTTTAAAAATGAAAATATTTAGATTTACTTCAAAAGCAACACTGCTCAAGATGTTTAGGCTTGTTTTCAGAGCATGCATCTTTAATGTAAGTTTATTTTGTCAAACTGTACTGGTAGATTTTTTAACTTGTTTTTCATTTTTTATACTGTATAGTTATCGGATGGAATACATTACAAATAACATTTAATATGTTGTATTCTTTTATATAGTAGACTATGTTTTAAAGTAACACACACACACACACACATGCAGGTTAAGGCTCTAGGAAAGGATTAGCTTTGAAATCTCCCGCCCTCTTCATTCTCACAGGGTAAAGCGGCTGAAATGAGAGATTGAGTCAAAGGAACGTTCCTGCCAGAGAGGTCTATGGGGAAAAGACTGCTGACGGGCTGAGAAACGATATTAAATACATCCCTGTCATTTATTGATCTTGTGCATTGACACTGGCCTCATCAGCCTCCTGAGCTTTAGAGCTGCAGGCCAGTTCTCCCACTCTTATCCACACTAATGATTGCTTCGCTCCAGTCCAGACCGGATGATTTGTAAATAAGTACTGTGGACGATCCATTCATTTTGGAATATTCATGGAGCAGTTGATTCCCATGGGAGTGCTAATGATGTCTGTTCTGGTAAGAAAAGGCAAGGGCTGGTAAAAATAGTAAGTGCCTTTCAAGGATGTGATGATACTTACAAATCCTTAAAATTCATGCATGAATTAGGTAAATGTAAATGTAAGATGGAAATGAAGTTGTTTGATGTCTGTAAGTTTGTGTATTAGTAAGAGACAGAAATAGATTTTCTAAATGCTCTCTTAGACAGTACATCATTAAAGGGATAGTTCTCCCAAAAATTCAACTTCTGTAACCGGTTACTCATCCTCATGTTGTTCCAAACCTGGATGACGTTCATTCTTGTACAGAACGCACTTGTAGAATGTTATTTGTTCATTCAAGCTTCAAAAAGGACATAAAGGTAGCGTGAAATTAATCCATGAAACTCAACTGGTATGTTCCAAGAATGATGAAGCGAGACAATCATTTTATATGCACACTTACCTAGACTACATTAAATATGGCGACACAAACTGCAAACATTAATGTGTAGGAACCAATAAGGTTTGACTTTAGATCTATTGATCTAGATGTAGACTGTATATGTGTGTATGTTGATCAACGTCTTTTTTGGAGATTGAAAGTTTTGGAACTTGTTGGCATTTTAATGTACTTTTAACTTTCTCAAAGATTTATTTGTGTTTTGCAGATTAAAGTCATACAGGTTTAGAACTATATGAGGGTGAGTCAATGATGACAATTTTATTTTTGGGTGAACTATCCCAAATTACAATGTTCAGAAACAAACAGAATGATGAAGACCCTCAAAAATGTGAACCGGAAGTTGACCGACTTCAGAATTGACGTACTGTATGTCAGAGTGAAACGTTAATGAGGAAAAAAAAATAGAGGGGAGGGTTTTTTTATAGCAAATTTTCAGATTTTGACTAAAGATTACAAAGACAAATACATTTATTATGTGTATTTGTACAGATTATTGTTCACCACAAGATTTGTAATGTGTGCTAACAGAGTAATTAGGGTGTTTTGTATTTCATGTTGACTTTAAATTTATGTTCACCATTGAATTATTTAGACTGAATGTGAAGTTTTCCAAGAGTTCAAACATCTGTTATGAAAAGGCTCGCAGCAGGTGTAAAAGTCAGTGATACTGAACTTGAGCCCCCTTCGCATATGTTTTCTCAGACAGTGTCAGGATGTCTGTGAGGTATTGCATAGTTTTAGTCAAGGAATATGAATCTTGATTCAGTGAAACCTGTTTTAAGCTTCAGCTGCTTTTGTACATGCTTCCTTTAAAGTGGTCTGATTATTCCCTGTCGTGAAAGCTAAATTCTGCTGAATCCTCGCATTTATTTTAAGGAGTTTCCAAATGTGGCATATCAAAACAGCCTTAGGCAAGTCTGGCAGAAAGACAAAACAGGATGTGAGCTTTCAGCACTCTCTTCAGCGCATGATGCACTGCTTACAATAAGACGATTCTTTCCAATACAAAATCCCATTTTACAAGTTCATTAGATTACAAAGGCTCATTCCCTGTATCTATTTTTGAAATGTCGTTCACTGCTGTCGCACAATGATGGTCCAAAACAGTCTTGTGATATTTTTGCCAAATATCAGAATGCAGCTGGATGAGGTTATATGGTGGAGGCCCAAATAAAGATCTAGCAGAGTGCCATCACCTCTCCTAGAAATTAATTAAACTCAAAGTCCCTCTAATTCCTTTTGACGTCTTTAGCAATGACGAGGTGGAGACGAGGGATACTTGGGTTCCTGAAATTACTGGAAATGAATTGTCTTTTACACCCAGACTAGAGTCACTGGTGGCGACCTTATAAGCTAAGCCAAAGGGGAGTCATGTCTGCCTTTGTATTCTGCCGCTGTGCAAGCCATCCATCAGATTTTAAGGTCACTGTCGATTCTTAGTCATTCTAGTAAAAGACCAAGACACTTGTGTACAAAAACCCACACAATTTCTCTCTCACACACACACAGGCACATATTAGGTTGACACAATGTGCAACCTCACTTGCACACACATATAGTGGGATCCAAAAGTTTGAACCAATGAAAAAATGCTTTTGTTTTGCACTTTTCAGACTCTTAAAATCTTATTTTATGGATTTAATTTAGATGATATTCCCCATTATATTATTTAGATTACATCTTCATTAACCAACTTCAGAATCTCGATGGAAGTAGCTTATCCGGGTACATTTTAACGTACCAGGTACTATGAGTACTGGGAATTCAGACATACTTCTTCCCATACTGTTTTTCGCCTACTATATGGAAGTATGTGATCCTCCAGAGGTCGCTCTGACCATTACAGTCATAAAAATTAGAGCTATTTATGCTTCACAAGGAATAATGGACAATTTTTTAATTGTTTGTTTTCTGAAATTAGACATTATTTGCCTTCGAAATGAGACATCTTTGTTAGATCATTTTTCTGATTGTCTGTGTGCTTTAAACTATTTATTTATCATACGAATTTTATTACAACATTTCTGTTTCTGTTTGTCATTTCCCCAAAAGTGATGTTTTTGTTTTCTTGAACACATGGGATGGAATTGTTTTTGCATATTCTGGTTAGTTTTCATAAATTGAATTGCAATCTTGAATGGAAACATAGCTAATATTGTAAATGCACAGATTTAATAGGTATCACATATAAACGTATTGCCCAAAGAACTGAGTAAAAATACAAAATGCTCAAAAACGCGGAGGCAATGCATGTGTTACCAAGTTCTATGATCAAAGTTCTGCTACTATAAAAAGCTGTATATGGGAGCTATTTCTGCAGATGCTTGCTCGGGGACATATCTACCTGTTTAGTGACAGACTGAGATGCTGAGATGCTCCTTTGGTGAGCATAGAAGCAGAGAGGAGGAGGATAAAGAGGAAGATGCCAGCGCAGGCTTGATGAAACCAGAACAAGGGATCCCTCCAAAGAGAACCAATAAAATCTCACAGTATGATCTGAAGTCCCACTCCTTACCGCAGCAGCTCCCTGAGAAAGTGGAGAAGAAAATGGCTCTCACATGCACTTAACAAGTGACAAGAGGCACGGAGTCCAAACAAAGTATACTGCCAACACCCCCTATAAAGTGTGAGTTGGTTACAAAGAATGTGATATATGTACAGTATATTAGCTTGCTTTGTAAATCTGATTTTGCTGAACTTTTTCTTTTTTCAATATAAACATGAAAATAAAAACAGTGACTTCTTTTAATTGTGACATTGTTTGTCAGAATTTGACTTTATATCTCGTAATTGCATCTTTGTTACTCATAATTTCGTCTTTATATTTCAGAATTTAATTTTTTTTTTCAATTGAGAGTATACTTTATGCAATTGCAAATTTATATCTTACAATTGTGACGATATCTTGCAATGGGACTTTATAGCTCATATTGCTACTTTGTTTCTCTTTATTGCAACTCTCTCATGGTGTGACTTTACAGTATATCTCAGAAAGAGACATTTCTTTTTTAAAATTTGATCTCACAATTCTTTTTTTCTTTTTTGTTCTCTGATGTAAAAACAGGCTAGAAAGTGACATAGACATGGTGGCATCATTGATATAGACAAGATGAGAAGATTAGATTTGGATTTTATGTTTTCCCATTTCTCAGTGGCTTGACCAAACTAGTCAATAATAATATTGACACATAAGAGAGTCATCAAATTAAATTGACTACTAAACTGGTGGGAGTGGGAGGGAGATACGATTATTTAACAAAAACCTAAGCTCATCTTAAGTGTGTGTTTTCTGATCAGGGCTAAGAATATGGGCTATTTCTCTGTACTGTGTAATGCTGTGTGAGGGAACTATTAAACAGAGTCGTGTACATTTCTAAAGCAGGTAATGGTCAGCACAGCATGTAAGAGTGTGTGAGAGTTGCTAGTTCAAAGTATGAACCCCACTGCTGTCTGTGTGATTGATGGATGACCATTACAACCACAGCCTGTTATCCTCACCGCCTCTGTGAGACACGCCGATTTATACACCCACATGCACATATAAACATTAGACCCATGCACAAGCAAGCTATACACAAGCTATACACAGAATTAAACATTATTTAAGTTACAATTGGATGTTTGTGATTTCATGTACTAATTTGGAGGGGACTGTCTCTGTAATCTAAATAAGGTGTTTATTGTATGGAGATGCGCATCATGTGCTCTGAATACATGACGAAACCCATTGACATAATACATGAATAACTATATCACATTTAAACATCTTATGTATGCAGATGAAAGGAATTAATGGTGAAGATTGTACTGTTCTACTATACAGGTGTTGATACTATGGAGGCTATGTTTGAACCACCAACTGTTGTTTTACTCAGAAATTTGATCAATTTATGAAGGTGCACCTGGCAGCACAACAATAAATTTAGCTTTAGTTACAGTTTTTGACGAAGGTGAATAAATTTGCAGAAGCAATAAAATCACAAAGTCTGTTTGTGAAACACAAATTCAGCTGAAAACTATAGGCCCAATCAAATAGAGCTATAGACAAAAAAAGACAACAACACACACGGACTCCATGAATACTGGTTTGGAAGACAAGTTGCTCTTAATCTTTTACCATTTTATAGGAAGTTTGTTACCTAGTAACACGCTCCCTTTCCTTTTTATATCACTGATTGATTCAGGACTCTCTGCGTTTAAATATGATTTGAATGCAAATGCAGTCTCCATTTTAAATAACAGAGTGTGATGCCGAGAGGAGAAGATCAGTGTGATTCTCGCTGTAAGTCAATTCTGTTAATGATCGTGCCGTCAAGTGTCTCTAACTGTTGCTTTACTGCTTTAAATAATCGTCTGAGTGGATTTCTTGTTTCTTTTTATTGAAAATCATTATTTTGTTCAGCATTTGTTATTTAAAGGTCTTTTTAATTAATTTAAATGTTTTAATTAATTAATGTTAGTCATTTGCAGGTTGATTTCCTCCAACAAATGTAAACACTGTGTCTGATGCAATAAAAACATTGATCGGGGTGCGTTTCCCATCTTTCCCAAAAGTGTTGTTAGCCAACTATGGTTACAAGTTCTGTCGTTATCAGCATAGTTCAATGAGTTGGTGTGTCCCGAAACCATAGTTCCAACGAACATTCAAAAACAGCATCGCAAATTTGTGTGTGATTTGGAAGTTGGAACATAGACTGGTTTGGAACTACAGCTCTCGACCTGTGGTTAGAAGCATGGTTTCATGTTTGCATGACATGTGGACTTATTAAATATTTATCTTGGGCAAAATAAGCATGCTGACATTCAGTATGATCTATAGGCCTATTTTTTATTTGGAATAGCCTATATACAAAAGTCGTTTACGTCTTTTAGCTTGTCAAGAGATTCAAGCACTGTTTTTGCGCATGTGTGTACGTGCTCTAGTAAGTATGAACCAGAGCCATTAAATAGGAGCCTATTTGGAAATAAAGCAAAATAACTGAGAAAAATGAGAATTACTCCCCAGGTGCCTTATCTGTAATTTATAGCAAAGTACATGTCAAGTACTTCTCGCAACCTTCAAAAGCACACCAAAGTTATTTATTTATGGTTATTTATTATAGGCACATTAAAAGTTATGGAAAGGAATATTATAAGAAATAAAATAGCTAAGAAATGAATATTAATATAATCAAATGTTATGCATTGTTAATCTACAGTCTATCCACTGTATCTCTTCTGTCACGAGCTGTAGTTAAAACTGTTGCTCCACATGCCTCATGGTATCATGGACTTCCACTTCCAGCTTAATGATCTCTCTAATTAAAGTGAATGTATTTGTGCAGTTTTTTCTAGGCAGCCAGACAAGCATGATGGTGTCAACAGTATTCTACCCGTCTCCTTCATCAGCGATGCATTTAGACAGATATAATGATTGTTGCTGTTGCTTCGCAAATGGCCAAACATATTTGGTTGAAAATGAGAATAAAACAGCGAGCTATCTATTTCACTTTCTAAAAGATCATGCTGCCGTTTCACAGTATAAATACACAAGTGCTGTAATACATGGGTGCAGTGAGTATTGATTAAGAATAATGGGCCACTATATTCTCATCTGATAATTGAAATTAATCAGCCATTTACAAACACATGGCAGTTTAAAAATGAACAGTTAGCTCATGCAGACACCTGTTGGGACTGACTAACAGCTTGTTCTTACTCATTGCACTCATCTCAGGAAGAGAGAGGACTGACTTTCTGCCAGTTACCCAACACGGGCAGAAAGATAAAAGCAAGCAAGATTCTTACTGATCAGCTGATAAATAAATACAATAGACTGATGCGTTTAAAAGGAGAGAGAACTTCGTTTAAATGTTCTTTTGAGATAATGCAGGTGACATTAAATGGCATGTGATCTTCCACCTGAAGCATTTTAAAAGCCATTTGGAATTTTGTGGGCGGGAGGGGTGCGATTAATTATTCTTTTTGGCAGTAGTTATAATAATCTGTTTCTGTGATAATTGACAGCATGCTAAATTATTTCTTAGAAAAGAAACACATCTTGACCTTTACAGGGAAACACCTTTGACAATTCAGTGAGGCATCTATTTAAAAAAAAATTAAAAGGAAAATAAATCTAATAAATGCAATTGACACATTTTATCTGCTTTCCAGAAAAATAAATGCCCTTTAAATAAATATCTAGCACTTGTCAAAGCAAATATGGAACTGATTGGATATATTTGTCACAGATCAGAACGACACAAACAGGTAAAGTTGTAATGAAGTTTTTACAGCACTCAGGAACAGACACGGTAGGTAAGTTGATGAGATGAAGGAATAAATGGATGAGCAAATGAATGAATGAATGAATATGACCGAGTCTCTTATCTGTTACAGGATGAATGGAGATTAACTGAGCAGAAGATGGCAGGCAGGCTGAAGACAGATGGTCCGGAATAGTAGATCGGGGTTCTCAAGGATGAAGGTAAGTACACAAAGCAGGTAGGTTGTTAGCTGACTGGAGAATGGCTCGAATAAGAGAGTCAGGAATTCGATGGCGTATCGGCGGGACCAGACAACAGAGTGAGGGAACTGATGGTATTTTTAAGGTGTGGATGAAGTGAGTGCAGATTGCCGGCAGGTGATGATGACAGGTGCAGGTGATCAATACTCAGGGGATGCAGAACGAGTGGGCGGAGTGTGGAGGTCTGGCACTGACGCTGGTGTTTCAGAGGTATTCCAGGTTGCGGTGATCAGTAATGACATCGAAAGGGTCCCTTCAGCCAGTGTCTCCATTCCTCAAGAGCGAGTTTGATTGCCATAAGTTCCCAGTTGCCGATGTCATAATTCTGCTCCGCCTGGGACAGCTTCTTGGAGAAGGCACATGGATGGAGTCTGGGAGGCTTCCCCTGCCGCTGGGAAAGGACCGCTCCTACCCCGGTGGTTGAGGCGTCCACCTCAACGAGAAATGGAAGATCTGGGTTTGGATGGACGAGGGTAGGAGCGGAGCTGAAGGAGGCTTTGAGCTTCTTCTCGAAGAGACTTGGCCCCTTTTTTCGAGAGAGGTGATGGGTGCACTGATCTGACTGAATTCTTGAATGAATCTTCGATAGAAGTTCGTGAAGCCTAGTAAGCATTGAAGTTCCTTTATGTTGGTGGGTAGTGGCCAGTTGGAACCCCCAGTTGGCATGACCCTATATTCATAGTGGCCAGCAGGGGTGATGAACGCCATCTTCCACTCATTTCCCTTCCGGATCCGCACCAAATTGTAGGCACTGCGCAGGTCCAATTTTGTGAATATTCGAGCACCACACAGAGTTGTTCAAGAGTGGCTGGGACCAGAGGAAGGGGATACCGGTACTTGACTGTGGAGTTATTGAGGGTTCGGTAGTCTATACAGGGGCGCAAGCCTCCGTCCTTCTTGCCTACGAAAAAGCTTGAAGCGGCAGGGGACGTAGATGGTCAGATGTAGTCCTGACGAAGAGCCTCCTCAATGTACTCATCCATGGCCTTCTGTTCCTGGATGGACAACGGGTAGATCTTACCACGCGGTAGAACAACCCCAGGCAGGAGGTCGATCGCACAGTCCCATGGCCGATGTGGAGGAAGTTTAGTAGCCAGTTGTTTATCGAAGACATCCTGGAACGCCCGGTAGGTGGCAGGTATCTCATGATGTTCACTGGTGGCTGGACTCTCGACGGAGGTAGAACAGATTGAGACTTCATGGACCGGAGTTGATGGTGAGTGAGGAATTCTCTTGACAGAATATAAAAAGTATGAGAAGCAGTCTCTTCCCCATTGACAAATCTCACCCGTTGACCAGCAGATGTTAGGGGAGTGGAGTTCCAGCCACAGGCATCCGAGGATGATGTCTGCCGTTGAACCCTCCAGCACCAGAAACGACAGTTCCTCTTCATGAAGGCAGCCGATCTTCAAGGTGATGGTGGGACTGCAGTACCGGATCTGTCCATGACCGAGCGGTTTTCCCAGGATGGACTGTATATGGAGAGACTGAGGAATGGGTCTTTGACGGGCTTGAAGTTTCTGGAGAGTGGAGAGTGAGATGAAATTGCCAGCGGCACCAGAGTCGATTAACGCTTGTGCTGGAAGAGATTGTTGGAGATAGGTTAGCAGGACAGGAGTGCATTTCATTTGAGAAATGGGAGAATGGACACGTACTGTACTCACCGCTGATCGTGGGGGACGTACTGGACAGGTGATGAGCAGATGACCGGCTGTCCCACAGTAGAGACATAGATTATTGTGAATGCGACGTTGATGTTCGACAGCTGATAAATTAGTTGAACTGATATCCATGGGTTCTGGTGCTGAAGGGCTGACAGAGATTGAAGGACGAGGAGGAAGCAGTGCAGGGCTAACGAGCTGGCAAGCGGTGCGGCGTTGGTCTACTTGAATGGAATGTTGGATGAGATTTTATACACCAATGACATCATCGTAAATGGCAAGCTGTTAACGAATCTCATGATCTAAACCTTGACGATAAGCTGTAATGAGGGCCGATTCATTCCATCACCTGGAAGCTGCCAGGGTGCGAAACTGCAATGCATATGTGGAAACAGATATTTTTCCTTGTCGAAAACGAAACAATTAATCATTAACTGAAAGAGTGTTTGAGGCTTGTGCAAACACTTCATGGAAGTGGCCGATGAAGTCAACGATAGATTGGGTAACTGAACCATTACCATGCCAAGGTGCTCGCGCCCAGAGAAGGGCTCGTCCAGTGAGAAGAGAGATGATGAATGCAACATTCGCTCTCTCTGTGTCACGACACGCACACAAAAGGTAGATCCAAGTGCAGTTTATTAATTGGGGTAATCCATAGTCATCGTCAGCCAGGCAAAGGTTCAAAATCCATAAAGCAGTCCAAAAACAAGAAACAAAACAAGACAGACCTCCAAAGTGTAGTGACATAAAACAAGGACTCGACAACTAACAGAGAAACAGACAGGATATATATACACAGAGAAACTAACAAGGTGACGGGAAACAGCTGTGTGCAATAATCAATGAGTGACAAACAGGATGATGGGAAATGTAGTCTGAGTGAAGGACACCGTGGTGGAAGAGGCCAGGTCCATGAAGGGGAACAGGAACAAGGGGTGATGGCTTAGCCGACGGCCACGGCAAAACAGAGTGTCCATCGGGCGGCCAGGGCGTAGAAGACAGTCCATCGGGCGGCCGGGGTGGATAAGACAGTCCATCGGGCGGCCAGGGCGGTGATGACCCTTCAGGCGGCCAGGGCGGTGATGACCCTTCGGGCGGCCAGGGTAGGTGATGACCCTTCGGGCGGCCAAGGCAGTGAAGACCCTTCGGACGGCCAGGGCGGTGCAGACCCTTCGGGCGGCCAGGGCGGTGATGACCCTTCGAGGGGGGCCATGGCGGTGATGACCCTTCGGGCGGCCATGGCGGTGATGACCCTTCGGGCGGCCAGGGCGGGGAAGACCCTTCGGGCGGCCAGGGCGGGGAAGACCCTTCGGGCGGCCAGGGCGGGGAAGACCCTTCGGGTGGCCAGGGCGGTGGAACAGGAACAGACCCTGGCTCAGGAACAGAACCCGGATCAGGAACAGGACCCCGGCTCAGGAACAGACACCGGCTCAGGCACAGACACCGGCTCAGGCACAGAAACAGACACTGGCTCAGGCTGGGTAGTATTGGCCTTGATGGGTGGAATGAGTGGTGCCGGCAGGGCAAGGAGCTTGGGCGGCGCCGGCAGGGCCAAGAGCTTGGATGGCGCCGGCAGGGCAAGGAGCTTGGGTGGCGCCGGCAGGGCCAGGAGCTTGGGTGGCGCCGGCAGGGCCAGGAGCTTGGGTGGCGCCGGCAGGGCAAGGAGTATGGAGATGGCCTCTGGGCTGACAGGAGGCTCAGGAAGGATCTCCGGGCATTGCGGGACGCAGGAAGTCCTCTTCCACCTCCTCCGTCCCCGACTGAGAGAGAGCGCTGGGCTGGACGGGACCAGCGGTGAGGGCTCTGGGCTGGACGGGACCAGCGGTGAGGGCTCTGGGCTGGACGGGACCAGCGGTGAGGGCTCTGGGCTGGACGGGACCAGCGGTGAGGGCTCTGGGCTGGACGGGACCAGCGGTGAGGGCTCTGGGCTGGACGGGACCAGCGGTGAAGGCTGTGGGCTGGAAGTCGGGCTGGACGGGACCAGCGGTGAGGGCTGTGGGCTGGAAGTCGGGCTGGACGGGACAAGCGGTGAAGGCTATGGGCTGGAAGTCGGGTCCTCCAGGAATACAGCGGGCTGCTCGGTCACGACCTCCGGGTTCTTGGGGGGGCTGGAGGTCTTCCCCCTTCTCCGCCATTTCTGATGGTGATGTGCAGGCTCTGGGCTTGACGGACTCAGCGGCGGATGGATCTCTGGGCTGGACATCACCAGCCCAGGGTCGAGGAGGGACCGAAGCGGAGAGTGGTGCCGGGGCTCACTTCTAGCACCTCCTCTCCTGCGACCTCCACGGGTTCCAGAAAACCTAGCCAGATGGGTTCCTTCAATAGACGGTCCGTGTCCGATGTTAGGGGCCTTGGGAGAATTGACAACCTCTTCCACGAACCCGGCAGCTATGATCTCCTCAGTCCTCCGGGCCAGCCATGGCAAAATAATAAAATAAAGATTTGTTGGTCCCCGTGCTGCTGATCCATACATGGTCGAGTCCTTCTGTCACGACACGCACACAAAAGGTAGATCCAAGTGCAGTTTTTAATTGGGGTAATCCATAGTCATCGTCAGCCAGGCAAAGGTTCCAAATTCATAAAGCAGTCCAAAAAACAAGAAACAAAACAAGACAGACCTCCAAAGTGTAGTGACATAAAACAAGGACTCGACAACTAATAGAGAAACAGACAGGATATATATACACACAGATACTAACAAGGTGATGGAAAACAGCTGTGTGCAATAATCAATGAGTGACAAACAGGATGATGGGAAGTCAGGATGATGATGGAGTGACAAACAGGATGATGATGTAGTCTGAGTGTAGGACACCGTGGTGGAAGAGGACCTCTAGTGGAAACCCAGGGAACACAAACCAGACACTGTGACACTCTGAGGGAAACTGTGAGGCGTGCACCTCCATGTACAGCTCGCATTGTAGGAGAAAACCACTGCACTCCCCCTCCTTGCCAGAGAAGGGCGCTGGTTGGGCCATGGGACTGACAGAGGCAGATGTAGAAGGACTGATGGCGGATGGTGGAATAGCGCGCTGAATCTCACGCAAGACTTCGGCGACAGTGACCTGGAGTGAAGCTTCCGCTTGGCCGTGATCTGTTGGTTCGTGCATTGTTGGTCTGGCCTTCTGTCACAGATCAGAACGAAACAAACAGGTAAAGTTGTAATGAAGTTTATTTACACCACTCAGACTGAAGACACAGCCGGTAAGTTGATGAAATGAAGGAATAAATGGATGAGCAAATGGATGAATGAATATGACCGAGTATCTTATCTGTTACAGGATGAATGGAGATGAACTGAGCAGAAGATATGGCAGGCAGGCTGAAGACAGATGGTCCGGAATAGTAGATCGGGGTTCTCAAGGATGAAAGTAAGTACACAAAGCAGGTAGGTTGTTAGCTGACTGGAGAATGGCTCAAATAAGAGAGTCAAGTCAATGGCATATCAGCGAGACCAGACAACTGAGTGAGGGAACTGGTGGTGTTTTTAAGCTGTGGGTGAAGGGAGTGCAGATTGCCGGCAGGTGATGATGACAGGTGCAGGTGATCAATACTCAGGGGATGCGGAACGAGTGGGTGGAGCGCTGGTGTATCCGTGACAATAATTAGTTGACTGTATGAAGTATGGAAACCTTGTTTTGTAAGCTACTGCTTGTAAATTTATAATCCTAATAGTACCACTAAAGCTGTCATAATGATAAGAATGATTATATTATTAGATATCAGATATCTTGTGTGAAAAGCTGCTCAATCGGGCGAATGAATTAAAAACAAACCGGCGCAGTACTATTTGACTTGCTCCATAAGTATGAAGTAAATTGACACATAATTCCAATGTTTTCCTAGTTTTGCACTGGAAAAGCAAGTACATATGTACTGATGAGCTGAACAGAAGGATTTAGCTATCATCACTTTCGTTGTTTTTAGTTTTTTGTGTGTTTTGATGGAAAGACTTTGCAGATTTCTTTGTTTTTCATAAATGAGGCTTTGAAGTGTGATGTTGTGTGTAGAGAATCAGGATCAGAGACTTTGCATTATTATATCAGGCGGAGGATAAGCAAGCGCCTGTGTCTCCGGGGCCTGGATTGAGCTGGGCGGGAAGAGAAACAATGCAATTATGATTGATGTCGGGATTCCCCTGCTCTCGAGCAGAAGTGAGCTTTTGATGACCGGCTGAAGCCAGAGGCCTTCCTTCTAGCTGCACCTCAATGTAAATTTCTGTCTTTTTTCTGCTCTATGCAGCAGCTCAGATGAAATCCTCACAAAGGAGGAGATCGGATCTAATGAAAGTCATTCCTCTTTGTGATGACTGTTAAAATGTCACCAGCTCATTTTTAGGTATACCATTTATGACATTAAGAGAGAGAGAGAGAGAGAGAGAGAGAGAGAGAGAGAGAGAGAGAGAGAGAGAGAGACACACACAGATGGCTACTGGTAAGGAGATATGTTAGGCAGCAAAAACAAACTGGGTTTGTCTGTTTCATTTGTGTTTTTGAGGACTCTCAAGTTTGCAATGGGTCAGCAAAGGGTGGCAGAAGAGCAGATATTCTCGCAACTACGAGAGATCTTCACACATCTCCCAGAAATGTGTGAATATGTCTGGGAGATATTCACACATCTCTAGGAAATGTGATTATCTTTGAATGTGACTGCACCGAATCTTATCAAACCACTGACCATCAAAGCCTGTTATTCTCCAGGGTGAGCAGGTACAGCTCTCTTATTATCCTCTGTTGAGAGAGGCACGAGTGGGAAATGCCTTGTCATTTATTTCATGAATCCTTGTCGAAGTCATTTAAATAGGATTCTGACCCCGGAAGATTTGCTGTGGGTTTTTAGGCAGGACAAGGAGAACGGTCTGCTCCCGGCTAATGTACAGTATTACTTTAAAACCATATATGCCTGCCATTGTTTATTAATTGAAAAACAAAGTAAATCATTGGTCATCAGCAGCATGACTCCTATTGGTGAAAAGGTGATTATTGTTATACCAAGCAACCTAATGGAATTCTGGCATAGTGATTTTTAACAGCTTGTATAATGACTAAGCTTTTGGAAGAGATCATGTGATGATCCATTATTGTTTTTCTCTTCCTGTTTGCAGATCAGATTGAGAGAACACTATGCCAAGACCTGGGTACATCCTGAGTCAGGAGTTTGAAGTCAGCACGTCCTGTTGTTTCAAACACGGGACGCGCTGCCCACGAGGCTATTGGCACCGACAACCCCCTTCATTTTCTACTTTATACCTTTTTTGTGGAAAGTGCCTTGATACTCAATTTGTTTTTACCACTGTTACTTATGATGTTGCTTATCACACGCAGGATTTGAGTGCTGTGAAGGGTCTTTCATGACCATGACTGGAACATATTTTGTAAACTTTCTCTAGAGTAAATCAATCATAAGGTTAAATGTCACAGCATATATTTGTATTTATAATTAAAAATGTGAATGTCAGCATTATCTTCTGATTCCAGAACTTAATCAATCTAATTTGTCTCTGACAACAATTCGACAGAAAAGTGACACTAATCAATTAATTGGTGAATCTAGACATGCAACTTGTATTTCCTTTTAAATCTGCTGCAGTTTAATGCTGCACTGATTGATTTACATACTTGCACACCAAAATGTATTAAAAGTATCAACACACAGTGTTGTTTGCGTGTCATCCTCCTTTTGTTCTCTTTTCCCATTCCCATTCCCATAAATAGACATTAGAGAGAAAAGTTAATGAGTAAAACATATTTATATGATTTACTTGATCGATCGCAATGTCAAGACTGCCATTTCCTTGTCCATTGGGATGACGGCATTAAGAGAGATTACCCTTAAGAAATCTGATTTTAAAATGTTCATGTTTTTTTATGCTCTGAAATATTTAATCTAAAATCGATATCATTCCTGTGAGGTAACATTAATACATTTTTAATGCAGTGGGTGTTGTTTTGGATCATGCTGCCTCTGACTGAAAATAATCATCACAGATTCAACAACACATTCAAAAAAGATTAATGTTAGGCACGTAGTTTGATTTGTATTTCCCAGTTGAATGAAAGATTTCCCATAAAAACAAAAAGGAAAGCTTAAAGGCAATATTGGAATTCTATCTATCTATCTATCTATCTATCTATCTATCTATCTATCTATCTATCTATCTATCTATCTATCTATCTATCTATCTATCTATCTATGTTCTGTTTGTCAATCATTCTATCTATTCCATCTTTCTGCCTGTCTATCTAATTTTTAAGGCCTATAAAACCTTGGAATTTCAAGACTTTTTAAAGTATCTTTAAACTTTCAGAAACTGTTTTGTCAAGCTCAAAATGCAATTATGGATTGCAATTCAATGCGTGTTTGTTTGTTTTTGTTTTTCTGAGCAACTGACCTCTGAGTGACAGAGCACTTCTGGTTAGAACATTTTGAAAACATCACTTCTGCTTTGAGAAAAAAGTTAAGTGAAACTCTCCACAACTAGTGTCACTTGAAGACATAGATGCATACTCACGAAGCGGATCATGCTTAGAGCCGGGGAGTTTCGATATGGCCTGCAGTACAGATGGTTAATCAGCTTCTTGACCTGCAGAATGGTTATCTGGTCCCTGCCCTTATCTGGCTCTGGCGCTGGTTTGGGATTTGTCAGGCCTTTTCAAGAGGTCCCAGTGGGCTCTATGGCGCCATTGACCCCAGCTCAGATGCGCTTGATTAAGGCACGGGTCAATGTTTTAATTCAGCCTGAGCCATAGTTGCTATTCTGCCCTTCACACAGAGATCAGGCCCTGGAATAATGAGATTTTCTCCTGCAGGTGATTATATGGAGCAGTCAGCCTCAAAGGCTATGTTCCTCAGGGATGTTCACCCTTCAGGTTTGGACATCAGCATTACCCCGGATGCTAATTTTAGGCATGCTGTTTTAAGGTGGGCAGCGGGAGCAAACGCAATCATTTCCTTTTCTTCAAATACGTCAAGTCTTACTGTCTGCTTCGGTTTGGTCGATCACTGAACTGTCCATGGACTTCTCATAGAGGTAATTAATGTTGATACTCTGTAAAAATGTTTTTAGATGTAAAAACTTTGATAAATAGATTACTTTTTTCTCATCAGTTAAAATCTGATGATGTGACGTCATCGTAGAGTATTTGTGGTTGTACTATTTTGGACGGGGAGCAAGAGCTGCTTAAAGTCTGGCTCAATAAAGATGACGAATATGACAGTACCTCTCAGAGCAGTGTCAGCCAATTCGTCATCCTGTCTGATGACATGATGAACAGCCCCATCCACTCGTCCCATATGACTCTTCATACAGCGCTGCCGAGGCGCATGTCTCGCCCAAACGCTGCCTGCCAGTCACAGTGTTCCCTTCGTCGCAGATCTGTACCTCGGTGCTGCTTGTGACAGTAGGGGTCACATCTGCAGTCAGGCTTATTTTGTTAATACAGCCACTTGACTGACGATGGCAAAACCCTGCGGATGAAAGAAGCGAAGTTTGACGCAATCTGTCCAACACACTTGTCTTAATCTCCAGTTTTTATTTCTTTTTACTATATACTTTTTCTTCTTCTAACAAATCTTTTTTTGTCTAATGTTTCAGCCTGAATGAAAATGTCAGACTTGTGTCAGAACAACTGACGTAAAGAGTCCAAACACATTAGGAGCATTCTGTTGGCTTCATTACAGTCAGGTAGAGAAACATTGTAGTAGTTTCTTTATTATTTTTGTATTATTGCTTGGCCCTAAAATATTGATACATGTTTGTACGAGTTTGTTTATACAACTTTGTTTAGTAGATGCATAATAAAGAAACTACTACAATGTTTCTCTATCATGCATCTACTGAACAAAATTGTATAAACAAACTCTTACAAACATGTATCAATATTTAAGGGCCAAGCACCGAAGGTGTGTAGGCACCTACTGTATCTGTTAGTCTTTGTCGTAATCTTCATCTTTTTCTTCTTCCACCTTGGAAGTTTATGGCAGCCCATAGAATCGCTTGTGGGAAAGTTATGAAATTTGGCCCCACGCTGACCACACCACATCAATTTGGTCACAGCACCATCTATTGGTCAAAAGGGATAAGCAATTAAATCATATTAATAGTGATTCAATTAAAAGATTTTTCAGCCATTTTGACAAAAATCATCTAAAATATCTTTAATGATGCTCCTAGCCAAGCTTGCATAACTCGTGGCTCCTTAATTGTTGCTATATGTAATTTGATTTGCACCAAGTTCCTTTATGATAAAGGGCAGAATTTGTATAATCTGAATTAACAGATACTCTTTTTCACCTAAATGATTAAAAATCATGTCTGAGCAAATAGGGAGGATTGTAAAACTACTTTCCTCATTTTACTTCTACTGGAACCATAAAAACAAAATGCGACAGTGTAGACACCAACATTTCACTGATTTGTTTTGTCAACATTTTTTTAATACTACTTTAAATTGTTAGTCCATGTTTAATGTATTTATTTAGTTTTTTTCTGCTTGTTTCCTGTTATTTGCTGAATTAAGTGTCCCGGGTTTTTCTTTTTTACTCTCTTGAATTAAAATGCCTAAAATAAAATGGATGAAGATGGGTAAAGGGGTTAATAATTGGTAAAAAATTATATAATAACAAAATAAATATATACATTTAGACTGTTGGCCATGTTGTCCACACAGCGGTAGGTTACAGGTTGTAACAACAGCACTGTCATATGTGCTCTGTGTAGGTTTTGGGACTTTTGTGTTACTTCCTGTCTTGAATACCTTGTTGTAGTCCATTGTTTTTTTATTTTTTATTAGTCTCCCTAGGTCTATCTCGTTTCCTTGTTACCTTGTTAAGCTTGTTTTGCCCTGCATAGGTCTTGTGTTTCTCTTGTGCAGTGTCTGGTGTTCGTGTAGACGGTTCTGTTCTCTGTGTTCCTTGTGTTTTTATTTTTTATGTTTGTTTCATCAATAAACCTTTTGCACATTGATCCACCATGCCAGCCATCTTTTCAGCACCAGTATAATTACACATTCTTGTATTTGACATTATTTTACACAGTTTATGGACATTCTTTTCAAAGTAATTTGTACAAATGTAGGGAAATTATATCAAAGTCTCCTCTAATAATAAATTGGTAAAGTGAAATGTGACGAGGCTGGAGTTACTCTTGACATTAGAGTAGAGAAGTGATTTTGGGATAACGAGAATGCTTTGCTTGTGATGCCTCAAAAGCATGTTGCTTTGAATAACAACCAATAATTCAAATGCACTGGGATACACATTAAGAAATAATCACATTAGCTCAAAGTATATGTTTCATATGGCTCTATTTCTTTAATTTCCTGATGCCATAAATCATGCAGACAATTAAATACAAACACACATACACTTGCACTCAATTTTTACAGTGCTGCTAAATAGCCTGAAATTATACAATGGGTCAATGGTAAGGCTAGAAGAGCCGAGAAATGAATTACTCTCATAATATGCATCATGTTTGGCAAATGTATTGCTGATGGTTTCAGTTATGTATTATTAAGGCTTCTTCTAGACAACGCGATGACCCCATGAGTGAGGTAAATCACCTATATTTTCCACCTGAGAGTATTTCCCTGCAACACTGCAGTACAAGTATTAATCTTTGATGCCTTGTTTACTTGATAAACCAAAAATACTACTTTTTGAGATGAGGTTTGAATATGATGCAGGCTGAAATGGTTTCCATAGTAACGCTTCAGAAGACTAGACGGATGAGAGTGGGAAAGTCATGAGCAGGTGTGGCATGAAGAAGTACATCAATTACTGCTCCGTTCCGATCTTCATCTTCAAACACAGAGAAATAATAATGCAGTGATATATTACTGCATTATTCGAGATTCGAGATTCGATAATATGCGAGAATGGGCTTATATTGATCACAGTGCGTTGTAAACTGAGTAAATTTCAAGGTGGACCTAAAAGACAGACTTGGAGTTTTCAATAATAAGTCACTGAGGCTTTTCGGATATTAATGTAATATTAATCCATTATTTTTTATATCCATATTCACTCAATTATGTATTGAAAACATCTTTAAAAGTCTTTGCCAGACATTTCACTGTAAAAAATATTTTACATGATTTATCAACAAAAAAAAAAAGTCAAATCAACTTAGATCATTTATGTGGTTCAGATAACATAATATTTTGAGTTTCTGTTGATTGGGGTACTTTAAGTTGAACCAACATTTTTTTTTTAAAGTGTACCCTGCCATATTTCTGTTACAATGGTATTGAATTCCGCCATGATGATGGTTGTTCTTAGTTTTTAGGTGATCACAGGAAATTATCTTTTACTTTAGCAAATTATTTGCTTTTTCAATAGTCTAGGCTCTAGGTGATTTACACTTTAAAAGGAAAGGTGCTTCATAACATCTCATGGCCAGGGAAATGGAAAAGAAAAATGCATAACATGGAACACAGAAGTTGCCTCCCACGTTTACATGCAATAATCTGAAAGCGTAAAACTCAAATAAATCACTCTGCCACAACTGGATTCATGTGATCCACCCCCAGAACTTCATAAAGATAATTGTGAATGTTATTATAGCGCATTTCATAAAAAAACAAAGACTTTTTGCTGAAATACTAAGCTATATAAGAAACATTAGCTTTGATAAACATTTCTCTGCTTTGCAAAAATGACTGTCATTTGCTGCCCGTTAATTGTTTTTTGTATATCCCGCAATATGAGACAATAAAATACAGACATTTTATTTGTTTAATGAAGTTTACAAATGTAAAACCTAGCCTAGTGTTTCCACCCTTAGGAAATATTCTTTGATTATGGGTTTCAGAGGGAGAAGGAGAACAGCAATAAAAGTAATTTTATCTGAGGCATGAGGGAAAATAAAAAACTCTCAGTGACACGCCTCTCTGTAATTGCTCTTACTGAGACGGCTCATGTTGTCTCATCCTTGGAGAAACATCAGGGAAAATTGCAGTAGGGGAGGAGAAGTGTGGGGTTAAGAGAATAATAGTATGACTGATGGCTATTAGCTGATTTTGGTTTTATTTGGTTGTACTGCATTTCCTTTACATGCTTGCTGGGTGTGACATGCTGGATAGGACATTTTCAAGTGAAAACATTGCAAGCTTTTTTAATGTATTTAAATAATCTGATCATTTGGCAATGGAACTGCATTTCTTTGTCTCTTTTTTTCCCCAAAATATTTTTCACTTAAAAGTAGGTCTATACCAATAAGGTATTTCTATAAAAAAAAAAAAACGTTAATGGAACCAAGAGACAAGCGAAACTAAGGGAATCAGAGTCAGATCGTTCAGTTCTTTACAACTCCAATTCTTATTCTTGATCCTATGCATATGCATCTAAATGTCATATTTTCAGATTTATGTTCATGAATATGAAGAATCATTGCAAAATAATGAATGATAAGATGCTGTATTTTTAATTACCTACAAGAATGAGAATTTGAGGCATGAGCTTTACAAATAAAGGCATCCTTTTCTGTTTAGAATGAACTCAAATCTATCATTCAAAATTGTATAAATATTTGTCTCATCCTTTAGTGATCTAAAAAATGGGGCTATTCAGTGGAAATGGCAACACTCATCTAACAGAGATTTATATCCAGTTGATGAACCGATTTTGCATATCAATGCAGGCATCGGAGATTGAAATCCATTCCATTTTACAGATAGCTTTTTGATGCCTTTCCATTATGAGGATGTCACCCTAAGGTCGAATGAAAATGCCATCCCAGTCTAAGCCGGGCAGTTTGCTGATGGCTCTGAGCCCACTCTAAGATGGTGAAATTTTCCCTCATAGGTTAACCCCAGTCTGCACAATGATAACAGAGAAACAGACCCTGCCAGTGTTTTGTAATTGATGCTCCTTTATTGTATACTGCATTTTAATAAGCAATAAGATTTGCATTTTGGGGGGATGGTTGTGTAAACAGTCCAAATTGAAATTCAGATCTCACTCACTTGCTTAAGAGTTTGTAATGACTGCTGCAGTTGAATTGACCATGTCAAGCTATGTCATTAGCTTAAAAAATTAAATGATATATTTGGATACTTGTGGTATAGTCTTTATTCCATTTACCTTTTAGGCTAAGTCCGTGAGAGCAGAAAAATATGCCACCAATGCACATGATATGTGCTGTTTTTATCTGGGCAACAGCATGGGAGAAAAAATGCAAGAGTGATTCTTCACCACCTGACTTACAGATGAGAAAAACCCAAGGTCGCAAGTTGAGCCATTTCAATAGTTTTACCTGCGTTTCCCTGGGAACACTTTTTTTAGACTTCAACCTGTAAAATGGTTCTCTCTACCTAAGCAGTGAGTCCCTGATTGCTTTTGTTGCATGGCAGCACAATCTTCTTCCCTGAACAAGCCCACATCTCCTGTCTCGTTAAAACACTGGAAACAGGTCTGGCTTACGCAGACACTCACATCAAGAGTGCGATGAGGCTAAGAATCACACAAGTTATTTTTTGATGAAAGTACAGTATTTGTTCTGATGTGGGATTAGAATGGAAAAAAATAGTTGATTTAAAAAACAAAATTACTTTACAACATCACTACCAACAAAGCTCTAAAAGAAACTAAAGCATTAAACAAACCGACAGTAATCAAAGTGGTCTGTAATCACATTCCAATCGTTTTCCAGCTCCATTCCAGGTTCACCCATAAATACAGTTCATGAAACAATCAGCATTTTGAACAAGTCATTTGGGTGAATGATTCAACGACTTAATCATAAAGGCCGTTACTTGATTCATTCCTGAAAGAATCAGCGATTCCACAGCCAAAACGTCTCGATCGTCCCCCGGTGACTGGTCCTAGTATAGGTCATAAACCCCACCTCCCCATCTTATTCAACGGGATGTGAGACCAACTAAACAATTAAATAACACTTCACATATCTTTTTTCCAAAGATAGTTTCTGTCATTTACTGTAGTTTTTATCACGCTGATGTAATTTCAAGAGTTTGTTTATAAAATAAGTTTGTTTTTAGTTAGTTATTTGATGCTATAAAGACGGTGTTGTGACGTCATGATTGACAGCTGTGATTGACAGGTTCTCTGAGCGAAGTAGTCACTAAAGCACCAACGGACTTTTTTTCGGACTGACGAGATTGGAGCTTTGATTGGAGCTTTAAATTTAATATCTAAATTTCTATAATTAATTATTTCACACCGACATAATGGGTTGTTCTGCAGTAGAATCATAGATATAAACACTAGATGTCGCCTTGGGGTCCTAAACATGCGTCAAAACCGCCGCCATCTTGGAACAGAGGTCTTGTCATAGGAAGTAGCTAGGTAACGCTGAATTCATGGATGATGCCGGACTTTTTTGCTGCGTATGGATGTTTACACGAACGAAATCTAAAAACCAGACACTAAGGGACTACATTTCACAAGATTGTGATTTTTTTTAATTTTTTTTTTATTTCTCTGGACTCTATAATAAATACATGTCTGACCGTTGGAACGAACCAAAACAACTAGAAAATCGCATTCATGACGATTTATGGTGATTTTATTTCCGTTAGACCTTTTCCTACATTGACGCTGATGAGGGGTTCCCCTGTTTCAAGATGGCGGATTTATTGACGCATTCGTTCCAATGAACTGCCGTAGCCAAGGCGACATCTAGTGTTTATATCTATGCAGTAGAATGTGCTAACCGATCTGGCATGTCCGGTCAATCTTTGAGTTTTTTTCGATAGGCCTAAGTAAAATTTATAAGCTAATTAGTAAATAAATGTTAGCTAGTGCTAGCTAAAAGACAACAAGCCTCGTTAAAGGCAGGTGATCGTTAGCTAGTATAAGTTACTAATTATTTTTATTTTATTAATTAATGTGGTTAAAATGATGTATAACCTATCGTCTAAAAGCAAAGATTGTACTGTACTTGGACTTTAGAGTTACTGACATTTTAGATTGGTTTCCCGGACATTATATAGTTCATATAAGCCGGTTAGTGATTTTGCTGTTATAGACATTATTATTCCCGCTCCAGAAACATTTATGTATATTTAACATAATAATAATAATAATATTCTGGATTAAAAGCATAAACGTAAGAGTAGAAATAACAGTATTGATAAACCATAAAATCACAAACATTAAAATAAATGTAAATACAAACCAATTAGCAGAACAATTAGCTATAAACTTTTATTATCAGTCCTTTTTTCAGATGCAATGGCTTTCAATGATTATATGTAAGGTGATAAAATCTTTTTTTATTGCATGTGCAGGTAAATACCCTTTAAACGTGTTTTTTTCTGCTTTCTGCTGTGTACTTATGTATTTATGTTTGTAGGCCTACTTTACTTGAATAAACCTCAACCTTAAAAATCATTCTTATATTTACAAATGATCAAATCTTGGATTGTCCATTTCTCAAGGCAGCTAATTACATAAAAAAAATGTTACATATATTTTCGCAGTTTTCCTTCAGGTAAGCATGAAGCAGTAATACTTAAACAATGGTTGGTCAACATGAGACGGAAGGACTGGAAACCAACTACATCATCTCGTCTTTGCAGTGCTCATTTTAAAGAGAATGAATTTGAAGAGTGTCTTTGTGCCTTTTAACAGACACAAAATGCAATTAAAATGTCTGTCCAACATGAACAGGGCCCTTACATGTGAACAAGATGCGTTTAGCAGCTTAGCCATTGTTTAAATTCCCCTAAATAGTGTTTTAGACGACTAGCTGTAGTCTCGCACTGAAGTCCCATGGGAACTCAGTTGTAGCCAAAGGTAGCAGTGTGTAGGTGAAGAAGAAATGGTTTGCGTTTGTGTCGTACAAGGATGACTACACAGACACAACACAGCGCCCAAATGGAAGGCTACATAAAGTTTACATTACCTCCACAGTGGTTGCACACGTCTTCGTCCATGGAATCACTTTTTTCTTCAACCGGTTGTGTCTGTGTAGTCATCCTTGTCAAAGTGTTCGCTGCAAATGCGATAATCTTTAGCGCGTAACATTAGTACTTGGGAGTTTGCGTATCAAGTTGAAGTACAACTAGACACAACTGCAGAATCTCGAGGTCATGGAAAGGAAGACGATGAAAATAAGTTCTTTTATTTTCGCATTCTGTTGCCATAATTCGGAACGGCACAAACGCGAACCATTTCTTGAACCGGTTCATTGAAACGAACTGTCCGAAAGAACCGGTTCACAGAAAAGAACCGGACTTCCCATCACTACTATTTACCTTTGGCTACAACTGAGTTCCCACTGGACTTCAGCGCGAGACTACAGCTAGCCGTCTAAAACACTATTTAGGTGAATTTAAACAATGGTTGTTGCTAAACACATCTTTTTCACATGTAAGGGCCCTGTTCATGTTGGACAGACATTTTAATTGCATTTTGTGTCTGTTAAGAGGCACAAAGACAATCTTTATGTAAATGCCCCCATAACTGCCGTTTTAGCTGAGGGGGAGCTCTGGGCATTTGCGGGAACACCTCCGTGTTGCAATCACCAATCCGGTTCGGTTTTTTCTATAGACAGTACTCACAAAGGTATAACGATCAAGATTAACTTAAAAATTGCCCGGAGTTCTCCTTTAAGAGCACAGCAGTCACAACCATCTTCTCAACTCATCTAGTGAGGTCCAAGGATAAGAGTGTAAGACGCAAGATTTTTAGCAGTAATAATACAGAGGTATGTGCTCCTTTGTTGTTCAAATTGTCAGGGGACAAAAACGAGGATTCCCCAGTTGAAAACTGACACTTTGGTCTGAAATCTGCTCCCGATTATAGCAATGCCACCTTGACTGACGATGCCAATGGGAACATCCTGCTTGGCAATGACATCTGTCAAGCTGACACTGCTGTAACAGTGGATGTAAATAATGAGGATCACAGTTATGCAGCTTCAGCTGCTAAATATGCAAAACGTGACAACTTTCAGGAAGATCACAGCTACAACCTATAGTCTCCAAGGACTTTGAAACGTAAAAATCAGGCCACAGAACAAATTCTACAAAAATACAGGAAAAGGCTGAGAAGACAATGCCAAAAGTCCAGACGTTTAAAAAGAAAAGTCTGCACCTTAAAGGGGGTCACAAAAGAACTCAGGAAGAAGCTGTTAATATCAAATCAATTAATGAAGTGCCAAAACACATCTTGCGGACAATACAGCAGAGGAAAAAGTCAGCAAAGTACTCAGAGGAGCTGAAGCAGTTTGCCACCACACTGCACTTTTACTCTCCAAAGGCATACGAGTATGTCCGTGACAATTTTCAAAAGGCTCTGCCACACAGTCACACCATCCGCAATTGGTACAGCAACATCTCAGCTGATCCTGGATTTACTGTGGCGTCTTTCACAGCACTAAGAAGTCATGTACAGGCAAACAAAGAGATAGGAAAAGAAACTGTCTGTGCCTTAATGATGGATGAAATGTACATTCACAAGATGATTGAATTTGCAGGGGACCAGTTCCATGGCTAAGTGGACATTGGGACTGGAGAAATTGACAACACACTGGCCATCCAGGCCTTGGTACTCATGGTTGTTGCTGTCAACGAGTCATGGAAAATTCCCATAGCATACTTCCTCATCACAGGTATGGATGGAAAAGAGAAGGCAAATGTCATAAGGGAGAGCCTTAGCAGGCTTCATGAGGTTGGTGTTAAAGTTGTCTCACGTGTGATGCCCCCACAAGCAACTTGAGCATGATAAGAAAACTTGGCGCTGACCTAAATATCAACATCATGAAGCCCTACTTCTTGCATCCTGAGGACCCTGCACATAAAGTACATGTGTTCTTGGATGCATGCCACATGCTAAAGCTTCTTCGGAATGCCTTTGCATCTTCACTAGAATTTGAGACAGAAGATGGAAGGAAGATTAAGTGGAAGTACTTTGAAGCCCTCAATGAACTTCAGGAGAAAGAAGGTCTGTGACTTGGAAACAGACTAAAGATGGCTCATATACATTGGAGGAAGAAAAAAATGAAAGTTCACCTGGCAGCACAGCTCTTCAGCAGCAGTGTGGCAGATGCTATGGAGTTCTGTGAGCAAGGCTTGAAGTTAGAGGAATTCAAGGGTTGTGCTGCAACTTTGCAGTTTGTGCGCACTGTAGATGCAGCTTTTGATGTACTGAACAGCCGAAATCCTCTCGGAAAAGGTTTCAAAGCCTCAATCAAGCCAACAGCTAAAGACCGGGTTGAGACCATTTTGAAGCAGGCAGACACTCTGCTCCGTGGGTTGAATGTTCAGCAGTACAACAAGATGGTGCCACTTCACACAACAAAAAAGAAGACTGCCATATATGACTTTATTGCTAATGGCAGAAGTGCACTCAACATCTACCATGATCTTGTTGAGAGGGCCAATGCACCATGCAGATATCTTCTGAACTACAAACTTAGTCAGGCCCACTTGGAGCTCTTCTTTTCTGCCATAAGAGCAAGGGGTTGGCACAATGACAACCCCAATGCTAGGCAGTTCAGGGGAGCATACAAACACCTGCTTGTGAGGCACCAAGTGAAAACAGGCACAGGCAACTGTTTGCTTCGAGACAACACTTACATTCTCAACTCAACACCTGCAGCTGTAAATGTTGCCGAATGGAAGTGGAGTTGGTGAAAGTGGGTGTGCCTGAAGATGACACCATTCCTGACCTCCCAGATGTATGCAGCCTTTCTGAATACAAAGAGGCTGCGATCAGCTACATCACAGGGTTTGTGGTTAAGAAGATGAAAGAGAAAATCACCTGCTTGCCTTGCTCACAGGCATTGACAACTGATGGTGCTGCACATAATTTCATTCATCTAAAAGACCTAGGTGGTCTGCAGAAACCATCACCAGGCATGGTGTCTGTGTGTCTGGCCACAGAGAAAGGCATTCAGAGGAGGATCAAAACAAATGGAGGTGAGCTTCCCTGTGGACGTGGAGTCACATTGACCATTGTCAATCAGGTTCTTGCAGATTGTGCCGATAAAGATCTTTTCCACATCTCCACAACCATATGTTTGATACATGTGTTGAAGTGAACCACATTCATGCTCTGGTGAAGATGGCCTCCTTGTGGTATTGCAAAGTCAGATTTAACCACTTTGCAAGAAGGACAACTGAAATAGCAAAATCTGGCAAGATGGTTCCCAGACAGCTGACTAAATTGATCCATTTTTATGGGGAGTAATTTCAGTATATTTGTTGCTGTCACCTATTACCACCTACCAAATTACTCCTCTGCTAGTGATGATTTCAGCCCCATTCACACCATGAGCATCCTCCTGAAGTTCTGCTGCTGCTGGTGATGATTTACAGTCCGCATAAACAGGACTGAATCATTGACAGAAGAAGCATCGACTCGACTGATCTTCCTGAAGTTCTTTTGCTGCTGCTGGTGATGATTTACAGTCCGCATAAACAGGACTGAATCATTGACTAGATACCTCATAAGCTGCTTGATCACAGGAAGCACTTGTGAATAAATTAATGTTTTACTGCACTTCCATGTAAATAAGATTAATGTAATTATATACTATGGTAAAGTTTAAAATTGTAATTGTCCTTTAAGTTAATAGTTTGACAGTGTTTTTCTAAATACAGTTTGTACTCAAGAGTTTCAAGTTTAGAGGACATTATGAGTTTTGTAACTCAGTTCCTACTGTTTATACTTAGCTATGTTCATAAATAAAAGTAATACCAAAAAACTTTAAGAAGCATTCCTTTCATTTGAGCTTGATAAAATGAAAATGTTCACGTTATTTATGTTATGTCTATGTAAATGTTATATTTTTGTTGTATTTTTTTATATTTTTATATATAGTTAACTTTCAATTTCTTTATCTGTGTTTTGTCCTGTCTGCATTTGTCAAGTATGTCTTGTCTTGTGTCCCCACTCATGGCCTGCACCTTGTCGTTGTGAGTGGGCTTTCAACTGAGATAGGCCACCTACTGTATGTTGAAATGTTTGTTGGAACTGGTGTGTAAAAAATACTTAATGAAGGTGAGTAAATTATGAGATAATATCTTTGGGTGGAGTAGTCCTTATTGCATTTTTCCTGTGACTGATCTCCAAACTCTCTCTTAGTAAAACCACTCTGTTTTATGCTTCTCAGATTCATGCAACCTGTCCAATAGGTAGCATCAGTTACCTCACACCTAGTCCCGCCAGCCCGTGACAACATGGAGGACTCACCACACTGTAAAATCCAACAGTGATTCAGTGATTCAGTGTGTTTGTAAATGAAAAACTGAAATAAATTAGATTCTAAAAGGCCACGCAATGTATTGTCATTTAAACCTGCAATAGGTGTAGTAAGAAAGTAATAAGTTACATATAGACAAGATGGACAGGTCAATACTGATTAAATAATTATAAAAATGGCTATACCTTCTCGTATGTTTCCTTATCCTAGTTGATCTGAGAGAAGAACATCTTCTGTCTTCATCCCAGAAGTATGAGAAATTTATTTTTTTCAAGTAATGTATGCTTTCTTTGACAGACAGAAGACAATAAAACCTCATGTAATGTAAGGTGGAGGCCTTTATGTTGAGCCAATACATTTACTCTGGAATAAAACATAAAGAGACTTAAAAAGAGAAAAATATATATATAGTATTTATTAATAGCACAACAAAAAATAGCATAGCATACCACAAACTCCTGACTACATTCACCGTGGGGAAAAATTGAGGAAACCAAGTATCAGGTGGAATGGCTGGGGTAAAGCAAGGGGTTTAGAGAAGGAGGAAGAGGGAGGGAGAGGAAGAGCTGTGACAACAGTGTGATGGCTACGCTTTGTACATTAACTAAATAGTGCACATTAATCATCACATAAAGTATAAAAATCCTTGACTAATTTTGATGCCAAAACTTTTGGTGAGAAATCCAAATCCAGCATCACCCTACTGGATTTGTTTTTTCAGACACCGGGCAATATTATTTAAAAAAATATCATTTCCCAGAGGGGTGAAATGAACTCCATCTTGCAAAAATTGTCCAGGATCTCTATGCTTTATCTGAGGATGATGTACAATCGTTCCACTAAGAGTAGAAAGAAAGGAAGACATCACACTGTTAACAAAGCGCCGGGCTTTGTAAATTTGTTTAGGTAGAGAAGACCTCCACCGGCATCTCTGGGTGATGGCAGAGAAGATGATTTTCATCTGAGGGAACTGCCAATGGAGGTCTTGCAAGTCCTGCTTGATCCCTGCAACAAGCTTCACGCTTTTGATGGTCCCAAGGTCATTTCCGCCACAGTGCACCAACAGGACATCTGGCACAGCTCTTCCTCGAAGGCACTGACGGAAGAAGGAGAGGAGATTTCTCCAAACCATGCCACCCCAGCCAAACCCCCGGACCTGGGCTTCAGACCAAGGTCGGCCCAGATGGTCTCCCTCGCATGTTTTTCCCCATGGCGAATGTAGCTGTCCCCAATAATGTATATTTTGGGTCCTGTTGATTGTAAAACAAAAAGAAAACAACATTACCTTATAAAAAAAGGATCTGGTGTAATATTAAATGTAATTTCAATTATATTTTATTTTTCCATATTTTATCAAATATAATTATTTTAACTGGATTTAAATTTCAGCGTATTTAGATCTAGATTTAGAGCATTCTCAAATTATTCTCAAATTAAAAATCGTCTCGGGTTACGACTGTAGCTCAGGGAACGAGACTCTGCATCGAGAATCGACACATTGGGGAACGCCTTCAGCATGACGTGTCTGACGCCTGTGTGGAACTAGGCCTATCTTGATTGATGTTGCGTCATGACGTCAGCCGTGACGTCGCATGTGACGGTGAGCGGAAGCTATAAAAGGGCGCCGGAACATAGCAGCGTCACCTTTTGATCGTTCGAAGCAAGTCGTTCTCAGGAGCGCGAGAAGTGTGGCCGAGGGACGCAGCGTCTCGTTTCCTTCTCAGGCGCTGCGTCGAGAATCGACACATTGGGGAACGAAATGCCCACTGCGCCACACTGAGAGAATACACCCTGATGTGAAGCAAACTGGCACACTCAATACGAGAGAACACGTGAACCAGGTGTAGAGGGCAGATCCAAACTGTAGTGTTTTATAAAAGTGTGAGGGGAAGCCCAGCCTGCAGCATCACAGACTTCTTGGAGGGAAACTCCTGGTAGCAGAGCCTGAGAGGAAGCCACTCCCCTAGTGGAGTGGGCTTTTAACGCCAGAGGTGAAGGCAAATCACGCACCTCGTAAGCTGAAGAAATTGTTTCCACTATCCATCTGCTAATAGTTTGTTTTGAAGCAGGTGACCCCTTCCTTGGGGACCCAAAGCACACAAGTAGCTGATCTGATTTCCTCCAGCCCGAAGTTCTTTGCACATAGATCTCCAGGGCTCGGATCGGGCATAGTAGATGTAACTTCGATTGCTCATCCGACACATGTGGTGGAGGATGGAAGGCCTGAAGAATTATAGACCGTGCCACATTTGACGGCACCTTAGGCACATAGCCAGGTCTAGGGTGGAGAATGGCCTTTACTTTGCCGGGAGCAAACTCGAGGCAAGCAGGAGCGACAGATAGAGCCTGCAGGTCCCCGACTCTTTTTAGGGACGTGATGGCGAGCATGAACGCTACTTTAAAAGACATACATTTCTCAGTCACCTCATCCAAAGGTTCGAAGGGTGCCAGGGACAACCCCTCAAGAACCACTGCCAGATCCCACATGGGGACCCTGGACTGGATGACAGGCCTCATCCTCCTAACTCCACAAAGGAAACGTACTATAAGTGGGTGTCTCCCCAAGGTGCCCACCCCTAGAGCCCTGTGGAAGGCAGCTATGGCCGCCACATAGACCTTAAGCGTGGACGGGGAGAGCCCGTCAGAGAAACGACTCTGGAGGAACTCCAGCACTGAAGCCACCGGGCAGTTAACTGGGTCCACTTGATGTTCTCTGCACCATAAAGTGAATACATTCCATTTTAATGCATACAGTTTCCTCGTGGAGGGGGCTCTAGAGTTTAAAATGGTCTCGACAACCTCAATTGAGAGACCGGCATTTAAGAGTTGGTCCACCTCAGGGGCCAGACCCACAGCTTCCATAGTTCTGGTCGAGGGTGAAATATTGTGCCCTCGGCCTGAGACAGAAGGTCCCTCCTGACCGGAATTTGCCACGGAGGGCCTGCTAGAAGAACCATAATGTCCGAAAACCACACTTGGGCTGGCCAGTACGGGGCTACTAGAAGTAGGCTGATCCCGTACCTCCGGACTCTCTCTAGAACCCCTGGGAGCAGAGCGATCGGGGGAAATGCATATAGACGTAGCCTCGGCCACGTCTGCACCATGGCATCCAGTCCCAGAGGAGCTGGATGCGTGAGGGAGTACCAGAGAGGACAGTGGGTGTTCTCGTGAGAGACAAACAGGTCCACTTCCGCCTGACCGAACTCCCTCCATATCATCTCCACCACCTCGGGGTGGAGTTTCCATTCCCCGGGCCTCAGCCCCTGTCTCGACAGGATGTCTGCCCCCACATTGCTGTCCCCAGGGATATACATGGCTCTGAGTGACAGAAGTTTTCCCTTGGACCACAGGAGAACCTGATGTGCCAGTCTGCACAGAGGGCGCGATCTCAGGCCCCCCTGTCGATTTATATATGAAACCACCGACGTATTGTCTGTTCGCACTAGAACATGATGGCCTCTGAGGTCCGGAAGGAAATGTCTGAGGGCCAGAAACACTGCCATCATCTGAACTTCTTGCGCCATAACCTGACCCTGCTGTGGACTGACCAGTGTGTGAACCACCCCACTGAATCTTGGTGGACGATATTCAAACTGAATTCTGTACCCCTTTTTCCACTGTGTGCAGGACCCACTGAGATATATTTCGAAGACCCCTCCAGGCGTCTTGATAATCTACTAGGGGGATCAGTCTCTCAAGACTGACCTCGGGTGTTGTGTTTGAGATATCGGTGACCTGAAGCACTCGATTGGCAGGAACTAACCGACATAATTTTTCTGCAGGCCTCCTGAGAGGGAACGCAGTCGACACAGCCGCAACGTTTTCGGGCGGACACTGCGATTTGCGTTCGTTGAAAACAGATGTGTCCCGAGGCGCACGTAGCGGCGAGAAGCACACATCGATTTCCTGAGGGCTCCGTAAAGGAGCGAGATGTTGTTGCTCGAGCACGGGGGGGGGGCACCCTCAGAGGCCTGCGCAACGCGTCAGGGCCTCTTCGTTGAAGCCGTCCTAGCCTGGATGACAGCCCTCAGATCGCCTCATGGGACTGCCCCCTGGCAGCAGACCCATGAGACTTGGAACGATGGCGGGGGATGAAATGTTTGAGTGCGGCTGACTGTCGTTTCGTCTCCTGAAACCTCTCGACGACAGTGTCGACTGCGTCGCCGAAGAGGCCAGAAGACGAAATCGGGGCATCGAGGAGGAAAGCCCTGTCCTTCTCCCCGATGCCCGACAGATTCAGCCACAGGTGTCTCTCCGTGGCTACCAGTGCTGCCATAGAGCCGCCAATGGCGCAGGCCGTCTCTTTGGTAGCACGGAGAGACAGGTCGACCGCTCGACGCATTTCTCAAATGTCGTCAAACGCGACCTCCCCGCTGTCATCCACCTCTTTGAGGAGGTCGGCCTGGAACGCCTGCAGTAGCCCCATCGTGTGCAGGCATGCACCAGCCCGACCTGCCGCTATATATGCCTTCCCAACAAGCACCGAAGTGGTACGGCAGGGCTTGGAGGGAAGCGCCGGAGCCCTCAGGGACGATGCAGCATCGGGCGAGAGATGAGATTCGAAATTCTCTTCAACCCGAGGCATCGTCCCATAGCCCTTCTCCCTCAACCCCATTATATTAGAATATATATGGACATTGGGGCTAGAGAAATGAGAAGAGAAGGGCTTGTTCCACGATTTCGACACCTCGGTGTGGAGATCGGTAAAAAATGGAAGACTCCGGCGTGGAGGTTGTGGCCGGGCTTGCAGGAAGCGCTCATCAAGCATACTTTTTTTCGTCGCTTCCTGCTTTTCAAGGGGCCATTAGATTTTTAATTTACCCACAGCCCAGGTCACAACCTCCAGCAACTCCTGAAAGGCAGGGGAATGTGTTGATGCAGTTTCACATTCACCTGCCTTGATCCGTCAGAGCCAGATAGTTCGAACATCGGGTCCTCTTCGTGGGCGGAAGAAGCCGTTGGGCGGGCTTCCACCTCGCGAGCGGGACCGCGGGAACTGGCCAATGAATGCTGAGAAAGTTCAGAAGCCTTCTCAGCATTATCAGCCAGATCCCTTTGCGATCCCCATGAATGCAAGCGCCGTGCCGCCTCGACAGACGCGGGACCTGATCCATGGGGAGCGCGTGCCTGGCCTGATTCATCGAACAGACCGAGGCGGGAGCGGAGCGTTCTCATGGGCATTTGATCACAGTTCGCACAGACAGCGCCCTCGAGCGCTGCCCGTGCATGCTCCGCTCCGAGACAAACAACACAAAGCACTTGTGTGTCACCCTCGCTTAGATGCGCGGGCAAGGGGACGCACACTGCCTGAATTGTTTCTCCATCACACTTTTTACCTTTACCGAAGAAACAACACCAAATAAGACACACAGTTTCACATATAACGCTTGCTGAAGAACAGAAAAGCTGACGCTGCTATGTTCCGGCATCCTTTTATAGCTTCCGCTAACCGTCACATGTGACGTCACGGCTGACGTCATGACGCAACACCAATCAAGATTGGCCTAGTTCCACACAGGCTTCAGACGCGTCATGCTGGAGGCGTTCCCCAATGTGTCGATTCTCGACGCAGCGCGAGTTCCCTCGAAAGGGAACTTATGGTGAAATCACAATACAAGATTTTATTTCTAGATATTTCCACGTAATTTTTACTTACTCTTGGCCTCTGTGGAGATGAATGATACCCGTGAGGAGGAGGTTGAGTCTCTTGATGCCATTTTATGTCTAAAATAAGAACATTTATTAAAAATTTATTTTTAAGAAAAAAATAAGACAATGACTAACAATATATTCAAATAAATGCTATTTCTTCTGTATGAGAAAGCAGAGGTGTGTTGCATTAATAAATAGTTGCTAACATATTAAATGCATGTTAAAAATAAATTATAGCACGCTAACCACAGTCTATGATGCTAACCTAGCTAAAACAGACTACATGAGCTAAATATGAAGTTGATTTAGCTGTCCACCAAATTGTGATAGTTGTTTAATTGTAGTAATATGAGTAGGCTACTCGTATTTTACAGTAGGCAATAGGATATTAATGTGTTACTTTTCAAATATGACTATGTGGTTAGTAGTTGTATTTACCTTATTTTAAAGAGGCACTGCAATCAGCAGACATCAATATTGAGCAGAACGGAGCAGACAGGCCACTTAAAAAAAGCTTGGGGCGTGTGCTTTCGATTGATTCGGGCAGAGGGCGTGACGTTCATTTCGCGGCTTTAATTCCTGCTCACTACTGCTCATGTCTGGTCCCGAAATCGCAACTGCGCAGACTCAAGTCCCAAGATGTCAGCGCCATATCAGGACAATGGCGGCTTCACTTCTCGCCATTGGAAGAGAGCGAGGGTGCGTCGTCCATCTTTTTTTACAGTCTATGGGAATAACTAATAGCAACAGGATTCTTCCAGAATCTATCATTGTTGTGAATGAATCAGTAATTCAATAATTCACCCATTAAGACTGTGGCTGCATCTGAAATCGCATATTTCCCTACTATATAGTAGGTGAAAAAAATTATGCGAAAGAAGAGTATATCAGTATTCATAAAATATTAGGTGAAAAGTACCCAGATGACTAATTACGTCCAGTGAGATTCTGAAGTACACTGTCCCATAATGTATACTTCTCAGCTCACATATTGCTTTTCACCTACTATATAGTAAGGAAGTCAGAATATTCTGGTGCAGAGAGTTATGGGTGTATCGATTTAACTTGCAGAAAGAGTTACTGAAAGATCTCCACCATACTACAGACTGCATCTGAGAAAATAACAAGAACAGACAAGCGGAGTGATAAAAACAGTGAAAAGTCTCAGATCTCTTGGAACAACGCTGAGCCAAACAAATTGTAGAAAATGTATGAACATGGGATGGTGTTCCCAAATGGAACCCTAAGCCCTCGCAATCTTCCTCCAAGTCCACACTTTTGTGACTTTAGCCCTGTCCCAAATGCCCCACTTCATGTGCACTTGCGGTCTTGTGGACTTACACTGGCCACCATTCTGTCACGAATGTATGGACTCGAAGGAAGATCACCAGGGCTTAGGGTTCAATTTGGACCTATGACTGTCGGGAAGAAGTCTGCCGCAGGCATTGCTTAAGTGCAAGCGCAGCAAAAGTACGCATCGCGGGTGCATACCGGCCGTAAATGTGGCTCTCGCAAGCACCCTTCTAAAACCTAAAATGAGAAATGGGACACCCTATGGTTTTGTGGGCCACACATGCAGTGGCCATAGTGAGTTCACAAGACCGCACGTGCACATTAAGTGAACTTCAGGTCCAATCCTGAACATAATTAACCCTTTTCACAGACTGTGATGATGCGTTTCCAGTTATCAACATCACTAATATAGTAAAGTTTTTCACATTTTTATTTTTTCAAATTGCAATACACATTTATAACGCTACATATTGTGTTATATTACCTTGGCAGTAAATGACAAAAAAAAAAAAAAAATTAACTGCGAGGCTGATTCTAATACAACAGCTTAGGGAGTGACGGCAAATTTAACATAATTTTCTCTTCTGACTGCTGTAATCAATCTCTATATATTTTTTTCAATGTTTTGGAATGTCATGGAAACACTTTTTTCTTTTAGCATTGGAACAAATGGAAATACAAAATGGGTTCAAAAGAAAATGTGACAATAACCAATTGTACGACGCTGCTGTTTGTTTTACGTGAGTCTTGAGGTATGAGACTAGCTGTGAACACCGCTGCATGGTCACTTCCTCTGCAGCACACTCTGCGTTTGCTCTAATTGTGGACTAATGGTCTATAAAGAACATGACACAGAGATGTCCAGCCCTGGAAATGAGACAGGAAAACGGTCACAGAAGAGGAAACAGACAGTTGGGCCAATCAGCACATAATGAGATAATCAAACTATTGTCTTTTTTCGTGTTATCTGGCATTTCTGATGGCGTGGCCTGACGTAACACTGTGCTGCTCTGAGATCAGTGATGTGGGAAATGCATTAACCCTGCGCTCTCTGGCCGAGGGAGAGGAGCAGTCCCACAGGACAGTGGCACTGGCTTCTGCCAATGTTATTTCCCGGACAGATTGCACACTTATTGCATTTTGACCTGTTTGGCAGCCCGGTATTGATTTTTGAAGCATTACAGCAATATGAGGATGAAAGCGTTTCTCTGAGGGAAGACTGCAATAAGCTTGTTTGCTACCTCTTCTCACTTCTTCTGGCTCTGTTGTTTTTGTATGTTTGCCGCTAGTCGATAAAATAAATTCTATGAAAGTCTAAAAAATATTGCCCGGCACATCGCTTCCTCTTTGGAACGTTAATCAAATAAAGAATGATCTCATTTCCATAACACATTGAATCTCGGCTCCATGTTGTGCATAGGCTGTAACCTGTTGCTTTCTGAAGGACCAAATCAGTGCGCCTGCCAACCTCACTGCCTTTCCCATAATCCTTCTTTCATCCAGTGTGTGTAAGATTGGATGTTAGCCACAGGATGAACAAATGGTGTCTGTCTCCATGGAGCATTAGTTGGTCTTTAGCATTTATTATTGATCTGAGTCTCCTAATAACTGTCTCCACTGTCAGAAACCACATAGTAATGTGGGCAGACAAAGTGCTTAGAAAACATTTCAGACATTACCTTGGCTGTGAAATACACAATGGCAGAAAACATAAAACGTATATTCAGATTTCATTGAAGAACCTAGTAGCCTATATATGAAGTTTATATTGTAGGTTTCTTGCATTAGCATATTGATGCTAATTATTCTCATGCTAGCCAGACTCACTTCGCCAAAAAGGGATAGTCACACAAAAATGAAAGTTCTGTCATCATTTAGGCTACTTATCTTAATGTAAGTTCCAAACCTTTATTGTTTCTGTGGAAAACAAAAAAGATATCAAAAGAAGAAATTGTGAAGATGGTTTCAGCCTTTTTCAAAATATCTTCTGTTGTGTTCCATTGAAGAAAGTAATACAGGTTTGGAACAACAGGGTGAGTGAATGACATATATATATATTTTTTTTTTTGGTGACCTTTCCCTGATATTAGACCTCATGACAACATTTTCTTGCTAAAACCCACTAATATGAAAGCCCATCTGATACACATACTCTCATGGCAATTTGTAACTATTTTACAGTTTGGCGAATTGGTGGTGAATTCGTTTGAATTTATACGATCTGATTTGTAAATTTTTCTTACAATCTGCTTACGCCCTACCGAGGGTTAGATTTATAGGTGGGGTTTGGGTGGACCTTATGCTCAAGTTTTTTCCTAAAAAATGTTTTTGTACAAATCAAACCATATTAATTCATACAACATCATTAACTCATGAGTTCAGGTTAGTATGATCAGGTGCGCTACTGGGTCACCTCAGGTTATTTCCTCAGGGAAAAAAGTCGCTTTTCCCTTACTATCATCAGCATCAATTCAGTACACATTCTTTTCACCTGTGAAAAGTGTAATGTTGCACCTGAACTTGCCCGACACCTCTTTTCTTGCCTGACCAGAATGCATCCTCCGAGGTCTTGCAAATGCTTCTCACTCAAAGCTTGATTCATCTGCACGCATTTGCTTAGATATTTGATTAAATAGACAGATGGAGGGGTGGTATTTGAGTATGAAGGATTGCAGCTTCTTTCAAAGACTTCCACTTAATTGAAGCAAAAGAGGAGAGCAAAGTCACGTCATGCTGGCGCTCAAGGTTATCCCTTTATCCAACATCTGAATGCGGCATAGAAAAGTTGTATTATTTATTTATTTATTTTACACCTGAGTCAAATAATTTTAAAAGATGTGGAATGTTCTAACAGGTCAACTCAGTGCAGTTAATGAAATCAAAGCATGGAAGATAAAGCTATTTAATTAAACAGGATGCATATAAGGTAACGAATGCCTTCAGAAAAAAAAAGTGCTAAAGACATGGGGGAGTGACAACTGGTAGTGTTGTGAAAATGCGTGGGAGCTTTAAAACAATGGAGATGAATCAATGATGGATTTGTCGAGTTCATTGAACTGGAACATTAGGAATATAATGATTTGAATAATCGTTCCCTGCACGTCATTCCCCGACAACTAAGCCTCAAGTTTTAGATAAGAACAGATTAATGTTTTATACGTTAGATCCAGGCTGATGACGTAGACATGAGGACACGAGTAGGATGACATGCTCAGACTAGGCAACATCCGACAGGAGGAGATTAATTAAATGTACATTGAGACCCATTTCAGACATGTAGGTGGAGCAAAAGACTTGAAAAATAACAATATTACATTAAACAAATGATTCATTATCCTTGAGCAAATGCACTTGGTGCAATTCATTATCTCCGTTCTCCATCATTTTGGCTGAACCTGAAAAGATGCCGGTGCCCTTTGCTTGTCTTGTTCTCGTCAGAAAGTCTTATAAATTTAGCTCATCTGTGCTATTTGTTCAGTTGCTGACAGGGACCTTCCCGCCCCAATGTAATCTCACCTCATTAACATTTTAGGTGACAAGACTGCCATGGCCCTTATCAAAAATTCATGAGTAAGGCTTATGGCCATATTAACATTTTAGAGCCAATAAATTACAATCCTCTGTATGTCTGTTTGATTTGTGAGGGAGAGAATGAGAAACTCTTGCATTGTTAGTTCTCAAACGCAGTGGGTGTATAGCCTATAGGCTACCGCAAGCTTCAAACATTATATTTGAGACGGTCTTCTCAAGCGTTAGGCTACAATACTTCCCCAAGTAGCACTAGAAAGGTTACCTTGAGTGTCCTGCTAATTACATTAAACTAGGCAGATTTTGTGCTAAAAACGCAACATTTTATCCTAATTAAAGAAGCGAGATGAATCTCACGCTCCACAAAGACAAAGAGGGACACGAAGGCTGCTTTCTGCCCTTTGTTCGCGTGGAGTGAGATGCTATCCATTACCTAGCCATAAACAGCGTGAGAGTCTCCATCTCAGCGCCTCCCGTTGACACTCGCCTGCCTGAGAGGGGGCGTAGTGCTGAGAGGAGAATTTTCACACAAACAACAGAGACTAAGACAAAGCGACGCAGAACAAAAAAAAAATACATCGAGGTGATGGTGTGGGCACAGACTGGTGCTGCAGAAGTGTGCGAGCTCGGTCGGTCTGTGGGCCAATCTTTGGCGCCGGGTCCTGGCAGGGAAGGAGCAGCCTTGCACGGTGACTCACCTTCTCTGTCAGGACAGCGGCATTATGCTGCGGTGAGTGTGGAGCAGTGATCACACCAAACTCAGCTCACTTTCTTCATCGTGACATAGCCTACACTGCCAGCGCCACGCGGTCCAGAGGTGCTTTACACGCTGCCACTAAACAGCCTGATCTGACACAAATTGGACTAGTGAGCCCTCAAAAAGCGGGCTTTGTTCAAAGCGCGTGAACACAGTCACTCACGGAATCCTTTTATAATCCATCATAAGTGTGACATCTCTCAACCCATATTGCCCAGAAATATTTTCAGTAGGCCTATATATATTTTAAAAAAATTGTATATATTTTTTGTTGTAATTATATTATGAAAAACGTAAGGTAATTAATAGGCTATTGCGTGCATTTCAGAATAAACACCCAGAAGTGGAATAACACACATTACACACACTAACACATTAGCCAGTAAGTTGTCAAATGCTCCACCTAAGGTTCTAGGCTACTTGTATGTCAGTTGTTTATAAAGTATCTATATTTATTTACCCCAAAATAAAAGATGAAAAAAGAATGTTAGAGTCTCTGGCAATTTTAGTTGCCTGTGGGCCCAACTGAGCTCTCTGGACCAAAAAAAATGTATCGGTTTACAGATTTTTCCTTCTAAAAAAATACTGCCATAAGTGAGGACTTAATTAAAAACGAAGCAAACACAATTTTTATAGAATGCACTGTGTACAATCCTTACATTTATATTTTTTTTATAGACATTTATATCATTATTTTATTCTCACACACACACACACACACACACACACACACACACACACACACACACACACACACACACACACACACACACACACACACACACACACACACACACACGTAGTGTTTCCATGTTTTATGGGGACTTTCCATAGACATAATGATTTTTATACTGTACAAACTGTATATTCTATTCCCTTACACTAACCCTACCCCTAAACCTACCCATCACAGAAAACTTTCTGCATTTTTACATTTTCAAAAAACATCACTTAGCATGATTTATAAGCTGTTTTCCTCATGGGGGCCAAAAAATGTCCCCACACGAACAAGGATTTCAGATATTGCCATCCTTATGGACACACACACACACACACACACACACACACACACACACACACACACACACACACACACACACACACACACACATATAGGCAGATCAGCTCAAACTAAATATTTTTATAACAAAAAGTCAAAAGTGTTTTTATTTTGTATTTTTAGATGTGTTTGTGGCTATATTTGTGATCAATTGGATGATGTTAAGTTCTTAATCTATGCACATTTTTATAAGGAAAAACTTCTTGTCTCATAGGAGATCTGTATGATGATTGCACATGCATCTTGAGTTGTTTTCAGCTACGCGATATGACATGCAACAGCATGATTTCGTAAACCTAGACGCTGAGCGTTTTTTGTCATTATGCGTTCAATGTTTCATGGGTGTACACTGCCCTCTGCTGGAGTATGACCACACGAGCACAGCCAAAACCAACACGAATGCAAGAAGCCGCTTGGCATCACGTTGAATAACTGTGATATGTTGTTTTTGTTTAATGCCATTTCTGGTAATTACCTCATTAACATTCACTCAGAATAATTAATTGCATCTGAGGTGATTTAATCACGTATGTTGATTGAGTGTTCTTACTATGCAAGCCTTGGCCATGAATAGGCCTACACAAAGTCGTGCATTTTTGTCAGGAGTGTGTGATGCATCAACATTGAACAATTTCAGACAATCTGTTCAGGCTACTTTATGCAACAGTTTCAATCAGGCTCTGAAGTTAAGTTTAGAGAATGAGTAGCCTATTTCAACTGCTGTATTTTCACTCATAATTTACATGTTCTTCCAACTAGTTTCTTTATTTTATTTTTTAGAGATGAAATAAATCCTAACCACGGGAGCATCACTATTCCCTTTTTACTGGGGCACGAATACCAGTAAATGTTTCCTGACAAAACAGTGTCTGATGAGGTAGATTACAGAAGATAGATACTTCTGAAAATAGGCTTTCCTATTTATTGAACGTTGTCATTTACATTTGAATAATTTAAAACTTGAAGGATGACTTTAATGGCATTGGCAGCTGAAGCAAAGAAATCCTGCGTGTCCTCTTCGATCATACGCATCGTCTCCGCCCACTCGATGTGGAATCCTCCACTTGCAGTCAATCAAACGATTATTAATAATAGGCTATACGACGTTGTAGCTGAGGAGAGGCTAGCTTATTTCTGTGATAATGAGTAGCTAGTATGTGAATTTGTATTTAGTAGTATGAGTACATATTTTTTCCAGATCTACTTGGCACCACAGTGGAGAAAGCCAATTCCAAGCGCCTCTTTAAAACACAAAAATAACTTACTTTTAAATAGTTTCAAGTTAGGCGTAGGTCTACATGTTGACTAATCTCCAAACATAAACACCCGATAAATTATTTGTTTTTAAAGCGGTTACACGTTCACACTGTTAATTTTAACAGAAATGTAAGCATTTATGCGTTCTTTGGCATGGCAAATAAATTGGATAATGCAGGCAATTCCTGTGTTTGGACAAGGCTCAGGGTTTTTATTTTTAAATTTTTTTACCTATTTTGTCCCATCCATATGGTTATCAATCACTATGTCAACTATTGCAATTTCGAGAGTGAATCCCGCTTTTATATGAATATGTCAATCCCGAAACTTTGCAGCATATGCGTGGCCATTGGTCCAGCATGAAAAACAAAAGTTTTATTCAAATTCTGAATATAGGTCTGTATAGCCTATAAATAATAATATCTCGCATATAGAAAGCGCACAAAGTTCCCTTTAAACACTTAAAAGCTGTCTCTCATGTTAATCATGGTCTCACACAATTCTGTTATAATCAATGAAGCTGTCTGTCTACACAGCACAATGAATCTCTTATGTGCAGAACTCAACACTGGACAAAAACTCTGGCAGGAGCGGTGAGTGCATTCGATCTTAAACAACTCTGATTGGCCATTGCGTTCGAGAAATCAACAGTTATGGTTGTGATTGGCTATTGCTCAATGCTGCAAAAAAGCGTTGTAAATAGAAACCTTTGAAGCTATACAGAGCACAAACACAGATAGGACTGCATACTGGATCGTTTGCCAAATCACTATGCTGTTATTACGGAGAAAACTAGCAGCAGTTATGGGCAAGCTTACCTCTAAAAGCAATCAGAAGCAGCAGCAGTCATTTGAGTGAAAATCCGGAAGACAGTCCCGGAATCTTAAGCTGTTGTCCCAAATCCGGCCCTAATTGTCCCAAAATTATACTAAAGCAAAATCTTGAGTAGCTAGTTATTGACCTGATAAAATTTCTTTATATAGGCTACCCAATACAAGCAAGAATAGGATCTGATAAGCACAAATAGCAATGGGGTTAAAAGTGTCATGTTTTTGCAACTCTGTGTAAAACAAATCGGAGCATTTCTGTTTTTTATTCACTGTTTATGAAAAGCTTTGCGTTTACACGATCACCAAATAGTTTCCTGTAACAGAGATAAAGGCAGATGTTTTCAATTGAGCAGATGTGTTCTTTTAAAACACGCTTGGTGGGGTATGCAGGGGCGCTATTGTTTTTTGTTTTTTTCCCGATGACTTTCCCTACCCCCATCCGCCACCCCCTTCTTTCAGATAGGCGGCGGGTTGAACCCCTGCAGACTAGAGTCCACCTTCAATTTTTCTGACTTCTTCGAACTTTGTCAAACTTAGCAGTAAGTTGAACGCGCTCTATTCTCTGGTCTCCAAAGCCTGAAACGCTGCTCAACCTTTCTAACGCTGACACTGTGCAGGTTTTGGACTGTTTTGATTTTAGACAATGAATTGCCAGCCACCTTTCCCTAGTTTACAGTTATCAGTTTTATTTATTATAAGCTTTTCTCTCACTCATGGATATCCGTCAAGTCTGTTCCAAGGCAACGCATATTCAGGAGCTGTTCACAGGCACAGAAATAAGTAAGTTGTTCAAGAAATTATACGAACGTTAACAGCGGATCTTCAATGACAATGTGTTTAGGCGGTAGCCTATGATGTTATGTATCTCATGATGTACAAATTATTTAACCCACAACAATCTCCTGGGGTGACGTTTAATGCATATTTGGTTGTGTGTAATCGCTAAAGCAACAGGCTTAAGTAAACTTGAGGTCAATCGATTTATTGAACATATTCCTCTTCTCGTTTTTTTTCAGGGTGTTTAAAACATTTGCTTTCATTTTGAAAGAAGATCATTTTAAGATCATTTTCACTTTACACCATTTTTTGTCTCATTCGGTAGGCTACTAATACAATTTGGAAATGAAAAAAATACACGAGTTTGTTTTTGCTCTGCAACAACAAAAATAACCAACTCAAACTATGCTTATTCTGGTCTCTCTCTCTCTCTCTTTTTTTACATCTGTTTCTTGTACAGAAACTGGTGCGCCTTTATTGTCCAAAAGAACATAAGCTGCGCAGTTCAAGGCAGCGTGGAAAGTCACGTTGAACCTGAACGCGCGGAGTGTCCCGAGCATCAGCCTGACTGTGAGCCACAAATGATGTAAGTACTCGAGAGACCGGGAGGGGCATGTGGAAGTATTGATGTTAGGTAGTTCTCATGCTCCTTATGGACTCAAAGACACCAAATCCATGATTCATGCTAACGCCAGTTACACATAGCCTACACAGGAGTGGTTATGGACGACCATTTTGTGAGTGTGATTTTTGCTTTTACCACATAAACAAGAAACATAAACAAATTGTTAATATTCAATAACTTTTACACATCAGTTTTGGTAAAATATTTGCAACGCAAACACCGAGAAGTGTTCTGTTCTGGAGCAGTGTGAGTGGAACGGAGTGACAGAGATTTCCCCGCCCTTCATCATTCCGTTCTGTAATCATTCTGGATTTTCCAGAACACATTTTTTTCTTTCAGAAAACACATGCTCCGATTTTGTTAGAAACGCTTTTCCACACAGCTCACATACTCTAGTCTGGATTGACGTAAACAAAAGCGGAGTGATACAGTCAGTAAAATGTATCAGTGATCAATACAAAGTAGCCTCAGCACTCTTGGAGCAAACTGGTGTTTTTTTTTTTTGAATTACCTTTGTGTTTTATGTTTTGAAAATTGTGAAAATTCTATGTCAACACCAAGAGTGAGGTCCAAGATGTACACAAGCTGTTCACAGTTTGTTGGCTTTATATAAATAGTAGTGCTGCTATATATAACTTTTTGTTATATATAGCTCTGACAAGTGGTCAGTTTTGCTTAATATGTAGTAAACATTTAGATTAGGGTACATTAAAGACATTTACTTATTCAATTGAAAGTCATAGTCTATAATTGTTATGACAGAATTGTGATGTTTTTTTTTAGAAAATGTTACTGGCAGTATTCACAAACTGAATTTCATTCCTGCTGCCCCACTACTGCCATAAGAAATCATGCAAGCTGTTGTTTGCTTTAAAAGCCCTTTGGGTCAGACAAGTATTTGATTAACTGAATATGTTGAGACTGTGAGGTATTATAGTATATGCATTAAACTGTACACTACGTTGAAATAATTGCAATGGAATTTTGACATATACAGATAATCAAAGCTATATTTAAGGCAGCTAGCCTATTTAATAATTCAGTGATTAATGTTGATTTCATTATCTTTAATATGAAAAATTGAGGTCATATTTGCGGTCATGTAAGGAATTCAAGGCTGACATTTATGGCGTTGTCTGAATATTCACTTTTGCACTATAGAAGCATTTCACCAAGGGCTCTTTTGCTGTCATTTGAAGCAACTGTGAATTTAGTTGTTTGGCTCAACATTGTTGTGGCATAAGAACTAGAATGATGGCACTTCTAATTGCAGCATTATCCATCAGAACAAGATCAACATCATTAAGTGAAGCTGAACAGACTAGGCCAGAAGAATCTTCTTATTAATCCCTCCGTCTGCGCAAGTTAAGGCTTGCCTTTACCTTTGCTTTTATCCTGTAATGGGGGCAATGCTTCATGGTCCATTACTCACGGTTCAAACAAAGTAGTAGAAATAAGTAGCTTAAGCCTTGTAAAAGATGGTTTGATCAAGTCATTTTTTTAAAATAAGATTGTGGAGTCAAATATTTTGTATTCAAAAATATGTAATTTCATGTCATTCTAATCATGTTATTTTTTGTTTTTTTTAGACACCGTACTCGGTTTCGGCCGACTTACAAGATTGCATACAAGACTGTGACTGAGTTAGAATGGAGGTGCTGCCCGGGATACCAGGGCCCAGACTGCAGAGAAGTGAAAGGCTCTCCAAACAGACAGACAGAATATCCACAATCATACCCACAACACCCACAGCCACAGCATGGACAAACTCGACCTGCACAAAGTACGTTGTTTGAAAAAGTATGGAATTTGTACAATTTGGATTGGGCACATTTTGGCAGTGATTGGGCGGGTTTCAAATAGCAATTGGACTGTTTTTTTACGCTGGTTTTGAACAGATCATCCCTCTTTTACTTAAGTTACAGCAGGAAATAATCATGAACGAACATCATAAGGTATATGATCATTACAGATCATTACATAATCAGGCTTTGAAAATCCTTGATAAAAAGCCTCGGCGGTACCATCACTGCAATATACTTGAAAAGTACAGTATATTAAGTTTTGACAACCTGATCAGGTATTCTGATATCCGGTTGGTTCATAAAATCCTTAATGATGCTGCCCCACCCCCTTTAAAAACATATGTACAGTTACGCTCTGAACTAACGAACAGAGCGTTGAGGTCTGTATCCAGGGGTGATTGCAATGTTCCCAAAAGAAAGTCTGTCTTCTCTCAATCAGCCTTTTCCTATAAAGCCATCAAACAATGGAATGGGCTTCCAGACAATCTAAAGAACAATGCAGATTTTCGCAGCTTCTCACGGACAGTTAAGGACTGGCTTTTAGATCACCAGTCTTGTTCACACTAAAAGCACCAGACGGGTATTTTGGCGATCAGATGACACCCTTGTGGGTACCATCTGATGGTAAGTTGCCTTAGTAAGTTGCCTTTTTATATTGTATTAACTGTTTTTGTTATATAACTTTTATATGTTAATTGTCTTTGTCATGTAATTTTATTTTTGTCATGTAATTGTGTAGGACTACGGATGGAAATTAGCATAGTGCTAAATCTGGTGCAGCCATCTTTTTAATGTAACTGCACATTGTCCTGATATAAATACACTAAACAAAATATCGAAAGATACAGTACAACTTACAAAATCCATTTCATGTCGCATGTAATTGCTCCATCAGTGTTCTCTCCAATCGCTCCAAACAGCGTGTAAACAATTTCACGTAATGCTAACCTCTGAAAATCCATTTAATGACCATCAACTTTTTAGTCAGTTAGTCTAGAAAAATGAACTCTAGAGAGGAGCATTTTGCTAAATATATGCAAGCTATATTGCTTATTCATTGTATTTTTACTTAACATGTTCTTCAGTATTTAATGTATGTTTGAATAAACCCATTTTTATGATAGTTTTTAAAAAAACGAGTAGAAACATAATTATGCCATTCAAAATTATAACATTATTTTTATAAAAACTTCCTTATGCATAATTTAAATGCAAGTAGCCTATAAAAATTGGTTAATTTTAACCCTTAATATTATTGAAATATAGCCTACTAACTGGGGTTCCCTGTATATTTTACAGCATTGATTGAGGCAATTTTTTCCTCAAGAAAATTCGCCATGTAGCCTACTGTACCCTATTACATACAAATTGATTATCAAACACGACTGAATGAACTCTTTACCATAAGTGAGTTTTTTGAACACTAAACAAATGTGTGTTTGCCACTCAAACCAGCAATAGAAAAAAGAGTAAACAATCATCTAAATCAGAATGTACTTTGCTGTTTTGTGATCATGCAACATCAGACCACATTTAAGGGCTTTTGACACTGCACTTAACCCTGGGTTATCGTCGTTCTTATCACCGCTTTTAACCCCGGGTAAAGGAATGTTTCACACTTGTCATTTATAAGCAGGGTTTTTGCGGTGTTAAACTTGTACAGTGTGAAACGAGAATGTTAAAGCTAGACGCTTAGCAACAGACAACCAATAGCATACATATTTGCGTGCTTTTTAAAGTCACGGAAACACTGCACATTGTATATGAACAGTAAATTCAGCGTTTGAGATAAGAAAATATCAATTGCTGACAATTTGAGTGAATAGGAGACCGTTTCATTCTTACCTTTATAGTCCGAAGTATCCATTCAGTATAAACCATAAACTCGATAGTACAGTCGGCAATATGAGGCCGCGCAATCCTAGAGCTTTTATGTAAACAGGTTGTGTGCTGCGTTCCTCCAATCATTGACACTTACCCCGTAAATATGCAAATAAGAACGTACATAAGGAATGTACAGTACAATGTGAAACATCAGTTTATGAATACCCAGTATTAACTGTTAACCCTGGGTAAATTATGAGCAGTGTGAAACGTGAAGCAAGATAACCCAGGATTCATTTTACCCGGGGTTTAGAATGACCCAGTGTTTACTATTTCAAGTGTAAAAAGCCCTTTACACTATCAAAGTGATGTGAAGTGATTATCACTTCGAGAAAAACCAGTGGAAAAAAATAAAAATATTTACAGATGACTACTATTTACAAAAAAAATAATGCTGAAAATAATGCTGTATGAACTATTTATGTTAAATATATAAATTCTAAATATATATATATTCAATGATTATTGTCTGTTAATGCCTTAATTTTTATTTTATTTTTGTTATCACAGGGTCAGAACGTCGAGAAACCGGACAATATGATATCAGACGAGGAGCTGACAAAACACGCATGTTGGAGGAAGAAGTGCAGCGTCTCTCTCAGACTGTACTGGATCTTCAAGCAGCCATGACAGGTATGGCTGAGAACCTGCGGACAGACTTACAGGAGGACACCAGCAAGATGCTCATTACCCTCCTCAATGACAGGACTTCACCTGACAGCGCAAGAACGGGAGGCACGGAGGAGAGTGTGGTGCATCTAGATGGCCACCAGACCATGAGAGGCCACACCCATGGAGAAAGAGAAATCGAGACGGTGTTGGCCAAGCTCAACGATATGACAGATGCTCTCAAAAGCAAAGACGAAGCTCTTGAGGAACTGAGGGGAACAGTGACGGGGCATGACGGGCAGATCCGAATGCTTATGGAAAGTACCTCTCAAGGCCTACCAGTCACAAGTGCTGCTGCTCAAGATATGGACATCCTACAGACTTATATTGATGAGAAATTTGAGAAGCTCAAGAAAGAGATTGTTGTAAACATGGAAGACGAGATGGCTAAGCTGAAAAATACGTGTGATGAAAAGATTCAATCTGTTCAAAAAGCATCTGGAGAAGGAAAGGAAAGCGGCTATTTAAGCCTCACAGATCTAGTGCACAACAAGGAAGCTGAGCTTCGAAAGGAGATCCGTGAGCTCAGATTGGATTTGTCCATGTCAGATGGTCTAATGCGCGCAAACAGTCAAACAGCCATTGGAAACACCGATAGTGACTACTATGACTTGAGGAAAGAACTTGTCCGAGTGGCAGAGGCCCATCGTGTCCTGAACGCCAGAGTAGACAATGAGCTAGAGCATCTGTCCTCGATAAAGATGGAAGACATGCTTGGTTCACTTATTGAGGACCTGGAGGACAGGATGAACGTCACTGAGAGGAATGCAGAGACTTATTGCTTCTATGTGGATGAAAAACTTACCAAGGAAATTATGGATGAAGTAACTATGCTACATCAACTTCTGGACCAGAAACTCAATGCTATGCAGGATCAGTTCACTTCCATGTTGATCGAGATGAGGAACAACTCCTTCCCGGGGATGTCCATCGATTCTGATGATGCAATGCAAACTCAGGTTAACGCTAACAGACACCTTATACAGGGATTGGAGGACAAGTTTAATGCATTTGAGCAGATATGCTCAACCGACTGCAAAACCAACCTACCTACTGATTCCCAAAAGCCAGAAGGTCTGGATAGTCTTGTAAAGGTCTTGAGACATGATCTGAATGTTTTACGTTCTGATTTTGTGAACAGCGGAGCAAAGATTCATGCATTAGAGGATACTATCAGGATGTCACCTGAAAAACAATTCATCAATGCACATATGCAGGACACCCGCAAAAGACTAAATGCTTTGACTGACAACGTTAATGGCTTGACTGGAGCTATAACAGGATTGGGAGACACAATTAGCAAATTTAGCCAAGACCTTTACAATTTGAACTCTACTTGTTGCCAGCCAGGACAGGTAAGCGGTCCTTCTCTCTGGGTAGAAACTGGCAAACCAACCAACAACCAGATCGAGGAGCTAAACGACAAAGTGGATGCACTGAACGCTCATGTGACTACAGAGTTGAGCGTGTGTAAGTTCAACACAGCTGGAGTAGCTGAGAGTGTGTCGGCTGTGGATAACAGGGTGACGGCTCTGGAGAAGATCTGTGGAAGGCTTGACAGTGGAACAAACAATATCCAGGACCTTTCAGGGGAATTGAAGAAGAAGGTGGCACAGATTAACCGCACTCTGGGCAGTCATTCAGGAGAGATCACAGCCCTTCAGAGCTCCCTTCTGAATTTTCAGAGCCAGCTAGCAGGAATGGCTAAGCAGATCCTTAAGGACCATACAAGTAAAGAACAAGGTAAGCTTTCAGATGTTAAAGGCAGAATGAGGAAGCCAGAGAAACCTGTTTTATGTTTTAAACCGGTTAGTGTTGTAAAATGGAAACTGAAGTTTTCCAACTTAAAACTATCCATTTTTGTGGCGTCATATATTGGGATTTGGTAACAAATGTGGTATTTCCATTAATCTAACAGTTTGGAGTCTATGGCATGCTATGTTTTGCAGTGGAACCTTTCTCCATACTGAACCAATAAGGGGATTCATATACAATAACCTGTTTGCCCCCAAGCTCTTGAGAGGCAGGGGGCCAGAAAAGGTTTCCTGTGGCCTTTGTATGAAGCATGTTGGAATGGATCCTTTTGCTTTTTATTTTCACAAATCATTAGTATGTGATCTTTATGTAACTTGATCAATCATAGTTTTCGTTTTTTAACAACATTACGTGCCTTTTGAAAGCATAAATGATTTATTATTTATTAACTGAATTGCTGAAATGTTTAACTCACTTTACTTTGATCAGTACATTTTAAGCGATGCAATATATATATATATATATATATATATATATATATATATATATATGAACATACTGTGAGCTATGTTGTATGTATTTAGCATCACAGAAACATTGGTCTTCAGTGTTCAGTGGTCTTTATGAGTGGAGAAGTTGTGGGGTCTTCAAATATCTTTTAGTCATGCCCAGCTTTCTCCGCCCAAAACATTTAGAACTGGCGAGTTCAGTTGCAGGCGGATCTGTTACTCATTAAGCTGCAAAGTCAATGTGTGGGCCTCAGGAGGTGATGAATTCCCACACCCCTCTGCAGATGTTCAGCTATGGGATGACTGTGATGTCACTAGAGAACATACATTCTCTTAAACTCCCGTCAAAGGGTGATGTCATCATTCCCGATAAGGGTGGAGGTCTGTCTCTTTCAGAAACAAAAGCCGTTTTCCCAAGTGCTCTGGCTAAACAGCAGACAGACTGTGTTGATGGGCCCATTGTCAAAGATCTGTATATATTTAAATGTAAGGGCACTTATGCAGTGTTAATACTCAATAAATTTGTCCTTTAACCTAAAAAAAGTGTTGCAGCCATTTAAAAAGCTAAATCCACTGTGGTCGGAAGACTGTTGTAAAATGCTCTGATAGAGTTTCCTGCACTATTTATTCAGCTCCGCAGCAACAGCGCTACTGAATCTATAGTGCGGAAGAGACAGTACAACCAATGTGGCTTGATTCCCAAACATTTAACTCCTATGAGCTGGTTCTTTTTAGCGAATCAAAAGCACAGAGCGCGACCAGTGCAGACTGCCGAAACATTGACTCTTATGAGCCGGTTCTTTTTAATGAATTAGACACCTGCAGCTGAACTGTGATTCTTAAATCTCTTGTTTCTGACTGGTTGTTCATTTGACAACGTCTAGTTAAAGATGCACTTTAGTTTTGTCGGTGAAAAAAAAAACATTGAGATATGTAAGATCACATTGTGTGTTTAGTATTGTGGTGTAATATATAGCATAATATTTAGGCTAATTATTGGGCTGCAGTCATATCATGCATATTGTCTCTAAATAGACTTTGCAAAAAATTTCAATTTAAAACAATACATTTATCTGTTATTGACATTAATTCATAATTTGGCAATTCAATTCCATTTCCTTATAAGTTCTAAAAATATTCAGTAATGGATCTGGAATCGTCAAAAGGAATCCATTGAATCTTTCTTGATTCCCATCCGTAGTTGTGGGACATGATACAGTTAAAACTATCAAGTCAGAAACACAATAGCCCTTATCCCTGAATAGCTTCAGCATTACTCAAACTCTTTGGCCGGTGATCATGGCAGAGGCATATTGCACAATACTGGAACGGCCCATCCAGCTGTGTGTCTGTGACAAAGCGACCAAGCTCAGTTTCTTGTAATTTACTCTAATGGCTCTTCATTGATTTTTCATTAGTTTCTTCTTCATGGTTCAGGGCATCAATTAAACCTGGGAAATGTTTTTGAGGGATGCATAGAAAACACCCTCAACTAATGATGATTCATTTTTCTGGCCGCGAATCAGGCATGTTCAGAAAACTCCTCACTGTTTGCTTTGGAAACAATGACTTAATTTTAGTTCTTGAATACATCTTGAACCTTTCCATGTACTGTGGAAACATTTGTTAGGTAATGATGTTGTTTAGCATTCTACTGAATCCCCCCAAAAATGGATATTAACTTTGAATAGTGTCCCCTCCTCCCCACACTCTTATCAGCCGTGTCCTCGTTCCTGTCTCTCTCTTCCTGCTGATTAATATCTCTATGTCAAGAGGATGTCAGGGAAAGTCTTTCCTGCTCTCACTGAATGTGTTTATACTCTTGGTTTACGTTATGTAACATTGTGTGAAGTCATAAACAGACTTTTATGTGCCAAACTTGAAGGTGTTCCCATTTGTGTTCCCATTAAAGTCCCTCTGGTTCTACAGAAACCAATGTGGAAGTTCTCAGCCAAAAGGTCTGATCATTACAGCAGGGTACAGTTCACACAGAATGTGGTTTTCCATTTCACTGCGCTACTTTTCCATTGATTTTCAATGTAAACGCACTAGGCGGACGTGTTTGAGCATTGTGCTCACGTTCCACGTCTTTAACAGCGTCTTGTGCTTGACACGGCATTCTAAAAACGTGGCGCACAAGTTAAAAGAAGTTCAACTTTTAAAAAACGCATCTCTAGACCATGCGCTTTTTTTTCGTTCCACTGCTGCCAATATCTGCCAAAACACATTCTGTTTGAACGGGCCCTTAGTTGTTTCACTTCATGTATCCATGCACAAAATCACCACACCCCGATGAGCTTTTTTCCTTCCAAACCCAAAACTGTCAACAGAAAGATCATTCAGATCTTCCATTCATCATCTAAATATGTTTTTAAATAAGGCTCTCCACATCACAGGGTGGTGAATCCTTAATTTCATTTGAGTGCTTTTGACTCATTAAACCCACAGCTATGAGTCCCTGCATCCAGTATTTAAAATCAGCATCTCCCTGATTTACACTGAAGCATGTGTTTGTCTTGCTGCCGTGAGGCATTATGCGTGTGATGAGTCTGTTATTTGCTCAGACTGCCAAACAGGCTTCTGGGAAACCCACAGATAGATGCATATTATCCCTTGGGATATTTAATGTATATGGGTGGGAATGCGTTTGTGTGAAATCCGATATTTGGCAGCATCTTAAATGCAGACAAACGGCACTGACGCAGGATTTTAGCTGTGTCCATTTTGCCAGTATGAGTTGATTAGCTTTGAAGTGAACCCATGGGACTCAAGCTCCGTTCCTCTTTTGAATCACTTCCTACTACAGCCAATAGAATCCGGAGTCCAAATAGACCCTAATGTCAGGAATGACGCATTACACTTCTCAATTTAGACAGCAGCATCTGGTAGGACAGGAAAGTTGTTTTCTCACATCACTGTAGAAAAGCTTGTAACCCACTGACAGTGGATTTTTGGAAAAGAGTGAGAGAAGTGCAAGATCTTGAGGACTGTAAGTGTAAGCTAAAAAAAAAAAAAAAAGATTTCCTCCCTCATTAGACTCCAAGCTGACAGGACTGCATAACCAAAAGCCTTTATAACCGATGTGTGATGTTCAAAAACACTTGAATTGAACATTTAAAGCTCTCTGTGGTGTTTTATTTACAAGCATTGGCAAAAGTACTTTGGCTGAAATATTAGTAAAATCAAAGGTTAACAGCTTTTACAATATGTGTTCAACGCCATTAAAATGCTTTATAGATGCTTTTAGCAAGCTGGCATTCTTATAACGTTAGGCTATATTTTGTGTTTTGGTCAGTGATGTCCTGCTAATCTAATAAATGGACAGTTAACTCAGAAATGAAAATTCTGTCATCATTTACCCACCCTCATGTCATTCCCAAACTGTATGACTTTTTTTCTGTGGAACACAAAAGAAGATAATTTGCCTATATTGTGATGGTTTTTTTTTTCATGTTTTTTTCTCTCTCTCGATACAAACGAAGTCAGTAGTGACCTAAAATATTTACCAGCATTCTTCAAAATATTTTATTTTGTGTTCCACAGAATAAAGTAAGTCATATAGATTTAAGAAGACGTGGCTTTGAGTAAATAACAGAATTTTCATTTTTGGGTGAAATCTCCCTTTAATTGATTAATTTATCAAAAACACATTCAAAATGCAATTCACATATACAGGTGCTGGTCATATAATTAGAATATCATCAAAAAGTTGATTTATTTCAGTAATTCCATTCAAAAAGTGAAACTTAGATATTATATTCATTCATTACACACAGACTGATATATTTCAAGTGTTCATTCCTTTTAATTTTGATCATTATAACTGACAACTAATGAAAACCTCAAAATCAGTATCTCAGAAAATTAGAATATTGTGAAAAGGTTCAATATTGAAGACACCTAGTGCCACACTCTAATCAGACTAACGCTAATTAACTCAAAACACCTTCAAAGGCCTTTAAATTGTCTCTCAGTCTAGTTCTGTAGGCTACACAATCATGGGGAAGACTGCTGACTTGACAGCTGTCCAAAAGACGACCATTGACATCTTGCACAAGGAGGGCAAGACACAAAAGGTCATTGCTAAAGAGGCTGGCTGTTCACAGAGATCTGTGTCCAAGCACATTAATAGAGAGGCGAAGGGAAGGGAAAGATGTGGTAGAAAAAAGTGTACAAGCAATAGGGATAACCGCACACTGGAGAGTATTGTGGAACAAAACCCATTCAAAAATGTGGGGGAGATTCACAAAGAGTGGACTGCAGCTGGAGTCAGTGCTTCAAGAACCACCACACACAGACGTATGCAAGACATGGGTTTCAGCTGTCGCATTCCTTGTGTCAAGCCACTCTTGAACAAGACACAGCGTCAGAAGCGTCTAGCCTGGGCTAAAGACAAAAAGGACTAGACTGCTGCTGAGTGGTCAAAAGTTATGTTCTCTGATGAAAGTAAATTTTGCATTTCCTTTGGAAATCAAGGCCCCAGAGTCTGGAGAAAGAGAGGAGAGGCACAGAATCCACGTTGCTTGAAGTCCAGTGTAAAGTTTCCACAGTCAGTGATGGTTTGGGGTGCCATGTCATCTTTTGGTGTTGGTCCACTGTGTTTTCTGAGGTCCAAGGTCGACGCAGCCGTCTACCAGGAAGTTTTAGAGCACTTCATGCTTCCTGCTGCTGACCAACTTTATGGAGATGCAGATTTCATTTTCCAAAAGGACTTGGCACCTGCACACAGTGCCAAAGCTACCAGTACCTGGTTTATGGACCATGGTATCCCTGTTCTTAATTGGCCAGCAAACTCGCCTGACCTTAACCCTATGGAAAATCGATGGGGTATTGTGAAGAGGAAGATGCGATACCCCAGACCCAACAATGCAGAAGAGCTGAAGGCCACTATCAGAGCAACCTGGGCTCTCATAATACCTGAGCAATGCCACAGACTGATCGACTCCAGGCCACGCTGCATTGCTGCAGTAATTCAGGCAAAAGGAGCCCCAACTAAGTATTGAGTGCTGTACATGCTCATAATTTTCATGTTCATACTTTTCAGTTGGCCAACATTTCTAAAAATCCTTTTTTTGTATTGGTCTTAAGCAATATTCTAATTTTCGGAGATACCGAATTTGGGATTTTCATTAGTTGTCAGTTTTAATCATCACAATTAAATGAAATAAACATTTGAAATATATCAGCATGTGTGTAATGAATGAATATAATATCCAAGTTTCACTTTTTGAATGGAATTACTGAAATAAATCAACTTTTTGATGATATTCTAATTATATGACCAGCACCTGTATAGTACAATGACTTACACATCTTCTATAATGATGTTTTAAATTACTCAATGAAAAATTATATTGACATTTTAGAGGGTATAAAGTAAAAATGTAAGAGCTGTACATCCGTCCAGTGTCCATAAATGAAGAAAAAACATTAACCTCATTAACACATGCACGCACACGCAAACACACAAACAACCATCAAATTTTACATTTTTCAAAACCATATAAATGAATACATGAATACAAAGAGCACATTTCTTGTGTTCTTGCAACTCTCCTAAATATTTTTCAAAACATTTTTTTCCAGTGTCGTTGACAATTCTTTTCACAAATAAAATTTATTTTAATAAAAAATATATTTTAAATTGTAATAATATTCCAAAATTTTACAGACCCTTAATGGGTAGTGTATGTTATTGACCTGTTTATTTAATGGTCAATTGGGTCTATTATCCTAAATCTCTATTTTATTTTTCTCACAGGACTGCCTGTTCGACAAGCGAGACCTGTGTCTGTCCCACTCCCTGACACTAGAGCTCCAACACAACCCATGAGACCAAATGTTCCTCATATCCACATACCATTGATCATACCCCACAGAACAGTGCCAGTCCCCACTGGCCGACCCCATGTGCGCCAACCATACGTCCCACACCAGCCCTACTTCCTTCAGCCACCCGGCAACCCCAGGCATCCCATCCATCCCGTGCAACCCCACCAACCTGCCGTACACCAGCCAGTGGTGGTCACGGGGCAAGCTGGCCCACCTGGGTATGTGCGCAGGGTCACGGTCAGACGGGATCAGAGCTCAGGGGACTCAAAAACACCTGTGAATGGATTTGCTGGTGCTCCAGGTATGAAGTAGAATTAATAATAGAAATGTTTGGAAGCTCATGCTTGAAGCATCACAAAGTTAAGTTGTTTTTCTCCCTCTTCCCGTAGGTTATGCTCCTGTCAATCCTGTCTCATATGATACCAAACAACCTATTTCGTCAGGTATATTTTTTCTTTCCTTTCAATGTTTGCTTTATAACATATTTTAGGTGAAACAATTGCTATAATTTACATAATTATGAGTATTAATTCTCATTACAGTTGCCCATGTTCCGTGGAGTCATGCATATCAAAGACCCATTGCTACTCCAGGTAACAAGTTATAATACAATAAAATAGTTATCAGATTATGTTGTAATAAAAAAGGATTTTGAAATATTCCAGCTATTTACAATTTCGTAACTTGTGAACAGGGTCCTTTGTGTATTTGATTTATGCTTAAAACACAATGAATTTATCAGTTAGGTAAGTAAAATAAATTGAAGTAAAAGCCAGTGTTGTTGTTGATAACTAAAAATATTAACAATTGTTTTGTTAATTGAAGTATATCTGAAATAAAATATAAACAAAACAAACTGAAATAAAGTACGTTTAAGCTTAAGTACTAATAACTACATCTGAAATCTAGTGAAATAAAAGCTAAATATATATAAATAGAAATATAATAAAATGACAAAAGCACAAAATTTAAATAAAAAAGTACAATATAAAATTCAAAATATTAATAAATACTATAATAGTATACAAAATAATAAAATATAATAAGATACAAACTGCTTAAGATTTTTTTGGTTTCATTGCAAGTGAAAAATTTCTCTGACTCACCATTGGCAGGTATGTCAAAGTTGATTTTGGACTCTGCTTGTAAAGATCAAAATGTATTTGTCATGATCAGAATGTCTAACCCGAAACATCTCTCATGCATGTATCTTCTTCCCAATAGTGTCACAGCATAACTCCTTGACGGACCCATTTTCTTTCTCTGCTGGCCTTACACGGCAAACTTTCTCAGGGGACTTTGGTATCATCCGCTTTAATAGGGTGCTAGTCAATGATGGTGGACACTATAACCCTCAGACAGGTAAACACAAACCCTCAAACTCTATTTGACATAAACATGTTTAGATAAAAGTTGAGTGTTTCCTAACTGGTTTTACCTCAAGAATACATTTTTGATAGTTTTTAGAGGTTTCCCCGTATGGGCTTTCAGTGTAAAAACTATATCCTATTCAGCCGCTGAAGTGTCACCTTCCCTTCTGTAGGGATCTTCGCGGTTCCCATCGACGGCCGTTATTTGGTGACTGCCGTTCTAACAGCTCCGCAGGGCGAGCATGCAGAAGCTGTGCTCTCGGTGTCCAATCGCAGCGTGCAGAAGTTGGACACAGCGGGTTACTGGAGTGGCCATCAGCGGCTGACCCCAGATCAGTGCGCGTGTGGGGGGTCTGCGTCCTTCAGCCTCATCCTCCCTCTCCAGCGAGGTGACACCGTGGCCTTGGTCCGCACCGCTGGGAAGCTAGCGATCTCCGAATCTAGAGAGATCCTCTCTACCTTCAGTGCTATATTCCTCTACTCCCCGCAAGCAAAGAGATAACCCCGTCACTGAGAGGGCTACTAATGTGACTAACACAAATTGAACCATTCAGAATGCTGCCTCGTGTGTAAAGATGTAGTCTCATTAGCAAAATTTCGGCAACATTTTCAAGGAGGCGAATTGGCGTGACCAAATTGAACATATTTGTGAAACCTGCATGGGGAAATCTTTCGCCCTCAAGTCAAATTCCCAATCACATGAATTCCTATTGAAATGACTGGATTTGGCCTGCGAAAAATTTGCAGAAAAATTGTACATGTGACCACACCTTAAAACTACGCAATAGTTTTGGTTATTTATCAGAAACACAAGATTGAGTTGTGTTACTTAGAATTTTAAAGGTTGAGTGTGTTTGAGGTGTTAAAATATCAATCAGCAATGCACCAAGTTTGTTGCCAAAGAAACGGAGCATACCATTAGCTCTAGTAATCCATATATTTGCAACAATCTATATAGTTTCTTGTAAAATTGTGATCTTAAAAAATATCTATAAATGTAAAAGCAGGTTTATATATATATTTTTCAACATTAAATTAACAAATGCATACTTTTTTATCCTTTTAAAAATGGTTCAATTGTTCAGTTTGAAAATCACTTTTACAGCAAATATTTTTATCTATAAAATAAAAATAAAATACCCAGATTGAAGGGCTTGTGAATGTTATTTTAAGGGTATGGGATAAGTTTTTTTTTTCATTCCAAAAGATGATCAAAAAAAATATATGCATAGCTGCAATCCAGTGTAACAAAATGTACTTTGGGTGAGAATTGATTTTTTTTTTACTTCAAAAAGTCACATTCACACATTAAAAACTGATCTGTCGTCTTTAGCAAGAAGAAGCCAACATTATTTTGTCTACTTAATCTGTAAAATGAGTAAAAATAATCAAATTAATTTCCTCCACAAACTGGGCTATTGAGCGAAGTATAAAATGTACACTTAAAACACCCGGAAGACACGGCACAGCTGTGCTTCAGGCGACCCGAGCTCGAGTCTCGGTTTGAGGTCCTTTGCCTGTTCCCTCTCTGTCCTCTCCATTGCTTCGTGTCTCATCTACACAATACTACTAATTAAAGGTTAACAAAATATTGAAAAAAATGTAATTCTTAAGCAAAGCAAATTAACAATCCATTCATTGTGACAAATTATATATTAGTACGATTTCTCAGCACAATAAATAGTCAACACAGCTGTATTAAATACATCTTTAATAGGTTCATAAACATTTCAACCATAGTTTTTGTAAATTTATAGTTCAATTATTCATTTAAAGGTATTTATGCTGGTCAAACGCAATGTGAACCTATGGAGTTTAAACCATGAAACACACCATCCCACTCAAGTACACAGCAAGAAATAAAAGCAAGTAAAACAAAAGGCATCAAAGATCAAGAGGAATGACAAAACACATTCAGCACTTATAACAGCATTTTCATCAATGAATAGAGGCTTTTTTTTGTTAACTTTTTTTTTCTGTCTTTTTAACATCAATTTTAGTTTCATACAAGATGAGTGTGTTCATCTCACACAAGAGGTATTACTTTCATAGAAAGAATGGGATTCCTTTGTTAACAATAAACATATTTCACTTCCAAACATCATAACTGCTGACAAGAAGCGCAACACACACATATATTAAATCACAAGTCAACTGAACCATGAAATGCCCCAATTTTTCCCTAAACAATGATTTGACTTAAATAAACACATAAAGAAATTATTTTACTGTGCTCTAATTCTGTACATATATTTTAACATCCAGCACACAGTGCTCTAAAACTTAGCCTTATGAGATTCTAAAGCAACTTGAACAAACCCCGTATGTAGAGGCCAAGAGCTTAGAGACCAGCTAGTGGAAAAAAGGGAACATTAGTCAATGGTGATCAAATAGAAAGATCGGATCACTTTTTTTTTCCTTCACTTGCACATCAGCTTCAATATTTTCCAATAATAAACACTCAGTTTCTGCAGCTCAAGATCGTCCAATAGCGAAAACGTGACAACCCTTCAGACTGTCTACCCCAACAGAAAGCATCAATGCATTTGTAAAACATAAACTGTCCTATTTATATTCCAAATGGAGCATGCAAAGGCCTGGTTAGTGGAAAATAAAAATAAAATGTTAAAGACCATTTGATACCACTACTCTCTCACGGGTTGCAGCCTATTTCAAGGTAGAACATACCTTCATTTTGAAAGCAAATATATACACTACACTCTTCATAACTTAATACAGATCTCTTGCTGAGGTTTACATAAAATCCTTACATTGTGCACAAAGGGCTGCTAAAAAGCTTTGAACGTTATTGCAATTCCGCCGTGAGTCAAGTGCAAGACGATCTGATGTTTTTCCTCTCTTGGTTGCAGCTGAAAAAGTGCGATCGGTAAGGCGTTCTGCAGCAACCATACGATGAACATGTCAACAGTTGGCAAATAACAAGAAAGCCCAATTACAATGAACTTCTCGTGTACTTTTCATACAAATCCAGTCGACTATACGAGGCTGAACGCGCTAAATCTGCTGAACTGCAAATGATGAGCTGTGTCCTCACGTGGCATGGCTCATTCTGTATTCCAGTATCTACGAGATTCAGAGCTCATTTCGCACCATCTGGCAATGCATATTCAAACTGTCATACCGTCACCACATCTTAGAGGCAGTGCATGTTAATTGGTAAGTTCTAACTAAAGCCTTTGTATATAAATAATCTATGCTCTATAAATGCAAATTAGTGGTTGTAAAGAATATCTTTGTTCATTACTTTGAATTGTAAGCATATTTGTATGCCACCTTTAACCTTACACATACCCAAACACACAGCTGCGCAGTGCGCACTCATTCCACTGGCCAAGAGGCCACTGGTCGTCTTTCTAATACTGTAAACATTAGCCCATTAGCAATTAATTCCTTCAGATCTGAAGCAGCCTAACTTATAGCAGCTAATCAAAATGATACAGATTAGAAATAATTGTTATGGAGCAGCACCTGGTGTTTTAGTTTGTGGAAGTTCTGCCTACATCCCATTAATGTGACTGGGGTGTGTTTTGAGGTTTTCTCTCTTTTTTTGTAGAGTTCATGTTTCCCAGGTGGAATACGGTGGCCACTTTATTTGTCTTTAACTAGAGATGTGAGATGCTGCAGGGTACCATTTAATGGTTCCAATGGCAGGGATGACCATAATCATGTAATAGATGGGCCTTCAGGCATGGTCTATAAATTCAGGTCCTCCGGACGGATCTCAGGAATAGGCTGACGCCAGAAACAGAAGGTACTGAATTCTGGGAAACTGAAAGCTGAACTTTGTTCTTTACTCAGCAAGGGAAAGACGTGATCCACCAGCTCGCTCAATCTACTGTACCTACACACAAACAGAAAGAGAAAGAGTGTAAGACAGCTAAACAACCAAAAGCACCCTTCGACTCCCAAGAAGACCTTGAACAAAGTTCAAGAATCAGCCCTCAACCTTCGCATCAGCATAATCTTTGACAGCTGAAGTTGACTTCAGAGTTACTTTTATGTAATTCTGCAGATCAATGTGTGCACTTACGAGGACTTGTTGCCCTTGGTTTGCTCTTGTATGAGCTCTCCTTTGGGGTTAACAGTAAAGATTCTGCAGAGTGGCACTCCAACCTCCTTGTAGGCAAAGACGTCCTGAAATAGACAGTCAGAAGATCAGACTCCAGTTGTCAGGACAATCTCTGCTGTTCTTTCCACCAAGTCCACAAACAAAAATATCCTTCTATGCTAGTTTCTGACATTTTATAATGAAACCGATGCATTCGCCTGAATAAACATCCAATGTCTTACTCCACCCAAACATTATAATTTATTCAGCTGGCCGGTCTGTAGCAGCTGGTCATGAGCGTGTAGCCTGAGGGGACAGCGCTTCTAAGTTCTAAACCTCACACATAAATCTTTACGCGGACCTTTGACTCTGCTGCTGAGGTCAGCTTGCATTGAAAAGAAAGTTAACTGCTGTCCAACTTACATTCGTTCGGTTTCCAAATGCAGCATAAAAGGGATGTTTGTTGAGCAGGAAAAGGTTCTTTATGTCAGTAAGGCATTCGATTTTGAAGATTTCTGGCTTCTTCTCAATCACCTCCCTTTGAGACAATGAAAACATTTGGAATAAATTAAATCAACTACTTGGTACTTGTATATGAGTTCTGCTTCATTGTTTTTATTATTATTATTATTATTATTATTAATTCTGCTTATTAAAGTGATAGTTCACCCAAAAAGGAAAATTCTGTCATTTACTCATCTTCATGTACAGACATGTTTGACTTTTTCTGCGGAACACAAATAGATAGATATCTTGTTGTCTATCTATTAAATGATATTTTAAAGTTTGTAAACCAAACAGTTTTGGTTACCATTGACTTTATCGACAAAAAACAACAAATATTTTGAGGAATTTCTCAAAATATCTTCTTTTCTGTTCCACAGAAGAAAGTTATACCGTTTTGGAACTAAATGTGGTTTACCTATTACTTAAAAACTAGGAAGTTTGTATAATACCTGTGAAATGCCGAGAAGAGGCTACTAGGAGAGAGCATGAGGGGTCCACGGGGCAGGATAATGCCTCCGTCGTTCACCCACTGCAGATAACCTCGCGTCATGTCTGCCATGCCAATTGCCCTTGCTGAGCAGTACAGGAATTTATATCCATTCCTGGAAAACACAAGCACCCTTTTATCAAAACTAGTGTTTCAAGACTCTTAGTCGAGCTTGCTTGTGCCCTTTTAAAACATGTCTTCGAGGAGTGCATTTTCATGGGGTTGAGGACTAAGAATGTAAACTCACTCAGCCACGGAGTGGTAGAGTTTAGCAATGCCCTGGTGCGTCCAGTCCTTCCCAAACTGAGGCAAAATCTGTCCGAACACATCTGATCTGAAAAGCACATAAACATACGGGTGAACATGGCATGTACTAGCAAACGAAAGGAGCAAAATCCTCTGGCGCATATTTGTTCTACTTAGAAGGAAGTCCAAGTCTCATTCAACTGGGTTCCTAAATATAGGTTCCGACATTCTTTTTATTCTTAGAACTAATAGACTTGTGAAGACGAGAGATTTTTTTCTCAGCTTGGGCAAAACTCTGTCATCTACTAATGAGGATCCTCTCCCCACTTTAGCGTTTTATCTCAGATTCTTTCTGAGTGGCATTATGAGAGAGCAAGATTTAAATTGGCTCATTACGGTGACATCCTCCTCCTAGTCCAACCCTGGTCCGGGCGCACAGCACAGTCAGCTGCCCTACTTCACAAACTCACAGAGATGTGTCAGGCAAGCAGGTCAGAGAAATAATAAGCGGCAGTCAATCTGCCCGTTTGATGTTTGCCACCCACCAGCCACTGAGGGCACGAGTCTGGAGGCGGAGAGCATTCGTTTGCATATATGCGTTTATATTACAGCCAGCTTTACAGTAATTAAAAACCAAAGATGGCGGACCAGTATCACACTAATACAGGAGCTGTGAACTCCATCAAACAGCCAGTAAAACTCAGGGAGACACCGTCCTTTAAATGGCACATTGTCTTCGTCATTGTAAGCGTTAGTGGAGTGGGTTGCGATGAAAGATCATTATTAGCGGTTCATAATTTGCCACATACCCGGAGTACTTGTTTTTGATGAAACAAGCTCGGCCTCATCTATAAACCTCTTTTGGTTCTGGCAGTAAAAAACCTGGCAGTGAATGAGTCCTTCTGCAGTTACTAATGGAAATGTTTATGCACACCTCAGCCTTTCCCCCCATTCATGACTACAGTAAACTATAAAAATTAAGAACAAAGGTGGATTTTCAACAAACAACCCAGCAAATGTTTTCATTAATGTGATGCATGTCTGTGGAATACATACTTGGTTATGGTTCCATCAATATCTGAGATGATAACTTTGTCATCCCAGTTCCAAAGGTAGATGGTGCCTTCACAGCGGCACGTGCCCTGGTACTGTGTTGTGATGCTGAATGTCACATCGTTGGGTCCTTCCTTCAGTTTCAATCTAGCCTGTAAGTCAATAGCAATAATAGTTCTGTATAACCACCTAATACCAATAACCACCTGATCAATGCATCTCTTTAACACCACATAGTATCTTTTCTATCTGTGTATTACCACAGAATTGTGACATTATCTGCATAGTTAACTAATATTAATTAACTAATTGATTCATAATCCTCTGCACCACACACTTGACTGCTGAATCCTGCAAAATATATAAATAAACATGTTCATTATTAAATGAATAATAGAAAAAAAGATTAAAGATTAAAATTAAATTGACCTAAGTCTTAATTTTGCAATGCGATCAGTTCATCTACACTACAAAGTCTTCATAAATTTATAAACTCATAAATTTATGAAAAGACTGTGAATTTCCTTTATTTAATGAAGTAGATTTTCTACTGCATAACTGCTTCTCAAGCTGCCAACAGGGGGCGGTCTAGTGCAATCAACGTCATGACACTACCCTTTCAGAATGAGTCACAGAGCTTTTACATAAATTCCTGAAGGAATCTTAAGGGGCAGCTTTAATACACTGACTTACAGAGAGCAGTTGCACTACAGGCAACAGAACTCTGGATCTTTCAGTCAAAACCACTTGGGCAAGTGTTGAAGATGCTTATGTAAATAATAGTCATTGTGTAGATTGACTGTTTTAGCATAGAGTATGTCTACAGAACTAAATATTTCTGTCTCCTTCTAAAAAAAAAAGTAGACTCACAATCTGGTCGGAGGAGAGGCGCAGGGACTTGCGGTAGGAGTGAGTGGATGTGTGGCCGTGTGGTTCAGAATGCACCTTGCGCTCCATTGACGATGCGGCAGCGCTCACCTCCTTCCCCTCCTCATCGCTGGATGAGTCCCTGGTGTCCACTCTGCACTCAGAGCAAACAGGGAATCAGTGAACTAAATTTGCAACTACATCCATTACTAATTTAGATTACAAGAGCACCACAGTGAATGAGACAAAACAGAAAGTAGGCTGGATCGTCCTGATTCACTACTTGTCAACTGATCAACAATCAATCAGAGGAAGGGTCAAAGATAAAACTAATACTTTTATCTTTTACTTGTTTTTGTACAACTAAGCCAGTTAACATAGCTAGTCTATAACCTTTGGCTATATTCAGGGACAACAACCAGTTTCATATTATCTGCACATATTCCATATTCTGACTCACTTGCGGGCATGACTTTCCATTGACAAAGAGGAGCTGCCATCCTCCATTTGGGACTGCTTCATTTCCAGCTTTCCAGTGCTTTCTGACTGTATAACAAGACAAAAAAAGCATTAGTACATCAAATCACACTGCCATACATTTGAAAAACTGCAATAACATATCTGTGTAAACATGTCACCATCTGCTTTTGTTGTGTCATGTTGTGACTGACTACATGACCATTTCATCCTCATGCCTCCAGGTTATTACTTATAGTCTGATGAGCTGCCTGGCCTAATTCTAGGCTGTAAAATTCCACACCGCAAAGTGGTGCTAATTACAGAAGTGCCAGATGAGGGCAAGGAAGGAGCTTGATGAATGATGCCTGAATGACAGCAAAAGCTCTAGAGAGAAGATCTCAGAGGCAGCGCATTTCATCTTCTTTACAACAAAGATGTGCGCTTGTCCTTTTGTTAAGGCAATTAGGTGAATGTTGATGCTTGTGTAATCAAATCTGCAGGCAGAAGTCTAAAGACTAGTGCTGGAATTCAGTGTGATTAAAAGACCAATAACTGCTTAAAGGTTTTGTTCCTACTCCCTGATTATAACTTAATAATATGTTTAAATGGCATACATGTCTAAAGGTCACAACGCTCTGGTCTTACCTGTTTAATAGTGCTGTCTGCTCTCTTTCTCCAGAACCACCAACGGCCCGATTTCTTTGGCATCCTCTCTTTCACCCAAGCTTCCTCTGTAGCCTGAACATATAATTGACAACAGCTATTTGACCTACTAGAGTACGTCACAGCACTGCAAAATAAAAACTTTGAAGGGTTTCTGAAGTAAAAATATACTATTAGGGAGAACAAAATACCTTCGGTAAATTCTTCTGAAATGCTTGCAAACTTAAGATCAAAGGGGCAGCCAATGTCCAATTGTAATACCTAAAAAAAACAAAGAACAAAAAAGGAAATTTGCTTACTAATGTCAGCATTATACAATTATATTTATAATATATTTTTCTTTTATTTAAATTCAAACCAACCTGTTTCCCATTTTAACAACTAAATTTGGATTGTCTATGATAGCTGGATTCTCTGCAAATTCATGGTATGTGATGATATGCTCCATGAATTTTTCTAGAAACAAGCAGAAAGAGACATTTAAATCACTTGAATTCATTAATTATTATAATGAACAGAATTAACCACATCCACTGTTTCCACAGCTACAGCTGTAATTTCCGCATCATGAATGAACACACCCGAAAGATTCAGATACCTTTCGAAATCTCTCCGTTCTCACTGAGTCCTCCACACAGAGACAGAGTGACATCAGGCAGATCACTGGCAGAGTCAGACAGACACTCAGTGCCACTGTCGGCCGCAGCACTGCCCACAGACTGTGGGGACTGAGAGCCTGAGTGCATCCCAGAATCCATCCAGTGCTTGGACCCGGAGTCTGAATCACTGTGAATACACATAACACATCAAGGTCACCTGACACCTGATAAACTTGTTATGAACTACTCCAAGTACCGTAATCTAATCTTAAAAGCAATATACTGTAGGTCAGATGTGTGATTCGCTTTCTACCTCTTAGGAAAGTAGCGAGCAGCAACATCAGGCTCCAGAACATTCAGGTCATCCAGGTAGATGTCCTCTGGGCCCTGGTGCTGACTTCTTTTTGGGACACCTGAAAAAATTTGTGGTCAGCATTTTAGGTTAAAATCAGTAATCAGAACAGCAAGCTCTAAAGTGCTAAAACAAGCCCTCTGAACCGAGGAGGCATTATCTTGATAGAACTACATTAGATTGATTTAGGTACACATTTTTTATTTCTAGAACACATTGAATTAGGCTTGTTAAACATGAATCAGCCACAACTTTATTTTAACTTTATCTACTCCCACACTTCCACTTTCAAATAAAGATAACAGTTTAATCAGATAAAATCAGTTTATGGGCAGAATTTCCTTGAAAGTATGAAAGGGAGTGGTGCTAAACAGGCCCACCTTTCTTCTTGGAGGGTGAGTCAGTCTTGGGGCCAACATCTCCCATGTCTGCACCTATATGAGCAGCAGGGGCAGCAACGGGAGCAGCAGGGAGGATGGATGAAGGAGTGGAGGTCAACATTCCACTAGGTACTGTCTCCAATTCCAACTCAGTGGGAGTTTTGGGGGTCACAGGGGTGCGGGGTTCAGGCTTGACTATGGTACAGCCAGGAGCCCCTAAGGCCCGTTCTCTTTCATCCGTCCCCATAGCCTCTGAGCTGAGGATGACTCTGAAGTGAGTGTTCTCTGAAGGCATTATGGTCACAGTCTTCGGCAGCTCCATCTTTTCTTTCTTAGAAACCTGGGAATCACATTTTTGAGAGTGGCGATGTGCAGAGATTTATTCATGACCTGTTAACTCAAAATCATAGCATAAAGCAGAAAATATTTTGCATGCTATATTCACCTATTACTTTGCCTAGGCAGAATTTGCAGATTTAAAAAAAATTATTTTCTTTAAAAATGGGGGGACGGATTTTCCAGCAGAAAGGATTTAAATATGAAATTTGTTATTTATTAAACAAACAAACAAACATCTAGAACACTATGAAGCATAGCCATTCAAATTATATGGAAATCTGCAGTACTTTCATGTGAATGATATACAATTAAATAACATGAATTTCAAAGAAAATATTTTTTTTTGTAAAACTTGTAATTTACCCTGGTAGATTCTGGAAACCCTCCCCATGTCCACTGCATGTGTGACTCCATTTTGAGCAGGCTCTCTGAGGGCCGAACGACTAATTCAGAGTCACTCTTGGGAGAAAAGGCCTCTGACATGGCATGACTGCTCAAAATATAATAACAAACATCAACTCACATAAACTGGTAAAAACAAAAGGGAAAGTGAAAGTGTAAAAAAAAAAAAAAAAAAAAAAGGAGACTAAAGTCTAAAAACATATTTTGGGCAGTCCTCCAATGTTATAAGTAACAACATATTTTCTGGTGTGTGCAATATAACAAACCTGTTTGATGGAGACCAGTCTCCATCAGAGTAAGGGTAGTTGTCTAAAGAATGACGAACTATTGGTATCCTGGGTTCAACTTCTCGAACTGTATTGATTGAAGATGATCTGAAAGAAAGATTTCCTTTAATCACAGATGTCCACAACATCAGATATTAGTAGGTCTGGTGCATCTGTGATTTGGTTACCTGGTGTTGGAAGCAGCATCCTCATCAGAACTCAGTTCCATCTCAAATATGTCTTCTGTTGAAGGGGTAGAGCTGATGACGACAGGTGGGGTCAGCTCCTCTCGCCGTGGGTCACCTTTATGCTTCTTCCTCCTTTTCTTCTTCTTCTTGGCTCCCCCTGTGCTGGCAACAGGGGGATCAGGAGGGTCCTCGGGGTCCAGTGGATCGTCATCCAGGTTCTGACTTGGCCTGTGATCGCTTCCGATCCAAAACAGGTGACTCTCAGTGGGGATGGGGGAAGTGGCCAGGTGAGCTGGTACAATCTCCTAGAAAAAAATTAGGACACCATTAGAATGGCAGATAAACAGACTTTGCAATGCAAATGTTTTTCAAAACAAAATGCCATTTTCATTCTAAATTATGAAGATTTTCGGTGCAGTGATTAGTATGAGAGACAGCACCTGTGAACTACGGGACTTACATTCTGCTCCTCAGTTTCCTGCACAAAGAAGGCTTCTCCATTATCTCCCAGTTTCATGTGAAGATCCACAGGCTCCCCGTTGATCTCTATGTCAATCTGAAGGAAGTGCAGAGGATTCTTTTACAACAATCTTAATATGGAAGCCATCAAAAGATGTAGCCTCAAACTTTCAATAAGTTATATCTTATAACTTTAGACCTGTGCTTTTCTAATTGTCTGACACCTTGATTCTAAATCAGATGTCTGACCTTTGAAATGTTCATTTATATTTTTATTAAAAAAAAATCTATGTACGCCATGTGTTGTAGATGACCTTAAAGAGCCAATATCCGTTGACATTTACACTGTGATTCCATTCTCAACTCATGACTTTTCACTCTCCCACAAGTGCACATCCAAACTTGGACAAACAGAATGTTTACTCTCCTTAGTGTCCACCCATGCAGTTTTAATCGTTTGCTCACAGGAGACACAATACCCATGGAGGAGGATCTTGCCAGTAGCCACCAAACACAATTAGTGAATATGTGCCACTCTGAGCCAGCTGACCTGCAAAGATGATCACATCACACACCTGATACTGCGACCCAGCACAACGGCAGCCTGACATTTAGCTGTTTGAGTCTCAGATGACATCTAGAGAAACATTATCCTTCAGACAGACAATTTACAATTTATTCCCCTGTGTCCTGTTTTTTTCTGTTTTCTCAGAAAACATGCACTTCGCACGTCTCCTCTCATACCAACTTGTTTTGTCTATTTGGAGGCATCTGAGCCTCAGTATCAGGGTTGCTGGGTGATTTATGTAACCAGCAACTCTGTTGGGTGCAGAGTAACGGGTCAAAATATTAATGTCAGTATAAATTATGACCCCGAGTAAATCTCGAACAGAGAGCTCTCTTACTTGTGTGCTTATGGACAAAACAATCTGGATTTAATTTCACAGCATAGGGAGAAGACTGGGACGGATGTTGCTGTGACTCTTAATTTACTGTTTTGTATCAGCAATATAGTTTATTTAGTTAAACAACACAGGTCTATTTCATAATGGTGGTAAGAGAGCGAGGTCAGCTGTCTTTTATCTGCACTGTGGGCAAATGCGCTACACCACAGTCTCTGACAGAAACTCCAGTAGGAAACTGGGATTAAAAATGGCAAAACGGAGTTAGAAATACCTTTCAAAGGAAGTGAATCTCTCCAATCACAGAGGCAACCTTGACTAAACTCTTCACTCCTCTGCTTCAATTTCCTATCTCTTTTTAGTCATAGAAACCTGTTGCCATAGCGACCACTTCTTTCTAAACCTCTTCACACATCCTGTAGATGGTGAGAAATGTTCCATCCCCCATCTACTGCCGTTGCTCATGCACACTGTTAAATGTTTTATGCTAAACACTAACACATTCTGTCTGTGTTGTGTACTATAGATTATTGGAAACATCAGAAAGGCTTCAATATGACCAGAATGCTTTCAAATATGTTATTTATTGCCTACAATCTTGTTATTTATTGCTGGAGATAAACACTTAGAATAGAATGCACAAATGAAAAATTCTCACTGATTAAGTCTACAGCCCATTTCCTCAACAACTACAACATTTCACTGGGTTTAAATGAGAACAATTGTACACACTGCTTCCGCTCTCACAAGACAATAAATCTTTCCATTCAAGCATTGATTTAGCTTGTTCTGTTAACGCTCACAGAGCCTATAACACATGGAAAACTGTCTGTTTATATGCAGTACCCTCCGCAGGAATCTTGTCATGAACATGCCAGCACAGAAACATGTTTATAGAGCTGGAACAAAGACAGTATTTTCAAATGAGCCATCAGAGACAGGCACAGATGAAGGTATATTTGAAGAAATCAGAATCATGAAGACTTTTGGCAGATTAAAGCTGATCTTCCTTTATTGTCTTCCACAATAGTGAGTAATACTATCATAATAGATTCCAGGCTGGAAAGCAGAAAAGCAAATAATGTCGAAAGCTCAGATCAATTATATTGACAGCGACTTGTCTATGGATTTTTCTTTTTTCTTTGTTATGTAAAGTTTCCAGAAACTCAGTTGCTTGAGAAAAAAACAATATGCTTTGGACTTGTTTTATGACCATGACCCCACAATTATTTTATTTATTTTTAAAAACATCCTACAGTACTTGCACTGCAGTACTTACCACTTTCTCTTTGGAGCGCAGCACACCCAGTTTGCCGAAGCGCACATGGAAAGGGGAGCACTGGTAGGTGCCGTCCTTCTGGCGGACCACCACTACATCGATGCAGCCTGAGAGCGTGGCCTGGTTAATGCCCTTATACAGCTCCTTCATGGTCACCAGCACCTGACCTGCCAACTGCCCCACGTAATTCATGGTGCCCGCCTAAAAAAGAGGAACAGAAAGCAAAAGACATTTAACCACAAGACAACAAACAACAAACACTGCAAAACAAGAACTACTCTTTCTTTTTGTAAATCTTTTCCAATACTGTATTTGTACATGGCATATGTTGCATAATCACCCCTTTACTCATGTTAAAAGTGAAAGTCTCAGCTCTTTTTGGCTGCCTGCCTTTTTAAAACTGTTATCAGCAGACCTGCAGGCGGCTTAATGCTGTTTCATGAGTGGTCGTCTGAATGTGCTCCGACACCACAGTAAAAAAGGTGAACATAAAGAACAAACTTATTACAAACAACTGTGTATTAAAGGGATATTTCACACAAAAATGAAAATTCTGTCAGTATTTACTCACCCTCATGTTGTTCCAACCCCAAGACCTTCGTTCATTTTCGGAACACGAATTAAGATATTTTTGATGAAATCTGAGAGCTGGATCACTCCTCCATACTCCTCCATAGGCTTCAAAAGGATTGAAACTTGCCAGCCTCGAAAAGTTATTAAAGACATCGTTAAAATAGTCCAAGTGACTACAGTGGCTCAATCTTAAGTTTATCAAGCGGCGAGAATACTTTTTGTGCGCAAAAAAACAAACAAAAATAACAACTTTATTTCAACTATTCATTTCCTTCTCTGTTGACCTCTAGTCAGTTAACTTAGTGTAATAGCGTAGAGCTACGTCACACGTAGGCTCACTATTGGCCGACGCTGGTCATGTGGGTGATGCATGTGACATACAACAACAGAAGCTCTACGCTTTTACACTAGTGAACTGACTCGAGGCCCACAGAGAAGGAAATTAATAGTTGAAATAAAGTCGTTATTTTTGTTTTTTTGCGCACAAAAACTATTCTCGTCGCTTGATAAACTTAAGATTGAGCCACTGTAGTCACTTGGACTATTTTAACGATGTCTGTAATAACTTTTCGAGGCCTGCGAGTTCAATCCCTCAAGAAGCCTATGGAGGAGTATGGAGGAGTGATCCAGCTCTCAGATTTCATCAAAAATATCTTAATTCGTGTTCAGAAGATGAACGAAGGTCTTACGAGGTTGGAACAACATGAGGTTGAGTAAATACTGACAGAATTTTAATTTTTGGGTGAACTAACCCTTTAAGGACACAGGATGAGCTAAGAAAATTGAATTTTTCTGACATAATCTGAATGTAAATATCAAAGTACATACTTCCAGTACCCGTTTAACGAGTATAAAAGACCTGGTCTGGATCTGACTAGCATATTTATCTATGACAATGATTTAACTGTAAATAAAACTATTTTAAATTATATAAAAAAAAATCATGTCTAAATTTAAGGTTAATGCCTAGGGTACGAGCCGACACGCTAAATTAATTCCCAGTAGATTGTGTTAGTTAAGTTCACAGAAACACTATTTCTGGAATGTATTATTATGCTAATGACGATGAGTGATTCTGATTTAACAACATGACTCATTTTAGTTGTTATGAGGTCTAACGATGTGAAAATAGGCTAGTTTTTTTCTTTTTTAAACATCAGATCAAGGAAATCACAAGATTAAATACTATCACAGCTTGTATAAATGCCTGGGGAGTTAGTGAAAGGCAAATAACTAAAGTAGAGCATTCTCTCTAACCATAGGGGCAGCCAGAAAGGTCTGAACAGACTTTGCACCCATGGCTAACCTACTTTTTCTTTGGCACAACAGACAGTCACTATTAACATAAACCATTTAAAGCAGGTTTCTGCACACATGCCGTTGCCTTTAAGGGGAGAAAGAAAAGGGATGTGCAAAAAGCTGAGCACAGCATAAGAGTAAATAACACTTGGCTTAGTAGGAAGTGCACTTAAAGTAAAATGTATAACATGCTGCAAATTACTGTAAAAAATGTCAGTACAGAGAGTATGCTTTCAAATGGTAGACTCTAATATTTCAGAGTATGCTCAAAACAGTACCTTATGTGTTGTGTAGAGGTAGAAAAGAAGTTTCTACAAATGTTTGGGGTCAGTAAGATATTTTTATGTCTCTTATGCTCACCATAATTTATACCAATAATGATAATTATTATTATTATTAACTATTATAATAATAATTATTTATTATATATATAAACACAATACAAATAGTCATATTTTAAAATATTATTACATTTAAAATAACTATTTTAATACATTTTAAATTTTCATTTATTCTTGTGATGGAAAAGCTGAATTTAAGCAGGCATTACTCCAGCCTTCAGTGTCACATAATCCTAAAAAAAATCATAATAAATGCTAATTTTGTGCTCAAGAAATATTTCCTATTATTACTATCAATGTAAACAGTTATGCTGCTTAATATTTTTGTTGAAATAGTCACATATTTTTAGTATTCTAATGAATATAAAGTACAATTTATTTAAAATATATTTTTTTGTAGTATTGTAAATGTATTTACTGTCACTTTTAATTAATATAATACATCCTTGCTGAATAAAAGTAATAATATTATTGCCCCAAATATTTAAATGGTAGTGAAAACATTTGTTGAAAAGGGACATTGCTTGACAAAAACGTTTGATTCTGCAAAACAGAACAATTGACCCCAGTCTCACAATGTATTTGCAGGGCAATTTATAGAGCACACTGTGAGCATGGATCATAGCTGTGATACTCATATCAGCTATCTCCAGTCTCCACATATCCAAATATCTGATTCTCCGAAAACAGCCTTAAATCAACTGAACAGAACAGAACAACAAACATTTGTCACCCATGGTCAAGTTGAGTCTTTACGTACAGTGAAACGTTAGGTGCAAAACTTCTGTCAATTAAAACTTTGAATTGCTCCAACACACAATACGACACTGAACTGGACATAGTTCAAACAACTATTAAAAGATCATTATGTAGTAGCAATATCTTTTTATGACTATACTTTTTGAAATATTTCATATCCTAAACATAACAAGCTCATAATGTAAGCCCAGAAGTTTTTGAAGGCTGTGAATGTTTTAGAATTTAAGCAAATAAAAGACTGAAAGTCTCACACAACACAATTAATTTCATTCAATAATTTTATTGTCAAAAACGGTAACTACTCTAGCGACATTATTTGTAAAATCCATTCGGATGCAATCTTCAGGCACTGGCAAATAGCATTACGCTAAAAACAAACATAAATCTTAGACCAAATTAATTAGCTGGAAATCAAAAACTCCACTTATTCCAAAAGATTTGAGATTATCTTTTTTTCCCCCTCCGGTTTTATCTTCAAAACTTAAACAGAAATATCAGATAAAAATATAGGTGTGTCAATCTATTATTGCATAAACTGTTTACTTCACCTGATAAAAATAAAAGAAAGAAAAAAAAACATTTTAAGGCAATTACATGACATAAAACACTGTCATGTCATTAGGCATAATCAGTGCATGATAAATGATAAATGATCAGATAATTAAAGCTTAGCAGGAGTCTTTACTCTACACCCAGCCAGTTATTAATGATGTCTCATTTGCATTTCTCACTCACCCATGATGCCCTAAGGGATGAAGACTCATCTTGCTCACTGTTGTCCTCAGTGAAGCTGCCAGAGAGGTCTGCTTTTGCCCTAGGATGGAGTCTTTTCATCACCGTTTACCTCAAGAGTTTCCTCCCTTACAAAGAATCCATTTACCTCTGTCACCCTAAACACTATGACCGTTGGCCCACTTACCTGGTTTGAATGACTGAACTTCTAGGATCTTCACATAAACTACTATAACCTTTCTGACAGTCCATACACTTGAATAACAGAAGCTGTATTTTAGTTTCGTCAAATCACGTCATATTAGAGAAGGCCTGAGAAATCAACCAATTAGGTACAAGAACTTACTCTCTCTAGCCAATGAGGTGAGAGTAAGGGGTCAGCAGTTCTGCAACAGATAAGACTTGTTTCCGGCGAGGGGGCCGGTGGGGCTGACCGCTGATAAGGGCCTTGAAAAAGGGAGCTGGAGGAAAACAGTAGTTGTATTGCACCCGTCTGTGAAATCACATGAGGAAAACTTCCTCCATGCTGATTCTGACAAACATTCGACTTACTTTAGTTAATGATTCAACTCAAAATATCTTCTATAGCGGCATGGGAGCTCACAGAGAACAGTCATGAAACTGATCTCTAAAGTCTAAACTAGGACTGCACTGATATTAAAATTTAGCTCGATACTTTTCATGTTATGGCTAACAATCAATTAAATGGAAAATATTATAAATATCAATTTTGTCAAAAGTAAATAAACAAAATAAAAATAAAATCCATTGTTTTATTTGCTACAACCAAACTTATTCATCAGAACATAAAAATGTACAGTATCAAGATGGATAACTTAATTTTGAGATCTACTTAAAATAAAGTCATTATTAATAGAGAAGAGACCTCTGGGGGCTAGTTAGTCTTTAAAAATCTCTGGTTAGAAAATAGTTATAGGTTTGTATATAACACTAATGGATTTCTGCAAGTGTGGTCTGAAATGGAGTTGGGTAAACATACAGTAAATGATAATAATATTTGTAGCCTTAAGATTAACACAGAATGTAATAAGATTTAGCCTACAATACTGCATCAAAACTAAAAGGCATGATGAATAATTCATATTAAAAAAATAAAGAATAATCTATATAGTCTTAAACTACACATCCATGTGAAATGCAAAAACATGGATAAAGGAACAATTTCTTTAATAAAAAAAGAAAAGTTTATTACACATATTATAGTAAGATTTCAGCTGAGTAAACAAGTAATTAAAATCTAAAAACCAATAATCGATCAATAGCCAATGTGATGCAAATATATATTACATCCTGAATATTCTCAATTGATTTACAATTTAGTCAAATAAAGCAATCTAACCTAAGATGTCCAAAGGTTTGTATGTTCACCTGCTCTGTTTAACTGACAAACAATACCTAGACTGGAAGCAAATTGTTCTGTGTACCTGTGGTCTCCAGGAACGCCTCTAATTACAGAGTATTTGTTAGGTACATGTTACTGTATCAGTCCTGCTGTTCATTAGGGAAATATCAGGTATAGTACGAAATGTCTGTTATTTGCCATGACAGGCCAAGTAAGCAAAGGCTGCTGACCTTTAAGGATGCAGTGCTATTGCACAGACACATCTGGTTGTACACAAAAACACAATAACAGTTATTCTTTAGCTAGACTCTCTGCTATTCTATATACTCCCTGTTATTCTTATATACTCTCTTCACACTATGAAGCAAAGTGATCTCCACAATAAACAAGCAAACAAAAACTTGCAAGAACTTAAGGCTATTGGGTGGGGATATCAAAATTATTACTGTGCTGTGCTGCTGACACAAATGTTGTTAAGACGTGACCAGTGGAAAAGAATTAAAAAGTCATTTAACAAAATCACAATAATTGTATCACCCCTGTGATGGTCAAATGATGTAGGAGGAGTCATTTTGATGGAGCATTTACTAAATGGCACCTAACTTTTAAATTCAACCACCTGCTTTGCTTTACATTTTTAGTGCTTTGCTGTGTCAAGAGATGTGGGGCCCGGCATGGAGTCGTTCTTGCATAACATAAAAAGGTGATTCGGTTCAAGTTCAGTTACAAAGGGCAATCAAGTCAGCTGAAATATACTGTCTTATGCATTCTTTCTTGGTGTAAAAGAGTTATAAAGCCAATATAATTTGAAATGTCAAAATATACACTATAACACAATCAGTTACTCAATTTTTTACACACCCTTAAATAAAGGTTTCATTTTCAATTCTATGACATTCAGTAGTAAACAACATGACTTGGTATCAAGCATATGGTACCAAGGTATCAATATGAGAACAGCAGTCATACTAAGATATTGTCAATGGTTATACTACATGGGCTATCTCTAAGCTATAAAGGGTAACCTAATATGGATGCAGAGAAAAGTTAACATGGTGTCATGCATTTAAAGTCTCACTAATACCTAGTTAAAATCAAAAGTGTTTTGCTCGCAGTTGTAAACAAGTTCAGACAAGTTTGCCTGTTCAGCTGTTTTTATCAGCCCTAATGCTCACTAATACTAACAGTATGAACCTGTCATTGGTTAACAGCCCTCATTGTTTAGCAGCAGTTATTATAGCAAAACAGTTTTGTAATCGTTCTTATTGAGAAGTCTAAAAATCGCATTCACTTACACACTTAATGCTCAGTGTGCAAAATTCCAGTTGGCCAATGCAAATGACATAATGCTGTTGTTCAGTGAAGTTGTCGTATTTTGCATATAACTCAGCATATAAGTGACATTTTATCTCAAAATGTAGCCTTAACCAATTCTAAATAAATAATGAATAAATATATTACATAAATAAAATAAAGACATGTCTTGTTTGGTTTTAACGAGATATTCGGTTACAGAGAATGTTTCTGTCACAGCATCAGCATTCTGGTTAGCTCGACTAGCCAACCAGCTAAACTGACATTTAACGTTACATCTCTATACAGTCAAATTACAACATGTTTATGTCATTAAAATACATGTTGTATAAGTTTATATGGTATATTTGACCAAAATGGTTAATTCAGAAATGGCCTCGTGTAATGTTTACCTTTCAGTTGCTGTTGTTCTTTCGAAATTGGACGTTATGTCGCCGTCTGCTTGTCCGCTGCTCTCTCGCGCTGACGTTATTCATTCATTTCTGAACGAGCACGGCTGACGGCACCGAATATTTACACCTCTCAGCGCCGAACGGATCCCTCCTGTTTTTCTCGTTTATCATAACAGTGGGCAGTTTTTCAGAGGGTCACATCAATGATACGACCACCGCGAACCGGTCAGAGAGCAGCTCACACAGCGGCGGCGGGTGGCCGTGACGTGACGCGACGCAGCACGCAGACACTTCAAAAAGAGGCCTCTCACGTGACTCACCAAAGCAGAATTCCCCCGTGCGCAGTCTAGAACTCAGTCTAGAACTGACGAGATAACCACCACAACCATTTCCTTTTAGGAGTTTGTTTGTGATTGTTTTGTTCAGTTACTATTAAGCAAACAACCGGTTTAATTTACGAATCCTAAATGACGTGCTCATATTCATGCACTTGAAGCATATGTTTAGGGCTGTTCCAGGGCACTCCAGGTTGGGCAGGTTTTCTAGACAAACACATTTTCTGCATTGCAACGGGTTCATGTTATTGCATAGCACTGACTAATGGTTTTATGATTAAGATCTTTGTCAGCTGAAATGAGCACAAAACAACAAAAGCCTCTTAACAATAGCTGTGCCAATGATATCTGAAAGACAACACAGATTAAACTACCTTGCAACAGTGCCAACTTAATTTACTAGGTCTATGTTTACATAAAGCCACAATATGCATTAAGCAAGATTAAGCAGACATATAACAAATCATATAACCAAAAATTAGATTATTTATCCAGAATTTTTTTAAGAGAGAAAGAATTTGCTAAAATTACATTGGTTTAGCAACCTTTAACATTCTGTCTACTTTTAAATGTAAAATTTTAGGCCATTTTTTAACATGATACACTGTCAAAAAACAGTAAATTCACACTGGAAACTACACCAATTTTAATTAAAATGAGATGACAGTTGAGATACACACTAATTTTGCACTACATTCCAGTTTATGCTTAGAAATAAAGCAACATCCAAAGCTTTTTAATTCAAAACGTATTTTAAATGTTCATATTGTCTTTATTACCTGCAACAGGTGCATTGCGATTATATAAAGCAATGAGATACATATATCTTCAGTTGCTAAATGGGCTTTGAACACCTAAAATTGTTAACCCAGGATTAATAAATGGCCGCATTTTATAAGGTTTATACATTAGAAATTCAGACTGCATACCTTTGGTACTACAATTTGAGGTTAACACCTCAATATGTTAATTTTTCCACATGATTTAATAGATTAGCCTAGGTTAGCAATTCACATGGTACACGTTTGAAATTGGCACCACAAATTGGGGTTGACACTTCTGAAGCAGGGCTTCATAACCTTACTAACCTCCTTACAAATGTGAAACATTGCTTAACCCAGTAGAGTAGAGTTAACCCTGGGTTAAAAAAGATGTTAACCCAGGGTTAAGCGTAGTGTGGAAAAACCCAGAAGTAAATCCAGGCATAACTGGCCCACATCATTTGGCCCAATTCCTTCAGTTTTTTAACCACAAACAAGTTTATTTAAAGTAAAAACCATATCATATTGCACTGTGGGTGTGCATGTTTTGAATTAAAATGCTTTGGAAGGTTAACTAGTCATTTTTTATAACCCTCTCTCCCTCTGTGCGTCTTTACTACTTCTTCTCCGCTTCATCATCTGGCAGGTAGACACTGACAGTAAATGCTCCTGCCTCTGTGCCGTACTTGTTCTTCACCAGCAGGGCATATTTCCCAGAGTCGGTTGTGGTAACAGCAGAGATGGTGATGCTGGCAAACTTGCCATGTTCAAACTTCAGTGTGTAGTGCTCATCACACACCAGTGGTTTTTCGTTCTTCATCCAGCTGACCTCGGGAACAGGATCACCCCACACGTTGCCAGTGAGGTTGAGGGACTGAAAAGGGCGAGGAGGGATAAAATGTTAGGCCACACTATCAATAAACTCATTAAGAAATGTGATGCACATGATTGATTGTATTACCTTGCCCTCCTGAATGGTGACTACATCGGGCAGGCCTCCTACCACACGTGCACGGTCTATAGATACACAAATCATTTAATAAACTGCAGATTCAAGAAAATTTTTGAAATATTTTGTTTTCATGATGAAGTAAATCGATATTTGTTCTCTCTAAAGAAATGAACTGCAATCCTAGCTGTCTGAAATATTTATTTAGGTATATTTATTAAGCCTATTAAACAGAATAATAATTCTGCAAGTGAAATGTTAGATTGGATTGCTTGTATAGCGTGCTTTGGTATCTGTACACAAAGACAATCACTTACTTCTCTCTGCTATGGCCGCCGCCCTGAGGAAGGAAAGAGATAAACACACAGTTATTTAGGTCTTTAAATAGATAGTGTCAGTGACTGCAAAGGTAAACGAGCTTCTCACACTTTTCAATATCAGGAAATGCTTCACTGCAAGCCTACTGTAGTGCACTCATGGGTGGTCTATTTTAGTATTGTTGTGACGACTTATGCAAGAAGGTCTTGACCATAGAAAAAGAAAAAGATAACACATCCTTGTCACATTTATAGAATATGATGGTTTAGTTTAAACTTACTTCAGTCTCTTGAATTCTTCAAATGCTTCCTCCCATACTATGCAGTGGAATGACAGGAAAAAATTATATAAAAGAGAGTACCAGAGTATGTTAAAAAAATAAAAAATGTATATATATGTATACACATTATAATAAAATAAATATAATAAATTACAGTAAACTTAAAAGTTGGCTACCCTAGTGAAAAAAACCTGTACCAAAATGTATTTAAAATACATTATTTCATACTAAGTATACTACAAATCCATTAACATATTATTTTAATGACATTTTGCTTGAGACTTACTGATATAAATATTATAATTAAACTTTATTTGGAGCACTTCTTTAATCCACAATGCACCTTTCTTAATATTAAGCCTAACATTTGTTTTAATATCACTATTATTAAGGATAGTATGATCTCTGTATAATATCAGTCTGCAAGATATTTAAAGTGTACTTAAAGTATACTTCCAAGAGTTCCACTTTAGCACAATCAAATATACTTAAGTATATCTTTAGTTGGACCTCAGCCCTATTTCCGGATAACAAAAGTGCATAAAGTACAAAATTAGTTCCAATTTAGCAGACTTTAAGTATACCAATTTAGAGTATACTAAAAGTACAATTGCAGGGTATTTATATGAAGTACATAGATGTGTAAATGTATTTGTAGTATACTTAGCATAAAATAAATGTATTTCAAATACATTTTAATTTTTCACTAGGGTACATCCTCTAATGAATGCAGAAGGACTGCAAGGCCCTGTGTGTTGGAACACCTGAGCTCTTACCTTGTCCTGACAGGTCAAGAATTCTCTTGACGCTGCCTTGGCCATCGAAGATATCAATGGCATATTTGCCCTTATCCTTCTCGGTGGGCTCGTTAATTTTGAGCCACAGCTGTTCTCCGGTGACTCCACACTGCACTCTGTCTGAGTGGGAGATCTTTGATTCTCTGGTACAGTTAGAAACAAAGGGGAAAACATGCAAGGTCATTGCCTTAGTTTCATGTGGTGATATGGTACAGTGAGCAAACAAATTGACAAAACTTTGGACTGGATTGGTTTTTGGAAGAAATGATGTTCTTTTAAGTTTAATGTGACACTGAAGTCACATTAAAAAAAGCCCACAGAAACTGGTAGATAGAGAAGGCGGACAGTAAGCCTACTTGTGAAGCCAGCCAACACGGAGATCTTCAATATGGTGCACAACAAATGAGTAGAGAATAATTCCATGTTCAGTGCTCATAATCTTGAGCTCAGTAGAAGAGTTGGCTACAAGAACAGAGAAACAAATGCATGAAAATTACATGACATTCATTGATTCAATCCAAGTGCTTGAGAGCAAATTCGTAATTGAGAATCATGTTATTCAATAACACTGACTGGTGATAGATTGATGGCAGAACACTTACCAATAACTCTAAACACTTCGTTCAGCACTGCTTGATAACCTGTGGGGAAAAAATTAATCACAAATCACATTTAAATAGTCTATTGACCGAAAAAAAATGAAATATACATTTACTGATTATGACAGACAAGATGCAAAGAATAAACAATGATATATTAAAATTGATATATTTTCTAAGGAGTTCCTAGAAGCGGAAGTTGTCATATTTGGGTAAACTTCTATAGTGGTGAATGGGAGACGACAGCAAATATAATTTTTGTATTTCCATTTGCTCTAATAGCGAAAGACAAAATCAGTTACAGACCTTCCATGACTTTCCAAAAGAGGGAAAAACTATATATATATATGTGCTGGACTAATGAAATTCTGTTTTGTGTCTGTGCTGAATTTCTTTGAATTGCAAATGAGTGAATTCCACTTCCTGTCATTCCAATTCAAATTCCAATTTAACATCCTGTGTGATATGGCCAGTTCTATGCAAATTCCATCTCATGGACTGAAAGGGAGCCAATCCTTAAATTCAGAATTTTGATCAACCCTGTTGACAAAGTAGCTCCTACCTGCATCTGTCAGGTTCAGCAAAGTTTTGTCCTTTCCTCTTTCATCCTTCAGTTTAACCTCATACACTCCAGCATCTTTCTTTGAAATCTGTTGGGGAATTGAGGGAGCAGTCAGGCATAGATATTGGACACTAGTCTTATCAATACAAATCAAAAGTTAAAACATTTTTGAACAACATTTAAATAAACAAAACAAGAAAGACCGAAAAGCCAAGCTTTTCTCCTGCGGAAGATGCTGCAGGCCAACAGAGTACGAGAGGAAAAGACAGCACCATCACAAATAACAACAAAGTGACATTGATGGCAACTTATAAATCAACGCTGCTGACTTTTGGCTTGCTTGGACCTTCTTCGGTTTCAGGTTTCTTTTTCCGTTGTGCCTTTTCACTCTTAATAACAAGCTGTGAATTAAACAAACATTGCAGTTAATGCCAGCGCCCCCTACTGGATTGGCAAGGGAGTTTGCCCCTCTTCTGCAGCATGCACTAAATCCACCACTCTCTCAGTCCATCTGAACGGGCACCTTTTTGGTAGTTGAATTCAGTCAAACTAAGATGGCTTTCAATATTTATAACCCATTAATATTGCAAAATGGAGGTCAGACTGTTACATAATGATAATTTCCATTACTTTACAAACTGCCATCTGAATCTGATTGATTTCAGGAACTGACTTCCCTTTAAGCCAAGTAAATGTATAAATGATTTTAAAAAATGAAATTAACAAATATATAAAATCAGATTTTAAAAATATTTACAAATGTACACAAATCATGTGCCTGGCATTAATTTGCGAATCACTTTCTGTGCATTTGTACATCCCAGCACGCATTTGTGGATTTTAAGTAGCTGACCAATGAACAATTGGATTCAACCGTGTGATAAACATGCAAGTTTGTGTGATAGGTAAAATCGTTTCCGTATACGTTTCCTACTTCTTCAGGGAAGCAGTTTTAATGACGGATATGCGTTGGATCTAATGATCTATACAGCATTAAAAATAGTATTTTAAACATGAAATACATGTACTATGAATCCCTTTGTTAGTAGAGAAGATATAGGTGGGTTATTTATAAACGTATGGCAGGTTGTTGCATTCCAAAGAGATCATATCATGCATTTAAAAGTGAAATGCCCAGCAGACAAGCGATATGCATTTATTTATTGGTTAAAACACTTGAACACACACATAATATTTCATATGAATCAGACTTAATAGTTTTCAAACAGTCTTTTTTATCCAAAATAAAAGCAAAGCTCTATTTTTCAGCATTGCAAGATTTTTATTTGCATTATCCATTCACAAAACCCCAGTACAGCTGCAGTGATGCAGAGGCTCGTACTGTTAAATCACCGATGGTCATTTGGGCTCATATTTGGAATTATACATGATATTATGTCCTATATTTTTCACCACAATTGTGCTTTTAAAGGCAAAATCAGCCGTTGTGCCATGTCTTACATCATGTCTACCCTGTATGAGGCTGTATTAAACTGGAGGCGTCAAAGCAAATGTGCAAATCATTTGTGTAGTCCTTCAGAAGTAGAACAGGCATCTGTTTACTGTCGGTGAATCATCATGTCGCACTGCACTGCGTCGCGTCCAGTGTAGACAGTATTATTATTTAATATAATTTATACTATTTGCTTTTGGCGCACTGTATTGTGCCGCTTGTGTCTGGTGTTGCTGATCATGATGCTCGGGATCTGTGAATGATCATAAATTTGTGTATAATCCTGATTCCTGATTCATTGAGTTTATAAAGCCTTAAACTCTAATAATCTTTTGGAAACGGGTATTTTATCCACACAAATAGCCCTTCAGCTCAGTTTGAACAAAGCGTACAAAGAATACAGTTGCTTTCAGGGGTGCAAAATGAATCTGTTCCTGCGGCGCCGCGAGTTTAAAGGCAAATGTGATTGGTTGTAGCGAGAACATGCTATGATTGGTCAGCGCAATGTGGCTGTTATCTGATTGGCTTAAGTAGACGGTGAGTGGAGTCCACTTATTTGTGGATTTGTCTGCACGTCTTGATGTTAGAAGTGTTTAAAAATCTACAAATGCGTGCGAGGATCCAAAATTGCAATTTTTGAAAGGTTACAATGAGTAAAAAGTAACCGCAAATAGAAGTAAGGTGAAGTAAGTTATTAAATTTGGATAAAAGATTACAAAGATTTTGCACAAATTAGACCAGGACCATGTAAATACAGTAAATTTTCATTTCATGCTGATTTTAAACATTAGATATTACTTTTCATGAAGGGTTTTGACATAAAATAAAAATAACTTAAATCTCCTTAAGTCTAGGAAGAGAACAAATATTCTCCAGTACTATGCAAATATCTCATCATTTATGAATTCGTGTGTCAGAGAGGAGAGTGTTTTTAGCGGAGAAAAGTCTGTAGCATATGTACTGTATAATACTGCACGTAGCAAAAACGCATTCATTTTAAAAATCATAAGAATGTTGGAATCTCAGCTCAAAAACAGCCCCATAATAGTCTGACCTTGCCAATGTCAAAGGTCAACACGTCATCAGATTTTCCGATCTTCTTAGCATCCTCATCATCCTCTTCAATTTCAATTCCATCCTTAAACCAGGCAGTCTCAGTGGCAGGTTTGATGTTTCCAACCTGTAGCATGAGAAAGATGGAAAAAGGGGGATTTTAACTCTTCTTTAAATCTTTTCAACCCGAAGCAGTGACAGGCGGTTACATGTAACTACCTTTGAATCCTAGAGCCTTACCTTGCATTTCAGATGCACATCACATTCTGGGGTGACCTCGAAACTAAGATACTCAACGAAGTGAGGACCTGTGTGTGGGAGAATATTCTTAGACATCTCTTCAAAAATTAAAATGTGATTTAATACAAAAAAAGACAGTGTAAGGACAGCGTACCTTGTCTTCTGACCCACTCTGCTCTCTCAAACTCAGATTTCTTCTGAAGCTCAGCAAACTCTGTAAAACAGCAGAACACAGCCTATTTTGAGTGTCAAATACTGTTTAGAGGCCATTCATAAGCATTTCCCAGAGCTAGAACAACACATTTGCTGTTACCCCACCTGTCTAGTTCATTTGTATTTGGAGCTGTAAATGGTACTCTTCTGCCCCCTAAAGGACATACTCAAATAAAGCTCTATTAGGTTGGTGTTCTAGTGAGATTGGTTCATGCTAGGATTGCAGCAAAATTATATTTGATCAGGTAATGACCACAAATATATGGTGGGGGCAAAATATGGGATTCAAAATCTATTTAATTAATTAAATTAATAATTTAATTTAAAATAAAAACAGAGAAAAGTCATGATGTGAAATTAATAAAAAAAATCTGTTTGTATGACTGTCACAAATTTTTCACTTAAGTTGTTATATAATAAAATATGTATTTTAATTATTATTATTAGTAGTAATATTAGTAGTAGTTTTATGAGATTTAAGAGATTTATGAAATGGAAGCATTTGGTCTCAGACATTTGCCTATAGTGTTTTCTTTTTATTAGTTTGACTTTGTACAATTATGCTATAGGCAAAAAAAACAACAACTACAAATAAAGACATGGCCTCACCTTCTCCGATAAGCACTAAGCTGGTGCGACCAGTTGCTTTGCCATCAACAAGGTTGAATGTAAAGGTTCCTTCATCAGTAACCTCCAGTGAGTCCATGAACATCTCAATGATGCCAGTGGTCTTGTTAAAGTTCACTGTGTACTTCTGAAGAGTTTGACAAACAAAACATGATCATGTATGCTGTACAAGACTGTTTGACAAATAATGTCTGTAAAGTCCATTTGAGCTAAAATGTTCTGATATCTCGTACCTTTCCTTCATGGACGATATTATCATTGAAGACATACTCCACTTGGCAGTTAGAAGTGAACTTGGCAACTTCGGCCCAGAAGCGCACACGGCCCTTCTCCTGCAGCTCAATGGCCATTTCACTTTTGAAGGGAATTACTGAAGAAAATTGCACACAAATAACTTATAACAATCTACTGAGTGGTAAATTATATTAAGTAAGCATACTGTAATATACACAGTATATTATATAAAATATACACAAGATATATATAATATATACAAATCTGCAGTTGGTCTACTACTAGGTAAACCACTTACTGGGGAACTGGTGGTCACGGCTGATATCCAACAAGCGCTTAAGTCCTACAAAAAGTAAACAACATTTCATATAATCAAGCTTATGTTATGTCCGTTTCCTACTGGACCCTAAGAGATAATCACTGAAGTGAATTATTTGTTGTGTGGAATCATTTGTTTATTGTTTATGGAATAGAAATCTGCAGCTGTTGTACACTCCAGCTGACGCTAAGTAGTAGTGATCTCCTTATGTTCCCTTCTTAAGCATGAGCATCACTCAAAGAAATATAATGGGATGGAATATCACCAGCTGCGATTGTGTATTAAAGGAAAGTGACTCACCTTCCTCAGTGAGCGTGTAGCTGGCAGAGACACCGTCGGTGTTGGTCACCACACAGGAGTAAATGCCCAAGTCATCCAATGACGGGTCATTAAAGATGGCTCTGGACCTACATAAAGGAAAATTAATTTATCTGTCAAGAATAATGCATATAGAAATTACTCGCAGATATAGTTAACCCCAATATTCTGTATATTGGTGTATTTGGTATTTATTATTTCAATACCTAAACATAAAAAACAGTCCATCTCAACAAAACATGATAAGTTAATAAAACTTTGCATGACTATTTTAGACAGTTCAGAAGTCGACATACTTGCCCCCAGCAGTCTGAATAGTAAGACGAGACGTGTCAGTGAAGGCCTCGTAGTTTTTAGACCACACAAACTGGGAGTCTTCTTTAAGATCGGAGCACTCAAAGATCATAGAGATCACACCATTGTCATCCACATCCACCACAATCTCATTGGTGCCTGTGTAAACATGTGTAAAGAAATTAGAAGGGCAGGTGGAGAGAGACAGATGTTTTCCTCTATGACACAGCTGTATCCCTGTCCTTGAATAAAATCTCACCAGGGCGGGTCTCAGCCAAAATTGCATCAGTTGGCTTTGATGGTCCTCCAACACCTGCCAGATTCTTAGCATGGACACGCAGCCTGTATGAAACACCCTCTTGGAGACCAGATAACTTTATTAAACAGAGAAAACTATTATGAGTGAAAAGCCCTCTGACATTTTGTTCTTTTGAATAGTAACTAAATGTCTTGACACACAAAAAAAGAAGACACATAACAAAAACATAATTAAAAACAAAAGGCAGTTCCGAGAAATTTCCTAGCAATTACGCCATGAGAACAGCTCTGTCTCCACAAAAATAAGCTGCATAAAACAAAATTTAATAAAGTTTGAGAACCAACCCAGTCGCTTTAAGAAATAACTCATTTAATACCTGCATGTAAGTATGTTTTGTGGATCTCTCTTGGAAACATCTCCATTTGCCATTCTCTTCCTTATAGTCCACATAATATCCAGTCACAGGACTGCGGCCATTGAATGTTGGCAGTTCCCACAGTAGCACCATGGAGTCTTTACGCACCTCCTGGACACGGAGCCCACGAGGAGGGCCTGTTTGTTGAAAAGTAAAATGCACACAAAGAAACACCTGTCACTTCAGGTAAAATGGACAAATAAACCTGATCATGTAATTACTGTTGACTAAATTTAGGGTGCGTCTCAATCAATTCCCTAGCTTCATAGATCATGAACCAGTGTATCGTGTACATGAATTCAGGCACTGGTAAGGACAGTAAGGACCCTGGCTCACTACACATTGTGACACTGATTACTCTATTTCCGGCAACACATTATACAACATCACTACTGGTATTTATGAACAACAGCATAACTGATATCTTTATTATATTATTATTTGTTATGTTTTTTAAAGTACATTATAATAAATACTTTGCTTGTTACATATACATGCAACATAATAACTGTTGAGCAAATTTGTCTACCATCTTAAATTCTTAATAGGAAGCTCATGAAATAGGAAGCTCATTAATGAAATCTGCAAAATTATTTCTTTAGATTACATTTAAATGGCATTTTTAATAATATTAGTTTTAAATCAGCAATAAAAATACTGCACTCTACATTGCCTTAATTCTAATTCTACAGCAGTGGTTCTCAATCAGGGGCCTCAGCAAACTTCCAAGAGGGCCTCAAGATGGTTTAAAAAAAGATTTCAAACGAGAAAAAAACAAGCATTAAAAAATAAACAAAAACAAAAAATCAAGATATGGCTTATTTTGATTCACGCCCTCAACAATTGTTTGTTTGTCTTTGAAAAAAATAGTGTTCTCAGTGTCTTAAAAAACCTTGATGTATGATTTTGTATGGTTTGATTTCTAAACCTGTATAAATAACTAATATAATTTTCATTTTAAAATAAATATAATTTTTTTCTATTTTATCAGCTCCAGTAAATCGTGAAAAGAAGTCATGGGGCCTTTAATATTGTTGTGGATAATAGGAGGTATTGAGACTCAAAAGTATACTAACTCAAAAAGCCAATTTACACTCCTATAGCTCATATAACATATTGAGCATTATGATTTCTCTCAATCATTTTTCTACGAGTGGTCTGTCTTTTCCCCATTATAATCTCTAGCATTTATTGATTTAAACAAGACCGTACAGTGGTGGTCAAAATTAAAGGCCCCCCTGGTAAATCTGATCAAAAATGCCTGTAAAAAATAAATCTGCATTGTTTATCCTTTTGATCTTTCATTCAAAAAATTTGCAAAAAACGAACCTTTCATCGAAGTAAAATAATTGAAAGTGAAAGGGGAAATCACATTATAAAAATTAAGGTTTTTATGTGAAAAACGTTGGCCACAATTATTGGCAACCCTATAATTTTTAGAACCCAACAAAAAGTATATTCCCATTAATATTTACCTTTTTTTAGGAACTACGACTAGGAACATGAAATTGTCTAGCTATGACTTCTTGTTTCACAGGAGTTTAAATATGAGGAAACACAAAGGCCAAATTCCCTTAATCATCCATCACAATGAGTAAAACCAAAGAATATAGTTCTGATGTAAATCAAAAGATTGTTGAGCATTACAAAATAGAAAGTGGCTGTAAGAAAAAACCTAAAGAATTGAAAATCCCCATTTTGACCATTAGGGCAATAATTAACAAGTTACAATCAACTAAAGATGTTCCTAATCTGCCAGGAAGAGGACGTGTGTCCATATTGTCTTAATGCACGGTGAGGAGGAATGTTTGAGTGGCCAAAGACTCTCCAAGGATCACAGATGGAGAATTGCAGAGATTAGTTTAGTCTTGGGGGTCAGAAAGCTTACAAAAATATATTAAACAACCCCTACATCACCACATGTTGTTTGGGAGGGTTTCAAGAAAAATCCTCCTCGCTCCTCCAAAAACAAACTCCAGCATTTTCAGTTGTCAGACATGACTGGATCTTCAAACGGCACAGGGTTCTGTGGTCAGATAAAACTAAAAAAAAAGAACTTTTAACACGGATAAAAAGTAACCCATGCCTATGGTTAAACATACTGCTGGATCTTATATGTTGTGGGCCTATTTTTTTGCTGGAGGTTCTGTTTTTTTTTATCATATTTACCAGGGGTGCCATTAATTCTGACCACCACTGTATGTCTATAAAAGTGTCTAATATAAATTCTGACTGGTTTACCTGGAACAGCAACAGTCCATTCCTTGCACTCCAGGGGGACAGTGGGAATGGAGGCTTCACTAATACCAACTTGATTGAATGCACGCACCTGGAACTGGTAGAATTTGTTTTCCTTCAGGTCTGTCACCTAAGTCAAAGAAACAGTAGAAGAGAAAGAGGAAAAACAGTTATTCACTAGACCATCAGTGTTGGTCTTCAATCTTTAGCATCATAAGCATTGTCATCCTAAATGTTAATTTCATCAAATTTTAGAAGCAAAAATGTAAAATGTGTTGTTTTCCAAATGTGTTTTGATTTCTTAAATCCAACACTGATACCATGACCTACCTTATAAGATGTGCCAGTGACTGCCTGGAGGTTGAGTTCATGCCACTTGCTTGTGACTCCATCCTTCACTGTTCTGTAGTCCAGGTAGTAACCTCTGATGTCTGCTCCACCAGTATTAGCAGGAGCTTGCCAGCCCAGCACCATGTAGTCACGGACCCTCTCCAGAAGGGTCACATCGGTGGGAGGGCTTGGGACGGCTATAGAAGGATAAGACTTAGTTTAGCCCAACAACCTATTCAGTTTTACATCTGTTACCCCAACAAAGAACCAATCCACATTCTCTTCCCGAAAGAGCACAAGATCTGTTGTGTATCTTCATTGCAGGACATCAGCATTTCAAAGTCTGATGACATTTGAAGTTTAGCTGTTGTGTGCTCTTAAAACAAAATCATGTTACTTTATACACACATTCTGCATTTTATTTTCTTTGCACAATGCAGTCAAAATAATAACTTCACAACATTTTCATTCAAAACATTCAATTATAACAGACAAACATCGCTTGTTATCTTCACAAAATCAGTTTGTCTGTAAGCATGCCGCTCTCAATAGAAAAATGTTAGTGTAAGATTTAGAGTTTACATATTGCATTAATAAAATGAAGCTTTTTTCACATTCTCAGTATCCAACTGTAATGTGAAAAAATAGCATTTTCCAACTGTAATGTGAAAAAATTGTATTTTCTTAACTGTAATGCAAAAATAAATAAGTAAAATAAGTAAACTACAGAAATCAATTTTATTCTCTTAACTATTTAACAAAAATATAATGTATTTATTTATATTACTCTGTGTCCATTTTCATTACTGTAATACAGTAAAATACAGTTTTCACATTGTAATACAGTGTTCAATTACACTAAATGACAAATTGGGCAAAACGTGCTTAATTATTATTAAAAAATAATATAAAAGTGCACATTTTAAATATAATAAATTGTATTTTTTTCTATTTTTAAATTTATCACAGAGGATGACATTTAAAATATAATAATTGTATTTTTTTTGTATTTGTAAATTTATGACCAAGGATATTCTTTGTGAGATTCCCCCGCCTGTCCGTTACACATAATGATACACATAGATTTTTCAAAGTCTGAACAGGTTTATACTTACTGTGCTAAGGACGCAAGATGACCTTCGCTCAATTTGTTCTACTACCCAACTTGCTCATGCATGGGTTTGCATCACACACCCTGCAGTTATTCACGAAACATACAGCACAGACACACCTGCATGACAACACATAAGGCACACTGTCCGATTTTCAGTCAACATGTGTTTTACATTCTGGGAAAGTTAACGAAATACCCCTATAGTCTCTTTCACAGGGCTGCTTTGTTAATCTTAGTACCTGGATGTTTGTGTCATGCAGGATAAACTCAGGTAATGCTACTTAAAAGAGTACTGATAGCAGGGCAGGGCGTGCAGAGGCAGGACTTACTTTAATAAGATCTTCATGCAACATACATTGCAGGCTTAGTTTTGTGTTTTTTTTAGCTTGGCAATACTAATATGCAAAGTATGAGTAGCACAGCCATTATATATAACGGTGACTTCAGGATAACATTAAAGGCTAAACAAGAAGATATTCCACAAATAGAGTGAATCTGGAGGATGATTTTCTGTGGGACAAGGACAGTATTGTGCTAAGTGCTGGTACAAATCAGGGAAAGAATGAATCACATAAATTCAATGTTTTTTCCCCCCCAAAGCTACAACAATAGACAACATGATAAACATACTGAATGCATTTTAATATAAAACATTACATACATGAACAAATTTAAACATTTTAAAAAACAAACTTTTGTTATTATCAAAATTATTATTAATAGTAGTAGTAGTAATAATAATATTAATAATAATAATAATTAATATAGTGCTTTTGTTTAAATATTTCATTGTGCCTCAGAGCTAAATTATAATGTGAAATAAAACAATTTGAATGGCTTTTCAATGTAAACATCAAAACTAAGTTTGTAAATTATATGCCATGCAACTTTGTACCCTGCTCAGTCTCTATATCCACCAAGGGGTACTTGGCCAGTTACTGGCACCAGCAATACTCACCAATGCTCGCTTGCACAATGCAGGCCTCAGATTCTGCGGTGCTTTCACTGTATCCTGCAGCATTCACAGCCTTCACCCTAAACACGCATTTGTCCTCAGTGTTCAGCCCATGGCACACAAACCTGCACACCAGAAGAACTTGATAAGTTTCAAGGCAAGTTATGACCAGTGAAAGAACAATAGCTTGGTATAAATATCTACATAAGATGTTTTATTGTCATTTATTTGAAAAACCTCTCCAATTTTAATAGCAATGCACATTTATAGTAGTTTTCTTTCTCAGAGCTCCTAGTCAGCCACTGATTGGCATACCTAGTGCCTTTGACTGGCTTGTTGTTGCAAGGAACCCACACACCGCTGCCATTGACGCTGACCTCAATGTAATAGCCCACCAGATTCTTAACCTCCTTAGATGCCCCCCAGCACACAACCACAGAAGTGCCAGTGTTTCTGATGGGAACAACAGGCCCTGGGACAGGGGGCAGGTCTGAAAACAAATAAAACAAGAGATCAGTGTTCATCCAATTTTAAGGCATGTCATACTTAAAACTTAAATTTACAGGATCATCATGGCAATCATGGAAAAAAAAATTTGTTCTTTTGAAAGAAAACATTTCAACGTACTCTACCATTCAAAAGTTTGGGGTCGGTAAAAATCTGTTTTTGAAAGAAGTCTCTTAAAAATTCAGTAAAAACAGCAATATTGTGAAACATTAATTACAGTTCTAAAACAATTTTTCTATTTTGATATATTTTAAAATGTAATTCCTGTGACGGCAAAGCTGAATTGTGACCCTGGATCACAAAACCAGTCTTATTTGGAAACATACTATCTATAATGCAACCTAGAACATCTGTCACTATCCCATTTTCTTTTTTCGTGTCAAGAGCTAATACTCACCCAATCTGTCTCCCACAGTAGTCGCCCCAGTTTCCTCCGACGGCTCTGCAACTCCAGCAGAGTTGCAGCTGCGGACACGGAAGATGTAGGATTTTCCCTCAGCAAGGTCAAACAGGGCAAAACGGGGGGACTTCACTGGCATCCCAGTGTTTACCCTCTGCCATGTATCTGTACCCACCAAACACTGGGAATAGATGTTAGTCTCAAATGTGATAAACATACAAGGGGAAATCAAATACTTTAAACCGTTTACATTCTGCCTAACCTTTTCCACATAATACATGACACCCTCGTGTCCTCTCTGGATCGGTGGTTTCCAGCTCAGGACTACGTAACTCTTAGTCGCCTCAGTGACAGCCAGGTCAGTAGGTGGACCAGGGACCACACCCACTGAAAGAGACAAGAGAAATAATGCTTCACACAATCACAGCAAATATCGTATTTTATATTCACTAGTACATTTAGACATGAATTTAAACACAACATGAAATCAGATTTGGCCCGATGTGTTTTCTTAATATATGCCCCACGTTAGATATGCACAATATAGTGGTTATTGGGTGATATTAGATATGTATTGGTAGACAGTGGTTTAATATTGCGCACATTTATTTACTTTATTTTTACATTTAGATTAACTTTGACGTAATCTAAACCTCACTTGAAGTTAATCTTCAAAAACACAAATTTATTAACACTGTTAAATGTAACAAATCTGTACATTATATTTCTGTGATGCTAAAATTTACTTGTAGCATTTCATACAATTGATTTTAGTTTTCAGCATTTCGTCTACTGTTCAAAATGTATAGTTATTAAGATTTTTTAAATAAATTAATACTTTTATTTAGCAGAGGCACATTAAATGTATCAAAAATGACATTTAGATAATATATGTTACAAAACGTGTTCTTTTGAACTTTCTATTCATCAGAATTCTGAAAAGTATCATGGTTCACACAAAAATATTAAACAGCAATAAGAATATGTTTCTTGAGCATCAAATCAGCATTTTAGAACGATTTCTGAAGGATCATGAGAAGATAATGATGCTGAAAATTCAACTTTGCCATCACAGGAATACATTACATTTTAGAATATATTAAAATGGAAAAAGTTATTTTAAATTGTACGAATATTTCACAATATTACTGTTTTTCACAGTATTTTATATCAAAAAAATGCAGCCTTGGTGAGCATAAGAGACTTATTTCAAAAAATCTGACCAACCCCAAACTTTTGAACAGTAATTTAGACAAATTGTGTGTGTAATATTTCACCCGTGGGATCTTCCTCCGTGAATTTGATCATTCCCGTCCATGGAGCCGAAGGGCCAGCTGTGAAAAAAAATAATACTCATAAGCAAAACCGACTGTCTTTGTTCTTCAGCTTTTATTCCTTGCAAGTCAGTCTTTATTCTTTTACATATATCCTTCACCTCTAAGACGGGCCCGGTCTGATGGGTCCATGGCAACTACGATGTCAGAGGCCCGGGACGGACGGCTCACACCAGCATTGTTGAGGGCTCGCACCCTAAAGGTGTAGGAGCGGCCCTCAATAAGCCCAGTGACAGGAAAACGAGCATACTTCACCGGAGTGTCATTACACTGGGTCCAATGATGAGTGCCAACCTCCAACCTGTAAAGAAATACTTAAATAAGGAGCACTGACATTGGCTTAGTGATCCCAATGCTGGTGGCATTTGACTCACCTGTCAATGAAGTAGCCCATAATGGAACTGCTGCCTTCCACTGCAGGCTGCTTCCAGGTTACAACCACATAGTCTTTATTAGCATCATGACAACGCACATCAAGAGGAGCAACAGGAACCCCCTCCTCCTCCACATCAGCATCTGAAACAAAAATCAGCTTGATTAGCGCCTTGCTGTCATATCTAATTATGGCAAAGTAAGATACGTGTCAGCGCCTCCGCTCTGTAAACACAGCTAGCTAATTTCAGCTCTCTCTTAACTTGGGTATTTTAATGATCTTATCATATAAGACTCAAAAAGATACTTCCTAAAAACGTTTGTATAATACACATCCCATTTTTGAGCCAACTACAAGCTTAAAATCCACTGAAGTGGATATAATTAGATTTGTATTCATGAATAAATATATTTTAAAGAATTGCATTTTATTTCTGTTTTAATGTATTTAATAAAATAGATGAACACTATAATATTTTATAATAGTGTTCAAAGGTTTATCATAAATACAGTAAAAAACAGATATTGACCAATATTATTACAATTTAAAATAATGGGTTTTTAGTTTTATCTAATTTTAAAATGCAATTTATTCCTGTGATGGGAAAACCATGATACATTTTTTCAGCATTCTTTGATGAACAAAGTTTAAAATAGCATTTATTTGAAATAGAAATATTTGTATAGTTTATCTTTACTGTATTTTTTTAAAAATCTATTTAATACATCCTTGCTGAATAAAAGTATTATTATTTTTTTAATGTTACAGGGCCCAAACTTTTGAACGATAGTGTAACTTGTTCTTCACACTGGCTGTCTTTAGTGCCATCAACCAAAGATAGAAGCAACATTCCCAGAGAGAAACCGAACACTAGCAACTCACTTCTTAAAGATACAGTGCATACAACTTGTGCACCGCCAATAAGACATTGCCATTCACAGTGAAATGAGACAATTTAAGATTACTCAGCACAAATGTGCAGATTGGTCTTCACCTCTGACAAACACATAGGCAGAGTGGGTGTCAAAGCCTGACTTGGTGTTGACACACAGGGTGTAGAGACCCTCATCTTCTTTGTTCAGATGCACAAGAGTCAAAGTGGCTCGCTCACCACTCCAGTGCATGCGCACCCACTTAGAAGGTGACAAGACGACACCTGATTAAGAAAAGGGATCATTACAGACTGTAAACTGCACTGTAATTAATGGGTACTGCAAATAAATAACACAGAGGACGAAAGTGATTAGGAGATGGTGACTTATGCTTCAGTAAATTTGCAAGTAGCTTTTTAAGATGCACAATAACTGCATGGTGGAATAATGTTCATACCTACCATTTCTGTACCACACTATCTCTGGCTGGTAACGCTTCACAGTGGGGTAGACAATGACTGTACAGCCCAAACTCATGGTTTCTCCCTCACGGCCAAAAGAAACGTCAAACTTGTCAATGATTGCAGTGTTGAAGGTCACACCATATTCAGGGCTGTAACCATCTGAGCAGAATATGAATAGAAACAACTAAAAGGTCAAAAAATTATATTATTATACATTCAAATTAAGATATTATTACAATTTATTGTAAAGGCCAAAATATTAAATTTGTACTCATATAAAGGTTTATGTACTTTATTTGAGTCCAACTGCAAATTTTTTTTAAAAGTTGTATGGGAAACTTACGGGGCCTTTCAATCACCTCTTCTCCTTCTTTGAATCCTTTAAAATGAAAGTGCAAATAAACTTTTAAATGAAACTACATAACGGAATGCTGCATTGCAAACAGAACCATCTTTTTCCCTATAATTATTGAAATTGACCTTGCGCACAAATGTTACATCTAACAGTATTAAATAATAAAGATCCAGTCAAGACATTTCATAGCATTAGCCTGAAGAGGCAGTGAAAAGACGCTCTAGATTAGAATAACACAAGGCATACTGAGGTGCTGTAAGGGTCTTAAAATAGAATGTCAAGAGGACAGCAGGTGTAAACCAGCCCAGAGTGAGTTACACACTCGTGTAGGTACACACAGCACGGTTTCTTCATTCAGTATAATAATGTAGACAAAACAAATGCACTGCAGAATGGCCCCTTGATTATGACCTTTATTAAATAAAAATATACATCATTACAGTATTTCTAAAATAATTCAGGTCAATGAATAATATCGACTTATTATATGTAGCCAAGATCTGAGCCGCCAATCCACACCAGTATGACTTTGAACACATGTGAAACACTAATTAAAAATGTGAAAAATGTTTTAAGATTTAAAATGCATTAAAAAATACTCACTTTTAATAATGACAGAAGCAAACGCAGAACTTTCTCCCTTCACGTTGAGTGCGGAGATCCCGTACTCAGCAGTGTCGCTAAAATTACAGCTGCAACCCACAAGAACTATTATGATATAATTTCAACAATTTAACAAAAACAAAAATGATGCTATGGGTATTACTAATAAATGAAATCATCCCACACATTAAGTGTAATATAATAAAGAATCCCAAAAGACTTCAACAAATAAATAAAAACTTTTTTTACTTCTTAATTTCCAGAGAATGCATGTTGTATTGGCTCTCTACGAAGTATTTCTCAGGGTGAGCCTTAGCATCGATTAAAACATTGTTTTTGTACCTGAAAAGCAGAATTAGATGGAGGGAAACAGAACAGGGTTAAATTAAACATTGGTTTAATGACTAATGATTATATCTATCCAGAAGTGTTTCTGACCAGGCCACGCGGGGTTTGGGCCATCCAGCCACAGTGCAGTGCAGCGTCAAACTCTTCCCCTCCCACACGGTCTGGCCACGTGGTTTCACAATGAACTCTGGGGGGTGAGTCAAACTGTCTGGATTCATCTTCTTTTGGAATTCTGCTTTCTCATGAATCTTGAGTAAAAAAATAATAATTAAGACCCTGGGATAAAACAATCATACAAATACTGACACTGTTGAAATAGTTCTATCAGAAAAATCAGTATGAATAACCTCTGTTACAATAATGCCCAAAATACAGTTCTGACATACAAAAAGTTGCACTAACCTTTTTAACATTTAAACGCACAGTGTTTTACACAAGCATCTTTTTAAACATATAAGGTCAAACCTTCTTGCTCAGAGTCAGGCGTTCAGCAGACTCTCTTATACTGGTCTCTCTGGTCTTCTTCACAGTTTTCATCTTGAAGTCGGTCTCCCTGGAGAACAGGTTCCTCATGACGACATACCCCACACCCTCTTCCTTCACCTCCTCCTGAGTCTCCATCAGATCCTGGGTGGCCAAATGACTAATCCAGAGGATTGCGTTAATGAGCACAGTCTGGCCTAAAATTGACTACTACTGTTTGACAAATGAGTTCCATGTTAGATTTAACTGTTCTAGAGGTACAGTTTTTATTTAGACAGCAAAGGGACTTGGGAACAACTCCAGACTTAACTTGTGTTCCAGGGAAAAAAAGGCATAACAAGTTTCGATGACATGAAAGTGGATAGATGATGACAGAATTTTCAGTCAGAGTTAATATTGTTAACTGAAACCCAAACTAAAAAAATTTTTTTTACTTGAAATAAAATAAACATTAAGTGAAAAAAAACTTATTTCAGTAAGTTGCCAAGATAACATTTATTTTTTTCATTAAGTGTAACTTGATGTAACTAAAACTGAAATAAAATAATTTATAAAAAATATATACATAAAAATGCCAAAGATTACTAAAACTTTAAATAAAATTACATATAAAAACAAAAACGAATAAAATCTATAATAGGATCTATAATTAAATGTAAGTTACATTTAAATTAGCAAATCATAAAGGCATGTCCCCTTTAGTGTGTCAAAATTAATTGATAAGATTAGATTCATTCCACATCAACTACAATAAACAAGTTATTTCAGACTACCTAAGTGAACTATGCAATCACCTGCTTCTGAAGACTGGCACAACGTATCCAATGACCTCGTCTTCTGTGTCCACCGCCAGGCGTGAGCGCTTTTCTTTTTTGGAGAGCGCGCTCAGTTTTTTCACCTCCTTCTTCCCTGAGATCTTGTGCCTAAACAACAGTTAACATTAGCAATTTCAAAAAACAAACAGTAGGATTATATGGCAAAAAAACATCAAAGCCACTACTGAAGGATTTTGTAAATGGATGAAATACTTTATTCCATTATTCCATCAGAAAATATCAGTTGTTTGTTTTTCTTCATAGTTTCCTAATGCTAATGGAACAAAATGTTCAATATTTCAGGAGGGTTAATGGAATAGAGTCAGTTGAAGGTCAATCTTAGTGTGTTAGTGTAAAGTAAATATTAGCACAGACACCCACTAAATTAAGCATTTATTTAAAAAAAAAAAAAATTAAAAAGCCTGAAATAAGCAGCCCTTTAGAAAAAGCAATTAAATCAATATACACTACAGGTCGCAGAGCAAAGTTTTTACTCCATAATATAGTTATACATATTACATTGTTCCTCAAAAACGTTTTTATCCTAACTTTATTTTTTATGCCCATTTTTGTTGATTGTTGTTAAAAGAATGACCAGTTGGAAATCAACATACTTGAAATGTCATGTCAGCAGGAGATAAATCATATATGATCCTGACACTCATTCATAACTGCCAACAACATTATAGGATTTGGACTGATTTATAGATAAATAATAGAGCTCTGTCTGTGATCTGAAAGACTTAACCTTATATCTTTAACACTATTACAAAATAGTTTAGGATTATAGCAGCTTCCATTCTATCAGAATAATGTTTCATAAGAAATACAATAATACAAAGTGCTGTCATATTTTGCAAATTGTTCTCTTGAACGACTATAGGCTAAACAATACAATGGTAAATAGGAAAATCATAAGTTGATTTATCAGAAATATTTACATATATTACAACAATTCAGAATTTCTGTCAGGAACATTGGACAAGTTAAAAAAATTAAATTAACCATATCAGAGTAAAGAGTGTTTGATTTGTCATCCTTAAAGGAGCACAAATAACAACTATCAGAAACAGTAATACATTGTCATAACTGGTAAATATATAAATATATATGACAATATCAGATTTCAGAGAGCACCTACAAGTATAGTGTTCTGCATCATTTTCTGAGTATTCTGCCTAAAGTTTTATTTACTCCATTTCCATTATTTACTCCCCCTCATGTAGTTCAAAATCTGTATGACTTTCTTTCTTCTGTGGAATACAAAAGAAGATATTCCGAAGATAGCTCTGACCAACCAACATTAGACCCCTCTGACTTTCATTGTATGGACAAATAAATTCAAAACTTTCTCAAAATATATTTTTGTGTTCGACAGAATTAAGTTTTAGAATGACATGAGTGTGAGTAAATGATGACAGATTTTTAATATTTGGATGAACTATCCATTTAAAGCAGCTCAAGCAGCAAAGTGTTGTACAGTTTATGTACAGTTACAGTCCAGCTAAACTACTGTGATTTCCAATTTACAGTGACCATAAATAATCCTTCAGAGACCATTAATAACTTTGGCCCATTCCCACAGAGGCTCAAATTCTTCCTGCCACAGAGTGCAGTCCTCAATGGCACATATGTTCCCTTATAACAAAAGTCTCTGACCTAAATATTTATGAACATAGTTACAATGTTCAGAAATATGGGCATGAAGATAGATTAAAAAAAAAACAACAACTTCAAATTACTTCTGTAATCGAGCACCACAGCGACAGCACACTCAGCCAGCTTATTTCTTATAAGTGTTTTCCCATTTATGTTCATATATAATTTAAGCTATGAGTGTGAACCAAACATACTAGATAACAACTAGAGAAGAGATGAATCACAACATTTCAAACTAATGTTAGTGTAAACACTTTGAGAATCAGTCAGTCACAACAGGCTCAACCAATGAAGCACATCTGTTTGACTGATTAACTACACATTCTGATATACACAATATACAAGCAGTTTGAGAGTGTCTGAAAATCTGCAAGGTGTCACAGGAGTGTGCAGTTGCTGCTGAGCACTTTACAATCAATATTCATTTCCATGGCAGAAGCAACTTCTCTGGATGGTGAAGTGATATTGAAGTTATTCACCAGGTTTTTGGCTGTAAAACATGACTTTTAAAAACTAAGCTGAAATGACACTGACATTAAGCTTCTACAAAAGCATATATTATCTCTTAACATGGCTTGAAAGGTTAATATGTTATCATTAAAAATCTATTTATCGATGGAGAAAATGGCTGATTTTTGCTTCTGGAACTATTGCGCACTATAACATTCATAGAAAACCACCAATGATTATTTACTAAAAAAAAAAAAAAAAAAAGTCTTTCTGTAGATTATTAGATTTTTTAGAAACTATGTTGTGATTGCCGATTTAGTTATTGTTTTGTTATTGCGATCACTAAGCACTGATGTAATTTGTGGTCATCACAAAGTGAAGCTGATAACAGATAATGAAAGAAAAGGCATTAGCGTACTTAGTTTTATGTAACATAACATTAGGCTCATAGTTCCCAACACAAAAACCACAGAGGTACTGTGCTGATCTTTTTTAAAGCAAACAAACATCATAAGGTAATAATGAAAGGGTTATGGTGTTGTTACTTCATTTGATGCACACATTTTTAAATAAGCAGCATGTAATGTGTTATAAAAGCACTGGTATCTATCTAAAAAGCAGTGCTTGTGAGGGGGTTGCTCTACAGGGACCATTCTTAAGGGCAGCATGAGCACAGGGACAGTCCCCTATATGTCCTCTTACCCATGGCCGCCCACATGAGCCGCGTAAGACTGGCGGCTAACAGATGACAGGGAGCTTTGGTGATAGCTGCTCTCATAACGCGTCTCAAGGCCTCGTTGCTGCTGTTCCTTTTGTAGTTTTAAGGATTCTGACATCCTGAGGTGCTTTTTAGATTGTCCCAAGGACACCTTTTTCTCTCCGCTTGCAGTCTCAAGTACAATTCCCAATGAATGTTAATTCAAATGCACAAAAAACATTCTTCTTAAAATTATAATGGCAAAAATAATTAAAAATACTTAAATAACTAAACTTATTTAACATCATAACAGCATATTAATATAAAAATTAAAATAGGCTACATGATGCAACAAAACTATTTAAAGTATAATATCAGACAAAAAAAAAAGATTAGCAACTAGTTGTGTCTGTTGTGATGGCAACTAATTCATAAATTCACACTGACCTACACACAATTGGATGAGTTAAACATTACTTCCCTTACTGAGCCAAGGTTAGCCTCTGTGAGAAATAAAGTCACTTACCTGGTCAAAGTTGCTTTTTCAAAAAGAAGAAGGGGCAAACTCCAAAAAAATGAGAAGCCAGCGAAAATCCAGGCACGGCGGCGGGTATGGGGCAGCCGACAGGACGGAACTCCGCTGAACAAAAATAATGCTGCCACTCTGCAGATTGTAGCGAACAGGCACGACCTTGTATGGCCACTGGGTCTGTTAAATATAGACCCTGACCAGGCGGCAGGCAGTTTTAGCATGAACTCTGAAAACGCGCGTAATTCAATTTCTAAACACGGCAAAAGCAACGTAACAACATTTTAATAGAGCTACACGAGCAAGACTGCTGTTGTAGGTCTCGTGCCGAACGTAATCAGCACTGTTCAGTAAAACAGAAGCGATTGGGTATGATGTTGCGTTTTATAAACATTAAACAGGTTAATTTGCGCTAAAGTAGCCTACCCCTTTTAACACATTTGGTCAGTTGTCGTGTAAATATTGTCACATTTTTCCAGGCAAACAAAAAATAGTTCTAAAACAATCCAAAGCAACAAGAAAACTCAAAGTCTCTGATATAAATGATTATTTTAGATACGTTTATAAGCTATTTGGAATGCTGTCTTCTTACAGCTAAAGTGAAAGATATCCTCTGCTGTCATATTAAAATAATAAATGAGCAGTTTGGTATTTAACACTATTTTATAGGTTATATACAATTTGGCCATAGAAGTTAGGATAGCCCCTTCCGCGACCTCTTTAAGTCACTTTTAAAAAAGCACTTGTTTTCCTTGGCCTATAAATAAGGTTGGTTAGTTTTACCATTTCTCCTTTGAATATGATGCTGTTTTTGCTTTTTATCCAAGTCTGATAGTGCCATTTCTGTTTTATTATTGATGAGTCTGTTTTTGTTTTTGTTTTTGACATTTCTGTTTTTTTACTTAGCCTATTATTTTAAGTCCGACAAATTTTCTGCTACTCCGGTTTAAGGTTGTTCTTAGCTTTGCTGTACTTATCTGTGCTGTTATGCATGGTATTATTGACTTAATTTTGTACTTCTGTAAAGCACTTTGGTCAGTATTGGTCAGATATTTTTTTTAAATTGCTATATACAGTATATAACATAATGCTTGTGTAAAAAAAGCCAGACGTTTGACGCCTCGAAATGTTTTTTATTTTTTTATTTAACTAAACTAATTTAATTAAACTAAATATGACCTATAGTTAATACATGATAACCATAAACACACCCGTTAACTTACTGTAATAATTCACCTTTCATTTTAGAAGTCATTTTGGCATTTTTCCTATTTGATCATTTGAACCAACCCCCTCAGGATCACTCGTGGGCTATTCCAGTCCGTGATGTAATGATATGTCGACGGGACTTTCCCATTACACTAATCTATTGAGGGGTGCTGTTGTTGTGCTTTAGCGTGGCAGACGGTGTTTATGTGTTCTGCCTTTTTTTTTTACCTGAATAGGTACGTCTACTTTTCTTAATTTACGGCACGAGTGTCTCCAATCTCCAATATTTTTATTTGTTGAATGTGTCATTATAGTTTTATAATTTATATTGCACACGGCACAGACTAAATACAAAAAAGCCAGCTCCGTTGCTAGTTAGCTTATTAGTAATTATGTGTTATGCTGTTTTCTGTCAACATTTCAAGCTTTGTTGTTGGCCATTGGTGCTCTTACAAAGTCATTAAATGTGGACGAACGAACTGAAGTATGAAAATAAACATAACGTAACCTTTAAAGAATTTAACGTTATGCTACGTTTTTGACAATTTACGTTACTTATAGCCAGTAAGTTAGGCTGATCAGCTAATATTAACGTAACTTAGTTAGCTAAACAAACGCATAACCACAGTCTTGTATATGCCTAAACAATAAATCCTTCGTCTTAAAAATAAGTTGTTTTAAATATCGTTGCTGAATTATTTTTAGTCATTCTTCTTTTTGAATAGCTCCTGTACTCGTATAATCTGTGTTAAATGTTTTTGACTAACAAGCTAAATATCTTTTTTTTTTTATTTCAGTTTTAATAGCACAGAACTGTCAAAATGTCTAGCAAAAGGGCTAAGGGAAAAAACACCAAAAAGCGCCCCCAGCGGGCCACATCAAATGTGTTTGCCATGTTCGACCAATCACAGATCCAGGAATTCAAAGAAGCCTTCAACATGATCGATCAGAACCGTGATGGCTTCATTGATAAAGAGGATCTGCATGATATGTTGGCCTCATTAGGTAAGGACAAAGTCGTGCTATTTTCTAAAAGCAAAAAGGTTTAACCTTCCACCCTTAACTCTTAATTGCCCCGTTTCCATTCCAATGGACATCACTTTACCCTCACTCTTTTCACTTTAATGCTATTTGGTGCCACCTAAAAATACTGCTATATGGGATTTCAGTAATAATTATCTGTAATTCACTGGATGCTACTATCCAGATAAGTTATTGTCACGTGTGGGTATCTGCAGGTTGAAATGGGTGTGGGAAAAGGTCTTTATCATTGGTCGTGAAAGCTGTCTGTCTGGGTGTGGGGTAGGGTTAGGGGTTCATTTCTGTTGTAGCAATTCACCTTTCTGCATGCCCATTACTCCCACCCGCAACTATCCCTGGCTCATTACTGTTGCAATGGACACTAAAATATGAGCATTAACTGATGGTTCATATTTTTCTGGTCATATCTCTACATATGGTCATATTTTTCATAGTGTTCTGAAACGGTTTACACTAAGTCATAATAAAATACAAATATCTCTTTATCATTATCTATTGTTTTTAAACACAAACACAGAAAAAATCCAAGCAGCATGTACATTGACTACGTTTACATGCAGTTCAAAACCGGGATATTAGCAATAACCCGGTCACACATGGCCATGTAAACACCGGCAAAAACCCGAATATGCTCATATCCCGGATTTTAAAAACCGGGATATGATACCTGGGGTACCCCTTTTCTAATCCGAATTTTTGGTCATGTAAACGCGTAGCGGCATATCCCCATAATGATTTGTGTTCTGCGCATGTTCTATTCGCAAGGAATAGTATACCGCAAGCAGTATACCGGAAGTAAACATGGCGAGACGCAACACAGCATACATTTGGAGCGAGGTCAGTACCAGCACCAAAGCGCAAACAAAGGCGATCGCTATCTGCCCCGAACTATTCATTATCCGCGTGCTGCTGCTGTTGTTGTTGTTGTCTTTGGATACAGGAAGAAGACTCGGAAATGACGCATATTGCGTCTTAAGGTTGTCCGTACGTCCAGCGTGCGTCGCCGTTTACATCTGGATATTGCAATTCCATGTATACAGGATTAACTCTCTCTGCTCACACATGTAAACGGGTTATTCGTAATGTTTCAGAAACCCGAATAGTGACCTTAACCCGACCATAACCCGAAAATTGGCTGCATGTAAAGTAGTCACTGAAAGAGAGAGAGAAAAAAATGTAATTAAAACAACAAAACAATGACTTAATAAATAACAAAATATAGTATAACATAAATGAATGTAAACATAGGGGGTTAATCATTATATTGCAAGTCATTTAGAGAGTTTAAGGGTATTCTGTTTTCAGCTGCTTAAAGGATTAGTTCACCTCAAAGTGAACATTTCCTGATAATTTACTCACCCCAATGCCATCTTTCTTTCTTCAGTGGAAAAGAAATTATTTTTTTTGCCATGTGACGCCAGTGAACACGTCATAAGAGAAGAGCTGTTTTTGCAAAGGGGATAGGGAGTTATTTTGATTAAAGATTATGAGGGTACATTCATTTTTTGTAATTATAATGATGTCCATGGAAAATAATTTGGTCACACTTTATTTTAGGGTCCAATTCTCACTATTATCTAACTATTAACTATGACTTTTGCCTCTATAAACTCCTAATTACTGCTTATTAATAATTTGTAAGATAGTTGAGGAATTAGGTAGGATTAAGGGATGTTGAATATGGTCATGCAGAATAAGGCATTAATATGTGCTTAGAAGTACTAATAAACACCCAATATCCTAGTAATATGCAAGGTAATAAGCAACGAGTTAATAGTGAGAATTGAGCTCTAAACTAAAGTGTTTCCAAACTTAATAAACAATGCAATATTTATTTTGATTTCATTGTAATTGAATAAATAACAAATTCAAATCATTTTTAAGTGCCACAAAACTTAAAATCTACATTTAATCCAATACAAACTGGTTTTGACTGACAAGTTATTTCATTGGCAGGTAAGAACCCCACAGATGAATACCTCGAGGCGATGATGAATGAAGCGCCTGGTCCCATTAACTTCACCATGTTCCTCACAATGTTTGGAGAGAAACTTAATGGAACAGACCCTGAGGATGTCATCAAAAATGCCTTTGCTTGTTTTGATGAGGAGGGGACAGGTAAGTAAGGGAAGTAAGTAAGGGATTCACCAAAATAAATAGAACATATTCTGTTTTTGGTATACATTTATTAAATTATTTTCAGCATTGATAACCAATTTGCCTAATTTGTTCTAGGTTTTATTCAGGAGGACTACCTGAGGGAGCTCTTGACCACAGTGGGAGACAGGTTCACAGATGAAGAAGTAGATGAGCTGTTTAGAGAGGCCCCTATTGACAAGAAAGGAAACTTTAACTATGTGGAATTCACACGCATCCTGAAGCACGGCGCTAAAGACAAGGATGATTAGAATGAGGCCGATCACTACTGAAACTAATGGAAACTACACTGTAATGCTACACACGTTTAATTGTCTCCTTTTCCCCACATTCATCCCCACATGGGCTAGTGCAAAGGGATTTTATTCATCAGCAAGGTGAGATCATTTGACTGAACTGGACCTTCTCTTAAATAGTCTATGTAGACTGGTACATAACTATGAATTACATGAAGACATGTAATCTGTGGTAAACCTCAAAGTGAATGAATGCTGTTCTGCTAAGTAAATGTTGAGAAATAAATTCTGGAATTATTCAATGTAGCCTGGAGTTGCTGTATATTTACACTTTGTAATAAACAATTTAAAGTAAGATAAGTCATCAAGTTTTCTTTACAGAACGGGGAATGTTTTACAAACAAAAGACAGTTTGCAGTTTATCCCAACATTTATTTACGAATAAAAAACAAAATTTTTGAATTCTGTTAAAAACAAGGTATTTTCATTAATATTTTTCTCCTGAGACCCAGGGATAGACATTTTTCCTCTGTAGAGGACATTATATTATAGTTATTTTTTTTGAGACCATAAATGTCACAGTTTTAAATCTAGATGTCCTGTAAAGAGAAATACCAAATGTTGTTTCCTGTTTTCACCATGACAACTCCCTCTCCTTGGTCTTTAAAAATAACTGACTGACTGAATGGTCAAATTTAGCACTCTTATGTAAATATGATGTATTCATATTTTGCAATTATCATTTAAATCTAATTTTCAAATTGTTTGTCAGAAATAAACATCTCAGGAAAATGTTTTGCGGTTTCAAATCTGAAATTTACTTTCCTTTACAAAACCAATGTCCATTGAGGACAACAGGACTTACAGCATGTTTATCAGGCATTTTGGGATACACAACAAGTGAATAGGAAAATATATATCAATATTCCTATGAAATATGAGATCATTGTTGCCTCAAGAACACATTAATATTCAAATTAGATACAATATTTAGATGTATTGATTGGGACTACCTATTAATAGCCATTTTACACACATATTGCATTAAAGGGCATTAAGCGATGTCGGGTGACGTCGCTTCTTGTTGACGTTCAAAGTATTGTCAAACAAAACGTAGGCTAGCTAGACCCTCCCTCCTCCTCATCCGCGCATTAACCCCCCAAACCCCACCCCCAAATCCTTCTTGTCGGTTATTGGCTGGAACAGTTTATGTTTCGTGGTGCGGGTTAGCCCAGTTTGTTTTTGTTGCCTGGGGTATCTGCAGAGACCGCGTTTGTTTACAGTGTGTTCAGGGGACAGGCAAAATGTTTTGGCTTAAAAAACGCGCTTAAAGCACCTTTAAGTAAAATGGTATATCAAATCATTGTTTTATATTTAATAACAGTTGAGAATCTTTTATAAAGTTTGGTTAAAAAAAGCCTAAAACCTAAAAATTAATTGGTACTTGGAAAAAAAACCATTTGTTTTTGCCTATACATTTCTTATCATGCCATTTTATTTTCTTAATAACCAAGCCCTGGTGTCCTTTACAGAGGTCTTTTTTTTCTAACAACAACAAAAAAGTCAATTTGTTTCATATGCACAAATAATGTAATAACATAAATAAAAAAATGCACAGAAAAAATGCTGATTCATTGAAGCCAATATTTAGGATTGTACAGAATAAGATAAACTGTCAACAATGGTTACTAAGACAACACGAAATCGGTTTTCAAATGTTTAATTTCTCTCAATAACTTCACAACAACATCAGAGACAGAAATCGATGGAGACAACAACTAGTGGTTTGGAGCACCCTGAGATTTAATCATGATAAAAACAAAATGAGGACTATCGAGCTACAATCCTTTGCTTTCAAAAAACAATTTCACATTTTTATATCCAAATATTTTACTGTACAATGCTGATTTATTTAATTAATTAGATCATTTAATTGGGTCCTTTAAAAAGACATTTTTCCAGCACCATTATTTTTTTTTTCTTTGACCAAAACTAGATTGTGAATCCAACATCTGTCAAACTTAGGCTAGGTAACAAAGTTAAACGAGAGAACGTTCCAGATGGTCAAAACTCTTCAGTCCCACCCATAGCCAGAAGTATTTCCAACACTTAGCATGAAAAATATAAACTCATAAGTAATCAAATACCGCCCGTTTTCCATATGACAGGTGCATGTGTAGGTCATGGGGTGTAGGAACTGCAGGACCACCTTCAGCGCCAAAGCTCTCAGTGAGGTTCTTCAGTTGCTCACAGAGCAGCACCAGTAACTACTGATGTCAGGAGTCTTCATTCACGATCACTCTGCTAAGGCTAAGTTTTTTGTCTGAATCTTGGCCAAGTGGTCTGATATTCCAGCTTCAATTTTGTCACACTGAGCTAGGAACCCCTAAGCACAAGGAAAATAAAGAGAACAGTATTTATTAAAGATCTGAAATCAAATAATGTTTAAGGGTATGTTAAAGTCTTCAGTGTTTAATTAAAACTTAATATCAATAAGGCATAATTCTACCTGAACAGTTTTCACAAGTCCCTTTTTCTTCATCCTGCAGTCATTAAAACTCTCAGGCAAGTTCTGTAAATAATGTTGGAGTTTATCAATACCAAAGAGCACAAATAAAGTTTCTTTACTGAACAACAGTATTTAAATACATTTAATATACTGTAGCTTTATTTTATCTCTAAAATAATCAATTTGTAATGAAACTAAAGTGGCAGCAGATCTTCCTTCCTTTTCTTCTTTGAGCAACTTTAAGAAACAAAAAAACAATTACCAGTGCATCTATTTCCTCTAGGATCTTCATGAACTGCTCAGAGGCTATTTTCACTCTGTGGTCCAGTTTGTTAAGAGCCTCAGCTTGCAACTCCTTTGCAAGAAAACCCTGAAAATCATTACATTATGAGTTCAATTATAAGAATGACCATATTGCCAAGCCTCGAACAGCAGGTACAGTGTTCAAGAATAAAAATAAATGTTGTCCTAAATGACATTCTATACACTGTGCACTGTGTACTCAACTGTCTAATGTATGAATTTCATAAGGCTATTTTGTCATCCAACATCAGAATCTGTTAGCCCCTCATCGGTATGTAATTAAAGCTACGATAGTTGAGTGCGTCCAACATTCCACACTTTTTCAATTAAAGGGCCCCTATTATGGATTTTTGAAAATGACCTTTCATGTAGTGTGTAACAGCTCTAAGTGAATGAAAACATCCTGCAAAGTTTTAAATCTGAAAGTGCACCGTATATAAATTTATTGTCTTTCAAAAGTAAGAGTCGACTCTGAGTCAATGAAATTAATCGTTTTTCAAATTTGTCATAAGCTGTTTCGTTGTGATGTCAAGACGAAACGATAGCATATTGCCCGCCCACACACAGAGACCAGGGAAACTTGAAACCCCCTCTAACCTGCAGCTGATTCCTGTGGATGCTGGATAGCATCATGTCGAGAAGATGCTGTGCTCTACAATGTGAAGGTAAAGCCAGTTTTTTTCACTGCCCAAGGATGAGCATGTGAAGAATCAGTGGTTAAAATTCATCTTTACCACAAAACCACAGCAGTATGATCCTAAACTTTTGCTGTGTTCCCTTTATTTTACTGACGACTGCTTTTCAAATCTCGGAGTTCAATGCAGGATTAGCAAACCGCTTACTCTTGAACAGTGGGGGTTTCTTTAAGACTGCAAGGGATGCTCGGCTTCACCTACAATTTCAAAAAATTAATGGTCAAACATGTACTATTGTGTTAACATTTTATTGACTAAAAATTCGTTGGAACACTCATCTCGAAGACGAGTTCGTTCAGAATCAGCTACATATAGTAGGTCGGCTGACTCGGTTTCCTTCTCACATATTCCCGGAGCGTCATGGTGCATCTCCCTGTTGAAGCCCAGTGTCCATTGACTTCAATGGGGCTGCTTTGAACAGTTTTTTCAGTGCTTCGAAACTAAACGTCATTGGATAAATGCTGTGATTATGTCCCGTCCACGGACGCTCGACGTCTCTGGGGTGAATGGAGGAGTGGGAGGGGCTGGACTCCGGGCTTCTGCGTGATGATTGGAGGGTCTGTCGAAAGACTGCATCTCCTTTTGATTGACAGCGATTTTGTACTATAAAAAGTCGCTGACGCTGAAGCTATTCGGGCTCAGTCTCATCGCGGATTTTGCAAGTGTAGTCGAAAGACAAACTGCTGCAACCTATTTCTTGGTATTTGCTTGGCGAAATTGCTAGCCAATTTTCATCATACATTCGACACAATTATACACCACATTCCTTGTTTCAGTTTAATCTAATTTAATCTAATTTCCTCCGTCGAGTTTAATATCTTTTTTTTTGGATCGTTTGTTCATTCATTCATTCATTCATACAGTAGGCTAGACTAGCTAGGCTATAAATAAATGGACAATTTTAATGATGTAGGCCGAAAATGAGCTTCCTCTCTTTGAAAGACCAGCAGTCACGACTGCTCTGGAAAGATGGTGTTCAAAATACTTAGTTTTGAGTTTTATATTGTGTAGGTCTCCTGCTAACTGGTTAACTCACATTATTACTGTCTTACTGAAATACTTCTGCTAATCAGCTGTGGACCACTATTACCTAAAACTGAAAGATTAAGCATGAAGAAAGATTTGAAGTTATTAAGCATGAAGTAAGATTTACCAACGTTTATGTTACATCAGTCATGCACGCTAGAGCTCGGCTAATGTATACATTGCATACATGCACTGTTATTGATACAGTTTCCACGTGTTCACCGCAATATATTAGAAAAATACATGGTAAATCATTATTACAAGTAAAATAATCGGTTTGTTGATGGACATGCACTTGTTAATGCTGATGCTGAGGAATTTCAGTTGCAACATCTCATAATTTACATCAAACTAAGCAGTGCATCACTGAGAAACGTCCTGCTCGAGTCGTCCTTGTGATGGAGGATCAGGTTGAATAACTAGTTCTTTCAATGTTTTATCATCGCGCCCGCATTGATATGGTAAAATCGAAGTCATTGTTCATTACTGTGTTTAGTTTACAGTGTAGGAAGCCTCAGGACATGCAGAGCTGACGTTGTTATGGCAATGGGCGTTTTTGTTTTCGACGTGCGCACTGTACGCGGTTAACCAATCACAACAGACTGAGCTGTCTGGCCAATCAGAAAAGAGTAGCTCGTGGAAAATAGGGATTTAGAGAGATTGGTTCATCTGACGAGTCGTTTGAGAATCATTGAAAATGTGGTGATGTGCAAATGTATATTATGAGAAAATTAAACAGTTTTTTTTCCCTTTGGTGCATGTACACCCTTTGTAGGAGACTCCAAAACAACATTAGGAAATTTTAAAATAGCGTAATAGGGGCACTTTAATTCAGTGCATCATCCAGATTATTTGAAGCACACTTTTTCTGAATTTTCAGGATGAACGCACTACTCACACTATTTGTAATATAAAAATGCATAGAATAGTGCCATAAATACGTGAAATGGGATGCACCAAAAGACTTATTTTTTAAAAACATGTCACACATACGTTCTTCAGTCCTGTGAGTTCACCATCCACCTTCTCGAGCTTCTTGGCGGTTTGTTCCACTGACTTTTCAATGTCTTTGAGCTTTTTAAGGTCAGCTTCCTCCTCAGGACTGTTCTGTAAAAATAAAGCAGCTTGTCAGACTCAGAAATAATTACAGATATATCTTTATGAATGAATGAATGAACAACACATCACACATCTTACCCTCTTTCCAATCATCATCATTTTGCAACCTTGCTTTACTCCAAAGCCGGACAGAGGCTCATCCATCTCCTTCAACGATTTCCCTACAGTCAGAACAACATAATTCCAGTGATCCAGGTTACTCTTGCAAAAGCAATACACTGTTACTGTTGCAATGGCAGACTAATGAAGCTTCTATTTAAAACACTGCATTGTTCTGTTGAGCTCACAAACTTCAACTCATGACAGTTACTGTAGTTAATACGCAAAACACAGACCATTTACAGTTGAGAAAGTAAACACAGGAAGCCGAGAAACAGATGTGCCTAAGCCTAAAGCATAGTATATGCTATATTACCTTTAAATATGACTTTCTGGGATGGTGCTGGTACTCCTGTGGCTTCTGTCAGCGCCTCACACAAATCCTTCAACAGTGGTTCATGTCCATCTTGTGCTGTTAAAGTGATGCTGTGTTTGGTCGTGCCTGAGACAGAAGATCACAGGTTTAATACTCAAAATGATCGAGAGAGCTAACCTTAATCAGATTGCAATTGACTTGAAAGCCCAAGATATAAATTCATAGCCTCGATAAATCACTAATTTTTAAATAAGCGTATAATATTTAGAGTGATGTTCGGATCATTTACAGGTTACGTTAGCTAGCTTTAACAGCTAGTGTAAAGCTAACCTCAATAAAATTGCGATTACATTTATTTGCGATATATCTTCATGTTTTGAAATATGAAAAGTGGTCAGTTATCTTTACCATAAGCAACTGTCACTGTCAAGGTGTTCTCCGCCATATCGGCACACTGTTATCTAAACGCTTCACAACTTTAGAATGTGTACATTATGCAACCGGAAGTGACGCAAGTATTGCGTCACGCCCCTTAGAAAACGGGGACGTACTTGATATTTGTGTTGTTGTTTTTTTTACAAAAATAAATTTTGGAATGTAAAAAAAGCTATGCATTATGCAATTATTTATTTCATTAGGAAAATACCATATACGCAAAAAGTGAGCTATTTCAAAGAGAGGGACTTTGGCTCTGTGTAAATCACATTTCTTACATTTTATAAATACATTTTGATTTTACATAAACCCTTTTGAAAATGGTTTTAAAAGCACTGAAATATATGTAACTGTTTTTTTTTTTTAGACTAATACTTTTATTGTTCTTGTGGCATTTAATAGAAAACAATCTACTCCTCTTCTAAAATGTGTTAATGCCAAATAAACAGTCCAGTGGTTCCAAAAAAATGCCACTTTTTTTAAATACCACCATTTATTGCAACTCTTACAGACTCCAGTGATGCATTTCACATTTCAGAATATTTCAGATCTTGATGCATTATCATTAATTAACTAAATTATCAAGAAAACCATGTCATTTTAATAATTCAAAGAATATTCAGACCAGTTGATGCCTTGCTTTACATTGCTGCTCCAGGCAGATTCTTCATTCATGCTACACAGAACTATAGACGTGAAATACTTGATCAGTGTCAACATAATTCTGCCAACATTTCAGCAAGCTTCAGAGTCCAGAGTGAAGCAAGGGCATAGACCTTAATATTAACTGTAAAAATATTAAAATTAGAAATTGCTATATTATGAAATAATATGGGTTTACATGTTTTAATGTTTTTTTTTTTTAAGTAGCTTGACTTTTGTAACTGTTTGGATCATCCAGAATTACTTTTGTTAGGACATGCATTAAAGGTATGCTCAGGAAACAATGGAAATTCTTAGTAAGTGACCAAAAATTCCGATTTAAGGTATATATCAGATCTCTTTAAATTTCTAAAATCTCATTGGCAATCAGGCTAACATGACCAAATTCTAATTAAAATTGTGCTTCATGTGAACAAGTTCAACATGTAACAAAAACAGCACAAAGTGTTTGACTGGCAGTGAATACAACAAAACATGTTCAATACCATTTACCAGCACTAATAACTTCCTCCAACGCTGTAAAAAAAACACTGATCAGAGAACAGATTCTTATGTGGCAGGGATCTGTGGAAGGCCAAACTCATCGACCAGAACGCCATCCTGAGGGATAAAAATAAAATTAAAATAAAAACACTGAACAAATAACAAAAATAAATATTTCCAAAAGATAATGAATATGTATATCTTGTCATTGACAATATTTCCAATGCAATCTGCACCTTATTGGTTTTAGTGTCACTGGGTATTCCTTCAGGAATGGAGGGTGCAGACGAGGCTTCATCTAAATAAGAGCTGTCATCATCCAGCAGTAACTCATCTCCCAGAGCATCCAGCTCTGCAACAGAGAAAAAAAGTGAAGCTCCAAGCTCCAAATACACACACACACACACACACACACACAGACACACACACACACACACACACACACACACACGCACACACACACACACACACACAACCTGCTTCCAGTTCATCCTCATCGATCTCTGGTGTGCCATAGCTGCGACTGAGAGCTTCCTGCACCTCGTTGGCCTCTTCCATCATGTCTTCCAGTTGATCCTGCAGATCCTATCAGTCACAAACATTGGTAATGAAAAAGTGTATATTATTTACCACTGATCATGAATCAAAATCATTACTAAAAAAACACTGATATCAAAATGATTAGTGTGCACTGTGCATACTTCAATCTGATCCATCTTCACTTGTTTATATGCTTTCTTCATTTCTTTTGCTCCAATCTTCATAGCCTCCACCTAAAAAAGTATTTTTTTTAAAAAGTATAAAAGGTTTGTACAATCGTACAGTTAAAAAATATAAATATGAATGAAAAAATGAAACAAAAAATGTATTATGAATACTTTATGAAATTATTTATTATTTACTTTATTAGGAAAATACAATATACGCAAGAAGAAGTAGGCTCTTTGCAAATCAAATTTCTTGGAATTTATTAATGAGTAAAAGAAATTATAAATTCAACAGTGCTGGGAATATATGGACAGCAGTAAATAAGTTAATAAGTTGAAGTATTTACTGTTGTTTTGGTGTCCCTTAATGACTGTATTGTATAGTTGGCTTGTTCCATATTAAATGACTGTTGGGAAAGCTGATCTCTTTGACCCTCATACCTGCATTATACAGTGAAAAAAACATTATTTCTAAAAACATTTGATCATCCTTTATCAATGTGAAATGAAAACAGAATACTAGATATTGAAATAAACATTTCACACATTGTAAATGATTAATCATCAGGATAAAACTCACATTCTCTTTTGTTTCAGCACTCTCATCGCCTTCTGTTTTACTGTATTCTGTAAAGAGATTGTTCATCTCAAGCTTACAGAATTCTTTATGATTTACAGTGGGATCCAACAATCTGAGACCACTTTGAATATCTGGGATTCAAGGTCTAATTTCATTTCAGGATTTTGAAAATATTATTTTGTGATTTTGTGAACTCCTAAAGGTGCCATATGACATATGTTTTGAAGCACACGATGCTCTTCGGATAATTCTCAAACTATGCTGGAAAACATGATCATTAGATTTGTAAAAAACTTGTGGAGTTCATGAAGCTTGAGTCAGGGTTATTATAGTTAACTAAAACTAAAGTAAAAATTAAAAGCATTAAAAAATGTATTACTTTAAATAAAATGTATGTACTAAAACTTCTAAAACTGAAGAAAAATGACAGAAACACAAAAAAAGACTACAATCTTAAGATGGAAAATATTTATTAAAAAACGAATTCAAAATATGAATAAGACTATAATAATATCTCAATAATACTAAATTGGTGCTGCTGCCAGGAGGACAAAAATACTAAGGAATGTTAATATTTCAATTTTAAAAAATCATTAGGTGTTATGCTGATAATATGTATAATACAAAAATTTATTAAAAATGTAAAACGGAGTGTTCTCGGACATGTGGATCACACATTAGCCTGAATAGAATGATATGTGACATTATATTAACTCGAGTTTCAATGCTCACTTTTGAGGGTCCATCCCTCATCTTTTTCATCTGGTCCTTATACTTCATTAGCTCTGCGTCGATTCTCGCTATTTTCTTATCGATCGACTCGACCCTTGTATCCACCTATAACGGGAACACCACACAGACAGCATCCACTGTACATCTATGTCTGACATGCAAACACCAATCAGAATGCTTCACTGATGTCCTGAGACTGCGAGACATTCACACAACCATACAGTACTTACATTGCCTATGCAGTCAGAAAGGTTAGGTGGAGGCGTCTGTTTGCTCCGACCGAAAATTCGGTTCATTATTTAAACGGGATGTATACTTAACGTTATTTGCTTTGTAGAGGTAGGCTATTTAAATGCTGACCATCCCAACGGGCGCTTGTTCCGGTTGGTGGTAGAATTCACACACCATAATAAAAGTCACGGTTGAGGATAGTAAAGCTTCATTTCCCTTAAAATCGACGCTTCTTATGTATTGCGGTGTGTTTTTCCTACTCCTTCTCATTTTCCCCTTGAAATTGTTTTGTCCCATATATTTTTAACCAACCGATATAGGAAATCTAGTAGATTATTGAAATCTACAATAATTGCCGACACTATGTTGCTGTCTGGGCAGATTTTCTTGCTTTTTGATAGTTTTTCTGATGACATCCCAGACAGTAACATAGTGTCATATTATTATAAAGTATACTAAATGTTTTAATTATTGCTTTCCGTCGTCTTACCAGTAGCCTATGATTGATGTTATGATATTTAGTAATTCTTTTTTTAAAATTATGTTTATAACTATTATAGCCTATCTATGACAGTTAACTTTTGAAAATAAAAATATGAAAGCCTTTTTAATTACAGTTAAATATTAATTAATTAATTCTTTCATTCATCTAGAATCATCAGAATCTTCATCTTGCATGGTAAAGTAATTTTCAGACTGTTTCATTCATAAACCTGATTTGTTTTGCTTTTTTAGCAACATAGTTTTACAGTAGCCTATATATCATTTGCATTTTTATATGACCATAACGATGTAATAATGTGAAAATGACCCCATTCCAGTCAGGAAAGATGGTAGACCATTATTCCAATTCAAGTTATAGAGGGTGTAGCCTACTTTTGTCAAGTCATTTCAATTAGGACACTAAACTCTAAAAATAGATTTGTAATCACACACCTCACAGATTTAAAGGAAATTAGTTGTAGCTTGCATGTTCATTCTGCTCTGACAAAACAGATGTTTCACAATCGCACAAAGCGACCTTGAAGCGCTATGTTTATCCTTTAATGTCTACCATGGCAACGGCAGCACCATGAACTATTCAACTGAGTACTGAACGAACTGACTCTGAAAAGTGTTAATGTGCACATAATCTGACAAGGTACTGACAGATCTGTAATAATAATAAAAAAATGCTGTGATTTTCTGTTCTCTGATGCCTACCATTTTTTCAAGGTTTGAACAAAGCATGAAGTAGGCTATGAAAATTAGTAGTACCTTTGAGGGACAGACATCATTTATTCATCCTCATGTCATTCCAAAGTGAGACATGTAGCAGAATGGTCCCCATCAAATATATTGTACATGGACACTTTGCTATATATCTCTTTCTGTGTTCCATGAAAGAAAGAAAGTCAAAGAAATCAGTGTGAAAAACTAAAATATATTATATTTACCACAAATAAGTGATGTTTTATATTAATTCAACGACTTTTAATAAAAATTATGCTTATGATAGCAAATCATAGTTTTATTGTTTTTCTCATAATTAAATAATCTTCAAATGATGTTTTATATTAATTCAATGACTTTTAATGACAATGATCAACTTACTGATAGCTTTTTTATCTTTTTCTTATAATTAAGGCTAGAAGCAGTATCCATTTATTTTAAACCCTCATCATGATGTCATCCTCTAGGACTTATTTTTCATTTCAATTAAATCATTTTAAATTATTTCATTGCTGTTCTCAATTTACTAACAAACATCAAAGGTTTGAAAAAATAATGTGTCTTACTGGTTGATTATTATGCTATAAGATTCATAATAAGTTGCCATGGCAATACTGCCTTTGTTATGTGGTTACGCTTCTCTCGCCTGGCTTTATTGTCACATCATTCAACTGTGATGGATGAAAGCTCCATAATTTCAAATATTTATACTACATTATATTGACATCTGAATACATCATGACTCATCTCAACACTGATTCTACAGTTCAATTTAATGACAATATCATCTTCAAATACAGGTAATATTATACAAACGGTACAGTTGATTGCAAAGCAAAGCTCATTTCATTCGATTTCAAATGAATTCTTTTTAAAATTGCACATATTAAAGTAAGCTGAGAGGGAAACTTTCTAAGACATTGAAAATCTGCTGTTATATAGTAGTAGTACAAGCACATTACTAAAAGTACAGTGGAACTTACAGAAGCTTCTCTCACTCTGCACTTTATTGTCCAATAAAGCATCCAAGATGACCAAAAACTTGCAACAATGTAATTTATATTGATTCACGGAAAACAAAAGGCGCAAAAGGCATTACGTTTTTCAAAACAAGAATTTTGCAATTAATTCCTAATACTGTTGTGGCAATAGAGCACACTGACGACGTCATAATATATCATTTGATGAGTGAATATTCCAATAACAGACTTCTGCCTCCAGTCACATACACACCCAAGAACTTTTTTGTAAACAAAAAAGATTACATTTTTAAGCCATCTTAGACAGCATTTCTCAGCTCTCTGATAGTATATATATATATATATATATATATATATATATATATATATATATATACACATGCACTGTATATAGAAATACTTAATTAAAATCAACTGTTACATCAATAATATCAATACAACACAATGTGTAAGGCACCTGACACATATGTTTGAAGTGTTTTGCTTAAGACATTTTACTGCCATTCTATACTTTTTTATTTTATTTTAATCATAAGTTATATTTACATAAACGTTACTCAAAGATTTCCACATTTTCATTGTCAAACATGCAATAGAGATGTACATCTTTTCCCCCCAGGTTCATGGAAAGGATAATACACTGTATTAAGCAAGAACAACCTGACTAAGTAGATTCAGTCCTTTAGTTGGTTGTTTTAAAGCCCTATGCCCAAAAAAACAGTTCAAAAATCCTTAGACTCCCAAGGCAACTTAAATACATAATCCTTTATCCACAATCATTCGTAATCCTTTTCATACATAATCCTTCAATCTGAATCAAATACAGAGAATATAAAGCACACTTCAGACAGCAAGCAGTTCCGATAACTAACTGCTATAATAGACTAAATACATTTTTATTTTTCCATCATTAGAGATATATAGTTTCCTGAGTCATAATTATGTGACACTGCTGAATCTGATTATTATTATACACTGATTTTTTAAATAGAAAACAGGGCTGTTTTACAATCCAAAATAAACAATTAACAGTACAAACGGATGCAAACATAAAATGTGTTTGTTTGTTGTTTTTGTCTACATTGTGTTTTATCATATCTACCCCAGGGAACTTTATGTTTGAATTAAAATATAGTGGCTAGTAATATACTATATGTCTCAAAGGACTTATAACATTACGCAATGGCATTTTAACCATACAACATCTTTAGTCGATGGACATTAAAAAAAGCGATAAACAAAGATTTGAATGAGGTGATACTGTCAAAATTTGAATATGGATGGACATACGAAACAAGACAATGATTTCACTAAACGATCACTTTTTGCAAACTCTAGCAATAGTTATGTTAACATAAGGGGCACAATCTCTTCCTCAGATGGCGGTGGTGATCTGTGTCAGTCCCAGGTCATTCGAGTCCTCTCGACCATGAAAGGATGACAGCTCCACGGCTAGTCATACCGGTCGACCGTGGCCTCCGTCCCGTTTAGCCTCCGCTGGGCACGTGTGCTCACGAAGAGTGCTTCTGACACGACTGACGCCGTGCCCGTCCCCCTTGGGCCGACCTGGGCAGCAGAAGTCCCTGAAGCACCGTTTGAAGTTCTCATCGAGGAAAGCGTACAGGATGGGGTTGAGACTGCTGTTGGTGTATCCAAGCGCCACACAGAAGAAGTAGGCGGCCATGACCGCTGTGGTCTCCGGCACTCCATGCGCGAGAGCTTTGACCAAGATGAAGATGTGTATGGGCGTCCAGCACACCACAAACACAGCGACCACAACCAGCACCAGGCGGGTGATGCGTCTCAGGTTGCGGTCTTTTTCCCGCGAGCCCGACAGCAGGCGGACGCTTTTAAGGCGCAGGACCATGAGCGTGTAGCAAACGGTGATGATGAGGAGGGGAGCCACAAAGGCGAAGATGAAGACGCAGATCTTCATCACTGTGTCCCAGTAGATATATGGGTCTGGAAACTGCAGAGCACACTCTGTCGTGCCTGCAGAAATATAACAACACCCGTTAATTATTAATCAGAAGTGAGGACAGGTTAATCATGCATGCTATAATGAAGCCACGGTGGGAAGGAACAACAAATACATTAGGGTGAAGCAGAGAACTGACAGTCCCATCATTTACTAGAGGACATTTTTTATTTATTTATATTTGGTCCCACATCAACTAATATTATGTTCTTGACTTTTGAATCTTAAAATTGAAAGGTATTCAGTGCCATGTTTTATGGATGCACCAATATTGAAATTATGACTGTTGAGTTGATCATTATTTTCATGTTATGGCCAATAACCAATAATTGCCAATATTAGAATTCTATATACAACTTTGTTTTAATTAATACAAAATAAAACACTAGAACACTAGCATCACAACATGATAATGTACAGAATGGAAATATTAATTTTAAGATTCAATAAAGATAACTTTTAACAATGTTATTAAATTCTCAGTATTTTTTAAAGATTAACATTAACCAGTGAGGGACTTACCCTAAATATCCAATATTGACACCTGAAAAAATTCTAATGTTGGCCGATAGCCGATACACTACTTTACTTTCTTTTTAAAGTTGGGGTCAGTAAGATTTTTATTTATCTATATTCTTTTGAAAGAAATTGGTCATTTAATTTGGCAAGAATGCAAGTTTTTAAAATTAATTACATTATAATGTTACAAAAGATTTCTATACTTCTGAACTTCATCAATGAATCCTGAAAAAATAGGCATCAAAATGTACATAAAATATTAAGTAGCACAACTGTTTTTAACATTGATAATAATAAGAAATGTTTCCAAATCAGCATATTAGAATGATTTCTGCAGAATCATGTGACACAGAAAACTGGAGTAATGATGCTGAAAATTCAGCTTAGCCATCACAGGAATAAATTACATTTTAAAATATATTCATATAGAAAAGTTATTTTAAATTGTAATAGTATATCACAATATTGCTGTTTTTGCCTGGGTGAGCATAAGAGACTCACTGAAAAGTCTTACAGTAGTGTTTATACCGTTCATACCTACCATTGTTTGTCTGCGTGCTCCCAAGGACCATTGCAGGGATCCCAGCAGCCGAGGACAACACCCAGATGAGGATATTGATGATCTTAGCCTTCATCGGAGTCCGGAAGTCCAGGGCCTTGATGGGGTGGCAGACCGCCACATAGCGGTCCACGCTCATCATGGTCAAAGTGAAGATACTAGTGAACATGTTGTAGTAGTCGATGGAGATGAAAACCTTACACACCACCTCACCAAACGGCCAGGAGTTCAGTAGGTAATCTGTGCTCTGGAAGGGCATGGTGGTGGTTACCAAGGCATCAGCAACAGCCAGGTTGAAGATGTAGATGTTGGTGGCGGTTTTCATTTTAGTGTATCTTTCAGGAAAATTGAAAGAGCCGGAAAGTCAAAATTAATGAAACACAACCCATCAGTTTGATAAAAAAAGTATGCATGAGATTGCTTTCATGTCGTATACTATACGAACTGACAGCAAATTCCCAAATGATATGGAACATTTGTCTTTCAGTGGTTTGCCGGTTGTGTAAAGGCATTATCATTCACAGGTCAAGCCCATCTCATTTTTTCTGATTATATCTGCAGTGGAACAGCTTGTGCTGTGATATATTATTCAACAAAAATGATCAGTGCAGTTTTTATCTCAAATGTTGTCTCCAAAATGAGTCTTTACTCAGCTGCATCTTAAGTGTCATATATATATATATATATTTAAAAAAAATTGTATGATTTTTATTCGTGTATACAGAATGTGGAGCAGACACAGACCCTGCTAAAAGCAGCATATATTTACCATTATGTCAAGGTAATTTTGACTGCATTGTGCGTTTATATATTACTCCACCGGGGGGAGCAAAACTGTCGAATTCGACTTGAACCCTTGACTAAATGTTTTCCATAAAACAGATATTCGTCCAACCAGGTGTTTCAAATGACTCTTTAAAAAAAAAAAAGTAGATAAATAATCTCAAAATTAGATTTAAAGGCCCCCATTTGATAATCAAAGAAGGACGGTATATCTTAGGACAATGGTATTTCTTACCTGATAATGACATACATCACAAGGCAGTTTCCCACTAGTCCGACAACAAACACCACAGAGTACACAGCAGCGATGATCGGAATGATAGGTGACCTAGGTTCCTGCTCGTTCGTCCAGCTTTCATTCAGTGAATAATTATAAATGTCCGAGACAGCAGACTGCCATGTGAAGTTGGGCAAACACTTCTCAGGCTGTGATAAGGGGCATTTGTCCTCCTTAAAAATCTGCACCACGTTGCTGTCCATCGTCTGTCGTTTGCAAAATAAGATCAAATGTCGCTGGAAAAGTTCAGTTGCATGATAAAGATTATACAAAGGGTCAAATAATAAACAGCAATTAAAAAAAGAACTGACATCTTTTTACAACATAATTATTTAGTATGCATTTGTTAAAAATAAAGTATGTAGGCTATATGCTGATAACTGATATTGCACGGCTACTGCTATTGCACTTTGCACCTAAAAATGTCTGTTACACAGTTGGCAAAACAGTCAAATATAACAGTCTTACCTTATTACAAACTGCAAACCGCTAATTGAATTTGAAAATCCCAAGGCTTTAAAACAACAATGATGTCTGTGCGCAATGCGTTGATTTCGTTACTCCTATTCAATTGATGACTGACTGCCACCTTACGAGAGCAGCTGCCTCTGCCGCGCGTCCCGTATGACATCAGATCTCATGTGACGGTCTCCATATACAGTCCTTTAACCAGCTGTAGTGTCTCACTGCCACTCTTCGCCTATATCGGCGGAAATAAAGTTGTCTTCAAAATGTCCAAAATGTCTTGCGAATCTGAAAGTCTACAGTTGAAGAAGTAGTTTTAGTGTTTTATGAGATGGCGCGCGTCAAACTTCATGTCTGGAGACATTTTACGCGCGCACTGCCGCGTGAGAACTGGAGACTGCGGTTTATATAGATAAAGCAGTAAAGCCACTGAAGCCGCTCAGAGAATGAGGACATTAGCATAGCTTTTATTCAAAGAGACATATAAGATGGGGAAAATCGCATTAGTTTGTCAAAGAAGGATGTGCGAGATTGTGTAGGGCAGAGGGGGCGAGACGTAACCTAAATGCAGGATTAACGAGTGATGGCGTGTGGTCTTCTGAAATGAAGACAGGCAAAGTCCATCTGTCTTGTTTTTATAGCAATATAAATTCACGTGCCTGTTCCATTTGATGTTTGAATGGTTTCTGGGTTAAATGGATGCAAGAAATCAATACAAAGACTGTGTGTGTGTGTGTGTGTGTGTGTGTGCATATATATATTAGCCACATTTATATACCATGTTTATGACAAAATGCTTTGATTAAAGACAAATTATATTATTGAGGGTTGTATACTCTCAAAACTACGTTAGACTATTAGTATTAAAAAACACCTTCTATTCAAATAATCTGATGAGGAAATGTGATCGTTGCAACCTTAATATGTTTGCATGAGCTCTGCAATTCAGCACTGTATTCCATAGATTGCTTAAAATCAAGCAGCTTTACAGAAAAACAGTGTCAGTGTCTCATTTCATCAGGAGTACAACTTCGTTTTCTACCATAAAGCGGCTCTTCAGTATGTTCATGTTTACTTGCAGACTTCCGACCTTGACAGATTGAACAGGAGGAGATTTCCACATAAAAGAAGACGGAGCCTCACCATAGACCCCATGGACCAATGGTAGAACAAAGGTGTTTTAGTTATGGGTAAGATTAGGGTTAGGATGTTCAAATATATTGACCCCTCTAACTCTGCAAAATCAGTACGTGCTGGCATGAATGGACATTATGGGAACCCTATCAGTGCCAAAACGAATCTGCAGCAGTCAGGTGGTACATCAAGTCCAAGTTCTCAGAAAATTCAGAGTTTACAAGTTGGAATTACGAGTTCTACAAGGATGTGAATGCTTTTTACAAGCCAGAATCTTGTAATTATGGTAATTCCAACTGTGAATTACCATTATTTACCATTACATTCGCCATGTTGTCAATATCATGTGACCCACTTCACAACCATTAAAAATGAATACTGTGAGTTCGGACATACTGCTATAAAAAATGATTTTCATTTTGTTATCACAAAATTTTTTCTTTTGTCAAATCAATTTAGATAATTTATGAAGTTCAGATAACATAATATTTTGAGTTTATGTTGATTAAACCTCCTTTATTGTATTAACTTTTTTTTTATTTCAATGAACTTAAAATGCAACCAGGTTACTTACTTTTTTAAGTTAAACCAATGATAATAATATAATAATAATAACCAACAATAATAATCTTTACTGTGCATAGTTATTCACCTACTAGAATAATAGGGAAGTATGCTTATTTATATGCAGCCTAGTTGATGATTGAGAGGGTTTGTCGTTTATTTGGCAATTAGTCCATCCATTTTCAGTAGTTTCAGACACATTTGCAAACCTGTATGAACATCGTCACTATTCCACAAACAGCATGATCAGCCAGTTACAGCGACTACCACATGATTTTTCACCTGCCTTCACACCCCACAAAGCACAACATGTCCCTGAGTCAACATCTTTGTTGATCCTGGAACAAAATTTCAATAAACCAATCAGGGACAAGGGACATTTTAAGTCAAGTTTTGTTTTACAACAAGGATTAGGATTATCATTTCCCTCTGATTTTAGGGATGTGGCCTACCTTGTTGCTGCTGGACAGTATAATTTTCAGAAAAATGGGTGCTTTATAGACTACTTTATCTCTTGTTTCATAATATATATATATATATATACATACACTGAACAAAATTATAAACGCAACACTTTAGTTTTTGCCCCCATTTTTAATGAGCTGAACTCAAAGATTTATGTAGGGTGATATCAGGTAAAATGGGCCATTTAAGGTTTGGGGGTCCCAGCTCCTCTGGAATTTAGAGCCAATGACTGCAAAGGATTTCAAACTGTTGTCATAACTGTGCTTGACAAGTAACAGGTGATTTGATTAGTTTATGGTTGCTATGGTGGGCGGAGGAATAATACAAATCAAGACTACACCAGAAAGCTGCATGGTAAGTAGCCTGGCATACCAAATCTAACTTAACTATTATAAGGATGATACATCTATAAAAAAACAAACATACACATGAAAAAAATATGCATATTATGTCTTGATGGCATCAATCAGAAATAATGTAGTTAGTTTGATATATGAACATATTTCTTTGAAAAAGTGATGTTTTTCTTGGTGGCCCAATTTACCTTAACCCACTAAGGTAAAATGGGCCACATGGTTTCAGCTAAAATGGGCCATCGTGTGTGGTGTGTGTGTGTGTGTGTGTGTGTGTGTGTGTGTGTGTGTGTGTGTGTGTGTGTGTGTGTGTGTGTGTGTGTGTGTGTGTGTGTGTGTGTACACACTCACACACACACCACTTACATCAGTTTACTGATGCTGTTCCAAATTTGACTTTTTTAATTGCACATTTGAATATGTGGGTTTGCACCCAAAATGTTTTTAATGGCGCATATGAATATGTTTGTTTAATGCAGTTTAAATGTCATGTGGCTATATAAGTAATTGTGTTTTAAAATTAAAATTGAGGATAAATTAGCCTACTATTTCCCTTTGCAGTTTGACTGGCCCATTTTACCTGAACAACTGGTCAATTTTACCTGAAACTGCTCATGCATAAAAAGTTGGCACAGCTGATGTTTCAAGAAATGTGGGGCCTTAATAATTACATTTATTACATAATTTCAACACAAAATTATCAAAAACAGTCATTATTAATCATAAAAACACATGGAAAAGGCATATATGGTATTGTATTATTGTCCCAAACGATTTACCAAAAAGTGTATAAAGTAAAAAAAATAAAAGGCCACTCTAAAATTTGCAGTTTTATCACACAGCACAATGCCACAGATGTCACAAGTTTTGAGGGAGCGCGCAATTGACATGCTGACTTCAAGAATGTCCACCACAGCTGTTGCCTGTGAATTGAATTTTCATTTCACTACCATAAGCCGTAGGCGTTTCAGAGAATTTGGCAGTACATCCAACCGGTCTCACAACCCCAGACCACGTGTAACCACACCAGCCCAGGACCTCCACATACAGCAATTTCAACTCCAAGATCGTCTGAGACCAGCCACCCGGACAGCTGCTGCAACAATCGGTTTGCATAACCAAAGAATTTCTGCACAAACTGTCAGAAACCATCTCAGTGAAGCTCATCTGCATGCTCTTCGTCCTCATCGGGGTCTCGACCTGACTGCAGTTCGTCGTCCTACTGAGAGGGCAAATGCTCACATTCGATTGCGTCTGGCACTTTGGAGAGGTGTTCTCTTTATGGATTAATCCCAGTTTTCACTGTACAGGGCAGATGGCAGACAGTGTGTATGGAGTTGTGTGGGTGAGCGGTTTGCTGATGTTGTGGATCGAGTGGCCCATTGGTGGCGGTGGGGTTATGGTATGGACGGGCGTATGTTATGGACAAACGAACACAGGTGCATTTTATTGATGGCATTTTGAATGTAGAGAGATACCGTGACAAGATCCTGAGGCCCATTGTTGTGCCATTCATCCACGACCATCACCTCACGTTGCAGCAGGATAATGCATGGCCACGTGTTAAAAGGATCTGTACACAATTCCTGGAAGCTGAAAACATCCCAGTTCTTGCATGGCCAGCATACTCACCGGATATGTCACCCATTGAGCATGTTTGGGATGCTCTGGATCAGCGTATACGGCAGCATGTTCCAGGTCCTGCCAATATCCAGCAACTTCACACAGCCATTGAAGAGGAGTGGACCAACATTCCACAGGCCACAATCAACAACCTGATCAACTCTATGCAAAGGAGATGTGTTGTACTGCGTGAGGCAAATGGTATAGTCATACCAGATACTGACTGGTTTTCGGACCAATATTTGAACAATATTTATGAGTAATATGCCTTTTGTGTACATGGAAAAAGTCTAAGATCTTTGAGTTCAGCTCATGAAAAATGGGGGGGCAAAAACAAAAGTGTTGCGCTTATAATTTTGTTCAGTGTATATGTTACGAGCTCTATGACCTAGGGTCAAAAAGAGGCAACATTGAGGTTGTGACAAAACTGTGTGTGATTAAGAGTGTCAAGAGACAACACGAAACAAAGTACTACGAAAGAAATATCATTTTTTTAACAGAAGTGAAATAATTATACGACAAAATTTACAATTATAATAATAATAATAATAATAATAATAGTAGTGAATATAAACAAAGAAAAAAATAAACAAAATATTTACATATCAGAAGATGTCAGATAACTAGATAATCCAGGTGGAAATGGGACGTAACTAGTGAAGCCAAAGAAATAAAAAGAACAAAACAAAACTCAGTCTAACTTGTGGTCAAACCTTTAATCTAACAAATAAACAAAATTATAATTATTATTATTTTTTGGAAGGAGCACTGCCTCCATTGAACCCTGTGGCAAAATAAATCCCTCCAATATGGTTGTCTGATTATCATGCTACATGATACTACTTTTACATTTTCCAAAATAGGCCATAAAATGCTCCTGAAGTAAGGTTAAAAGGTTGAGAAGAAGCAAGAGACTAATGCAGGCTTACTATGGAATACCACTTTATTATTCTGTTGCTATTACATATTTTTCCATTCTAGATGGCAATTTTAGAAACAAAAATGGAATGAAGCGAAAAAAGAAAAAGGGCTCAGCAAAACCCAAATGGTGTCTTTTATGAAAGTACGTGTGCTTGTTTTCTCCCTCTAACAACAGCTTTGAAAACAAAATAGGCCTACATGACTGAGGGTCAACCACAGCAAGAGCTCTAATGGCACACACTATTTACTCTTCAATATTGATTTTACTCATCTATAGTCTTGTCATACCAGTAATGGACAAAATAAACATCTAGTTCATCAGCATGACATTCTGTGAACACAAATTCTTGTTCGTTCTTTCTAGGCATAAATAGGAGAACTTCACATGTTGCTAAGAGACAAAGGTAGGTGTTGTTTGTGTGGTAAGTTTCCCCCCAGTGCTTGTGCTTCATAACCTCAGGTAAAAGGGCTTATAGATAATTACAACTCCGTCAGATATCACAAAATCCCACTCAAGGACGCAGCTGTGTGAAGGGAAAAAATATTTTAATTATTTTATTTAGTCTTTGTATTAATGCTGTTTTCTCTCTCTCAGTCTACACGTTCATTTGCATAAATCACAATTGAGTGTAAGTTGATTGGATGTATATACACTATTTTTGTACCAGTACTTTGCCTCCATTCATTATTTATTATTTTGGCAGCTAAAACCCATATATAAGACAACAACTTCAATGGTTAGATGACCTAACACATTTACTCTTCCTCATTTTGTTCTAAAACCCAATGCTGTTATTATTTTCTGCCAGAAATTAGTAAAAGGCAGTTTCAGGAGATTGCTGGCTTTAGTCATTAATATATATTTTACCACATGATTGAATTGATTATTTTTTGGGGACTTGGGAAATAAAATATTAAATAACACGCACAAAAACAAAATAAGTAGCAAAATAAAACAGGGGGGGAAAAACAATAAAAAGCAACATAAAAAAAATGACAAAAAACAATCAAATACGACCCCACCCCCCACCCCCACAAAAAACAGGCAAACAATTGAACCAAACACCAAACGAAAAACAACAACAAAAAACAGAACAGCCTCTGAAAACACCCTCTGGAAAAAAATAGTTGATCTGCATCATTTGATACCAGATCTATAAGATCATCCAATTCATAGTTTACTAACCATCAACAAATGTATTTTCCATACAACAACAGTTTATGGTGACTATAGCTGACAAAGGCAAAAAAAGGACTAGCAGTCCAAACAACTTCTGAAGTCATATGATATACGGACCAAAACATAAATCATTATAATCTTCACCTGCTTCTCTCATTTCAAATATGGCATATGTGACGTGAGACTGACATCATAATGTGTGTTTGAAGATTGAAGAACCAATTGCATATGAAGGTGTGTGCAAAATGAATGGCTCCATATATGCCATTCAGACAAATTCCCCAACAATAAACAAGTACACAATTTTGCTCAGAAGTGAAAACGATAGAGTAATGACCTGACCAAAGCCTTTTATTTGTATGTTTTTAAACTGCTGAAATGTATAATTACAAAAAAGAAGAGAAAAAAAAGTATTTACCAACTGATGAATTCAACAAGTTATGTTAGAAAGAAATAAAACGGTAAATGTATCTGGGAGCAATTCTATTTAAACACAAGTCAAGGACAAGAAAAAAAAACTCCATTAGGGTCACATGAATCTTTTATATCATATAGTCTTTTAAAATCTCAGCAGTTGAACACAAATTGTTGAAGAAGAAACTGAACAATCTGATCACTTCTAAACAAATATATTAACATGCATGCTGTGCTTTACACTAATGATTGATAATTTCTCAAATATGTGACATATTTAGCAAGGGTAAAGTGAGAAATAACCTGCTGAAACCGACCAGAAAGAAAAATCATGCAGAGAACAGTTTATCGATGTGTTTATTTTCTCTTTTGCATTTGAAGAAAAGAGAGTGTCTGAGAGAGAGGGAGAAAAAGAGAGATAGTGGGATTGTTCTTTCTATTTTTCAGTGCCCTTGAAGAATGAAAGGAGTGTACTGTGTGAAGGCATCAGTTTGTTTAGAAACAGTTTCCATGGAAACCAAAGATTCTTTTATATGTATACATATATATTCACAAGGTGCAACAGTTCCGAGTGCATGTGCGTGATTTCATGCCAAACTTCAGACCTTCCAGCCATGAAATGGATTATTTGGGCACTTACAGATACAGATGAAGTGTTACAATGACGACTCGAGAAAGTTGCCTGCAAGGAATCCTACTCATTCTGAATGCTTTCGTACCAGAGCAAAACAATGAAAACAAACATCAAGGGCTAATCATAGTAAGTTTCTGAAAATATAACAGACAGGTTATCAACACTTTCTCTCACACCTGGGACATCTTTCAAGAAGAACAATAGATTTACTTGAGGTCCTTATAAATCTGTCAGCTTGTCATAAACCAAGTGGCAGGTTCAAATGTAGAGTCTATTGCCAGACATATAGTCTGGGCATTCATACATATCCACAAATAGCCCTAGTAGAACAACTTTACAACAAAATATTCTGTCTGCCCTTTATCGAATGTTTAAGGGATACTTCACCAAAAGATTCTGTCATCATTTACCCTGTCAGTAACCAAACAGTAGATGGGCCCCATTGATCTCCATAGTATACATGGCCCATCAACTGATTGGTTACAGAAATCATTCAAAATATCTTCTTTTGTGTTCAGCAGGAGAAAGAAACTCTTACAGGTTTGGAACAAGTGGAGGGCGAGTAAATGATGACAGAATTTTCATGTTTGGGTGAACGATCCCTTTAACATTTGATAAAGGGCATATTGTGTTGTAAATATTCTTTTTAGTGTCTCTCCAGCGCAAGATTTACTGTTTCCACATAGTATGCCCAGTAATGTTGACTTTCCCATCTAATGTACTGCTGTATAATGACTGCACACTAGGATTATTTCCCCTTTGTTTCCAGTCTATATTCACCTTCTAATTTGTTGTTGTTCGCAAATACAGTGACCATCAGTCTCTGCTAAAATGGGTGAGCGTTCATCATGCACATGAGGCTAAAGAGGAACACAAACTTCAGGCTTTCCATTCCAGACCATCTGAACATTGTTAAGAGCCTCTCCAAATACAGGCAAGCCACAGATGGCTCAGCTGATGGTGCCTAAGCTTGATCAAAGTCCGTGTTGTGCTAGTAGTACAGGCCTGAAGATTGAGCACTTTTAAACCGCCATTAGTGCTGATGGTGCAATACTGGAGGACAAATTTATGGTTGAGGGCTATTCTCTGTGGCTCTGTATTTTATGATATGAACCAGCAATAAATAGCAACCTGCCTAAAACGAGTAAAAGTCAGTTTTAAGAAATTGCTGGCAAGAAATTGCAAAGAAATTGCTGACATTAATATTCATTACCACATAATTACATTGATGACTATTTGTAATTAATTTGGTCAAAACAAATTTTTTTAAACAAACAACAATAAAGCAAATTAAAAATTAAATAAAAATTAAACACAAACAACTACAAAAAAGCTAAATAAAATAAAATAATGAAACAAAAAAGACAAAAGACAAATACAGAAATAAAATAATACAAATTAAGCTCAAACAATAAAATAGAGCAAAACAAAAATAAAACAAAATTAAACAAACAATAAAGCAAAATAAATAAATCAAGTAAAATAAAATAAAACGATGAAATAAAATGATAAAACAGAAACAAAATAAAATAAAATAAAACCAAGACAAAAAATAATTCTAAATAAATAAATACAACAATCCAACTATCTCCATTGACTTTGCATTGCGAGAAGCCTCCTTGTCATTTCTGACTTATGATAAAAAAAAAAAACAATGTCTAAAAGCTGCCATGTGACAAGGTGTTCAGCAAACAAGCTAAAGAAAAAACAGAAATAAGTTTTTATAGGCTGTCGACCCCAAAAAACGGACACAAAAGTGGATACAGAACTGAAGGCTTATATAAGGGATAACCAACATAACAGGGAACAGGTGTTTAACTAATTAACAAATCTGGAAACTAATAATGACAGGAAACTCAAACAAACAGTAACAGAACCAAAACCAAACTAAGGGGCTGTTTAAACAACACCGTTTTCAACTAAAACCATAAAACTTTTTATGCATTTTAGCCGTTGATATACACAACAAAGGCATTTTGGGTGCCTGAAAACGCAAACTTTTGAAAACGGGTTTCAAATTGCAAGTTCTTGAAAACGGTCTCCGTGTAAACAACAAAAACGTGAATCTCTGAAGACGATGACGTCATGCACATGCGTATTACACATTCAGTCTATAGTGCCATCTAATGGCCTACAGCAGATACAGCATTTTTAGGATCCGTGTGAATGAATGGGGATTGTTTTGACAATGGTGTCGTCTGTACGCGGAAAACTCAAAGGAAAAACTCTGTTTTAAGCATATTGTTGTCGTGTAAACGTACCCTGAAACACAAAGAAACTAAACCTTAACACTTATATAAAATGCACTCTTAATTGAACATGTGACCAACATCATGGCGTGCCATATCAATCCATTTATAGTTTACAAACCATCAATGAATGACTAGACCGGTTCTGTGGTGTGTGAGGTGAATCACCTCTATAGGAATATAGATATATTTGATCAATACCTTTTGCCACTTTTCTGATCTCCATGATTACCAACATTTTTCTAAATATTTTTTAACAAAGATAATTAACTGACTATCTACATTAAATAACAAATTCCAGAGAAGTGTGTCCAGTAATTCTGATTTTCATAACAGCACGATTTTAATAAATGAGCTTATTGGCTGATGCCGCAGGTGTTAAAGCAGTTTCAGCGCCTGCATGCCACGAAACGGCCCTGATCTCAGCAATCAGAAGCTGAATAAGAACTCCTGTTGTTAGTGAAAGGTGCATTGGACAAGTAGAGCTTCCGGCTGCAAAATGTCAAATGGATTCAATCGCAGACTGATTGCAACAAAGCGGTATAAATGTGATCCAATTTCCAAAGACAGTGCAGCCTAATCTGTGTGATTGTGCAAATTTAGATCATCCACAGAAACGATGCACAGAAATACTACATTATGTTTAACAATAGGCTACACGAGGACATTAGGCTATTTATGAATCCGAATAGGTTGGCATTACAGTGTTCTGATGAAACTGAAGCTTGTTGTCTCACTTTGAAGACAACAAAATGCAATCATAATTCTTTCTATCAGATTCCATCTGCTATCAGGACGACAGGGGAAATCACACTCAAATGTTATCTGAGTTTCTCCTGTTTTAATTGTAACCATGGGAACAGACAATCTGTGACCCATGTCAACAAGAGCGCAGATCCGGTCAATATGGCTCGTCGATAATATTCCACCTGTATTACAAAGCCATGTCTTCGAATGACAGCCTCAAGTGAGCGCCTCAGTAAGCCAACGCTTCAGCTTTGCAGCTGTAAGCAAGCATTCAAGATTGTTGTTGAAACATAGGGAAACCATTTCGTAAAGTCTGAGTCAATTAGAAGTTTCGTCCTTGCTAGAAAATGTTAAGACCATGATTAGTGCATTTCATGTAACTAAAAGAGGCATTTATAAAAACAGCCCTTGAAAATGCTACATGAAGCTTAAAAAAGACTTCACAAAAGCCATTGGAGAAGAGTTCTCAAAGCGACATGCCTCCCAGAGCCCTTACACAAATTCATCATTGATTATGGCAAAAGGACGTCTGAGTCACACATTACAGCCACTCAAGTGTGGGAAGTGTCATACAAGCATTGGCACGCCATACAGCGCTGCTGAGATGTGGGTTCACTCAAGTCAATTCGTTCTTGACACAAAAGGCTGCATCTAAATAGGTCGGAGGTGTGAAAGAAAAAAGAAGTTTCCCAATATGGTTCAATAAAACATCTGATAATGCCACTAATAACCTTGTTTCACAAGGTTTTGGGGAGCCTAAGATTACCCTATTAGAATTCAAATGACCCTCAACACATCTTGCACAAGTTGATAACGTGCTGTGGATCTGTCAGATAGTCTGGTGGTAATATGCTTTGAAGGTTATCTCTATCTCGACATCCACAAAGCACACGGAGTATACTGGGCTATTTGCTAACCGATAGTGCTACAGCTACAGCTTGATTTCCATTTGGAAAGAGAGATGAGAGAGAGAGGGCGACTGAACACAGATTATCCAGTGGCTGCATCTGCGCTCGTCTGATGCTCTGACCAGCCGTGTACGGAAAAGGTTCTGCGAGGTTATTTAAAAAAATGGGATGCACTAGGAATGCTGAAAATTGGCAAATGGGTTTGTGTTTATGAATGACACTGGTGTGATAACCTGATCATAAATGGTGTAAAAAGGCCTGCTGTGACATGAAATGAAATACATGAATCTGATTGAAAATATTCGAGACGCTGTCAACACTAGGAATCAAAATTTCTGTTTGATGTTTTGGGCCATTCACACAGAATGTGTTTAAAAACATATGGCAGCAAGAAAAAAATTGTAGAGACGTTTTTTGAAAGTTGAACTTTAACTAGTTGAGTGCAGTGTTTTTTTTTTTTTTACTTTTGTTTATTTCTCCATCCAAAATAGCCATTCCAATTCCAAATTGGAATATCACATAAAACATTTGCAAAAAGCATTTTTTCCTTCCCATGTGTTCAAGAGAACAAATTCTTCACGTCTTATGAAATTGGCATACATAAATATCTGTAATAAAAATGGAACTCGCTGCTGTGACTGACTTTCTTCTGTGTAACACAAGTGTTCAGCTGTTTTTGTCCTTACAATGAAAGTCAATAGGGTCCAAAGACATTTTTCAAAAATGGTTCAATATTTAATTGTTGATTGGATTTTGAGATGTGAGCAAAATGGAGGAAGATAACAAAGATTACGTTGTGGTCAGAATTAATGGCACCCCTGGTAAATATGATAAAAGATGGCTGCAAAAATAAATCTACATTGTTTATCCTTTTGATCTTTCATTTTAAAAATTCCCCCGCACTTTCAATTTTTTACTTCAATGAAAGGTTCGATTTTTGCATATTTACCATTTTTGCAATGACTTGTGTAAAGTGGTTATGTTTGTAGCTTTTTATGACCATAAAACCTAGTATAAAAACATGAAATCATATTTCAAGATCTGAGGTTTATAGTGCTCCTACAAGAAACTTTAGATTCTGTTTATGGTGACATATTTGTAATTTCATATAGACAAAGCTGGCCTAATGTTTTATAACAATATTCCCTTGGAGAAAAATCGGAGATCTTTTATCAGTAAAACATTAAATAAAATGATGACCTGAATGTGGTTATATTGCATATTACACTAAAGGAATGATATGATCCAGGGACCTCTGATATTGAAGGATTACCATATAAATCTGATATTTGAGTGAGACAGCAACATCACAGAGAATTAAGTGCAAATAACTTTCCTGACAGAAACATATCTGAGTGATAACCAGAAATACTGTGATTCTATACATCTATCTATGAAGTTGCTTTGAGTGAAATTAACAGCCTTACAACTCAACCACTGAATGTTTAAAACCTTGAATGAAAAAGTAAAAAACACTTCATTCAGATGCATTTGTCATAGTAGACTCTTTATTGGAATGCATACTCATTGTTTAACATTTATGACATAAATAACATTTCATAATACTCAGAACTGTTCCGATCATTTAATGTGATTTTACTTAAGGACGCACAACTTTGCACAACTTCACACGACAACTTGACAAAACAAAGAAGAGCTAAATTATAAATTTACGGTTTAATACATCAACTCGTTTTTTCTTGAACCTGTTGATTACATATAGCACAGATTTACATTCACACCAAGAACACGGGATCAGACACTCTGGCTCACACACAAACACATGGGCAGTTCAGCTTCGGGCAGCAACAGCTGGAGTCGACTGCTCTGTGGACTGCAACTGCTTCCCCAGGTACTCCCTGAAAGAAAACACCAAAGACCGATTATGCCAATTTATTTTTTTGAACAGCTATGATGGTGCACCTTGTTGTATTTCTAGATTTTCCTTTATGTGAGTAAAATAACTAGTTTTGAGCTGGCGCTCTAAGCTCAGTGAGACAAAAAGATAACTGTCGAGCATGCTGAAAGTGATTACAAAATACATCAATGTTTGATCACAGCATTTCCCAACAGCTCCACCACAGCCGACTCTCCAATCTAACTACATTCCATTCAACCTACCTATAGTAATCTTCATGAGGTTCGATTCCTTCCTCTTTGATTACTGAAAATGTCATTTTACCAAGGTGAGTTAATTCTGAATGACACCTGTGGTTTCTCAACTGTTGGGAAATGCTATCTGTCATTTAAATCCTTTCAAAGTGCCCACCGTCTTGATGTCTAGCCAAAGCCGTCAAACCTTATTAACAGTTTCTCCTAAACAGTGACCTTTTTAAAGTGTTTAGCTGTACTTCAGGCCTCAGGTGCTTCCAATAAGATTGCACAGCTTCTAGAAGAGCATACAATTTAGAAAGGACACAAAATAGATCCCATCTGAATATGCATTCAGTATCCAAGAAATCAATACCCGCATGACCTACTGCATCCACTGAGATGCAGTGTGTGAACGGTCAAGAAGTTCATCTGCTTGAGTACACATTCTGAAGTTATCAGATGGAACTATGCGAGTCAGATCTTCTTTTCCTTTCTTGGCAAGTTGACTAAATTAGCAGACACCTGCCATTCATTAATTGTCATTTCTGGCAGCTTGTCCTACAGCTACTGGGTTCGACTTGCCAGACTTCAGCACACCAGCTGATATTTGCATGGAAACAAGGCAGATAAGCGCCATGCTATTGTACATCAGCAGAGAGTCAAAAGGAGAGAATCACAGAAGGCGGATTCATTAGGGATCCAGCAAAAGAGATAAAACAGTATAAAATATGAGGATTAATAATAGCTTGACTTCCAATTTGTGTATTAATTGAGCAAATATGTTCATGGCTAGCTTGCAAAACAGGATGTGCATGGCATGAAGGGTTTGTTATGTAGATAGATTATTAAGTAACTGTAGAGGAGGATTTCCCAAGCGGGAGTTCATGAGGGAACTGCAGGGGGTTTGTGAGTTGATGAAAACTCGATAAAAGGGTATCTTTTCATATTAATCATAGATTAGCAATGGCAATACGCAGTGATTCTATTTTAGAAACGGTTTCTATTACCGAGACGTCACAGCTTGAACAACACCATATGACAATGATAATCTCAGGTACAGATTATGTGCTTTATTTAATGTTAAAAGTGTCTAATGTGAGTTTGAATGCGATACTAAAAGTGACATTGGATAATTTACTAATAAATTAAAGGAAACAAGAACGTTCATACAGTCAACTCAATGTGAGCAAACAAGTGCATTCTATGACAAAGAATATTTCAGTCACGCAGTATGTATTTTTAATAATGTTATAATGGTTTAATATTTATGAATTTGATTATGTACTTATCCAAGTGCGCTGCAGAGAGACTCGCCTGATTGGCTATGATTTTTTTATTGATTTTGTCACGTCTCATAGTTGCGTTGTGTCTAGCGTGGATAGACAAATTGCTTATTGCTGGAATCTTATTGCATCGTGTCTGGTTAGGACCTGTGCCGCATGTTATAGAGTGAAGCACAGCACTGTATTCTTCACCAGGATGACTTTTTCACATGCGCAAAATTACCAATATTTTCTAGGATGTACGTTTTTAGCATTGTACTAAATGAGTAAACCAGAAGGGTTTATAAACATGTTGTCAGCTAAACACAGATTAAAGGTCTTCCTGCAGTTTCTGCAAAAATAAAAGCCAAACTGTTTTACATTTGAAATTGAAGAATTTAAAGACATGTTAAACATGTTTTTTTTTTTCTAAAGTACAATAGCATTATTACAATAATATATTTTTGTCTTCATTCATTTTTTATAAATAGAAATAAAAAATATGATATAAAAACAATAAATGGTTACACTTTATTTTAAGGTAACGTAGTTATCAGAATCAGAATCAGAATCAGAAAGAGCTTTATTGCCAAGTGTGCTTGCACACACAAGGAATTTGTTTTGGTACTGAGGCTTCCAGTGGACTATACAAATACAAATACAACATGAAACATAATACTACAAATTATAAGAATAAAAAAAAAAAACTTTTTCATTACATATATTATTACATTGTACTTACTCAAATAAGTACTGAGTAATATTAAGTTAACTATGTGTACTTACTAAAGAGTTATGGTTAGGGCTTGGTTTAGGGTTAGTTACTTGTAATTATGCATAATTTACCCTTATTACTATTGTAACTACATGTAGTAAAATGTAACTACGTCACCTTAAAATAAAGTGTTACCCAATAATTTATTATTATACAAATTGACTGGGTTACTTAATGAATAACCCAGAATAAAACATTGTGAATATAATGTGGACTGAGACACCATCACATCTGAAAAGAGCCCTTTACTTCAAATAAAAATAAAACACTAAAAAGGTGAAATCTGCATGTCGTGTAATCCTTAACTGACAGTGCATGTGTTGTTCAATTATTTGAAATATGAACTCAAAATTTCAGGGGGTGCACTTCAAGAAAATATTTTGTTCCCCAGGGGTTTGGCTGACAAAAAAAAGCTTAGGAATTCTAGTGGTACAGAAATTTGCCTGAAATATGATGTACTTGGTGTTCAATTTATTCTCACTTTAGGCAGCTTACGTTTATAAAAAAATTGTTAAAAAGTCAAATGATAGCAGGTTTGCTATGAACTCCAGACAGAAGAGGAACCTGAGCTAAATGGGCAATATCAGACGAGTAGTGCGATATGGCTCTATATCAGCCATATTGCAAAACTACGAGTGTTATATTGCTTTTAAACAAAAGTTTGATGTAGGGCTGCACATAATTTTAGCATCGATATTGTGATGTGTGCATATGCGATGGTCACATCGCATGATGTGCAATATCAAGTATAGGGACCTTAGTTGATCTGTATGGACCCGGCACCACAGGTCGAAATGCACGTGATTCTCGGGCTTTATTGCAAAGTTTAACCATAATAGAGCGAAAGTTTATCATTTGCACGTTGTAGGTCCAGTCAGTTTAAAGCAGCACCAAGTAACTTTTCCACTGCGGTCGCCCTACAGGTTGGAAGCGGAATTGTCCATTATTAATAATTTAGCCTACCGCAGCCTAGTGTCGCACATGCTCTGTTTATCCAGCACCGGCTGTGGAATCAACAATGGCCACAGACAAGGTAGAGTATGATGCATGATTTTATGAAAGTATGATGTATTGCGACATCACAAACGAGCAATTGTAACGCTTGCCGTAAAGCAAGTCAAATTAGTAGTTTGCTAATGTCTCATTAGAACTACAGAAACGCGACCCGATCAGGCAATGTTACATAGCGTGGATATATCAGATAAAGGACCGCAAAGCTGTGGCATAAGTGCATTTCACCATGTTACGACTTGATGAACCACTGAAACGATTTTGGAAACATTAGTTTAAGGTAAAAAATCTTACTTAGTGCTGCTTTAAACATTAAAGCGATTTTAAACCATTTGAGTGCAAGACGATGTGAAAGAAATCAATTCGGAACTCACACGTTGTTTTCTGTGTACACACTGAGCAAAACAGACAGAAGGTGAACACCGAATTCCATTCTCTTTCGTGTCTATTTGTGCTTGAATGGACACATACATGCAAAAAAATTCCTGTCTCGGCGAGTATCCTCGTAAACACAGCAAGGCTTATGTGAACGTAAACAATAAAGAACAATTATTCAACTTCTGTACCTGAATACTATTAGACTTGTCTGAAAAACAAAGTACTGTTTATTTCATTTTATCTTTGTTCTATTGCATTTATCTATACTTGTAATTTGTTTATTATTTTCTATGCAGATTCAATCCCCTACAAAACCACCCTAATCATTCTACAATGATTAATTCTTTCCAAAACGAGCTATTCAAGTCATCTGGTGATTTTGGTTTTCATATCACAGTTTATATCACGGAAAAACAAAATATCGCAATGTCAGTTTTCTCCAATATCGTGCAGCCCTAGTTCGACAGCACAATGTGTAAATAAATAAGAAACAACAATGGAGTGTCTTTAAACAACCGTCTTTTGTTAGAAACTACTTAATTCTGCCACAGATTCAAATCTCAAGTTATATCTCATGTTTTACCACTATCTACATAAGAGCTAGCGGAAAATTCCTGAGAATGTATCTGGCTGAGATAAAGCCGTTCTCCACGGGTACGTGAGTGCTAAACGGCTGCTGACTGCATGGAGCTCACACCACCAAAAATGTCTAAACAAATTTTCAATTAGGTGCTATGTTTATATATACAGTAAATTGCATATTTGAGATATAAACAACTACATGCTTGCCTAAATAACCCTTACAACTACATTTATGACACAAAAATAGTAGTATTTGTAAGATTGTAGTGGGTTCGCTACGCCACCATTGAAGCTCGATGAGAAATGCTACAAGTATAGGTCCGGTGGAAACAAGAGGAGTGATACAAATTGTGAAACGGTTTCCGTGTGATATCTGTAGATTACTGCATGGCTGGAAAAGGCTCTCAGCTAATACGATTTGAGAACCATAACTAGGTTTATATACTACAGATGACCATAAGGTCTATCTGTGGGTCATAAATAAATGAATATTTATGTCAGATTAGTTGTAATGATTTGTGCTAAATGAAGTAAAGCTTGAAGCTAAAATAAAGATCAGGAGTAGATGACATTCATATATTAAAATGGTCTATGTAAACTTGCATGAAGGTCTTAATTTAAAGGTCAAAATGGACCCTCACTTTATGAATAAAAAAATAAATACCTTATGAATAATTTATTTTTTAGTGCAGTATAAAATGAGTATGCAGAGAAGCCCATTAACCCTCTGAGGACGGCGTCTCGCTTTTTTTCTTATCAGTGCAAAAGAAACTCAAAATACTCTGTTGATTTTGATCTTACATATTAAGTGTTGTACATCATTAGATCCTGATAAGTGTCTATTTTTTTGTGGATTATCACAATAAAAATAAAGTGTTGTGCTTGTCGCCAAATAAAGAAAAAAAAACATGATGCGCGTTCTACCTTCTCTCTGTCAGTTAAGTCCATTCTGAAACGCGTCCGAAAATTTCCGAAAAAAAGAGCATGTCAGAACACCTCCAGGACCCCAAAAACCCCTTAGACCTCAGAGGGTTAAATCGAAAATGAATCGTTACACTGAAATCTATTTTCATTTACCACTAAAAAGCACTACTGATTCATCTCTGATGTATAGTTTTGTAAGTTTTCCCAGGTTTAAATTAGATTTTGTATCGCAGCATGGACCCAGACTTTTGGACTGAATGGCATCCAACACAACCTACACAAAATTAGTCCTCCAGAACAAAACAGGAAGCAGACAACAATCCCACTGTTGACACTGAAGCAAAGACTCCACTGGGCTCACTTCGCATTCAATTTTCTGCCAAACCTGCAATCGACCCAAACCGCAAGATGTATTTGAGGTCCACGGGTTCAACGTGATGACTTCAAAAGACTCTTAACTTTTTCTTCACTGACTTAAACTGATTCCTTCATTTTTTTCCAATGTCAAGGTCCAATAACTAACAGTGAGAAAAGGCGAGTTTTCATCCTCATTCATCCCGTATATACAGCGAGATGTCAGACTCATCCTCTGAGCGTGCCTTATGAGACACTTGACTATGTCTGTGGCCTTATTCATTCAACCAGTGGTAAATACGACTATGACCCAAGGTGACCTTGCATTTGAAGAGCTGTGGCTGATTTTGATACCAGAAAAAAAAAGGGACGACTCTGCTGTGGCAACCAGGCATCAACAACACAGTGAATTTTTCAAAAATGAAGAGCTGATTAACAATCTACCTGCGTCCTCAGGTGCCTAAGACTTGAATGACTAAGAGGATTCAAGTGAATGCTCTATTACTCTGTGGACTGTTTCTAAAATTACCTCATTAAAGAGTTTCTGAGTTCAAGAAATGGTAATAATAATTTCAAGGTATGTCACCACTTTCCCATGATGAAAGTTTGGGAAAATTATTAAAGTCTTCAGAAATAATAATGATAATAATAATAATAATTAAAGCTGCAAGCAGCATTTAGCGGTGTTCAAGCAGTTAAGGCCTTTAAGGCCGTTAAGCACAAAAGCATCAAAAGACATTAAGTTTTATGTAGCAAGCATTTAACCACTGACATCATAGATGGAATAGACCATGTTTTAGCATGATTTACCATGATATACCAAATTTCAGTTTGATTTTTCTTGATTTACCATGTTCCAGTATGATTTACCATGTTCCAGTATGATTTACCATGTTCCAGTATGATTTACCATAGTTTACCATGATATACCAAGATCTAGTATGATTCACCATGAATCACCAATCGGGGTCATACTCTGATAGGTTCTCCCCAAACTGAGGCCCTACCACCTGGCCAGGTTTCAAGTCTCTAAGCCTTACGGTTTGGGCTGCACGATGCGTTTTAGGTTTTTTTTTTTTTTTCAAATAGCAATTACAATAGGTTTTCAGCACTTTGTGCTTGAACACCTAATAATAGGCGACCTTTTTGACAGTTATAGCGACACCTATGGTTCGATCTCCATGAAACTCTGCATGCTTCTTCACCATGTCATGACACATGTGCTCATCAGTTTTTGTGAAGTTCTGAGTTTTTATTTATGATTTATAGGCTTTTGAGTGTATTTTGACACGCCCCCTTTTCTAAACGACCCTGTTACAGTGAACCAAAGGGCAAAGTTCAACTTTTTTTTGATAATTATTGATCTAGAGAGTCCAGAGAATTGTCCTAGACTGGTCTGGTTCCGATCAGGCAAAAAACCAGGGACTAGTTCGCAAAAGTAGGATTTGGACAAAAAAGGCCATAACAAATATTTCGTTGCTCAAATCGAGAATCCGAGATATACACCTTGTCCGCCTTGGGCCAAGGAACACAGTGGTGCAAAAAGCTTGATTCCAAGTCAAACGGTCTAGGAGTTATGAACAATTTAGTACTATTGGTTGCTGTAGCGCCACCTATGGGCCAATCGGGGTCATACTCTGATAGGTTCTCCCCAAACTGAGGCCCTACCACCTGGCCAGGTTTCAAGTCTCTAGGCCTTACGGTTTGGGCTGCACGATGCGTTTTAGGTTTTTTTTTTTTTTTCAAATAGCAATTACAATAGGTTTTCAGCACTTCGTGCTTGAACACCTAATAATAATAAAAATCAGTACAAATACAATAGGTTTTCAGCACTTCGTGCTTGAACACCTAATAATAATAATACAATAATAATAATAAACAATACAGAACAATTATTCAACTTCTGTACCTGAATACTATTAGACTTGTCTGAAAAACAAAGCACTGTTTATTTCATTTGTATCTTTGTTCTATTGCAATTGCATTTATCTATACTTGTAATTTGTTTATTATTTTCTATGCAGATTCATTCCCCTACAAAATCGCCCTAATGGACTGTTTCTAAAATTACCTCATTAAAGAGTTCTAGAAATGGTATGTCACCCCTTTCCCATGATGAAAGTTTGGGAAAACTATTAAAGTCTTCAGAAATAATAATAATAATAATAATAAAAATAATAACACTATAGAAATATTCAGTCCAACAAGCCCTTTCTCATTGTGTTTTATATCTTTGCTTATTTTACTTTACTTCAGTTTGGAATTAACGGGCCAGTGCACATTAATAAACATTTCTATAAATGTGTCAGTTTAGCAATTACAGCAAATTTTTAACTGTAATACCTGGGCAGATATCACAAAAAATACGTAAAGTCTTGTTTAAAATGTTTTAATGCTTTGGTTTACTCTTATCACATAATTGTGTACATTAATGACATGCATAACTCAAGCATTTCATGGTCACACTGTTATTTTCTTATGATATTAAGGTTACATTAAATGTTTTACATTTTTAATTTTTCTCTCAAGCACCTTTAGAGCCGTCATTTTAGAACTAGGAACTAGTAACGGAGGTGCCAAAAGTGTTCGGCAGCAGCGTCTCTACTAATAGCCAAACTGTAAGTTTATCTCCTTCAAGAACAGTGCCGTTATTACTTTGGTAGTGAAAAAATGTCATGTAGCTTTTAAGTTGCTAAACTATTTGACAAAAAAAAAAAAACCTGACGTGTAGCGCTGTTGTGCTTTGGCGACCCAAGCTATAGTCTCGGGTTGCGGACCTTTCCCGATCCCACCCCCCCCCCCCCTCTCTCTCCCGCCTCGCTTTCTGTCCACTCTTTATTATCCTATCATAATAAAGCACAAATCCATGTCTCTTGTATCATCGCAGACGCTCGCTCTTGTTTCATTTAAATGCAACTTGCCTTCTTGCGTCTCAGTTTTGGATTGTATTGAAAATGAACTTTAGTATTAATACTACTATAAAATTATTGTTGTGATCATCTTGTCTAGACAATTGTTTTGTACACTGTGCAAAATGGATTTATAAACAGCTAAGATTTTAAAACATTAATCTCAATTTAATATTTCATGTCCCCGTAACTATTTCTGTGGTAAAAAAAAATCTGTGTAATAAGTGTACAACGAATATACATTATGATCCCTTAAATCTCCCTCTTAATAGTCTAGTTTAATTTGTCTTGTTTCGTTCATCTAGTTCGTTTGTCTTGTTCGTTTTTATTGGCTTAAAGCAACTTGCTGCAAATTTTTCTTTTAATTTCACATTAATTACAAGTAGATAATACAATATTTCAACTCAAAACAATATTTTGTGTTAAATTATTTCCCCAACTTAGTTTTGGAATTTAGGTCAAAGTTAACTTGCCTTGTGTTCACTACTCAACAGTGGGTGGCGGTCAGGAAAATGACTCTGCAGATTTGTATTTCCCCCTTTTGCAGCGGATTTTTTTTTGGATGTTCTGCAGACAGGGTGACATCCTCGATTAAGGTTCCCTAAGGACTTTTGTAAAAGCCAAAATATGACCACACCTCAGATTTGGTCCTCTTAGAAGTCTGAAAAATCTTCTGAGCACGGTCACTGCCCTCCGCCATGTCTTCTCGTACAAAAAACAACTGGCTGAACAGGATTTTCCACAAGTTTTAAAAAGCACCCTAAATAAACATGGTTTTAATGATAATTAAATTTTAAACAATAATCCTGACCGTCAGGACATTTTACTGTGGGTTTTCATGAAACCGGTAATCGTTTCATCCCTACTACAAATATACAATGTATATTTCTTTGGATTTCTATGCCATTTCCCTTTACATTTTCCCCCCATTTAACTGTATGAATTATTTCTAAATTTAATGACGTACATAACATAGCAAAGGTGTGATTATCTTTGGTCTTGTTTTGCAGTTAACTATAGCTTAATATTCTTTCAGTTATTCATATCATGACTTCATATCCGAATCAAATTAGGTTTTATAACAGTGAAGCACATCTGAGAGATTTCAAGCTAAGCTGCATCAGAAAGTGGATGAAGTCCTTCAGTGAGTAAGGGCTTCTACAAAACAAACATGAAAAAAAAATTTTTTTAGATTAAACACCGTCACCATCATCTCAAGATGTGTGGAGCCACTGGCTGAATTTCTACACACGCACAGCGGCACACCTCCAGGGGTTAACCCAGATGGTACAGATACAATAAGCTAACAGTGTGTGAAGTTGGCCATCTAGAACTGTGCCAACTCAAACATCTTCTCTTCCTGCTGTTGCCATGACACCAAACAGTCTCTTTGGGTTGAGAATGGGAAAAAGCGACACAACAACTCGCAAGGGAAAAATAAACTGTACACACAAGGTAGCTTCTTATTTTAGTTATTTTCTGTATCCAACGGAGTAAAAATAAGGCTCTTCACCAAAAACAACAACATAACAAAAAACCTTTAAGTACTTTTATACCGGAAACCATGAAGACAATGTGTGACGCAAACAATGCCATGGAAACGAGATGTTCCTCAACGAGAACATCATATCAAAACCATAATAGATGAGAGAAGACATACCTCTTGTATAAATACCACTCCAGAAGATTGCAGCAAATGGAAATGGCATTCGTGGATGCAACTGGATTGCAAAGATGGCTTTTAAGAAGAGGCAGTGAAAGGCCATTCTTGTATGGCTCTTCTTAACAGCACCTTGGAAACCACGTTCACCGAATCTTAACTCAATCATCAGGCTATTACATCCCCTGTAATTTCCTCCTCCAATTAAGAATACAAATAAGAGTTGGCCTTCACCTCCCTTCAGATCTTCAAATAACACATGCACTCTGTGTCTCTTCAGCCCAAGTGCCATTTTTAAATAGTTCCCTTAACTCCCGGTTCGTATTTAAGAGACTTGAACCAAGATGCAACCATTACATTGTTCACGAGAACAATCAAAACTCACTGCTCTGCGTGGTTCTTTCCTTTTTTTTTGCCGTTGACATGCTAAGCTTCGCATCAAACTGCTGCAAAATTATGCACAATTAATCCTGAAAATTTCATGCGAGTCATTTAGCTAATGTCTAATAATTGCCACATTACACTGAGTCAGACTTTGCAGACGGAACAGTTTCAAAGCAAGAAAATGTAAGAGATTGTTATATGTATGTTATATGTCAATGTTATACTGAGGTCACAGTATAAATACTAACGTATACATTTTTCCCGGAGCATCTGCCTCCATAAATTTATTTCTCCTGCAGTGGGGCCGGAGAAAAAGATGAATTATTCGGAGATACTTTATGGAGCGTGTTACTGCATTCTCTCTATGCAGAATTGATCTATACCACTCAGGCAGCATTTAAAGCGACTTGTATTCTGCTAAATTTGATGCTAAACTTTCAATTTGAAGGCTGATTTAAAGCCACTGTAAGGAAACGCTCACAGTGAACAATTACTCTTCATGACACCACTCCAGTACACATCTATTGTGTTTCAAACACACATGCTATATTCTGGGGCCTTTGAGGTTTTTATCATCCCTGTTGAAAGAGTAATCTGAAGCTCATAAGGATGAATGCAGACAAAATTATAAGCTACTTGTGTTAGGTCGTATACCTGAACCTGAGCCAGCGTTTCGCCGGCTTAATTCAACAGTTCGCTGCTCTCACAAACACATCGAACATGCATGGAGAAGTTAAAAGTTTTTTTTCCCCACTTAATTTGTGCCCTGGGTTTTAATCAAAGATCAACTAACACTGAAAAGACACGATGGTCCACTGAATAATTCACTACATTATGTAGAGCTGAAGTAAGAAAACTACTTCTACGCGGCAAACAGAAAGCTATGGCAATGGTGCGTCAGGCACAAACAACATGGCTATTTAGCTTTAAGAATAAATACCAGAATACAATTTTTTTTGGAGATGTTAGGTTAAATAGTTTAAAACTGTGTGTGCAAATATCCTGTAAATAAATAAATAATAGTTGTAATAATAATAATAATAATAATAATAATAATAATAATAATAATATAAAAATATGGTAATAAATAAATCAAGTTGTTTGTACGACTGGAAAGCAAAGCAAATGCTGAACATAGATTTTGGATTCATTAATGCATACGAAGTTAAACGTACCAGTTATGCACCATGAGCTTCTGGACGGCCAGCAGGGCATTATAGCGGACGAGCTGGTCTTCATGATGCATGTGGTTCATCACTAGTTGTTTACCACCCAGCTGTTCGATCACCCTAAAGGACAGAGAAGCAGAGAGAAGCAGTTCCTGATTATTATGTTCTACAAGATGGGTAATAACACAGGGCCTCTTTGCCTTTCAATTTAACTCTGGGAATAACAGAGAACAACAGCTGCATTATTTCTAGCAATAGGAATGATGAAACGTTTCAAATGAAACGGCATGCAAGACCAACAAACTCACACAACTCAAAAAACAAAGTATTTATCTTAAAACAAAAAAAAACTTAAAGATATATATATATCACACACACACACACACACACACACACACACACACACACACACACACACACACACACATACACACACACACACACACACACACACACACACACACACACACACAAACACACACAAACACACACTAGTACTGGTCTTGTAGTTTGGAAACATTACTATTTTTAATTTTTGAAAAGAAGTCTCTTATGCTCATCAAGGCTACATTTATTTGATCAAAAATCAAAAAAAAAAAAATCAATGTTGGAAACAGTTGTCCAGCTTAATATTTTCTTAGAACCTGTGATACTTTTTTCAGAATTCATTGATGAATAAAAAGTTAAAAAGAACAGCATTTATTTAAAATAGAAATTCTAACAATACAAATATTTACTATCACTTTTTATCAATTTAACACATCCTTGCTGAATAAAAGTATTAATTTCTTTCAAAAAAAAAGAAAAGAAAGAAAACTGACCCCAAACTTTTGAACGGTAGTGTATGTTGTTACAAAAGATTACTATTTAAAATAAATGTTTCTGACATTGATGATAAATCAACAAAATGGAATGATTTCTGAAGGATCATGTGACACTGAAGACTGGAGTAATGATGCTGAAAATTCAGCTTTGCATCACAAAATAAACTGTTTTTTCAAGTATATTAAAATAGAATTTTAAATTATAATAATATTTCACAATATGACTATTTTTTATCAAATAAATGCAGGCTTGCATGCAACTGCTCAGTCATAGTAACCTATTCCATAAAGCTCCCACTTCACAGTTTTTGTGCTGATATTAATGCCAGTGGAAGTTTGAAACTCTTCAGCTATGGAATGAGCAAATTAAATTGGCGACTTTTACGCACCATGCACCGAAGCACTCTTTCTATTCTACGGCATCGATGTCGAAGAGTTTAACTAGTTTATTTAACTAGTGAAGTGGATTTACTTATTGTAGTGTTAACGAACGTTATCATGAGCACTGTAATGTTTAAAGCATATGTCATAACAAATGTCACTAGACCGGGAAGATTTTAAAACGAGTGGTTCGTTCATAAATCCGTAAGATCTTACCTTCATGTTGTGGAAATACACAATAACACAACGAGCGCAGAGCTGAAAAGGGGCGGGGTTACATAAGATCTATATTTTCATATCACATTTAGCCACAGTTAAAACAAAATCACTGCCTGGAAAACAAAAGATGGAAAGGTAACCTGGCACTTATCGCGAATGAGTGCAATTCTTCTGGCCTGCAGAAGCTAATTTGTTCTAGAGTGGTGTAATTACAGGTTTAGAACCATGGCTAATTCAGACCAACGAGTCCCTATAGATTCACTGTGGTATCTCTGAACGGTGGGGGCGTTCTAAAGAGGAAAGTGAGAGTGTGTGTTCTGAGTGGCCGACCTCAGGGGGAGGAGAGTCTGGATTAGAGAAGGTATTAGCCACTCACAGCAGAGTTGGAAACAAGTAGCGGATCACTCTACTTTTAGAGGGAAACTGTATGCAATCTTCTTACCGCAAGTCTAAAATTGATTGGTGGATCATGAATGCTACGTGCCGACAATATAGCAAAGCTTGGGCAACATCTTGCAATAGGTTTGCCTGGAAGAGTTAGTATGCTGCTCTCTTTGAAGTGATGCAAATTTAAATTGACACTGATATCATCGCAAGCAAACGGGAGGAACAGGCAGTAATAACTCTTACTTTGGCGATTCTGAGCCCTACAATCATAAAAAGCTACAGAATATTTGGGTATTGAGAAATAGTAAAAAAATGGTAATTAACAGATGAAGGCTGAAGGATACATGCTCACCTCTTGCCACGAGGGTAATGTCTCACATATTCCCCCACATCGTGAGCTGCAACAGCAATAACCTGAGGGTCATCAGACACTTCCAACAACCTGGTCAGTATCCTGGCAGGAGGCACAAACACACAATCATTTCAGGTCGCCAAAAGCAATCAGTAACACCTCCAGGGCAATACTAAACCCATGCTGAGCAAATATATCCCAGGGTACTGTACAGCTGGAGATGTGGTGTCTATCTCAGTCCAGGAAAATATTAGGTTCTGTTAGTTCAGTAAGATACTAAAATGGGGAAACATGTAACACTGCAAAAAAAGTGTTACTTTTACTCTTCTTTTCCAATAAAAAGATTTAAACATCAACAAGATACATTTAATAGTGAAGAATAAAATTGTCTGTCCTCAGAAAAAATACAGTGGGCCCAAAAAGCATTTTGACACTTTTGGACTAAGTCGCACTTACACTACAGCTCATAGGTTTTGTGTTTTCTATTTTAAAATGTAATTTATTCCTGCAATTGCAAAGCTGAAATTTTAGCATCATTACTCCAGTCTTCAGAGTCACATGATCCTTCAGAAATCACTCCAATATCCTGATTTGCTGTTCAAGAAACATTATCAATGCGGTGTAAGAGTTTATAGTGTAAACTGTGATAGATGTTTTTTCAGGATTCTTTGGTGAACGTTTTTAGAAAAACAGCATTAATTTTAAGTAAAAATCTTTTCTAACATAATAAATGTTATACTGTTTTGATCAATAATGTAATAATATATACACATTTCATTGCATTACAAAACATAACATCAAACCAAATTCTCAAACCAACTAACCTCACTAAGCCAAAATTTGTATTTTTTGCATTAGATTTTATTAAATTAAATTTCACTTGGTTTATATATAGTGTATATGCAAATCAATTATATTTATACTTTTTTAAGCAACCAAATACTTTTTGTAGCCATTGCATCTTGAATGTATCTCAAAGTTTTATTGGGGTAAATTACAAAATTTACAGTATATTTTCGAAAACACGTCTCCATAAACAAATTTATGCTTCTTAAGTAAATGTTTCGTTTAATGTTTGTTGAGATATTTTGATTTATTTTGCAGCAAGCAAGAGGTTCAAGCTTAATTTCAATCTATTTCTGCTCACAAACAATAGATCAAGCATGAGACAGGTCTCCACTGCATGAAAGCATGAAATTATAACAGTCATGCAGAATGGAGAGAGGTTTCAAGCACTACAAATCATCTGCACACTGAGCAAGGGATGGAGGGGAAAAAAGAGACCAACTGAAGTAAAACACAAATTGCTGAAGGCTGAAATGGAGCCTTTGTGCTGATTGCGGAGAGGGTGGTGATGAGAGGAATGAGATGAGTAGATTAGGATTTAAAAGGAGCTGTCAAAAGGGTCAAGCTGACGCATGATTAAACTACTGAGAGACGATGAAAATGAGTTTCAACTGCTGATTCTCGGCTCTGGTTTCAACTAGTGTAACCTTCCCCAAAGAGAGGAGAGGAACACGCACACACCTGTGATTCAGACTGTAAAAACAGCTTGTGTAAAAACAGCACTGTATGTTCGAAACAGTCATTTAACCATTTGCTCGATACTGCAAAAATCATTTCAGTCCCTCTCCGAACACTTGATCCCTGCTAACATCTTTTATTATAAAAGCTGAGAGAAATGAAAGCACTCACTATGACTATTCACATGTGAGTGTAGTATTACTTTACACAGCATGTATGTTTTAAAGCAGCCACATTCATATTACAATATTCTTAATTATTGTTTTTTTGTTGTATTTTTGGCCTTTGCCACTGATTTAGGAGAGAGACCACTATAAATAATCAGGGGAACAGAGAGATGAATAGAGAAATCATAATGGGGCCACTGTATCTTGAATTATGTTCCCTTTCGTTGTCACTCCGAGTTACGTCGGATGACGACGAATGGGGTTTCGCTTAGAACACCTATCGACTTCGAGTATTACAAAACGAGCCAATGGCAAAGAAATGCCATGGGTCTGCGGAATTTGCATGACGTAACTCCGCCCCACCTCGTGGGTATAAAAGGAGGACGCCGGCAACAGGCAGATATGTTTTCGCTTCGGAGCCAAGAGTATTTCTTCACTCCACAGTCATCTCTGACTTCGCTCTACGAGACGAGCTTCTCTCTCCGGTGTTGGTGTGATGGCGATCTGCAGCGAGCTCACAGTGCCTGCTGATCTGTGCAGTAATCTGCCAGTGTGCGTGTGTCTCCCTGTGCGCTTCAACATCGCGGAGTTTTTTCTCTCCTCTCATAAAAGAGCTCGCACGCGGCACGTCTTTTTAAAAGCTGGTTGCAGCGAACTGGTATCGGACTCTGAATGGCACGAGCACTGTCTAGTGTGTTTGATCATGCTTGAACAGCGCTCGTGGGTGACTCATGTTCTCGCAAGGGAACGTGATCATCGCGTCATATATAGGTCGAGACTCGGTGAACTCGCAAGAGTGAGAGTCCCCTCATCCACCCCCCGATCTTCGGCTGGTGGCCAGGGTGACCTGAGGGTTACGGTCTGGAACAAGGCGCCGACTATGTGTCCGTGACCCCAGCCCCCCTCTTCAATGACGGTGCCCGCTAGTGAACTGCTGTTTCCCGCGAGTCTACCCTCTGGTGGCCCGCGTGTTTCAGTTGAAGCTACAGAGGAAGATGCCATGTCTGTTGCAGCATCACTAGGTGGGCTTGAGTCTTCTGGAAGTGAGGGCTCGTCACAGCTGCCACCTTCCGGTGTGCATACGGCTGTGCCTGAGTCTGATCCGGAGATGACGGCCATGCTTTCCTGGGACGATTGGTTTTGGGTAAGGCCGCCGACCCTCGTCCGCGGCAAACCCCAATACCTCTCTTCCCGGACGTGCATGATGAGATCTCGAAGTCCTAGAAGACCCCATTGTCTTCTCAGGACCGCTCGCTGATCTCATCCGCCTTTCCTTCCCTCGATGGGGCCGCTGCCCTTGGGTACACTGGGGTTCCCCCGGCTGAACGCTCTGTTGCGATGCTATGTGTCCTCAGAGTGCTTCTTCTCGGCGCAATCCTAAGCACCCGCCCGTGGCCTGTAGTTTTTCGTCTACGCTTGTGGCGAGATCCTATAGTGCCACGGGACTGGCAGCCGCCTCACTGCATGCCATGGTCATTCTGCTGGTCCTCCTGACCCAGATGCTCATGGACCTGCACGAGGGCGGGACTGACCCAGGGCTCTTCACTGAGCTGCGCGCCGTCACTGACCTTGCTCTCCGAGCGACGAAAGTGGCCGTACGCTCCCTGGGTCAGGTGATGCTCACCATTCTGTGGCTGAACCTGTCTGATGTGCTGGATGTCGCGCGGACCCGTCTGTCCGACATTCCCATATCCCAGGTCAGCCTTTTCCGGCGGTGCGGTTGAGGGCTTGACCAACAGCTCTCAGCCGCTCATGAGCAGACTGACGTTGATTCTGTCCCGACGGCCCCGCCGTCCGCTCAGGTCCCTCGGTCTGCCCACCGCCGTGGGCGCCCCCCCCGCGGCTCCCACCCCGCCCGCTCAGCCGGGCCGGCTCTGGAGGCCGCGGTCGGACGCCTAAACAGTCCTCTCCAGCCCCGCCCCCCGCTACACGCCGGGTTAAGCGGCGCTCTTGGGATGGGCTCCTCAGAGATGGGACTGCTGGTAGCAGGACCACTCCTTTCCCCGGGTGAGGGCCGGGGAAGAATCCTTATTCTCCAAAGAACTGACTCTCCCGTCTCTGAGCACAGAGAGTTCGGATGTCAGAGAGCGCCGCCCACATGCCGTGCTCTCCTCGTCCCCCTCTGTCCCGGAGGTGGTTGACACGGCGTGCCGTCCACGACCGCTTCGCCCCTGTCCCCCTCTGTCGCCAGACCCTTGACAGAGCAGGCCCCCGTGGAACGCTGGTCCTTCCCTGGCCTCCTCTGTCAGGGTGCGGTTTTGACCTTGCCCCCACTCCGGGCCGCTATGCCGTCCATGTCTGGGCCGGTCATTCTGCTTCGCTGCACCACCGGGGGACGTCTGTGGTTCTCGACGCCGCTGGCACAGTTGGGAGCCTGCCTAGAGCTTCCCTATCTGTTCCGCTGGGTCGCGCGAACCATCGGCTCGGCTATGCGATTCAGTTCACACGGTCTCCTCCCCACTTCAGGGGAGTCCGCTCCACTTTGGTCGATGGCTAAGCCCTATCATGAGAGCGGAGGTTGCTACCCTACTGGCGAAGGGTGCGATTGAGACTGTCCCTCCAGCCGAAAGGAGGTCCGGGTCTACAGCCCCTACCTCATTGTCCCGGAGAAGTCTGGTGGGTTACGGCCAATCCTGGTCCGAACCGCTCCCTTCACAGGCTGCCGTTCAAGATGCTCCTGGCCAAACGCATTTCTGGATGTGTGCGGCCACAGGATTGGTTTGCAGCGATCGACCTGAAGGACGCCTACTTTTATGTCTCCGTTCTCCCTCGACTCAGAACATACCTACGGTTTGCTGTCAGGGCGCGCGCATATCAGTACGCTGTTTTCCCATTCGGGCTAGCCCTGTCTCTTCGCGCCTTCACAAGGTTGTTGAGGCTGCCTTTGTTCCTCCATGGGAACACGGGGTTCGCATCCTGAACTATCTCGGTGACTGGCTGTCTTAAGCTCACTCCTGAGACCAGGTTTGTGAATACAGGGACCCAGTGCTCCGGCACCTAGCTCGTCTGGGCCTTTGGGTCAACCGGGGAAGGAGTAAACTTTGCCCCGTGCAGAGGAGCTCTTTTCTCGGTATGGACTTGGTCGCCTTCTCCACTCAGCCATTGCTGACTTGCCTGAGACTATCAAGAGCAAGAGTGCGGTTCCACTGAAGTTTCTTCAGAGGCTCCTGGGGCATATGGCATCTGCAGTCGCGGTTCGCCGCTCAGATTGCTTCATATGAGACCGCTTCAGCTTTGGCTCCGCGACCGAGTCCCGAGGTGGGCATGGCAACACGGCACCCTCCGAGTACCAGTTACTCCGACCTGCCGTCAGACCTTCTCCCCGTGGTCGAACCTCAGTTTTCTACGGGCCGGAGTGCCCCTGGAACGAGCTTCGCGGCATGTTATTGTAACGACAGATGCCTCCTCCACGGGCTGGGGTGCCATGTGCAATGGACGTGCTGCCGCGGGCTCCTGGACAGGACCCCGACGCCTCTGGCACGTCAATTGCCTCGAGTTGCTGGCCGTACGTCTTGCTTTGCGCCGCTTCCGGGCCGTGCTCAAGAACCAACACGTACTAGTCCGTTCAGACAATACCGCCACTGTAGCGTACATCAACCATCAAGGTGGTCTACGCTCCCGCCGTATGTCGCAACTCGCCCGCCACCAGTTCGGGGACGCACAGTTAGATCTGTTTGCCTCTCACGACTTGACCCATTGCGACCTGTATTATTCCCTGACCGAGGGCACGCTCGGCACGGATGCACTGGCGCACAGCTGGCCGCGGGGCCGCAAATATGCGTTTCCCCCAGTGAGCCTTCTTGCCCAGACCCTGTGCAAGGTCAGGGAGGACGAGGAGCAGGTCATTCTGGTCGCGCCATACTGGCCCGCCCGGACCTGGTTCTCCGAACTAGTACTCCTCGCGACAGCACCTCCTTGGCCGATTCCCCTGAGGAAGGACCTCCTTTCTCAGGGACGGGGCACCCTATGGCACCCTCGTCCCGATCTCTGGAACCTCCACGTGTGGCTCCTGGACGGGACGAGGCAGGTCGGAGTACCCTACCACCAGCGGTGGCGGCTACCATCACTTCCGCTAGAGCGTCGTCCACGAGACACGTCTATGCGTTGAAGTGGAACCTCTTCGTCAACTGGTGCTCTTCTCACCGAGAAGACCCCCGGAGATGTTCGATTAGTGTCGTGCTTTCCTTCCTTCAAGATAGGCTGGAGCGAGGGCTGTCTCCCTCCACCCTGAAAGTCTATGTTGCCGCTATTGCCGCACACCATGACCCGGTCGAAGGTAAGTCTGTTGGAAGGCACGACCTGATCATCAGGTTCCTGAGAGGAGCGAGGAGACTGAATCCTCCTCGCCCTCCTCTCGTTCCCTCTTGGGACCTCTCAGTGGTCCTAACTGCCCTGCGGAGTGCTCCCTTTGAGCCGTTGCAATCAGTGGAGCTTAAGTTCCTGTCTATGAAGACAGCGCTCCTGGTTGCATTGGCCTCCATCAAGAGGGTGGGGGACCTGCACGCATTCTCCGTTGACGAAGCGTGCCTGGAATTTGGGCCGGCTTACTCTCACGTGATCCTGAGACCCCGGCCTGGATATGTGCCCAAGGTTCCTACCACTCCCTTCCGGGACCAGGTGGTGAACCTGCAAGCGCTGCCCCCGGAGGAGGCAGACCCAGCCTTGGCACTGCTCTGTCCAGTACGCGCCCTCCGCGCCTATGTAGACAGGACGCAGTGTTTCAGGACCTCAGTCCAGCTCTTTGTCTGTTATGGTGGGAAGCTGAAGGGAAAGGCTCTCTCCAAGCAAAGGTTGTCTCACTGGATAGTGGACGCCATTGCTTTGGCATACCAGCAGCAAGGTTGACCATGCCCCCTTGGTGTGACTGCCCACTCCACCCGGAGTGTGGCATCCTCTTGGGCTCTAGCGCATGGCGCCTCGCTAACAGACATCTGCAGAGCTGCAGGCTGGGCGACACCTAACACATTCGCCAGATTCTACAATCTCCGAGTGGAGCCAGTGTCCTCTCATGTACTCGCTTCAACCGGCTAGTACTGGACCCGCTCAGGTGTCTTTGCTTGCTCGCCATTCCACTCCACGGACTGGATACGTGCGATATTCTCCTCAGGTGAGCTTCCCCGAAAGCCCTGAGTTCCTCCAGCACTCCTGACGTTGGCGCCAGTGTCTATTGCCTGTGCGTCGGCTAGGTGCCTCCCGTGTGCATGGTCCCTCCCCTGAGCGACCCCCACATGTGTATTTCCACTGTAAGCCTCTTGAGCATGTGTCTTTCCCTTGGCAAGCCACCTTGCCACCCCTGGGTTGAAATATTCCACCTGCGGCTGGACACCCCAGTGTTCTCCATGTCTCCTTCGGGTCACATGTATATTCTCTAAGTCCCCCCCTCTGGGTTGGCAGTAATTGCATATTTCCCCTGAACTTGGGATATGCTCCCCAGTGTACCTTGGTATTCCTGTGCTAAATAGGAGTCCTTCGTCCATGCCAGTCTCACGACAGGGATCTCAGATTTACGCAGGGCACTGGAAGACAGCTGAGAAGGTGGCGTGATTAGACTGGTAACCCCATTCGTCGTCATCCGACGTAACTCGGAGTGACAACGAAAGGGAACGGAGACGTTACGTCTGCCTGCCACTTTCCGCTGTACCGCGGGGATCGCCTGAGCTCAGTCTTGGCTCCTCAGCGAAGAAACATATCTGCCTGTTGCCGGCGTCCTCCTTTTATACCCACGAGGTGGGGCGGAGTTACGTCATGCAAATTCCGCAGACCCATGGCATTTCTTTGCCATTGGCTCGTTTTGTAATACTCGAAGTCGATAGGTGTTCTAAGCGAAACCCCATTCGTCGTCATCTGACGTAACGTCTCCGTTCCCTACTCAGGGAACGAGGGTTACATACGTAACCGAGACGTTTTCTTTGGGTTTGTTAATCAAATGGATTTTTTTTTTCTTAAACCATAAATCAACAATTTTGTGAAATTTATGCTTTGTAAGTCAATATATAGTTTTGAAAACAAGTCTTATTATTAGACAATTTTGTTCTTCTCAAGTAAATGTGTTGTTTGAAGGATGCCAAGTTGTTTTACATGATGACAAGACAAAACTATATTGTAACCTGCAACTTGCACCACAGCCAGTAATAACACTTAAAAGAATGTTAAAAACAAAGAAACTTAATTAGAAAAACAAATATTATAAAACAAATCACTAACTATAAATTATGATTGGTTACTTGTTCACAATCTTTGCACAGCCGTTAATTTTATGTAGGCTGTTAGGAAAAAGCCACACAAAAATGAAGTAAAAAATATTTTTGGCTTTGATATTTTTGAAAAAAATCTCAGCCTTAAAATTGTCATTTTATTAAAAAATTCAAGCAATAAATGTGGTTCTGACAGTCTATGATGTGTTGTAGAATGGTGAGCGAGTGAACGGATAATCTCTTTCTCTTTCTTACTAATAGCACATTTGTGACCCTGGACCACAAAACCAGTCACAAGTTGCACGGGTATAACAATATTGTATGGGTCAAAAATATTTTTAAAAATTATTTTATGCCAAAAATCAATAGGATATTTAGTAAAGATCCTGTTCCATGAAGATATTTTGTAAATTTCCTACCGTAAATATATACAAAAAAAATGTTGTGAGTGAACGCAGCAATATCCCAAACATAAATTGACAACTTTAAAGGCGATTTTCTCAATGTTTAGATTTTTTGCACCCTTAGATTCCAGATATTCAAATAGTTGTATCTCAGCCAAAACATTTCCTATGCTAACAAAAATATCTACCCTTGTGACTGGTTTTGTGGTCCAGGGTCATATTTGAGAATAATGCTACATTTTGAATGTGAAGAGCATCAATATATACTGATGCATGTCATGCAACAACCCACTGGCCAACCCTAGTCCAAAACAGCAGGTGCTTCTTACTTCAGCAGCTCGTAGTTCTTCTCGTTCAAGCGAACAGCGTTTTCCCTCCAGAACTTCTCCGACTTGTGCACTGGACTCCACTCCAGACGTCCAGACTTCAGCTCAGAGCTGTACTCATCAAACGAACTACAGGAGGAAAAATGGAAAGCACTATTAACATGTGAGGAAAAAGAAACATGTTTAAAACGTACTGAGAGAGTATGAGGGCTTTACCTGAGATCCTGAACGCTCTCTCCCAATTTTTCCAGGAGGAACTTGATGTCTTCAGTGATGTCCTCATCATCATATTTCTGCTGGTCCAGGTTCTCCAGCTGTTTGAGCACTTTGCACTGGATCATGGCAAGAGCGTATTCCTGACGGGTCTCTCTCTCAGCTGACTTCTCCAACAGATTCTACAGAAACGAACAACCATCAATCATGTTAATGCCGTTATTGTAGAATATAATTAAGTGGATAAGTACTAAGAACACTGAAAATAATCTAACCACCATTTATTCAGATCTCTAGTACAAAATTTAAATACAAATTCACCTTGTTATGAGCACAATTATTCAAAAATAGATATTTGTGACTACTTAAATTATAGCAAGCATTTTATCAGATTTCATTTCAATGTGGATACTGTTACCATGGTCTGTAGTAATAAAGACAACATGTTAAAAATCAAAACAAAAGATGAACGAAGAATTTCAGACAAGCATTGGTTGAATGGTTCTTAAAGAAAAAGACCAAAGATCTGTCCTTGGCTTCTTCAGTCAAACGATTTAGTAAATTCAAGACTATTTCCCAGAAGGAGAAATACTGCACAGCATTGGAATAATTTATAATTTGAATTACAATTATAATTAGAAACTGTTGTTAAGTGAGAGAGGTTTTACATTTTGAATATGCACATTTTTCCTTTTTCTTGAAAGTTTATTCTACTTTTAAAATGGTAGAAAAGCTTAGTGCATCTACAATGCGCAGTGATGATTTACCGGCACCCGTTTGACTCAGCCCCTTTGAACAACCAAAAAAAGAACTTCAGCATTGAGCAATGTGACTTGAAGAGGAAATTAACTTGTCAAATTACAATAAGAGTGCTTTTATTTCTCAGAATTCATTACACTCTTAATGGATATGGTTCATTTAGCAGTGAATGCTAACATAAGCATTGACTTCCTTTTTAAAACCCTTTGCTCCTAGCTGTACTAAAATTAGGTGTTGCTCTTTGAAAACTCACCAAAAAGCTTTGAAAACATGCCCTTTCTGGCATTACTAACATTCTTCTTTAGTTGTTATTTTAAATGCTACCGGTAGTCATCAAGTTAAATTGCTTAGATTAAATTGGGTGAAATATCAAATCAACTCACGCTGCCACTCTAAGAAAATATCATCAGTTAATGGACAAAAGGATGCGTAAGAAAAGAAAAAGAAAAAAAACAGGAAATCAATAAATGATTAATTTTTCTTTCATGTCTGCTGGCTTAATAAAGTTGGGCTGTAGATTTTACAATAGAATCAAGGTGGTTCATAAGTTTCTTTCCTCTCAAGCAGCCAAGACAAGCTCTCAAACTAGTTAAGTATTGATTACTGATGAAACAGAACCATATGTCATTTTGAATGGACCTGAATCACTGTTACTGAGACCATTCAATTAGAAGCTAGTGGAGTAAAAACCAAGTAATTATTAGGCATCTCACTGCTTTCCAGCAGTGTTTAATCAGAATTGTGACATTATAATACAATAAAGCCAAAATTGAACAATTCGAGTCAGTGAACGCTCGGCTGTCCAGCATGAAGGATGTCATGCTGTTACATGTATGAGAGACAACAAAGATTTAAAAGAGAAGTAAGCAAGCTTGCAAAGAAAGAGTTCATATTAGGAAGCAGTGGCAGAATCTTAATAGAGCGATAGCTGCAGCATTGAATTACAACAGTGATGCATATTAAAGACGTGATGAGCAGCGCTGGCGTTTTAATTTGCAGCAGCCGAACGTTTTGTTTCAATGCAGACTGCTGTAAGGCACAGTTTGACAGGTCCTGATTTTGTCCTGATTTGTCTTGCTGGAAACGTATGTAGGGCTGAGCAAATATGGGCAGAAGTCTTTAATGCCATAGTACTTTAAAAGGTATACAAAAGTATTTTAAAGGTATACATGTGAATTAAATGTGGCACAATGGCCTTCAACATTACAGTGTGTTAATGCCTATCTAGCGCAAGGGATTTCATCAATATGCTGACTGAGGACTTTTGGGACACTCTAGGCAGAGGATGGTCATTTCCACCTCAATGACACGTCGGTACCATTTGCTTCACAGGACATATGCTTTTAAGAACTACATACTGTTTATTTACTAGTGTGTTCTAATATGTAATTTTGTCATGTTTGGTCTCATCTGACCGCTTATACACTGAAATGAATGGTGGTGAACTTAATAGACATATTAAAGTATCCTAATGTACAATCTAGGTTCTATTGGTTAAACATGCATTGAGGAGAATATGTTAATGTTCTTCACCCCCTCTTGATCACCACCCATTTGCCTCATCTTTTGGTTTCCTGTTGGTCGGTTTCTGTGTTGGTATTCCACCCATGTTTAACAATGCTTTGCTCAGGGTATAAGAAGGAAAGGTAACTGTTGATCTTGGAGAAAGGCTTTAACCCCGCGACTCCCGCACACCGGTGCGTAACGTCATACTCAGAGAAAGGCTTTTATGGCCTCGTTTGCACAACCGTACATTATTTGTTGCAACTAAGTTTTCTATACAGTATGTTGTTCCATTCTACTGTCTGTACATTTAAACATGTAACTTAATAAATAACTTTGCCTGCTTTAAAGGCTTTGAGAATCATTCCTTTTATCACTGATGATGTTGAAAGCTAAAGTGATTATAACTTTTGTTATCTAAACGTTCAGGTTAAATCCTACGTTTTTCCTATCAGTTCTAAGAAAGACCTTTAAAGAATAAGAGGTTAAAGAATAACAAAAACTTTAATGGAGTCAGATTAATTATATTGGAGTCAGATAAATATTTGAATTATACACGTCATTCTTCAACTGCCTTTTTTTTCCGATTATTGGTTCAAAATAGCAGCGTAAGCTTCTAGCCTTACACGTACATTGTTTATGCAGTTCAGACACATTTATCATCTTTGGCAAGGTTTCATACCTATTCTCATTTTGAGGGAAGAAAAATTATAATAAGATGAACAAAAAAAGGCTAATGTTCTGTTTGAGTTATGTATTCTAGTAAGTCATATCCTTTATCAGATCCTATTCCAAATGTTTTATGTAATGGCCTCAGAAGAGGTCAAAAGGGTATTTCAATATGGAATGTTTCAGAAAAGTGCAGACTAAGGATGCTCAGATCAAAGTCAATGTATATCTATACACATTACATGATCAAATAATCTAGACTTACCCAAAAAGTACACAGATGAACAAAACACAGTAGAACGAACAGCCATATGATTAGCTTATATCAGTACAAACTGATCATCAGATCAGTATAACCATTTAACAGTGATGATTTGTACTCAACTGTAAGGTATACATGTACATGTAGCTTTCTCTTGGTTGTTGTGACCAGTGAGCTCCCAGCCGTGAATAAAACTTTATTCCTGCAAAGAGCAACTTGGGAGTCGGCAGGGACTTTTACTTGAGAGGCGACCACAGCAAGGACAGTGGTAGTGTTGGAGGACTACAGACCCACACTCGGGGTGAGGATGTCATACTCAGAGTTAGTATTAATGATCCTGTGTTGGACCAGTGTACATCTAAGAAGGGAAGTGAGAGTGTATAGATGCTAATTACATCGATATACCGTAGTATTATATCGTGTTATTTTCGGGACAGGAATAATCCAAAAGATGCTGTAGTGTTGTATCGGTGCTGTTGTATTATATTATATTGGCAATTATGATGTTGTTTGAATTGTCCATTATTAAGAAGTCAGATTAGTAAGTTGTATTTGTATTGTATTTGTATTATGAGAATTTCCACAACATTTGGCAACATAATGAATTACAGTGAACAGGTCAGAAATCTGATTAGCCCAACACAGCAGCAGTTAACAAGATGATGGATTGTTAGCATTGTGCTGCCCTACACCTTCCTTTTTGACATTCAGCATACTTAAACACTGCTTTCCCATTCAATGGAAATAAGACATTGATGAATGAGAAGTAAGTGTGGCTTGCTTGCAAGAGAGGAAACAAACATGTTGAAAGAGACATTCAGATGGGTAATTGAAAAATGATAGAGTGACATAACAGAGCTAGATTCTATAGAATGTCAGATAGCTGGATAGAATGTTAGAATGTTCTGATAGAATGACAGAGAGATAGAGAGAAGGAGATACTGCCCTACAAAGGTAAAATACCTTAACTCGCTAGAGTATGGAACTGGAAAAATGACTTTTAAGATTTTTAGTTGTTAATTATAGGTTAAATTAATTAATTAGTTTATAAGTAGGATTATAAATTATAGGTAGGATACTGGAAATCTGGCAAATATATGTTTTAGTATTGACAATTATCTACATAAAAAAAATCTTGAGATCAAACGTGACTTTTGACCACTTGAAGTTACTGTACTCTGCCTTTATTTTGTAAAAAGTGAGGCAAATGGCAGTAACTTCCACATTTTCAATATTTGGTTACTGATCACCATTTACAAAATCATTAAAGTAACACCTGTATAAAATCTAGCACCATTTTTTTGGATGATTTACAATTGCTTTGTTATATGGAGCAGTTTGGTAGCCTATTAATTGGAGAGCTGACTAGCCTATTTTGGCTGCTAGCTAGCTAAATTAAGTAGATCAATCACAATCTAGTTTCTAATGCATCTTTTGTGTTACTTGATCTTGATGTCTGCGTTTCAAAGCCATCTCAACTATCATTTTCCTTCGAGAGCAATGGGCCATCCTTAAATACTATTAGTAAAAACAACCACTCAGCTATTTGCTTTGCCTACACTTTTATTCAAGTATCGTATGTGTAGAAGTGCTTCAGCACAGAAGTGCTTCAGTGACATATGTATGACAGCACACAGGCTACACCGTAATTTAAATGCAGCAAACTTTAATGGACAAAGGCAGAATACCGTTCCCCAGGCCGGCGCAGTAACTCCTGAACAATAGCTGAGTACTCTAACTCAATTTGAGGGTTCCAAAACAAAGCCAAAGAACAGTAATTCGTGTTACGGTGTTCTAACTTGGTTTCTCCTGTGCTTTTGTAATTTACTGTTAAGACAACCCATTATTTTCTTGAAAAAAACAACGGAATTGACTCAAGATACTTATCTACATGATAAAGGAGGACTTGAATGTCCCAAAAATATCAATAACTAATTTTCGACCAAACATTAAGTTACTGCCTTTTGCCTTTGTAGGGCAGGATAGATATAGAAATAGAGATAGAGAGATATAAAGGAAATATACTTTATATACAGATTATAAACAGACTAAAGAGAAGAAAATGACTACATTATGCTCATTTATATTGTATTCATCCGTTATATTTGTGTTCTCTTGGAGAACTGACTCAGACCAAGTGATTTACCAAATCATTCCTATATAATCACATTTCTATACTGAGAACAGAGAGACAGAGCTGTGCAGTTAATTACACACCATCAATAAAGAATGTTGGCTATATAAGAATTGATGGAGAGAGTGAAAAATAGATAAGAGATATAGTGAGAAATAGAGAGATCAGTGGACAGATAGGTAGAAAAACAGACAAACAGATAAATTCTATGAAGGAAACATTTGTGATGTACCCACCATTCCTATTTAATCAAATCTCTATACTGAGACCAGAGAGACAGAGCTGTGCAGTTGATTACATAATTTTGATGAAGAATGTTGGCTGTAGAAGAATAAAGATGCTAAACTACAGGCCAATATCCTCAATCTTGAGTATTTAAAGTATTGCTTTAGACCTACATATAACAGTGGTGAAGAGTGTACTAATGTGAAACATAAATAATGGCAAATATGCAGAGGCAGATCCATTGATAGCTCCAAAATGGAAGCCATGTAATCATAGACAGGCACAGAGAGAGAATACCTGGTCAGGACAACTTAATAAGCTCTTGAGCAGGTGAGATGAATGAAGCGCTGCACTCTAATTCAATACTGTCAGCGACATGGACAATGAATTCATTACAGAACTCTAATACCAACAGAGCCCAGCTTTCAGGGTTAATTTGAACATTAAATGTAGCCTGTAACAAGAAACGCAATGTGCGGGAAAATGAAATGCAGAATAAGAGTAACAAGCAGCCTGTTTTTGAGCCTCTGCTGTGTATTAAACAAATATGCGCCGGCAGAGGAAAAGTAATAAGCCCGATGGAAGATAAAATGCCTTAGAACTACATTTGGTCTAGCACTATATCCTAATTCAAATAATGAACATGAGCAGGAAGGGCAACGTAGGGTGACAAGTTTTTTTCTGTTTCTAGTCTCTAAAAACCAATGACTGAATGGGTGATGACGCGAGAGTGTGGAAGAGATTAAAATGAGCGCTTTTGTCAATCTGCAACCTTAATAAGGTAATAATGGGGTTCTTAGTATATTCACCATGAAAGCTCTGGGTAAATTAAATCCTTTCAGAATAGAAGAGTGAGTGATCCGCTAATGGACTTTGAAGAGGAAACCTTCTGCTGAGCGATGCCCTGATCTGAAAAAAGTGAGAAAACAGACACACCCTTCCATCTGAAATGGATTCAGCACATGTACTGCTTTCATTAACAATTTGTCACAAAAAAAAAAGATAAATATTTTAACATTAGACTTAATGAGCTTTCATTAAGCATTTTTAGATACACATTTATATGGTGCCTTTACTCATTTTCATTCAGCAGATGCTTTGCATTCTATTTCCACAGCGACAGTGCTTAGTAAATGATTGGGGTTAAGTGTCTTTTTCTTAAGTGTCTTTAAAATAAAATGTTGTGGCTCTGAGAAATGTTTTATGTTTTGCGAGAGGTCTCGGTTCAAATCTTGCTCTAGTGGCCTTTTCCCCCTCCCCAAATAAACAGCATTGTACACTAACAGATATTTAGCAGGGTTGAAAAGTCTGAAATCACATTGAAAATCTGGAATTCATAATCAAATAAAGGATTTTGATCAATTTAGAAAGAAACATTACAACTTAATCAAAAATGTCTCTAATCAAATAAGCAAAATGTTTGAATAATAAAACAATACTAAGAAAACAAAAATAAACTGTTATTCTAATAATATCATTTATAAAAAAATGATTAAATTGTATAAATTAAATTTAGAATTATGCATAATAAATGCATTTTAGCTGGTGGCCTCAGATTTTTGGACAGTGGTATGTTTAGTTGCACATTATTTTGCAATTTCAATGTAATGGAGAGCAGACGAATGAGTAATGAGTAGGAGTGCCTGTCTGAGAGGATTCAGTGTGAAATGACCTATTAGTTTAATGCATCTGAGTCAGTCGCAGACTTTTTAGGGGGGCTAAAATAAAAGCCCCACTAAATAGGGTCTACAATCACATAATGCTATTTTTAAAAAGCCACAAGGCTGATTTTAAATGAATTCACAAAGTCAGGAAAGGAGACTGGGTTCCCAGCGAGTCCGGTCTAAAGCAGACGCTTTTCATGACACATACCCTGAAAGCAGCCAGGATTATTCGAGTGACCTTCTCTTTGACAGACTCTTGAAGGATGTCGGATAGCGCCGGTACCACGTTGTAGCGCCGCAGCTGTTCGCAGAGTTGAGGGCTGAATGCCAGGAGCCACACGCAGAAGATCATCTGATACTGCAGCTGGAAGCCACACTTATTGCTCAGCACTGCCGTGATGCTGAAAGATGCACAAACAGAAGAGTCGAAGTTAGTAAACAGTGGGGCATCTCACCCTAAATGGTCTGCTGAGAGGATGTTCTTCACAAAGTTAGTCCTGATGGTTTGATGGGGGTGGGAGAGGGGGGATGATGATGGATCACATTTTTGTGATGTATAATGAGACCATTACATGAAAGAAATTTTACTTGAGAGGCAAGAAAAAGAAAATTATCTTCAGAGAAGCCTCATTATCCTTTTTTTTACTCTATCTGTACACTAGCAAACAAAAGAACCTTCATGATCACAGGGCTAAAACCTGCTAGGACAATGAGAGATGCTTTCTTGTTCTTCATAAAAGCGGCACGAGTAGAGCACATAGTTAATTGTGTGCGTTAAGCATCAAGACAAATTTTAAAAAAGAAAGAAATTACAGGGTTTGCCCTTCTTTTGACCAATTAATTTACATAAATTTTCCAGGAACTTTCCAGTTGTTAGTTGATCAAAACTACTGGTTACTGATTTCACTCAAAAGGAGCAATTCCTAGCCAATTAAATATTTAAATTAATTTGTAATTAAATTATCAAATTTTAAATAAAAATTAAATAAAACATTAAATAAATACAATTAAATGCATACTACCGTTCAAAAGTTTGAGGCCAATACTTTTGCAATAAATTGATTAAAAGTGACAGTAAAGAAATTTATAAAGTTACAAAATATTTTTATTTTAAATAAATGCTGTTCTATTGAACTTTCTATTCATCAAAGAATCCTGAAAAATTTATATAAAAATATAGAACAGTTGTTTTCAACCTTTATAACAATTATAAATGTTAAAAATTAAATGCAGCAAATCAGCATATTAGAATGATTACAGAAGGATCATGTGACACGGAAGACTGGAGTAATGGCTGCGACACATTCAGCCTTGCTATAACAGGAATAAATTACATTTTAAAATATATTATAATATTAAACAGGTATTTTAAATTGTAAAAAATATTTCACAAATTACTGTTTTTACTGTATTTTTGATCGAAATCTTTCTGACTGCAAAATGGAAGTGTATTTTTTATAAAATAAAATAATAATTATTTAATAAAATACTGTTAGAAATATCATTAATTTCTATGGTTTCTCCAGGCCTAGAAATTACGATTATAAAATCCTCAAATACCTCTAGTTAACCATAACCAGATTTCCTTAACTATGGGAGCGTAATATCTCACATGTATTGTCTACTATGTGCAATATTATAAAAAACAAGACCAACATATTAGTGTAAAAAGTGAGTATTACCAGTTCACTCCATCAGCTTCCACCCAGGCGAATCTGTATTCATTCACTCTCAGCATCAGCTGCAGGCAACCAGCGACACACTGAACATACTGGGAGCTCTAGGGTCCGAAGGAAAAATACACATACACGACACACATAAATTAGCATGCACACACGATCAGAACACGAAGAACAGAACAGAACAATTCAGGGAAGCAGGGAAATGGATGCATGAAATAAGAAATAACTATTCAGGTACTAGCAAAGGAACACAGTGAAACTAGGCTGCTCAAGCAGCATTTACACAATTTTGCATTCACTTATGCACGTGCAATACGAATCTGACTTTTAAAAAACGCCTTTTGGGTAACATGCTGGATCAAAGAGACAATCCCACAATGCAGCAGAGAAAAAGCAGCAGCCTTGAAACCTGGACAGAGTGAGTGAATCATAGAAAGATGTTAGAGGAGATGTGGCTGAGAGGAGAGAAGAGACTCCGTCATTAACTGGGGGAGATGATGCTGTATATCAGCACCCAATGCATAAAAGCAGAGTGGTCCGGAGAATAGAAGAGACAGGGAGGCAGGTCATGTAGGAAAAGTGGAGACATCTAAAGTGCCATGAGAGGAAATTGAATTAAAATGTGTGCCCGCTTGCTTTGCGCCAGCAGATTTTGACTCGCGACACATGATGAAAAGAAAAAAAATATATATTTATTTTCTAATGAACTTTGTAAAAAGTACAAAAAGAAATGAAAGAGGAAGATCGCTATAGTGCAAAACAAAAGCCTTCTGGTCCTTTCAAACTATCAATTCTAGTGGTGTTTCAGGAAAAAAAGAAGAAGAAAAAAAAAGAAAAGCAGCTGAAATTTTGAAATTATGACCACAGCCACTGCCAAGAGAGGAAAGTAAAAAAGAAAAAAAAAACCTTATTGATGGACAGACAAAAAGGGTGCGTTACAGAAGTGCCGCTGTAGGAAAAAGTGAAAGATTCACAGTAGATATGAATGGAGAAAAAAGCAGTGGACAAGAAACAGCATGTGCTGTTCTCGAAAAAGCGAGGGGTGAAGATCCCAGCCTCTGAAAGGGGATGGAGGCTCGCTCACACAGCTGCACATCCGCCTCCTTCATCCATGACATACTCACTTCAGTGGGGGAGATGGTCCCTGTTCCAGGTTCAGCACCTGTACCATGTAGTTTCTAACAAACAAAAAAAAGATAGAAAAAAAAATTCTTTGATTTTGGGTCTCTTGTTGAAGAGCTTGAACTTGAGCGGTTTGCTCGGACAATAATGGCAGGAATATAGATGACTCCTGCGTGAGTGAAAAGGCTTGTTCGTGACAGGCAATCGTCTAAAATTCTGAGGGAAAGCGGCCCTAAATTCATTTCCATCTCAGCAGCAAAATGAAATGCTTAAGCGTGTTACAAGAGCCAAGTCACAACTTGGGTGAAAAGACCTGCAACCGGCGTTTAAAATGAAAATGAAAACCAAGACAAGACATAATTTAACTGGTATATAGAGTATAGTCATTTTTGGCTTAGAATAGTCAACATCCCTGATTCATTGAAAATGTTTATTCACAGCTTTCGCAGCTTAGCTACAATGAACAAAATTCATGGCGTGCACTGTGAATGCTAATAAACATGAACTGCTTTGAGAGGTCTTCTATTTATGGTTTTCCACATTCATTCATTTAGAGGGCCCTCAGGCTGAAATATGAAACCGCATGCAAAACGCGACGTCCTATTACCGTAAGGTGATTTGTAGGGGAACTTAATATGAAAGCTGGACTTCATCACATGATCTAAGTAGACGCATTCAAGTCAACATTCACTATATGAATACAAAACAACTTGTATGAATGATTAACTTTACAACTAATACCTTGAACAAAGTATCTGTAATGCCTTGATTAATAGTTCATTAATTTTAAAAGGCACTTCATTATATCATACTATTCATTCACTATTAATATATTTAAAAAGAACATAAAAAAACAAATTTATACAGATTTTTTCCCCCAAATTCATTCACATCGTAACGGTCATATTTTCATTCACTCTTTTCACTTTGGCATCAAATCAAGCCATCTAATGCAGTAAGTTATGGTAAGGATATACACTCTGTTGAGGTGTTATCACTGTGCCATTCACTTGAGCTCAAAAAATGTATTTCAAAGCCATTTGATTTGTTTTTTCTAATAAAAAGCAATTGGAAAACATATTGAAAGTGCCAGTAGGAAAAAGGATGTACATTGGATGTAGGATGCCAGTAGGATGTTTTCAGTGATTAAACCAAAATCACAGCTTTAATTTCTTTCATTTAAAAAAAAAGAATAATAAAAAAAAAAGATTATACAGACTTCTTTTTATTAAAACAAAAATTACATCTGTACTTTAAAGGGGGTACCCAACCGTTCAAAAGTTTGGGGTCAGTATGTTTGTTTTTTGTTTCTTTTGCAAGAAAAATTTAATAAAAGTGAATAAAAACTTTACATTGTTACAAAAAGGCTCTATTTCAAATAAAATGCAGTTCAGTTGAAATTTCTATTCATCAAAGAATCCTTAAAAAAATGTATCACGGTTTCCACGTAAAAATTAAGCTGCACAACTGTTTTTAACATAATAAGAAATGTTACTTGAGCAGCAAATCAGCATATTAGAATGATTTCTGAAGGATCATGTGACACTGAAGAAATGGTGCTGAAAATTCAGTTTTGCCATCACAGGAATACATTGCATTTTAAAATATACTAAAACAGAAAACAGTTATTTTAAATTGTAACAATATTTCACAAAATTATTGTATTATTTACTGTAGTTTTGATCAAATAAATACAGCCTTGGGGAGCGATATATACTTTCAAATCATTAAAAAAAAAGATTTAGTGCATCAGGCAGTGTGTATCAGTAGTGGGGACACATTTGTTTACATTTTTTTGTGTTTTCACTGGAAAACACAAGCCATTGAAATGAGATCAATTTTAGCTATGATGGTGGAAATAAAATCCGCCATGGCAAGAAGAGGTGGGGACATGTCCCATCCGCCCCCACTGTAAATAATACCTACGAGTGAAAACGAGATTCTGACATGTTAATGCAGACTTCAAATCTTAATGCAATCAAAACACTTGTCCTGTTACTGGTACTGCGTGTGAATGGAGAGTCATCTTAAAACATGTGCATACAAATCACATCTTTCCACTTTAATGTAAATGGATTCCAGTTCAGGCTTGAGAAACAACACAAAAACATGTTTGAAGGTTATCTAAAATAAAATAAGATTAAGAACACACTCAAATCCAAACAACAAACACATACTCTCACTGCTTACTAACTAGGTGGAACATTAAGTTTCCAATAAGAAGCAATGTTTCTGTTCAGACAGAATGCTCTCTAAACACACTAAACTGTTACGTGACAATCACAGCCAATCAGAAGATATTTGATGTTTAATGTACAGTTGTGAGTTGTGACAAAACATCCTGCAAAACTGACCTCCTTTGTAAACCTCCAAATTTTGGTCATCATTTACTCACCCTTATGTTATATAAATAAACATATAAGCGTATCCAGGTTTGAATGCGGTTCTCGTCTAAGAAAACTATCTGTGCACAGGTGGCAAAATCACAAGAAAAGCTTGACGTGTAGTGACAACTAGACATTATTTAAGCATATTGCAACGGATCAAGTAAGTTTCATTCATAATGTTTCTCCTTTAATCCGACATAAAATTTCATACCGGTAGTAACAAGCATATAAGCAAGCTTAATTGGTATATACTAGTTTGTCAAAAACTAGTTTATTTCCTCACCTTGCTCTTCTTCGAGTGGACATTTCTCTGAACCTGCTGCGAGTGCCACAGAGAAAACAAACGCATGCAAAATCTGATGTAAAATGAAAAGATTTTGTTTTCCGCTCCAGATATACACTTTTCTAAATTATACATTCATTTTAAAAAGTAACATTAATATGACAGTAATTTAGCCTAAACATTGCCTTTGTCAAAATACAAAGCAAAACATTAAATGTACTGTACTAAAAAAATTTAAACAACTTGTATTTCCAAGTCAACTAGCATTATTTTATTTCACGATAACGATATGAATCATGATGTAGTTATGTTTGCTTTAAATAAGGTTTTTTATTTCAAAATGTTTGATACCTTTTAAATTGAATAATTCTTGTCAACAATTTTAATTTTAATTTAACGAAAAACTAATACTAGCCTGACATATCTATGAAAAAGTATGAAAAAGAGATAAAGAACTACAATAGAACAAAGACATAAATAAAATGGACCTAACTGAAAAACTTCAAGCATTAGAAATAAGAAATACTAAATAAATTGTATAATCAAATGTATAAAAAACACTATTAATTACATATGCAGTTTACACTGTGTAAGCAAAATATACTGTACATTTATTCTTATTAAAGTTACAAAAGTGATTCAGTTAAGAGCAGAGTGACTTTCTCTGTTTCTTTTATTGTCTGATTAACATTAATGACAGATAGCAGCAGTTATATTAGTCAGCTGTCACTTAAAAGAGCAAATGACAGATCCAATATACTACTGATACACACACGTTTTCTGTCTCAACCATTTACGTTTAATTAAGACATATGACTTTGTTTACGACAGACATTTTGACACATACGTGTGTGCATTTGACCATTCAAGCCCAATTAGGCGGCAAAAAAGAACTCAGTTCAGTACTCGAGCGCTGTATGAGCACTGGGCAGTGGCTTCATGTGCCAGCGTCTCTCAGAAACAGTCTCTCAGACAGCACGCGCATATAGCGAAATTAGTTCTCTTTCCCTGCCATTGCGCTTCAATGGTTTAAAATCACTTGTTTTTAAATTGCAATGCTTACAAAACAAATGCAAATGATAAGCTTTCATGATGGTAACATCACTTGAACGTGACCGCAATAGAGATGATAGTCCAAAATCTACTGGTTGAAAAATTTCTACCGGTTAATTATGTCTACCGGTATACCGCCCAGCCTTACATGGAAAAGAACTTTTATCTCTTGATAATTTATAACATCCATCCTGGTACACTGATAGCCTTGGCTTGACACATATATCAAGCATATGTACACTAAAAAGGTATAGTGAGGCATAGAACAAAAAAAAAGTGTCAGAAACATAATACAAATGTTGTTTCACCAATTCTCTCAAGCAAGTAACACAAATATAACCTCTAGAATACTACACTGAACAGGCACATCAGAGTTGTTGTTTTTTTTAAAGCAAAGAAGTTGGTACCACCACAAGTAAGGTCAACCCCTGTATTTGAGGGTGGTAAATGACTCAAGGTACGGCACTTAGCACCACTACACCTTTGAGTGAATGTCTTAATCTGTATCTGTGGCTGGCCTGCTGCAGCAGAGCTCACAGCTCAACTCATTCTGAGTCAGGAGGATCCAGGTTCAAATCGTGCTCTACGCACTTCTCGGTTCATTCTTCTTGTTGTGCCCTTTATATAAAGCACTGTGCTGCAGTAGTGCCCTGGCACGGCTGTCTCTGCAGATCTCGACCCCCTACTGTGTACATGCAGGATACGAGGAGTGACAGAGTACATACAAATGCGCTCGTTCCTGTGCAAGTGCTGCTTGACAAATGGTTGGGCTCCAAAATTCTGAGATCATTAGTGAAAATGCTTGTATTTTGCAATCAGTTTATTATATTATATACTGTAAATACACAATTATATATTTTTTTAAATATTTTATAATGAAACATTTTCAGAATTTTCTTTAATCAGATTGACTGCCTATTTTCTTTACCAATTCTCCAATGATTTTTCCAGGCATGATGTGACTTCTAGATAAGTATTCTTTATATAATGTAAAAAAAAACAACTATTCGGCAATGAATCAGTCAGACAAATTTGTGAACCAGTTGAAACAATTCAGTGAAAACAAATGACTCAATAAATGCTCAAATGCTCACATATTGGACGTCACTATGGCTCGAAACTGCGTTAAAGTTAATTGCATGCGTTAACGCGTTAATTTTAACAGCCCTAATTATTATTTTAGAATATTAATATCTATAATAATACTAATAATGCAAATATTCATGACTTTATCAGGCCTAGAAAGGACGACTTTAAAAGTCCTTGATATTTCCAGGTTTTACATTCAACCCAGTTTAATAACAAATCTAGATATGGTGCTCAATCCAATATTTCTTAATTTATTTGACGTTTTAGAAGTTTCTCTTTATTTTCAGGTATAAATTAGATTTTAAATCCCAAATTTTATAATGTGATCTCAGACCTTTGGCCTTGATACAACAGAAATACTTAATTTGTAAATGTTACTGATAAAGTTAATAAACTAAACAACTGACACAAACAGCCTTCTTCCATATGAAGGCTTTCTTTTTAAAACCTAACAAAAAACTTAAAAGGAAAACAGCACATGGCCAGTGCTTTGACACATCACAAATTCTTTTATGTCTCTGCTTGCCTTTCACACTCCAGTGAAAGGAAGATGATTGAAAACAAGAAAGCGATGGCATCTTTTGAAGTTTCATTGTATAGGAAAATTTACATCATAAGGCACAGAGGCAACACTGGTAATGCACAAAGATCCAGATACAGTAGGTTATTTTCAGTGACTGACAGTAGAAGCAGATTTTTTAGATAAGGTTAAGATCTTTAAAAAAAATAGAGAGCTGTCTGTGTAGCAAGAGCGTTCTTCATTTGAAAATAAGAACTTTAAAAAGAAACAATGAAATATCTTCAAATGTCATGTAAAAAAAATCTTAAAATGAAAAAATTCTCTTATCATTTCCTCACCCTCATGCCATTCCAATCCTGTATACATTTCGTTCTTCCATCAGACAAAAAAGGAGACATTAAGCAGAATGTCAGCAGCAAACTCCATTCACATTCACTGGATGAAAGTGACTGAGGCTCTCAGTCACTAACATTCTGTATAAAATCTCCTTTTGTGTTCCAATGAAGAAGGAAAGTCATACGGGTCTGGAATGAGATGAGGGTGAGGAAATTATGACATAATTGTAAAACCTTAAATTGGTTGGAGAGAAGGTCTGCTGAATTGAGAATGGAATCTCTTTGTTTTCTACCTGAGAGCTGAGCTGGGTCTTAATCCAATTGAAGTAGTAGTTCAGGTCACTGCCCTCCATCAGGTCACGTCCCCAGGCAGCCAGCTTGGCTATAATCCTCGCAGCCTGGGGGGTGAGAAGAGAAATGTCACATCAGTGCTTGGAAAAATGTATTTCTATTAAACGTGGCTTTCATACAGATGTTTGAACATAAGAATATTAAAAAATGCCTTGTTGGGGCTGTGGACTAGTGGTTAGCACACTTGTTTGGGCACAATGAGCAGTGGTCATGAAAACAAATAGAGTTTGAATAGAGCTTGAACAGAGCTTATAACATTTCCCAATCCTGCTCTCATTCTCTCTCCCCATCATTTACTATCCTCTCTCTGCATTAAGGACAATTAACAGCTCCAATTGTGATAAGTAATGGCGAGTGTTGCTTTGTCTAGATCCATCTGAAACATTCAACCTGAAATGAAACATCCGAAATGAACATTTCAGAATATGCAACTGTTGCAGAATATGCTAAAATGATTGGACAGGTAAGTTGATTCACTGAGGGCTCTTTCGCTCCCTACATCTGTGTGTGCACAATGATAATGAATGCATTCAGAGCCATTCTGATGTTTCCAGAAGACATGACATTTACTCTGCTTGCCATGCAAAAGGGGAACTTCAGAGTATTTCATTAAGAGCTGAGGTGAGGATGGCAAGGGGAATCAATACCATCCTTACGCAGTTCAGCACCCTGCGACCGCCGTCTGGCTGAAGGCTAATTAAACTGTGACGACTTCATGCTGTTCTGTGTGTGAAGTATGTATCCTTAAAATGAGAGTATCTTGGGAAATCATTTTGCTTTTGAGTGAATGTTCAAAACTAAGCATGGAAATCTCTTTGATGAATTATTGATGTACCCATTCTACCTATGGGCTCTCAAACAAAAGGTTTACATGTAATGGCCTGAATGTGCAGTTCTGGATTGATGTACAAGTTGCTTTTAAGAACAAATCACTATGATATTATGTAATACTAAGAATACTGTTTGGCACACCTCAGACAACACCTCAAATTAGTAATAACTGGTGATTCCTCTTTGGTCGATCTGTTTAGTAAGTATAGAGAAAAGGGAAGAAAAGCTAACTTCAGTTCAGTAATTGCTTGGAAACATTTTTTTTCCCAAGGGAAAATGATTGTGTGATATTGGTCCACATTCTACAGTGACTTTGTTATGCAAATCAGGATTTTCCTGGCTCAAAAAGAGACGGAGGTGGTAAAATCCTGATCATGTATTTTAATAATAAGAATTAAATAAGTATTTTTCGTAGACCATCATATAGCCTACTGTGTTTCCCACAGCATTTTTGTGGGTGGAGCTCGGTACCTCTAGAGGGGTGTGGTTTTTTTTTACCTTTATAAAAGGTAATTTTTTCCCTAATTTTATTAAATGTAGGCTATGATCCTAGCCTAGAAATCTAGACGTACCCTAGCGGCAGCAAAAAATATTTTGCAGCAAAGTGTGGTCTAGCAACTCTAGTATTCCAGCTCGTTGGTATTCGAGCTGGAAAAACCAAAATCTGGTCAGGCCAATCACATCGTGTATAGAGTTGGTGGGTGGGCGGGCTTAACATAATGACGACAGAGTTGTGACGGTTCCGCGTGATTTCCATAGGTGATCTGCTACTTGAAAACAAAGAAGATGATGCTGGCGAATAGCGGTCTTTCGAATCGGCTTTGGCCGCGACTCTGGATGACTTGGAGTTAAGAGAACGTCACTTAAGCCATTCTTAAAAAAAGGAAGATGTGTTCGGAGTTTTGACGATTAGATATGGCAAAAGTTTAATATAGGCCTATCAACTAGCTCTGCTGGTGGAAAACGCATGGGACTCACTCAGCCACAGCCGTTCGTTGCTCTGGTTGGTTGTAGCGCTGTCCTATTGCGTGCGGAGGGAATTTGAAAGACAACTATTTATCCCGCCCCTCGGGTTGAGGTATGCCAATTGTGAGTTCCCAGACCTAACATCTTGATAGGTCTTGCTTGCCAGGCTACTATGCTCCATCTTTCATTTCAAATTCTTAAATTTGATCAATACATTCAATTAGAATAATAAGACACTAGACTGTTACCAATCAAATTAAATAATTTACATTGAAAAATTACAACTGTATTAAATGAGACTATGAGATTGTTTTAAATATTTTTATGAACATACAAATAAAGAATGTTGAAAAGAATGATACTTTGAAACTAAACCGCCAGTAGATGGCGGCAGGCAACAATCTTAATGAATGAGTCATTGAGTAATTTATTCAAACGATTTGTTCAAATGGCTGATTTATTCAGAATTAGGCAGTTTATGAATGGGTAATTAAATCTGACTCAACCGATGCGTTCAAAACGCTGAATCATTCAGTAATGAAACATGGCTGAGTGTTCCTGTGAGATGCGCTATTGTTCTGCTGTGATCTTTGTTTGGAACTTTTTTCGCTGCTGAAACAGTCATTGCTTCTAAAATGTAAGTGACTTAATTTTAACTTTGTTTATTGAACTACAATGAAATCAGTCTCTCGGTTTCAATCGTGATGGTATTCAGGAAAACAGCACTCTGGTCGTGTGTTATAAATAACTGAGCGAGCCTCAACAGCGCAACTTTGTTACCGTCAGTAGGCCTACATTAGGTAGGCCTATATTATTATCAACTATCAATCGCCACTTACATTAAATTAAATTAAATCCGATATTATCCATTCAAATAACCTAATTATATTTTATTTTTTTTATACTGAAAATTCTTTTAATCAGGGCATTTGTCCGGTTGGGCAAGTATAAATCTCTTTCACTTGTCCCTTCAAAAAAAACACATGTGGCCCGGTCGAGCCCTGATATGGTTTCCTTGATTGGTTTTCCCTGAAGAGATTTACGTTGTTGAAAACGAAAGTAAAAGAGTGACGCATGTTCATTGCGTTTTACCGTGATGAGAGTTCCGTGTCTTTATTAAACTCAACACATTATAATGATTTATCGGTCATCCACTCTCGATTAATTGGAATGTTATGCTTTTATTACTTGGCCCGCCCGACCCACGGATTATGATTCGCGCAGCACTATCGGCAAACTATACAGTTTGAGAATGGACAGGAATTGGAATTAAGAATTGGAAAGGCCGGGAAACCCGCAACAGAACCGTGTATCTGAGCATGTGACTGTCTGTCCGAGTTTTGTCAAGAACTGAAGTGGCACGAAATTTGACGGAGGCGACCACCTCGTAATTCTCTACGCAGGAAAAACCCTGCAAATGCAGCTGAACCATCAGTAAACACCATCTACACATTCCTGAAATTAATTGTGAAATTTAAGCTCCTGTTGTGCTTGTAGTAGAAATTACTTTTCTTTTACAGAAGAAAATGTGGTCAAAGGAGCTTCTTAAAATACATTAAATTAATTTCACTGGAATGAAAAATTATTTCATTAATATTGCTGCTGTTTTTTTTTTGTTTTTTTTTTTGTAATAAAGCACTTTCTTCAGTAAAAAAGTTGACAATTATTAAATACTCTACCTAGAACAGCTGTTTAAAGTTTGGGGTATGAAAATGTGAAAGATTCTTAAAATTTTAAAATAATTGTTGTTATTTTAATACACACTGCCAGGCCAAAAAAAAATCCTGTTTGGATTTAAATAGGAAAATGCTTAAGAGTCTATGATTGGATAATTATTGAAGTTATTATTATGTTTCTATTTGTTTGGCAACAGTTCTTCTAACCCTAACTGATGGGAGTGTGTAGCTTTTAAATTTCTTAAACAACAATTTAGGAGGACAAATCGTGGCCATATTCCAGGGTGACAATATTAAGATATTTATTGTCTGATAGCAACTTACCATGTGAACAGTAAAGAGGTCTTGACGGTTCAGCATTGGAAGGAAATATGACCAGGCTGTATTCTTAGTCTTCTTGGCATAATCAAAGAAGATATTCACCCTCTGATGATTTTCCTGCATGGTAGAGCAAAAGACCCATTATTGCAACAAATTAAGTAGAAAAGGTGAGTGAGTATAGAAAAATTATCCCAGACACATCTTTTAATATAGAAGTTGCACAAATGGACATTAAAAAAGGTAAGTGATGACACACCAGTGCATTTCATCAGTTGTGCTTTCCTGTATGAGTTTTATTTTTTTATTACTTTTATATAAAAAAATTGATTTAAAAAAAAAACTTGGTCAAATTATTTTAGGTAATCTGAATATTTATTTTCCAAAGTGTACCTCGATTTCACTGGTACTACAGCATGAGCTATGCATGGTAGCAATGTTGTGTCCTTGAAAAATCATGTATAAGATACTTGATAAAACAGCACATGCAGGGTGAGACAGAATGTTCATTCCTTCCATTTCCCCAGACACATTTATAAAATGAATTGATATTTAAAATGGAAAGATTAGCCTGTTTATCATGGTTTTAAAATTATAACCACTTTGCATAAGAATAGAAGATGTCATCATAGAGGCATAGGCGAAATGAGTTGTGAGATGACGAGTCATTGTATGAATACAGAAACTCTCAGTATAGATGCTGCAGTACACAGAACCGCAGGCTCCATATAAGCAACTGAAAGTGGGTTTTATGAAGGCCATCTATCTGCACAAACTTAACAGATAATATTGACAAAATATACAGGGAATAAGCTAAGCTAAAGGAGGATTTACTGCGTGACATTATAATTCAAAATCAGCTTGAGGACTTGACATTTTTGCAAGACCAAGGCTGTGAAGAGACCAAAAGCAAATGTCATAGAAATATTCATGCAACTGTCTGCATTTGTCATTTCAATACACTACACCTTTTAACTGAAATAATACAGGGTCAATTTATGTGTTATAAATTAACACTTAATTTATAAGTGGGGGTTGGGGGGGGGTAGAGCTGCACGTCAGCTAGAATGCGCATTCTGCGTCTGCGTGTAATGCCTAGTTCACACTACATGATTTTAAAACGTCGGGCTGAACTGTGGGGTTCACACTACATGACTTGCTCTCTGTGAAATCAGGAGTGTTCAAGTTGTTGAGCTGTTCAGACCACACGACACAACGTGATTGATCCGCAACAGGAGGTAACGCACTACACGAGTTGACAACAACTCTGTCACCCAACAATTCTATCTTGTCTACAAACCACGTTTTGTCACGAAAAATCATGCGAACCGGACATGAGGCGAAACTGCACGCGCGCCGAAGAAGAACACAAACACGGCCGCGAATATGGACGTCAGACAGAAACTAGTGCTGCAAACTGTTTGCGCGATGATTTGCTCTGAGAAAAAAAACGCAAAAAAGAAAAAATAAGAGAGTATGGGCGAGTGGATCCGCATACGAGAACAGCAGGGATTGTCTGTGCTACAGAGAGAGTTGGAGGTGAGTACAGCATGTTTATATCGGAGATGTAGCTGCATGTTTATGTTTGGCTGACGGCAAAAATCGTGTATTTACCCGCGTATTTACCCGGTGACCTCAACCCATGCCTTGCTCTGATTGGCTGTTGCTCATGACATCAGTGAGGTTGAGTCGTGCGACAGCTCTGGATATCTAGAATGCTAGATATTTTTCTAGGCTCGGCGACGCGTCTGCGAGCGTCTTTGATGCGTTGTTGGCTCTTTCATACTAACAGATTGGCGAGCGTTCATCGCCCGCTAATCCCCCGCGATAACACCCTGACGTGTCGGCGAGCTCAACGATTTGCAAATCGGGCTTAAATCGGGCTTAAAATCATGTAGTGTGAACTAGGCTTCAGTCAGCCGACGCACAAAAAATGCCCGACGGCCGACCGTCGGATTGGTGTGTCCCGGGCTTTAAAGTCCCCCTGTAGTCAATAATTTATCCCTTAAAACTCATCTTTGACGACCAAAATGACATATTTAAAGTTTTTTTTCCTGAGAAAAAAAAAATGTCTTCATGCTTTAAAAAAAGCTTCAATATAACTCTACACCCTTGCTTCATTTAGTATACCGTATCCTATAAATAAGCAAATTAGCCCACCTCCACTCACTCAAACAAGCTCAGAGATCCACCCAGATCGCTAGTTTTAAAGAGAAAATACTCTGGAATAGTGCTGACTTATGAATTTGCACAATGTTTGTCTTAAAGCATATTAAAAACACCACATACATTAAAAACTTGATTTTCACTAGAGATGCACCGATTGATCGGCTGGTGATCGGAATTGGACGATTTTCATGTGATCAGCCATGATCGGCGACCGGCCGGTCAGTCAGACATATTCCGATTTTATGCCGGTCAAACACTCGGGTGGCGCATGATAAACATCGCGCAACAACTTCACACGTGCACACGGAACGTACCTGTAGGAAACCTCGTGAATTATGGCCGTTTCACACCGCAAGCGTGAGCATCGCAGTTTTTTCCCCGGCGTGCATGTTAATCAATGAGTGCATTCACACCGCGAGCAGGAGCAGCGCGTAAGCGTCGAGCAGGAGCGTCGCGTGATGATCAACGTTGAAGCGGGGGTTTCGGTGCGGAGTCTTTTTGCTGCACTGCTTGCGCTCAATTTAAGTGAAAGCACACTTTTGTTGGACAAAATAAATATGATTTCACCCAAAAAGTGCCCAAAATGCACAGAATTTGCATGTCTTGGTGTGTTTTAACAAGAACTGGAGTAGGCTGTGTCAGAAAAGAAAATGAAGACTCAAAAATATTTATAAAAAATGTACCCATTTAAACTTGTTTTTATAATTTCCCAATCGTTTCCCTGCACTTGCTCCACTTGCCAGAGCTTAGCGCTTGTTTAGACTGGCTGGACATGTGGCAGAGAGAGAAGAACTGTTTGCGAAATAAAACTTGCCATTGATGTAGGCTACAACTGACTGCAATAGGCCTGTGTGTGTGTGTGTGTGTGTGTGTGTGTGTGTGTGTGTGTGTGTGTGTGTGTGTGTGTGTGTGTGTGTGTGTGTGTGTGTGTGTGTGTGTGTGTGTGTGTGTGTGTGTGTGTGTGTGTGTTTTAAGAAATATCTTTATACTGCAAGGCTGTATTTATTTTAATTTGCTATTTATATATTATTTTATTGCCATTACCTGTTTTCGTACAGAAGTTTAGTTTCCTAAATAAGTCAAATATATCACTTTTTTTTTTGTTGAATATTGGAAGTGAAAATGGTTCTTCCATACCATAACACTGCACTTAGATATGTGTGAATTTCCCACACCAGGAGTAATAATTTATATAGTTCTATTTTATTTAATTTGTTCAAAAAATGTTCTATGTTCTATGTAAAATGTTCTATTAAAGAAAAGATAGAAAATTAATATTTGTGTTTGCTGTAAAGTGGTTAGAAAAAAATGAAATAGGAATCGGCTAAAATCGGTATCGGCAGGCCAAACTCGTGAAAAATCGGAATCGGCCTGAAAAATTGTAATCGGTGCATGTATAATTTTCACCACAGGGGGACTTTAAGTCTGACGGGCTATGAGAAAACAGACATTAGATTTGAACTTTTTACATCTCTGAAATGGAACATGTTTTTACCTGCAGCGTGTCATCAATCAGGGTCAGGATGTACTGAACTGTTTGCTCCTTAGATATATGAGCCATAAGGTTGAGGAAGGTCTTTGCACACTACAAGAAAATATGTTAGGAGAAAAAGTTAAATCTATAGAATTGCATAGAAATACAACAACATGTGACCCTATGTGAGTCTAGTCATTTTTACAAAACTTTATTTTATTTAAAAGGGTATATAAGGTCTGTGTTCTCAAAACTATCAAAAATAACAATACAAGCAATGATCTAAAGCTCTGTCATTCTGTTACGCAAAATGAATGTGGTACATTGTTCTTTCAAGTTTAAACAGGTGTGATGGGCAAAACAAATCCAAAAATGTGATATGAACCTGATGTCCTTCTTTTGTCAGAATTGCTTGCTTGTCTTCAGACATGGCAACCTCAAACTTCTTGATAAACTCACAGTCCTCGGCTGAGATCATTTGGCCCCTGAAAAGCATGAAACTCACCATTGACTAAAGGGAGGTAAGCTCAACAAAAGGCAATTTAACAAAATGCATCAATTATTCACATTCGTTCAGCATATTCGCTCTCACCTGCTTTTTACATTGTTTTAATCTGTCCAATAGACAATATATTCGTTCTCAAGAGCCCACAAAAGTACACCATGTTTCTTTCATTTGTGGAGAGTTTGCAGGACTCAATAATAAGGGTGGGCTGATGGTTGGTGGTCATTGATAAAACGCCGGTCACTTGTCCTATTGATCACGTACAATTGTCATTGTGAATTAAAAATCTCAGTATAATTTCAGGCTATTACAGATCAAAAATATACTCGTCTAATTATTAGATCCAATATAAGAACTGTAACTGTTTCCTCTATGTTGCTAAAATACATTTTGTTGTGCTCTGCCTTGTTCCTTCAAAAACTACATGAAGCAATAATATAAGAAAACCATGAAACTCTCTGAACTGTAAAAAATTAAAACAACCAAGCATACTCGTGCAATTGCCTTTCTATAGACATATTATCATAATATCATGTTATGTCTGAGTTTGAGTGGACTTGGTAGTTGGTATGGTTTTTCATTGTTAGATTAATTTGATTAACCTATTTCTCATTTTCTCTCTTTGTTAACGTTTGTATATATAGAGCTTGATTTCAGTTATTCCTTTTTTCCGATCTCGTCAATGTTTAGTGGTTGTTCTTTTGATTTGTGTAAATATTCTGAAACTTCTAAGTTTTTGATATTTTGAGTTTGTGTTTAATAAAACAACTGCTGCGATTAGGTCCTTCTATTTTTAGTGACGCAGTTTACCCAAGGCACGTTGCCCAGCACCAAGTCTGTTTCGTCGCCAATGTTCCGACCCAGGCTCCTGGCTACACCCTTGCTCCTCCATCCACCGGTTTCTCGTTTCCTCACATTAACTGAATTTTGAATGTCCTCACATTTCTGTAACTATTTAGTTGCCTGGTTTATAGCAGAATAAAATAACTATAATACAACACAAAAATATAACACTACCATTCAAGTGTTTAGGGTCAGTAAGAGTTTGTTAAAAAAACAATGTTATAGAATGAAGTCTTTTATGCTCAGCAAGGCTGCATTTGTTTGATCAAAAATACAGTAAAACAGTAATATTGTGAAATATTATTACAATTTAAATAGCTGTGACAACCCTATACAATGCGAGTAAATCTCTTGCATATGTGACTAAATTTTCACTACATGTAAATTATATTCTTTGTTGTATTTTCCAGTATTTTGGAATTATTCAGCCTTTAAGAACAAGCAGAATGCCACCGCTGGTTTCTTCGGTAGTGGGCGGAACAAATGTACAAGCGCTCACATATTACGGTCCCTGTTTTGATTTGAGCAAATAAGTTTGAGCGAACGCAGACAACGTGATTTACTTTTATTGACCGAGCTCATCAGAGCTTAGTGTTTTATATGATTGATATCAGTAGTAGAACTAGTAGTGTTATTATCATCAGTATTATTGTAAGTTTTTATTTTTACAGAAACACTGAATGACCAAAGTCTAAAGCACCACCAGCCCCAAGTTCTGTTAAAATGACAAATATGCATTCAGAAATGTGTGTATTGTATTTTATAATGCAGTTCACTCCAGTGTTGGCAAAGATTATATTTTGGCAGCCATTATTTCCGTCTTCAGTGTCACATGCTCCATTTGAAAGCATTCTAATATGCTGATATGGTGCTCAAGAAAGATTTATCATTATCAATGTTGAAAATAGTTTAATTTCACTTATTTTTAAATTAAGCAATAACTGCTTAATTTTGTGGATGAAATTTGTTTAATGAATAAAGTTCAAAATAACATTTGAAATATATAAATATAATTTCTGTAACAATTTAATAGCTTTGTCACTTTTCATCAATTTAATGCATCAGGTGCTGAATAAAAAAATTATAGATTTAAAAAAAACAGAATAAAAAAAAAACTTGAATGGTAGAAGTTACTGTAACACTTTAGTATGGGGAACAAATATTCACTATTAACTACGACTTTTGCCTCAATAAACTCCTAATTTACTGCTTATTAATAGTTAGTAAGGTAGTTTTTGAAGCATTTGGGTCTAGGTATTAGGATTAAAGGTGCTCTAAGCGATGTCACACGTTTTTTAGGCCAAAACATTTTTTGTCACATACAGCAAACATCTCCTCACTATCCACTAGCTCCCTGTCCCCTGAACATTGTAAAAAAACGCGGTCTCTGCAGACACCCCAGGCTCCAGGCAACAAAAACAAACTGGGCTAAACCGCACCACGAAACATAACAAACTGTTCAAGCCAATAACCGACAAGAAGGGTTTGGGGGTGGGGTTTGGGGGATTAGTGCGCGGATGAGGAGGAGGGAGGGTCTAGCTAGCCTTCGTTTTGATTGACAATACTTCGAACGTCAACATGAAGTGACGTCACCCAACATCACTTAGAGCACCTTTAAGGGATGTAGAATAAGGTCATTCAGAATAAGGTATTAATATTTGCTTTATAAGTACATTCAATATCCTACTAATATGCATGCTAAGAAGCAACTAGTTAATAGCGACAACCCTTAAATAAAGTGTTACTAAAGTTACTAAAACAAACATACTCGGTTACTTATGTAACCTCGGTTCCCTAAGAGTAGGGAACGAGTATTGCGTAGCTATACGCAGTGGGAAAACTCCTTTTTTCGAGAATATTGAAGCCATTATTTTAAAACGCAGTACAGCTGCACAGCGAGGACAGAACAGAGCATCTAGCTCGCTCATTGGCTGTGCAGCAGCAACTGCGTGAACTTATGGCGAGGCGGCTGAGACGAGCAAACCAATCGGGTCGCTTCGTGCCCAGGGCGCGTCAGAACCCGCCAGAATGGGCGTGGCTTATGCCTATGTAAGCAGACCATTTCGCCATAGAATCAGGATAAAAATCGACTGAAGCGACAGCACCTGAGCCAAGCATAATAGCATGGCAGGCTACGCAATACTCAAGATTACATCCCTTTCGAGAACGTTCACTTCGTATTACGTAGCTATACGCAGTGGGAACCCATTTTAAAACGCCGTGCTACTAGTTAGCGACTTCGCCCTGAGCCATTACCTGGGGCTAAGTAGCCCGAGGTCAACAGTAAAGTTTGAAAGTCACAATTCCCCCCAGGAACCGGACAAAGATCTGGCCCTTTATTAAGGTATAATGTTTCAGACGCTCTGGGACCTCGGGGCCGAGAACTTAGATAGAAAGTACATGTGCCTAAAGAGCAAGGACCTCTAGGTTATAGACTCTCACAAATGTGGACGTGAGGACCAGCCTGCCGCCGCACAGATGACTTTGTTTGGTATACCACTGGACCAAGCCCATGAGGAGGTCGTTCCTCAAGTGGAATGAGCTCTAACACCTATGGGGCATTGAAAACCCATGGAGATGTAGAATAGAGAGATAGAGAGAGATTTCATAAGGGCCTTGTTCAGGTTTCTGAGATCTAGAATTGGTTTGAGCCCGCTGTCCTTCCTAGGAACGAGGAAGTAGTGACTGTAAAAGCCTGATTCGCTTGATGATGGGGGAACTGTCTTGACAGCTCCTTTTATTAGTAGATTTGACACTTCGGTGCGAAGGACGTGAGCTATGTTGCTTCCCATCGATGTCTCAACTACTGCGTGAAAGCACAGGGGTCTGCGAGCGAACTGGAGCGAACAGTAGCCTCGCTTTATTGTTTTCATTACCCAGTCTGATAACACGGGGATGGCTCCGCTGGCTTGGGATTGAGGGGCGGGGTTAACTGTCGAGCCCGCCCAGTCTTCTCCCTCAGATGCAGCCAGGGACAGGCTGTCATCGACATCTTCCTCAGGTGCGCCAAACAAAACGAGTCCTGCCGCTTGAGAAGAGGGGCATAGATTCGTTTGCGAGAAAAGCACCCGTGAGGGGGTCTCGCGAGGAGAGAGCGAGGCACACGGGGACTGGGCCGCTGTGTGCTCGCTCGGTTTAGGCATCCTTTGGCCTCTTCGCTTCTTCCGTCGTGGCTCGAGGAGGAAAGGAAGCGCAGGAACACGAGGAGCAGGGTCGCCGTCCAAAAGGAGAGCTAGGGGCTCTCGCTGTGCGGGCAGCCGCCATTGTTGAGTGCAGTCTCTGCGTGGGCGAGTCCCAGGCACGGGGCGCACTCGCTGTGTCCATCAGTTTCATGCACAAAGGCTCTACATGAAGTACATCCGGAACGCGGCACTTGCAACAAAGGCGTAAAAATTTACTCTTTTCTTCCAGCTTCTAGAGTTTCGCGATGGCGAACACACAGAAGTAGCAAAAAGGATATAAGGCTTCTATCGCCGGATAGCCGCAGGTTAACGGCGATTCAGGGGAAGGCTTGGAGATCAGCGAAGAAGGTGTTTGCTGAAGGAGATTAAATCTGATTCTATGGCAAAATGGTCTGCTTATACAGGCATAAGGCACGCCTATTCTGGCAGATTCTGACGTGTCCTGGGCGTGAAGCAACCCGATTGGTTTGTGCGTCTCAGTCGCCTCGCCATAGGTTCGTACATTTGCTGCAGCACAGCCAATGAGTGAGCTAGACGCTCTGCTCTGTGCTCGCATTGCAGCTGCACTGCATTTTAAAATAATGGTTTCAATATTCTTGAGAAAAGGAGTTTTCCCACTGCATATGCAATATGAAGTGAACGTTCTCGAAAGGGAACTTAGCAGACAGGGCTTTTGTAATACAAGAAGGAAATGGCAAGCTCTATCTATTTACACTGGACATAGGGCTGGAGAGTATGACAATATATATCATTACCACAGTATAATATCTATCGTTAATCATCCACGTGTCTATCGCGGTATGTAAATATACAGCACTATTGACACTTCAGAGTGATGAAATACATGAATGAGAATATAAAGAGCAGTACGTGCTTGATGTTAAAAAGAGTTTTATTTGCAATGAGCAGTAAAATAGAACTCAATAAAAAAATACTTTGGGCTTAGTTGATGAATAACATTAAGGGAGGACTATGCGAAATTACAAATCTTAAAACATTCAATGTCAGAACTGTCACATGACAATGACACAGTTTCCTTAAAGGATCTAGACCTTGTTCCTGTTTTAGAGAAGTATTACACTAAAGACAATTTTAGCAAACATGCAAAGCCCATTTTATTTGTATTAATGAAACCAAGATGTGATCCAAGTTCTGAAGATACACATATATAAAAACTAGTGAACTACTGAGCATATTAAGTATAATAGGATTCAAAAGTTTAGATTTGTTGAAACAATCATTCATGAATGAAACAAGTCTGTTTTTACTTTATTGGGGACTCCATAAAGAAGGTTTAAAGTCGGCATGAAACAGAAGTTGCAAAAGTCATTTCTTCCCTATTACGACGTATATTCAAGTAAAACGGACTATAGAACAAGAAACAATGTAGGGTGGAAGTTGATTTTGTCCTTCGGGAATTGATTGGATCGTAGTGGTTTGCTATTGCTGTGATCTAATATGAGTGACAGGTTGTCCCGCCCTCGTACCAGTAAACATACCAGAGAAGAGATGTTATTGCAAGTGGGAGGGTGATTAAAGAATGCAAGGGCACATGAATTTTATTAAAAAAAAATAATGATGTGCACGATTTTAATCATTTATAATAAATACTCAAAAAAAACATGAACTGTCAAATTTGGTTTTGTATAATGGTGACTTTAAGCATCATAATACTTTTACAACAGCTCAGTTTCTTGTGACAGTATTCTATGAGGCCAAAAAATCTTTCAGATTAGAATTAATTGTCTAGAACAGAAATATAGAAGCAGAAGTGATGTTCAGATGTACTCACTGGAGGTAGGACTGCCAGTTGACCTTGTTTGCTCGGACCTCTGCGGCCTTGGCTGCAATGATGTTGGTAGGAACGGCAGCATCCACTGCCCCTCGGATATCCATCTTGAGCTCTTAGATATTAGGACCTGACAACTGAAACCATTATCAAATCGTGATGTGCTATCCCTGGAAATGCCAACATGAAAAAAACTGCAGCTGTACTCATTCCAGCTAGCTCCGCTCGAAAATAGGTCAGAAACATAGATAACACGGTAAAAATATGTTGAATAAATATTACATGAGATTACTGCGCAGAAGGTACTATGTGTTGTTCACACACACTATAAAACTGAATTAGCATCGTAGTAGGGGTCGTGTAACAGCTAACGTTAGCTAAGTTGAACGGGTAAAAAGGCGAATTACAACTTTAGTTCATATGTAACGTTAAATGAGATTAACTAAATTTGTAGGAGGTATGGGCACGTCATTTCGTAATAATATGATCATATTTGTTACATGTCGTCTAAACAAGACTAACGTTACTACTGAATGGACTAAGTTAAGCCACTGACAACTGCTAATGAAAAAAAACAGAGGGCTGGAAACCTAGCGCCTTGCGTCAATGTTCAATAAGACGTTGCTACACCGTTATCAAGCAATTCATTGTAGACCCGATAAGCAATATTTCTAGTAGAAATATTAGAAATATATCTGACTTCACGTACCTGCTGCCTTTTGCTGTCAAATTGCTACAAGACGTCACGGGATCTATGTCACGTGATGCTGTCATGTGAGCGGTCCAACGAATTAACCCTTTAAAGAGTAATTTCAGTGGTAAGGATTTTGACTCGCCTCAGTGACTCGAATCATTTGTGTCCAGGGCCGTACGCAGGGTTTTATAAATATATAGCCTAGGTCCCAAAATTGAGTTTGTTAGCAGGGTTCAGGGGCAACCCACTCCCGGAGAAATGTTTTATTTACCTGATCTATTTTAAGACGTTTGAAGGACAAACAAGAATAATAGAGTATAAGTCAATACCTGCTATTCCTCTCTCATCTCCATCACCTTCACTCTTTCTTTTTCTCTCAGTCTCTCCATATATGGCCCTACTCTTCCCTTCCCAAAGCTGAGCTTTGATGAATAGCCGTGTCAGTGAAGAAAGTAAACAGGGTGGACTGATCTGTTTTATGTATCATTTTAGACACGTGAATTTGCTAAAGGCTACCAGGTAACTAAGTTTATTAAATTAATTCACAAATATGTGCCTAGGCCCACCAAATATATATTGTTAATAATATTCTCTAACATTTGAAAATTCCTTAATAATTATTTTAAATGTTATTTATTTGGTCATGAATTAGAACTCTATCCTAATATTAATAAGATATTATATAAGATATTACAGCCTAGGCCTAGGCTAATAATAGGCTTGTTCGACTGCGCAGACCGACCGAGAGACCAGCAGTTGACAAGCAGTGCATGCTGGTTAGAAATTCTGTCCGACTTGAGACAGCTCCGATGCTACATCACTGTGACATATGGCATCAAAGTAGGCTACTGCGACAGCAGACGACTGACTCAGCCATTACAAAAATGTCTATAGCCTACCGTTATCTATGGCGTTAACAAACAAAGATGACAAAGACAAAGATGACAGGATGCCGTAACAACTTGACACTTTTGTCTATTGAAAGAGAACTAACAGATAATTTATTATACCATGTTGCAAATGCCCATTTTTGAGTGGAAGGAAAAACACTGTTTTCTTGCATGTATTTTTAAATGCAAATGAGCTGCTGCTCTCCACCCCACTTTCCAGAAGAGCGCGGAGGCTACACTTGCCTCAGATACTCTGCCAAAAAATAAAAAATCTATTCGGTTTTGATTATCATTAAGGGTGATCCGATTGATCGGTCGCCGATCATAATCGGCCGATAAGTGCTTTGGGATCTGATGCAAAACTCGCGAGACAATTTTTTATGCCCTGGTAAAAATGGCTTCACCGATCTGGCAATTCTACAAGGTGTGTGAAAAGACAATTCATTAGCAAATTAATCAATCTGCAATGTGTGTACCATGCCGCTGCCCGCTTGTCAAACTGTGCAGCCTCTCTGCTCAACCCGTAAATAAATCCATCGATCCGCAAGCTGCGTTTGAGTTCTTAAATCGTCTAGTGGTAGATCTTTTGCAAAGCGTGTCAGAGGTTACGGGTTCTAATCCGCACTCGGATAGTTTTTTTCTCTCGTCATCAAAACTGAATATGTTCATCAGTGGTTACAGTATCAAGCAAGGACACGTTTGTGTGCATTTTATTTTGTGATTTCAACAAATGGCGATAGATTGAAGCGCGCGTCTGAGTGAAGATTGCGCGAGGCCGCGAGCCACAGAGAACAACTGTATCCATGACACTGGTCGCCGCGGCAACGAGCGCTGAGTTAAAAACAACACCACATTTTAGCGCTAGATTTCTTATTTAAATGAATGCTCTGCTAGTTAACTGGATATGTTTTATTTATTTGTATTAGGTACATCCGTGCGTGCCTCAATGTTACAAAAATTGGTGGGGGAATATCGATCGTTAGAAACAGTGGTGGGACACGACTTCACTGGATCTAAACTAATCAATCTAACCATATATGTGACCAGTAGTAGTGGCTTTCTTAATCTGTTTAAAATAATTTTGCAAGGGTTCTTGCAACAACAAAAATTTACCAAAATATTGATGCTTAGGAATTATTTTTATTTGTATTGTTATTTTTTGTCTGTTAAATAAATTATATTGTTATAATTTATCTGTTATTTTGTTGCAGTTTTTATTTTAAAGTAGTCTAAAGCTAAATTTAAAGATGTTCTGTCTTTTATCTTTTTCTATTTTATATTCTACAGGAAAGTTTTATTTGTCAAGCCCTAAGCTGTTCCCAATAACCAGCACAGGGTGCTAAGTTATGCTGGACATGTTGCTTGCAAATAAATACACAGGTGTCAATTCATGATACATTGTCTTCTCTTAATTGTAATACTTAATGCACATTGTTGTTAAATGTAGTTTAATAAATAATGCTACATGATAAATAGAAGGATTCAAATAGACCCTGTAATCGGTGATCGGTATTGGTATCGGGTGATACAGCTTCCAGTAATCGGGGATCAGTGATCGGCCCCAAAAATCCTGATCGGAGCACCCCTAATTATCATCTCTAATGTGTTCACGCTCACGTGACTGCAGTTCTTCATCATGAAAGTTTAATATCATTAAAGTTTATTATCTGCATAAAGTCAAATCAGTCTAAACTTCTGATATATTGTTTTCCTGAGCGCACACATCCAAAGCATTCGCACAGAAAGTTGGATGTCAGACGGCGTGAGTATTACGTTGTTTTTTTTTTCTTATTGCAATGCAAAGTGTCAAATACACACAAGGTTAACACACACATAAAATGATTTGAATTAACCCATACTGCACACATTTTGATGGCACATGATACAATTTATTCTACATTATTTCTTTGCTCATTTGGGAACATTCTATTGATTTATTTATAACTCCCATCCCCCCACCCCAAAATATTTTTCCGTTGCCCTACCAACGGTAGGCTACAGAATCATAGAGAAAATGATCATAATATGATCATAATTGCTCAGAGAGCAATATAAAAATCACAAATCTTTTTCAAAAATGTCAAGAAATCATTAAGTAAAAAGGGAAAAACACTGGAAACACATTGATATATTAGATTTGATGCAGACATAGGTTTGTGTCATGTAGTGTGTCATGTCATCATGTACTTCATGTAATGAGATTTCACTCCGTGTGAAACTCCAAAAAGCAGTTCATCTGTTTAGGTGTAGGCCTACGTTAAATTTTTTGCACATCTCTTTGGGTGTTCATGTGCACCCAGGAACCCTGTATCTTCCCTTCTTGTCGCATTTCATTTGCCAGTGTGAGGTATTGTCCAAGACATCCTTGAAAAGTACCCCTTATCGCACAACGTTGCCCTGAGACAACAAAAAGAAAAACTGAATTTCTGAACATGCTAAATAAAAAAAACTTCATAAAATCTGCCAAAAGGCTTCTCTACACCTTCATACACACACACACACACACACACACATTTTTTTATGAACAGTTCATGTCATTTTAAATAAGATTACTAAAGCAAATAATCTTGCCTTCTTCTTACACCATGTGCTCCTGTGACCATGTGTCAGAAAAGGACGTCCCACCATGGTGCTTGATAGTGACTCCCACAGCTTATTGGACTGTTCTTTGCTACTTTTTTAACCATTCTAATTGGTTACAATCATTTAAAGGTAGGGCTGGGTAAAAAAATATCGATTTCTCGATTTTAATCGATTCTCATTTTCAAGAACCGATATAGATTCTTAAATCCCAAGAGTCGATTAGTCATCCTGTTTCCAGTTGATGAATTAATGGAACATTGTAGCGCGCATCCCATCCATTAAACGTAATACTATTTGTGCTTTATTACTATTGATATGAAACAAAGTCTAAGATTTCAAATTACGTGAATTTTCTTACGAAATTCAAAAACATAACCAAAAACAACCGTTTAGGCGCTGGTGGCGTGAGATCGCTCTGGCGCGCGCAGCTCAGCTCAAGAGAAGCAGCAGCGCGGAGCTGTGCAACACTCTTCTCTTCCGCCTTAATATTACCAGTTACATCGCGAAATAAACATGAATGATCATCTGAAAGTGTGTTAAAAGATAGAGTACAACTTATCGAAATCCTTATTGTCACATGGAATCGCTCTATCAGTGTTTCAACCGTGGAAATACGTCAGTGAAACAGCTTGCAAGCTGTAGCCTACACATGTAGCCTACACAATGTCAAAACGTCACATTTACCTCAGAAAAACAAACCATATCCAGTGACCATCAACTCGTTAATCAGCTAGAAAAATTAACTCTAGAGAGGAGCATTTTGCTAAATATATGCACCATATTACATATTCATTAAATATTTTTTTAAGTTCTTCAATATTTAATGCATGTTTGAATAAATCTGGCAATTTTTATGACAGCCACCATTTAAATGTTTATATTTTATATAACTTTATTATTAGACAGATAAATAAAAGTATAATTTAAGTGTTTGTATACAAATCAGTAAATCTTTACCTTCAATATAAGGCTATAGTAGGCGAATGAAACAATTTTAATGATACAACTCACTCCCATAGTTTACAGCATTGGTTAAGAGATTTGTTTTCCTTGAGAAAATTTGCCATGTATTGTACCTGATATCCAAAATAATCAATATTGAATCAATTCGAATCGAAATCGCATTTAGAAATTTGGGTCAATACCCAGCCCTATTTAAAGAAACTGTCAGGTTATGTGCAGGTAGCTGAAGACGAGGATGCAGGACCTTCAAAGTAGTTGATTTATTTACAAAATTAACTATCGGAACATACAGGAACAAAATAACAAACTCCAGGAATTCAGTAACATTCCATACAAGGACGACGACCAAAAAACACTGAGGGAAAACACAAGGCTTAAAAGAACTGGGACTAATGGGATAATTAACAGAACACAGGTGAAGAAACTGAACACAAACGAGGAGCGGGAAAACTAACAGGACTGAACCAAAATCACAAAGACGGGGGAAACCAAGATCACAAAACAGAACTCAACACATTTCTCAATATCCCTCCTCGTCTCCTCGTTCCTCCGTCCTCCATCCTATGACCCGGAAACCGATCGAGCTCAGCCATCTTGAAGGACATCTCAATTCTCTATGGCTGTGTCCCAATTCGCCTACTTATACTACGACCTAAAAGTATGTACTCTTTTTGTGAAGAAAAAGTACATACTTTTGAGTGTGTAGCAAAAGAGTAGGCAAGCTTTGGGACATACTACTTCGTCATCTTTAACGGACAGCTCTGTCGCGTGCGTCCAGCCACCGTAAACTGCCCTGTCAATCATCTTGTCACAATTAAAATCCTCCATTCAATCTAATTTAATTTCCTACCGTTTTGGAGAGAAATGTTGTGGCACCTTGGTCTGGAGCCGTCAGTCATTAATGCGGTGACTCTCCTCATGTGTTTACAATTTTAATGTAATGATGCATTTAAAAGTTAATGGCTAAACGTATCTTTACAAAAGTTCACAATGCTGCTGCAGATGCAATATAATGTAGACAACATTGAATAAATAATTTTCGTCATGTTAGATACCCACTCAAACCCCTAACTAAACCTTTCTACATAACCACCGGACTCGCGCGTCCTCCATGTCTGTAGTTTTTTTTATCACCTTTCACTCGTGTTTGTAGTTCTAATCGAATCCCCGTCCAACGCGCGATGGGTTGTGGGCAATATCAGCCGTTAGAGTGCGCATCGATCTGCACTTCGGATTCTGACCGGAAAAAGTAGACCATCCGGGTATCTTTGGAACACTCATTTCAACATACTACGATTTGGGACGTACTAATTCTAATTTCGAATACTATTTAGGACGGATAGTATGCAAATTGGGACGCAGCATATGCAGGGCCGGATTAACCATTAGGGCAATTGGGCACTTGCCCAGGGGCCCACGACATCTAAGGGACCCTGGGCACCAGAGGCGGAGTGGCAATCGGGAGAGTCGGGAGCATGCCCCCGAACCCCCCTAGAGGCACAGAGGTCCACCCAACATAGTTTTACAAATTCCTATGGGAAAGAACGACCATTTATGAACTTTACTCCAGCATAGTACAACACGGTTCCTTTTAAGTCAGTAAACTGTAAATGCCATATTAAAATGTCCTTGGACAAAATATACAGTTGGCATGCCTAAGGGGGGGGCCTACAAGACATCGTGCCCAGGGGCCTCTAATCCGGCCCTGAGCATATGGCTCCCCGAGGAGGCGAGGATCGAGGAGTGAGGAGGCTTCCAGAGGAGTCATTAGCGAGGATACCCAGGTGTATCCTATGCGGAAGTGTTTTATTGACTAAACGTGACGCACGTATCAATTCTCCTCCCCCTTCACATCGGTCACAATCATTTAAATTTATTCTTTACCTTTGCAGTTTATATAAACCACATATCTCACATATTTCAACAGGGTATCTTGCTTTATTATTATTTCTTATGAATTTCTTAAATAAACAAACTTCAACAACATGAGGGCAGATCCTTTGAACGCTGCTGATGACGCTATAAAGTGACGCTCGAGTGATCAAGTATTCCAATGTATAAAAAAGCTTTCATTCGATTCCTCCGTCTTCGTTTTCTTTCCTCGCATCCTTCCCTCGTATCCTACACGGGGTGGAGCTGAGACGCGAGGAAAGGAAGCGAGGAAAAGAAAAAACGAGGATGCACAACTTAGAAATGAGAAGGACCTCTCGAAACATGACAGAAACATGTATTGAACATAGAGATTAAGAAAACTGTGCTGTAGAGGGTTAAATAAGTGTAATCAAACATTATAGATAATTTAACTAAAATTTCAGTTTCAGAATTCAGAAGTTTTAAGCACAGAATGTTCTTCAGGGATCCCACTATTTTTATTTTATTTTACTTTATATATTTCTATATTTGGACTTTCCACATTACTATAAAATTTATAGCCTATTCTTTATGATAATATATTAATTTTAGTTTAATTTACACACTTTTAGTGCATGGAAGTGAATGAAAGAGAGTATTAAAGTCAACCACATTTGACTGGTGAAGGTCATATACGTTAAACTCTAAAAATGCATCTATTTTATTCCAAACATTGCTCACACGACACCACAAACTCATTCTGTGAACGACACACATCCTGTGTTTAATCTGTCCTAAGCCTTTGAAGTGCACTAAACCAGGGATCAGACTGGAAGGGACATGCACAAGTGTAATCCCTTTTCTGCCCTGCTCACCAAGTGCTGTTCTCATTTGTTTTCTTCTGTTTAAGTGTATTTTTTAAGGTACCTGCTGATCAGATGTGGGAAACTGTCATGGATCATGAAAAACCCCATGGCTTTGGATCTTTGTGAACATGATGTTTCTTTGACAACATGGAAAGGCTTTAGGTGAGGAATGCCATGTAACAGAATCGTCTTGAATTGGGAGGTCTGGCCCTCTTCTGTGGTACATAGTGTTCAGCTTTCTCCCTACTTGATGTGGGGGCAGCTACGGCATCTTCTCTTGGCCTGTCGGTACGACGAGGGTTACTTAGCGACAGGAAGTTATGAAAATGAGGACGAGAATGAAAACATGGAAGACAGATCAAAGGATCCCATATACATTCAGGTACGTCGGATACGTATAAGAGTCAATTGAAGTTAGTAATTGAAGTTGCTTAATGTGATATTAAGAATTCAGAATTTTGTAGTTTTGGTTTCAATTTATAAATTGTCTATGTAGTGACAAATGTAATATTATGTGATGTGTATCGCTGCCATATTTAAAAGGAAACATAATAGGGTTTACGTTTTTAGTCATATCACCCACCTCTAGGCAGTTCAACCAGGAAGTTAATTGAAAGTCATGCAGAAATTGTCTTATAATTGGGAGATGAGAGGGACTGTGCGTCTCTTGACATTGGGAAACATAACGGCTAACTTGGATCACGTAAGGCACCTCAGCATCACATAATGGCAGTGACATCAGTAGCCAACATTCAGTTTTATAAGTCACAGTTTACATTACACACAGTTTCTTTGGATTTCTCTGGATTAGCACGTTCGTGTTGTGAATAAGTGTTCTATATTTGATGTTGATCATAAAGTAGGACTGCCATGTTTATGGAATGTGCTTTAATTGGTCACTACAGAGTGCGCACAAAACATTTAAGATTAGATTTGAATCTGTTTATTAAAAAAAACATCTTAATGGGGCAAACATCGCAGTGATACTAATCACTAAATGTAATTTTAAATTAATTGTTGAAATCTGAAAGCCATTGAAAGAATACATTTATTTATTAAAATCTTTATTTATTTTTTATTTCATTATAAAAAGCGTTATCATTATTAGGCATATTAACTGTCATAAATCATTGCAATTCAATTGATTTGTTGCAACATGGAAGCCAAAAAGATAACACTTTATTTAATTTATTTTTTTCATTAAACAACAATATAATACAATATTTATTATTAAATTATAAATTTTCTTTTTATTCATTTATGCATTATTATATCACCATCATAGTGCATATCAGTCATAGTCATTCAAGTCTTATTATAATTGGTAAAACCTGAAAGCCAAAGAACGAAATCATCTATATTGTTTATTTTCTATAGAAAATATACAATATCACTCAGAGCCGTAAATAAGTCCTACCTGTACCGACATTTCTTTCTCTGCCTTCTCTTAAAAATATAAAAATTTTATCAAGGTAAAATCTACATAGTTCCCCACAAAAGTATTGCTCAGAGTAAAACATGTTGAAGATTAGAGAAAAGGATGTCGATTCAGTAAATGATAAGCTATTTCCTCACAAAAGCAGTTTATTCAGCGTAGTGAAGCCTCTCTTCCATTGATATCCATTAAAAACGGCCTTGTCTCCTTCACTGCGTACCGACAAAGCTGCAGTATTAGCTTTAACAATTACGCCTTTTTGGCTTAAGGTTGCAGGCTTGCCTTCCAGTGGCCATATAATACTTCTATCTTTAGTCCCCTGGTGTGCAAGCCAAAGACAACTGTGGCAAAGAATGAAAAACTACATTTGATGCTGTAAAATGAGGAAAAATAACTTGCGAGAAACCAGGTTACACCAGGGGGCCAGTTTTCCTCTGGCTATAGACCTTATGCTCCAGACAAACAAACGTGCAGCCATCTTAAAAATTTTGTCTTAGAACTTCGATTTTTGTGGTAGCTCTGTATGGCATCACTGTCAAAGAGTAATTACTAATTAACTTGTGAATTGCATTTACTTATTGTAGAATGTAGTGTTACAAATTTATTAAATGTTTTAATTTAGGTTCCAATACAATAGTATATGGTATAAACTGAAAAAGTTTAGTAGACTGAATTTAGCATTTGAAGCAGAATTATCAGCAAGAGATTCATTGCCAGTTCTGTTCTATTGTAAGTTAAATGAGTCTAATGGCTCTCGGAGCCACTGTCCCAGTCTTTGAATAGTCTGGCTGATTGGATTAGAATATTTACATTAGAATCACACTGTTATGCTGACGAATATCAGGGTTGGGGAATTTCCGGTAACGTGCTGATTCCTGTACTTCACATTTACATGCTTTGTTCAGATTGCCTCCCCCCTTTTTATGTAAATCTATGTAGCTATTGTAGCTATTATGCTATTATGTAGCTATTGAGTTAGACTTGGATGATGACTACAGCGATGCAACAGCAAAGTCCTCAATAAAAAGTAACTTCTTCTTTGAAAGATATCCCAACGTCTCCTGGTCTTTCGCTTCTAAGTCTCCTACACACTTGAGTTCACAACAAGAGTTAACGAAAGTTTTCATGAGCATTATAATGTTGTTATAACAAATGTCAGTAGACTGGGAAAATTTTGAAACGAGCGGTTCATTCATAAATCGTAAGATCTTACCTTCATGCTGTAGAAATACAAACCGGAAGACAGAACACAATGAGCACAGCACTGGAAAAAGGCGTGGCTACATAATGTCGACTCTATACAGTTAAAATATGATGTCAGTAGCTATGCTACTATATCGATTGAAAAAAAAGAAAAAAAACAGACTTCCTTGAATGAACAAAAAAGAAAAAAACAGACTTGAATGTGTGCATACATAACTTGTTTCTATTTATAGGAACATGGCTCTTCAATCTGTGTCAGTTTGCTAAAGAATTGCACTGAAGTCATGTCAGGCTTTTTCTTTTAAAGTGATTGTTTACCAAAAAAAATATGAAATAATTTACTCACCTCATGGTGTTCCATGATTTGAGTCTATATATATATATAGGCCTATATATAAACAAGGGTTCAATTGTTTTTGTTCATACAATGACAGTCAGTGACGTCCAACAACATTGGACCCCAGTGACTTTGTACAGACAAAACAAGTCATACAGGTTTTGAATGTAAATAAGTAAACGATGAAATAATTGTAAATTTTATGTGAACTAAGTGAAATACAATTTGCATTTCATTCTTAGTTTAAGTAAATTTTAGACACAAGAGTTTAGACACAACAGCTACACTGCAGATTTGCAAAATCCATTTATTTTTTTAAAGTGTTTTGTGTTTAGGCTTTTGGTGGCAGACTATTCAGAACCTAAACAAAAAAGTTCAGGATATATAAATTTTTTTCTGATTTGGCGGTACTGATTATAGTATGACCTATTGCTCTCATCATTGTGAAACATCTGAGTAAATGTGACAGGTTTTTCTAGACTGAGCCCTACACAGTTGTCCTCTGACATCTTCAGCATGTTGGGTGGAAATAGGACAGTCTCTTTTAGTTATTTTAATGATGTCAGAGGAAAAACGTCAGTTTCCGATTCGCTACCTTGTTCTCATTTAATGAGACACTTTCTATTAACTTTTAATTTTAAGTTTAAAAAGCTCTTTGTTAGATGATTTCATAGAAAGTTTGATATAACAGACCTGACTTGCCTTAAAACTTACAGCAGTGGGCATCTGGTGTATTTTTTTAATGAATGTCTTAGATTCACATAAGTAACTCTAATGACCTTCGTGGAGATCAATTCAAAAATGGCATGAACCTTAAAATCATCTTCTTCTCTCCTTGAGAGTTCTCCGTTTCTGTTTCCTCTGACCTTTCTGTTTCAAAGGTCAGAAAGAACAGTTCTGCACTGCTATTGGCGAATGTATTTCAGATCAGACCTTTCACTTTTCATAACAATATGTATAGGAGCTAAATAAATCCTATGCTTTGTCATTGAATGCTGGTCTAAAAAACAGTCAAATGATAACTACTCTTGATAAATAAATACTTTTGAATAAAATACAATTAATTACATGATATTATATGGAGTCCTAATTCATAACTCTGAAGAAACCCAGTGGCTGTATGTCACCTGTAGAGAGTTTAACTGCTTTATCTCAATTAAAGGCAGGGTAGGCAATTTGTTCCAGTTTTTTTTTTTTATGCTGGTTGAAAGTCTCTTCACATCCTGATAGCTACTAAGTTAAGTGGTCTAAATATATATATATATATATTGTGGTGAATAGGACGAGGGCGAGGGACATGAGAGAACGGCGCGAGGCCGGTGGCGTGATTGTTAATGAATGACACCTGCGAGACGCACCGGTCTCGCATCTCTCACGGAGGAGCGGAAGCATAAAGGAGGAGCGACGGCTGTGATGATCGAGAGAGGACAGGTCTGTGTTTATTTGTGTTTTGTCGTCTGCGAGGGGCTGCTGGCAGACTTTTGGTTTTTGTATTTATTTGATTTGATTATTAATTGTATTTGAATGTTCGCTGGTTCCCGCCTCCTTTTTTCCATAATAACTGACTTTGCTACATATATATATATATATATATATATATATATATATATATATATATATAAATAAAAGGATCATAAAATGTTCGTCCAATCATTGAATTCGGTCCGAATGTCCTACCTGCCTGTCATCTGCCCTTTAAGGCCTATGATTGAAAATTCTAGCTTCCGGCCAAACGCAGTCTACCAAAGCACAACTTACGCAACTTATGATGTCGGAAGTAGTGTAGTGTGTCATGGCGTAGCGTAAATATCAGCAGTAGATTGCATCACTCGCATAAGTTGCGCTTTAGACTTGTGTGGATGACATCACTAACCCTAAAATTTACATAAACCCTGCCCCCGGGAACACTCAGTCCATGTTGAGAAGAGGAAGAGTTGTTGTAGTGGAGCACATTTGTGAGTCTGCTCAAGCTGTCGCATCCGTATTTTCACATGCAATACAGTACGTAACACAAATGCAATAGCATGTCTCTCTGAAGGCATCTTACAGCAGTTCCCACATGAGCGATTTTATAGATTTTCATGACAGAATATGCTAATCAAAGACTTGAAGATAGTTAACTCCGCATCAGCAACATAAATTCATCAACTAACCATTCAGAAACATCCTGTTGCATTCTACGTTGTCACTTATTCTTGAGTTTCTCCATCATTGCCCGACTCCAGTTTAAACATAAAAGGCAGAACAGTTTCTGACATTTTAGTGCTTGTCTGTATGTGGTAATCGGAGTTGCTTTCCCCCCAAAAATATAATTATTATAATTTGATACATAAATTGGAAATGCTAAATCCTCTGGATATCGATAGCTGATGCTTTTGACGATATCTCTGGATATCATCTATAGGTGCAACCTAGCACTGGGGTTTATCCCTCATATTTCACATGTAGGCCTTGAGCAGTCAAGTCGCAGCTCGACAATCGGACCGTATAGTGTGAACACATGAATTGTGATCTTTGGCTTTGCAAACTCCGCTGTGTGTGTTGTTTACTGTTCATGTGTTTTGAAGAAGGTGGGGCTTTGGAAACACTCTGAAGGGAGGGTTGGATCTCATGCTTTCAAAGCTAACTTGCTATTGCTTGCCACTTCGAAAATTGCCCTACCTGTAAGCACATTTTAAAATAAGCAGTTAGGCTATATGTTCTCTTGTCTATATATTATGATTCCATCAGGAAGGCTAGCCTACTGTTTGCACACACACACACACACACACACACACACACACACACACACACACACACACACACACACACACACACACACACACACACACACACACACACACACACACACACACACACACACACACACACACACACACACACACACACACACACACACACACACACACTCACACACACACACACACACACACATTTTAAGTGCAATTCCAGATACCTAATGTTTGTTAAAGCATTAAAACATTTCATCTGTCATGGATACTGCAGCCTGAGCCAGTGTTTGCATTTTTGGAAGGTGTACAAACTGTAAGATAATGTTCTTGGTGCTTGTTTGGCCTGTCATTCTCTGTTTCTCAGTGAGGTTGAGAGGAAGACATTTTTTTTAAATATATTTAGTCTAAGACCTGAACATATTTTTCCAACGTTCTTCAAAAACAGGTAGTAATTTAAAAATCTATAGAGCAAACTAAAATAATTAAAATATTTTATGGTATTTCGTGATGCAATTGATATGCAGGCATAGCAATTAAACACTGTAAAATGTTATTTGGGGAAAGGTATATAGATCTAAGCGTTCAAACACTACCACCTAGCGTTTGCATTGAGCTGTGCCTCTCCCACTCTCTTTCCCACAGTGGTCTGATGTCATTATACTCTTATCTTTATTTATAGGCTATATCTATCTAGCTACAGTTTCACGCCTCTAAGCATTTCCGATGGATATGAATTAGTTTCATCACACATCATGCGCTTTAAATACGACATAAATGATATGCAATGCATGCTCGTCTTTATGTCTAGCTCAAATTAGTTTTTTCCTGGAGTTCCTCGCACTGCTCCAGCAGATGTCAGTAATACACCGAAAATAAAGGCCCTAGGCCAGAAAAGTTGGTAATCACGACTGTATGCAATTGCTAATTATGTCAGCAAATTAATACGTCATGTTGTTCGGGTAAAGTCCTACACGTTTTCATCAGGATCAGCCGATGGTCGTCGAACTTCTAACGTAACGAGTTACAATTAGATAGGCTATGTGAGATTTCATTGTACGAGGAATATTTGTGCTTTTGGTTGTTAGAAAATGCGAGTTCAGGACCATGGACAGGGTGCTGCTATCCGCCTTTATTCTGCTGTCAAGATTTGATCCAACCAAATAGTGTTTTCTAATCTTCATAGGCTATAGCTAAACAAGAATGAATACACGATATTTATTATACAATGTTTTAAAATGGACCTCTTTGAGTTTTTAAACCTAACAGACCTAACAATTTACTTGTGGGGAACAATTTTGTTTTTCTTTGGAGAATTTGGTGAATGCTTATTTGTGACTACATTCAGATACACCAATTCGATCCAATAGGCTAGGCTATCTATTATGATACCCCGACCACACATAAGTGAATCTTAGGAAGCCCTGGTTCCTGACGAGAAAGGGAACCTCCGTGTGATGTTACTGTGGTTAGGGCGGGGATCTTCTTAACATTTTCAAGTCCATATGGTCCATCATAACCCTGTCAGTCACATTCTACGACACGTTATTGACATCTCAAGTGAGACACACAGGGACACATCGGTATGCATTTGATGACCAATAATTGCATTGGTGGCAGTGTTAAACCTAGCTATCCTATGCATTCAACACTCAAAACTATATTTAAGCTGGTTTACTTATTATTGACCTAACGTTTGCGACATTGCGTTCAGGCTATCGTTTTCTTAAACCACATGCGAATGCTTCGCGTTGGTTTTATAAATAATTTTGAAGTGAGTAATCGCATTTAGTCTTTCAGGAGTGTAGGAAAATATTTAAATATGTCATATTTCACTGTTAGCTGTAAGTGCATCATGAATCAGTGACATCCAGAGGATTTACGCTACCTTCGCCACAGCTCGCGAGAGACACGCATGCGCATTGACACAAACAGCCGGTCTTTAAAAAATCCTTATGCCAACGGATGTAATCAAGGCAAAGAATAGCTATCTCTTATCTCTGGGCATACATGGTGAAATTGTAAGTATGGGGATCATAAGTTGTTTTTAAATATACAAGGTGTTTGTGGATAAAACGATATTTGAGTTTGATTGTTAAAGATGGCATGTCATATTTGACAGAAATGTCTTTTCGATGGTTGTCCTGGGCGATGAAGAGATATTGGCGCTCGAGCTTCATGGTGGCACTTTTGCAATGCGAGGATATGCGATGGAAATGCTAGTCCATTGCGTTTTTTGTTTTTGTTTTGTTTTTGTTGTTGTTGTTTTTGTTGCTTTTCACAAGAGTAGAATGCGCGGTGTATTTTTATTTTCCGCGTGTGCCCGATCTATAGGGATGCGATTCTCGTTTAAAACTAGGCTATACTATTCATTTTGTCAATTCTGCTTCGATGAAACGAAGCAGACCATATCAGGCTTTTTCTGTCAGCCAATCTAATCATCAACGTTGGCCAGTCGTTAAATCAGGGAGATGAAATACTCCGTAAATGTGTTTGTCTGTGTGTTTTAAAACCGTGTTTATTATCATCAATCACGGCTCGAGCATTTCTTATGCACCGCGGCTGTTAGATCGACTGCAGCTAGAAAGCGTGCTGCGCCCCCTCCTCCTACCCCCAAATATTCCAACATCTTCCAGCTCAGAATTTGATGCCACACATTCTTTGGAAATAACACAGTAAGATCTAGTTAGATTAAAACAATAGATCCGTAGTCTCTTAATAATTATAACTATCATTAGCATGCATTTATAAAGATTACTCAATTCAGGACCCTATACATTTGCTTCAAATAACCTTCACTTGTTATCCATGAACGGCATGGTTTGTTTGAGCCCCAAAGTCATGTTGTTTAAATCAGTACAGACACCAAAGCTTGAAGAAATAGAGAAAACCCACCCACATGGCAACACGTCTAAATGTATTGTGCTGTTGGATTAAGCATGTTTGCAGAATGAGAAGCACTGTAACACTGAATGTGATAATAAGCTATTTCATCAACATGCTAATGATTCAGATATGGAAGAAACTGGAATCCAATAGTTATTAGATGTAAGGTTTGAACTTTTTTAATAAAAAAAAACCCTAGTACTTTTCCCACACGAAAATCTAGAATGTCTTTGAAAAAGAATGTTGCCACTGGTGCATAAATTCACATTATGGCCAATGTTTAAGTATGGGAAGCAGACATGTATTCAAATCAGCTGCAGAGAGCATTCTGAGATAAGTATGATATAACATGTTAGGTCATGTTAGTGTTTGTGACATGTTAGGACATTTCGGTTTCTGGTCAAGTTAAAGCATGTCTTGTTCACCTAATCTATATGCGCATTTAGCATCCTGCTGGGGTTGCGGTTCCATCCTTTTCCCCCCCAGCGTAGTCAGTTAATGGAAACCACTTTCGTGCATATTTGTTTGACCGGCCTCTTTTTTTTTCCTTCTGCGCAGCTTGTTTAAAAGCATTATTTTCTCCATTGGAAACCAAAAATGTTTAAGTGGACTTGAGGAAAATAACTTCCTCTGATATCTACACCCTTCAATTGCTTGTTGAACCATTAATTCGTCCCGTTGATCTCTGTGGCTGCAGTTGTATTGGCTCCATCTCAGTTGCATCCTGTTTCTTGCAGCCCATGGGATCAGAGCGGATGGAGATGCGAAAGAGGCAGATGTCGGTGCAGCAGGAGTCGGTGGCGGGCACCACAGCACCAGCGCAGAACGAGCAGCCTGGCCAGGGGAACCGTGCATCCAACGCCTGCTGCTTCTGTTGGTGCTGTTGCTGCAGCTGCTCCTGGTATGAGTTTTTTTCATAATCTACATGGCTAATGTGAGATCTTATCTAACAAGGTTAGTTTTGGGCCAGGAAATCACCTTATTACAAGACAATAACTGCATCTGATAAGAGTGTTGCTTATGTTTACTCAAGTAAATGCACCTGGAATATGGCTCAGATATGATTTAAATGCTGTTTTTGCTCATTGTGCGTGTATGTAGTATGATGCAATTTTCACTAAGGTGTCAGAGGTTCCAAGACATCTGCTTTGCAAATCAGCAGAACTCATGGCGTCCTGGCTGTGAGCTTATAATGAGCACTAGTAACAGTGCTTAATTGTACATTGAGCAGGTGAAAGCTACTCCAAAGCTTCCTAATGCTGACTGTTAGGTGTCTTGGGATCATGATATGTTTACTACCTTGCAGTCTCACTGTTAGGAATGAAGACAGAGAAGAGAGGAACAGGAGAGCCTCGTATGATTTTAAAACAGAGGAGAATGCAAACTTCGAGGAAAGGTCAGTCATTCCAGCTTTTTATAGGAAGAGGTTTAGTAAAACTACAAAAGAAATGTAACTTACACTTTACAAAAAAAAACCTGACATCTTTGATAGCTACAATGTTGTTAAATGGGTGTAATTTGATATTTATCTGTAAAAAAAAAAAAAGCATTTTCTGTTAAATATTTAAAAATTGAAACCAAAAAGGCTTTCATAGCTTCATAATCCTAATTGTTTGCCAAGTTGTGTTTTAGATTTTTATTTATATTTAAATGAATTACTATAGTTCTGTGAGATGCAAGTTCCTGTAAAATTTTACCTAAAATATTCTTTATTTTTATTTAAATTAATTACTATAGTTCTACGAGATTCAAACTTTCCGAAAAATTACACGTAAAACATTATTTAATTTAATTTTAATGAATTACTATAGTTCTGAGATGCAACTTTCAGAGAAATTACACCTTAAATATCCTTTATTTTTATTTAAATGAATTTCTACAGTTCGGTAAGATGCAACTGTCTGAGAAATTAAACGTAAAATTTTCTTTATTTTTTTTAAGTTATTACTATAGTTCTGCAGAAGTTCTGAGAAATTACAACTAAAATATTTGTACTACATAAGTATTTCCTAAGAGAAAACATCAAGAAGGGAGGGAAAACTGTTACCGAGATGTTTGTTGCCAAAACTGACTAAGACCCCTCTGTTTTTCGGCAGTCCGAAACCGACTGCGGAGGAGATACACTTGTGGGGGCAATCCTTCGACAAACTAATGCAATGCCCCACTGGAAGAAGTGCCTTCCGGCAGTTTCTGCGCACCGAGTTCAGTGAGGAAAACATGCTCTTCTGGTTGGCCTGCGAGGAATTTACTAAGGAAACCAATAAAAGCTTCATCGAGGAGAAGGCGCGGATAATTTATGAAGACTACATTTCTATTCTCTCACCCAAAGAGGTGAGTGAACGCATCAGCACGTGTAGGAAGAGCCTAATCACATGTCTTGTAAAATCAGAATGATTCATTTTTTTTGTGTGCTTTTTTTCAGGTGAGCCTCGACTCTAGAGTTCGGGAGGTTATAAACAGGAATATGCTGGAGCCAACATCCCACACGTTTGACGACGCCCAGCTCCAGATATACACACTAATGCAAAGAGACTCGTATCCGCGATTCATGAACTCCGCAGTCTACAAAAACATGCTCAAGACAGTCTCTGAGCTGTCGGTGGAATCTTAGATCTCTGTGATCACGGTTAAATGCCCCCTCCCTATCTTTTGTTTGTTAGCTTTCCTTGTGTAGAATATGTTTAAAAGGACCCCAGCGTGGGTCCTCCCAGGGATTTTACTGCTATAGCGATCTGTACCTGAAACAAGACGCTCAGGTCTCCAGGTCACTGGATTAAAAAAAAAAGTCTCAAATTTCCTGAGGGCTCAACACCACAAGTACTGCTACAGATCAGCATAGCAAAAGATGCTCCAAAGGATTACCAGTGCGTTTCGATGTTTTTAAGAAAACAGTCAATTTGATTTGTTTTAAAGTTGTTGTTTTTTTATTCTTTCAAATTCTTTTTTGTATCAATGTTTGAAGGAAAATGTTATACCAATTGTGGGCTATAGACAGTATATACAGTAGATATATTTATAAATTTGTATTGCATTTGTTGTGTTACAATATTTAAAGAAAAGGGAATTATGGGTAACAAGTATTGGCCGTTAATGAAAATGCGTATGAGAATCAAAGCTCAAGTCAAGGCAACACTTCGGCTCTACTCACGGGATACCCTGTTGTACACAGTATTGTTTCAACTGCTTTTCTAACTACTCCCTGTTACAATGACTTGGCATCTCCAATGAGAAATCACAATTATCAGAAAAAATATTCATAAATAAAGTGATAATTATGATAAGGGGGAAATATATTAGTTTAAAAAAGGTGAAAATGTACATATGCGTTTGATAAGAAAAAGATAATATCATAATAGATATAAAAAAAATCAGTATTTAAAATCAAATAGCATATCTCAGACTGCTTGATATTATTATTTGCTCTGCTTTTTGTACTGCTAGAAAATATCAAGAATTTATTTACAAAAATATAATTTACCCATAAGTGTTTTTGTGTATCATTGCATTAATTTATTCCCATGCTGCGCCCAAAATGAGCAGCTAAGAAATGGTTGGACATGTCAAGTATTCCTTGCATGCACTTAACTCATTTGTGTACAGTATCTGGAGGTAGTAACATTTTTACAAATTACCTCTAATAGAAGAGATTTAACATGTAGGCATTGTACTACAGTATCAAATGTGTTTTAGATCTAAACATGAGTCCTGAATGGAAAGGTGCAGGTTTTATTGTTAGGACCCTTATAAGTAGACGACACCAAAGCAGCCAAGTCCAGTAAAACTGTGTGATTAGTTTTCTCTCCAATACAACTGACTAGAATTGGAGCTGCCAAGTTTTTACTTTTAGTTCTGTGAATTACTTTGTTGCCTGACTTTCATGTCGCTCAAAGACAAGATCCTCACTCGGGGAAGTGCCTTGACATTCAATTTTGTGGCATCTCTTTTTTGGCAATAGTTGATTTAAACTCTTGCCACATACAGTACGTAGACTCTGGGCCTTCGATCAATTCACGAGATGACTTGTCCTGCACGGTGACTTCTGAATTGAACTATTGCACTTCAGTTGCCTGTAGTTTTGGAGTGAAAAACACCATTGGTTTTGTCAAGTGCTGAAGTCGCACATTTAAGGAAGTAGGTCTGTTGTCGGTTAGTCCGGGACAATTCATTAAGATTGTTGATCTGAGTCCAGATGTACTTTTACCAACATGTATTTCATGGTGGTGCTTCTACTTGTCTTAGACTAACTCAATATGAAATGTGCAATTGATACGTGCAATTTGAGCTGATGGATTCACCACATAGATCAACCTCAAACACGATCTAAGCCAATGGTTTGGAGTTATACTGCCTATAAATCTTTCTTTCTTTCTCTCTTTTTTGTTGTTGTTCTGTAAAGTATACAAAAAAGTGTTATTTTCCAATCAGTTTACATAAAAGATTATAATACTTTTTTGATTAATAATATGTGAATGTTTACAGTAATCAAATTTGGGGTTATTTCTGTTTTATTGAATTGAGAAAAATAATGATTTGTGGGCATTTGGAATCTTTTAAGGTACAATAAAGCACAATAATTTTAAAACACGTGGTTGTTGTCAAAGCTGCGGAATAGCAGATTGAAGTATAGGCTATGCCATATATGAACTTGTGGGATCATCAACTCAGATTCGGATTCATCCGGGGTCTCTCACCCCTACTTCATAGGCCCGGTTTTACAGACAAGGATTAGGCCTTAGTTCAATTAGGAGGACATTTAAATAGCTTAAATAAACATGCCTGAGCAAAAAAAAATTACTGGTGTGCATCTTGAGACAAAACGATGGCATTGACATATTTTTAGATATGTCAGTGCAATTTTCTTTCAATTAAAACAGCTCAAACATGCATTTTAGTCTGGGACAAGTTTAAGCCTTGTCTATGAAACTGACCAATACTATTCTATAAATAAAGCCAGAAAATTCCAAAAATAAAATGTTAACACTTTACAGTAAGGTTTAACATGAACGAAGAATAAACAATACTTCTACAGATTCTTTGTTAATGTTAATTTCAACATTTACTAATACATTATTAAAATCAAAAGTCGAATTTGTTAACATTAGTTGATACACTGTGAACTAACACGAACAAAGAACAGCTTTATTTTGTTTTAACCAGGTGGACAAAGTATACAACTTCCTTCCTTGAGTGAAAGTACAGACACTGGTCAAATATTACTCTGCTACAAGTAAACGTTGTAAAGACTGATTTTTTACTTAAGTAAAAGTACAGAAGTACTCATTTTTAAAAGTACTTAAGAATCAAAAGTAAAAAGCAAATGTCAATGCACTATGTAATACTTACCTTATGCCTGAATCTATGCCTGCTTACCTACCCTCATATCAATATCAAATTTATTTCTAGAACACAGTTCCAGTAGTGGGATTGAATGTGAGATTGAATAAGTGCCTTCAATAACATCCACAATGGTTTCGGACATCCAAATGGCTGTTCCCTCAAATAGTGCCCTATTTAATTTCTTTTGGCTTTTAGTATGATTATGTTAGCCTTACTTTTATCTAGTGTGCTCCAAAGCAATGACAAAATTCGCATTTAGAAGACCAAACCCAACATTGAAAATGAAAATTAGGTTAATGTCAGAATCCAACATCAGAATGACGTTAATCTCCAACGTTGGACAGACGTTGTATTGTGGTTGAAAATGAAAATCGGGTTTTAACTAACATTAACAAAGATTAACAAATACAGTAACAAATGTATTGCTCATGGTAAGTTCATGTTAGTTAACACATTAACTAATGTTAACAAATGAAACCTTATTGTAGTGTTACCAATAAAATTTTACAAAAATGCAGTGCCCTTATTTGTCCAAGACAAAAATATTTGTAAATAATCATTAAATGTTAATACAATATATCCATTAAATAAAGTATACAGACAATGACGTAATTTCAGGCTTTATTTGCCATTTAACATGTAAATAATGAATCAAAATGTTAAGAATAACCAAAGGGGTTTCGGTTAAGTCTCCATTTACAGTGGAGTGTAACAGTGCTGCCCACTCACTCTCTCTGCTCTGGAGAGGATGCACCTGGGAACCTTACAAAAGAACCTAGAAGCAAGTGTCCTCCCCATTTAGCCATTTCTAAGAGCAAAGTTTGCGTATCCATAAAGAGCATTCATAATGTAAACATCTTTTCCTATTAAAGAATGGGCGAGCTGTTCTCCTTGACATCTTAAATTACTGTAAATGATGAGCAAAGATGCAGTGGTCTTAGGATGAGATAAACCATCACCTCCTGTTTTCCATATGCACAAAAGGACGTCAAGAACAACCACCAAAGGGTTGTTTGTTATTCAGATGAGACATTGCTAATGCAAGGGGCTTGTTATGACATCAAGGCGGCAGTGAGTATTACAGCAAAATCATTTGAAAAGAGAGCGATAGAAATTCACAAAACTGAGTGATATCATCTACCTTCAAATGGCAAGTACTATCCACTTTGTATTGATTGCCGACGTCATAAGTAACATTGCCATGACTGATCAGATATGAAGCTGTTTTTTCTTTACAACACATCATCATTAATTTATTAACCCTTTGATGCACAACATGGGTCTAAAATGACCCGACTGAGTTTTTATTTTCTATATCTTTGCAAGAAATTAATTTAATCATTCAGTATTCCAGGTGTTCTTCAATTAACTTGTTTTTGATTATCACAAATCCTTATTTTTATTTTTCCTTTCTTACTTTTTGAATAAAAAAATGTTTTTGTATCGCAACCCTTCTAATGCACAACATGGGTCTAAAAAGACCCGTATTCATTTCCTAAGTTATTTCAGTCATGGCTGAGTGTTTCTTTGCTGAATCTTTAAAATATACGTATTTTATCATTTGTTATTCCAGGTTTTCATTAAATATATTGTTTTTGATTTCCACAAATCATTATGTTTATGTTTCCTTTCTTACTTTATAAACAAAAACAGTTTCTGAATTCCTACATCAATTCTACATACATGGATCTAAAATGACCCATATGCATTTCCTATGTTATTTCAGTCAGCTGAGTGTTTCTTTGCTGAATCTTTAAAATATATGTATTTTATCATTTGTTATTCCAGATATTCATTAAATATTTACATTTATGTTTCCTTTCTTACTTAATAAACAAACACAGTTTTTGTATTTCTACATAAATTTTATATACATGGGTCAAAAATGACCCATATAGAAACCTTTGATATTTGCACATTTTTCCAAGTAGAAACATAATTACTGCATAAATACTATTACTATAGTATTACATAATACTATTCACCTGCCACACATTTCACAACTCAACACAGCTGCCTTGAATATTTGATGCAAGTCTTATTTTATTTTAAATATTTGATATTTTGTATAAGATAACTGGACATAATATTTGAATATTAGGCTATGGTTACCTTGACCATGAAATCCTAGTGAGAAATTACTTGTGAGAAAGAGAAACATGTCCAATACTATTAGCTAGCTAGCCGTTGACATATTCTATTCTAGCTAGCTAATGTTAGCTACACTAAAAAAAGATGGGGTTTTAAAGCTTATTTAAATGTAATAGGCCTAAAAGCTCTATTAAGAACCGTATCGTCTTGAACAAGCCTTCATATGCTGAAATGGTACTATGTGTTAAGAGTTTAGGGTCCTTTTTTTCTCGCCTTTTTGATTTTAAAATTTGTAACTGTCAAAGCCACCTATTACATAGGAAATGAATACAGGTCTTTTTAGACTCATGTTGTGCATTAGAAGGGGTTTGCATAGCTCGTGCATCAAAGGGTTAATGGTGAATGCAAGACTTTAACCTGCCTAGTTTTTTCTTTGAGAAATTGTCCTCATAAAAAAAAAGAGCAACCATGAACTCTACCAAACTAAACAATCCGTTAAACCAATAAATGGTAACGTTCTATTTTGTGTCCTTATTACACAAGTTACTAGAGTAATAACAATAAATTATGCATAATTACATGCTACTAACCCTAAACCAAAGCCTAATCTTAACCCTAACCCTATAGTAAGTACATGTAGTTAATTATTATTACTCAGTGTTTAATGTAAAATTACACTGTAACATAGACACCTTAAAATAAAGTGTAACCAAAAAATACTTGAATCCAAAAGCATTAGTTTTAATTACTTTTTTAAAAGTGATAATTCTGTTATCATTACATCTTTTTTTTTTGTTAGATTTGTTTTTTGGCGTTTTTGCCTTTTATTGTGATACGATAGGACAGTTAATTGACAGGAAGCGAAGTTGGAGGGAGAGAGAGGTCCACGAGGCGGGACGCCTGAAGCGAAACTGCGCTATATGTCGGCGCGCTGCCCACGAGGCTATTGGCGCTGACCTGTTATCATTAAATCTTGAAAGGAAACATAAGGATCTTTACATTAACTGCCAAAACCTCAAAATAATAACACCCAATAAGAACCAATACGGTGACCTTAATTTTAAGATTATCCATTTGCTTATAAATTATGTTTGTGAAGAGTAATAAAATAAAAATTGACAATCGTCTCAAATGTGTAATGTGCCGTCTTGTTAAAATGATGTATCACACTCGCCATCAATCTTTAAAACATTTTACTCCTGAAAGTAAAAGCCATGTACACAGTAAAAATTTGTAGATCATGCATATAAATATGTATAATTCAAAGAGTGAGTGACAAAGAGACTCAAAAGTATCTTCCAAATAAACAAGGTAAAAAAAATTATAATTCTTGAGCCGTTACCAAAAGCAAACAGACTTAAAGTATTTTATTTTAAAATGGGTAGGTTTGTAAAGGAAAAATTAAATAGTTTTGACTAGTTTTCATTAGGGAAAAGCAAAACTATCTAAACTATCGAATGTTGTCAAAATGTTTATCTACGTATATAAAAAGTGATGGTAAAAGAAAACAGAAATCCGACAACATTGATCATAGTCCAAAGGCCTACGGCCTAGCTAAACGTCAAGTTAAAACACAGGACATGAGTTTGTGGACCATTATAATAAAACAAACAGTTGATGGGATCTATTGTGGCCTTTGTACATCAGATGCGCCATTGAATTGTCATCAATGATACAGAAGCGTGGTCCTGGAATTCAGCTACATCTCCAAACAAAGAGAACAACCCCCAACTTCAGCAGAACTGTGGAAATAGATTTAATAGAGACACAGTTAAATAAATACATAATGTTTGTAGGTAATATTAAGTTATCAATGGGCACAACAATAGAAAACATCAAAAGAAACGCATACCTTCCACCTATTTCCACATTCAGTGCAGAAGACGAATGTTGTCATCGGTTCATCAGCACTTCGAGTTTGAACCTAATAAAAAAAGATTTGTGTTTATAAAACGCATTTATAAAAATCAACTACACAGATATTCAGAAAACACTGTCTGGTTACCTGGGTGTATGTACACTTCTTCTTTTTGCATTTCCCACAAGTGAACAGGTCAGTCTGGGTGCCCCCAGAAGTGGCCACTTGGTGGTCCCTGATTGCCTCTTTGGTCAGATTCTTACGCATCTCTTTCAGCTCATCGCTTGCCATTTCCTGTTGGATTTAGATTTCCACACGGTCACCTCTGAGAGAACATGTTCCTCTAACTATTATAAAAGGCAAAGTGAATAGACTACCGTGTCACTGTTTACTCACCTCTGCTGTCATTTTTGCTATGCGGTCTGGGCTCACATTCCCACACAGGACGTTCCTTCTCAGGTTGGGGTTCTTTGCATCCTTAAGATTGGAGATACGGCTTCGTACACGATTCTTGTATTTCATGTCAGTATTTTTAAACTCTGAAAAGATACGTGTAAGTTGGTCAAGGAAATACAAGTAAAATGTAATATAAAATATGATATATATAATATGTGGAGGATTTTTATAAATTAATAATCAGACTTTACACATTTCAATAGCAATAATAACTTTGAGGATGAATACTAAAAGGATATATTCTTCAATCTGAGCTCCAAGTTCATCGCAATCAGCGCCAATCGCAATGTGATCATCTGAAACAAAAAAAGACAAAACACTTCAAACATTTAAAAACAAGAAAACTCTGTATTTTACACAATGCATGTGTGTGTGTGTGTGTGTGTGTATATATATATATATTAGGAGTGTAACGGTTCATGTATTTGTGCCAAACCGTACGGACGTAAAATGCAGTTTCACAACGAATACAGTCAGTCACAGGCGATCCACACCATAGACATAAATACATAGACACCCTATTGGGCGCTTGATCGTACGTCAATACTACCGCCATATTGGGGAGGGCAATTTTACCCTAACTCTCATAATGGGAATTGATTAAAATTCCCCCTTTGTTTGCCGCTCGGGGCTGTACAAATCGCCGCACAATTGAAAAAAGGTCTCTGGGAATTACCTTTCACAAGCAAGACTGAACATTTGTTTCTGGTTGTATTTGATCATTATATAATTAGTAAATGTAACGTTAGTTGGCCACCGGATTCAGTCAGACTAAAATAGTTAGCGATGTCGCAAGTTAACTTTGTGAGAAGTTAGCTGTGAAAGTTGAGACATGAGTTGACATGATTTATATAATAGTTTTAGCTTAAAACCAACTTTTATGACAAGTACTCGTTTCCGGTAGGTACTAGTCACTATTTAATTTACTATTTTTATTATAGTCTATATTATTCTGCAATTGATATTACATTGTATTTGCTAATATTATTATTATTGTTATTATAATATACCACTTGCGATTATCAATCTATTATAACTATGCTGTTAAATTATTGTACTATTCACTAGTTCACTTATTTTTTATTGTCTATATTCTGTCATTGATATTTCATATTCTATTGCTATTATTATAGTATTATACATAAACTATATGCTATTATCAATATATTATTATTATATTATTGTACTTCTGATATTATAATTATACTATTCATTACTATTTAATTTGCTGTATACCGTTTTTATTTTATTTTATTGACTATACACTAAACTATAGTACTATTTACTATTACTTCTCACTTTATCTAATATTTACTATTTGCATTGCACTGTAGTTGTACCATATCCTGTGTATTACCATAAAGGATCCATCAGTTATCTTTGTTATTGTATATTTGGAGTATCTATCTGTAAATATCTATAATTTTAGTGCTATAAAAATACAGAAAGCAGCCTGCCGGTGTGATTTGTATTTGCCGATTTGTTTCATTTTCTCAATGGCGGTCAATTCTAAGCACAAGAAAAGCTAAAATCGGGTTAAACACAGAAAATGCTTTTTCCACAATAAGAAAACTTTATTTCATTTAATGTGAAAATGTAATTATATCTCAGTATGGGGGTCTTCACAATTCTTATCCAAGAGTCAATCCTGAGCTTTGACAAGTACTTATGAAAAAAATATTTTATAAGTCTAACTATCGAGATTTTAAATAACTAGAGATGGAACTTTTTGTACACCAGGTACAAACCATCGAAATAGGTTGATAAATGTAAATGTTATTTTTGCTTTTATCCAGAAAACCCACAGCTCACCCGTTTACTTGCATTTGTTTACAGCGCAGTCTTGCCCTCAGCAATATGGCGGACACGTTGACGTATCGCAGCAACGTTCCAAAGCGACCAATAGGCCGTCTATGTATTTATTATGTCTATGATCCACACTCCAATCCAGGAGGGGGGCGTGCACGGTAATGCAACGCTGTTTGCTACCAGTAAAAAGCGCAGAAGAAGAAGAGACGAAGATCGGTATGTTTACATCTCTCAACTGCAGAAAGATATCAATAAAATTGCTTGAGAATAATATCTCACGTTCCATTACTTTTACTTCAGGCATTTAGTGCCGACAGCAGGTTTGTTCACTAGAGAAATGAACTCTAGAAAGAAGCATTTCGTATATACACTATATTAGCATATTCATTATATTTATTTAACCTGTTAGTAAATGGTTTTATTATTCAATGAATATTTAAATAAATTTGTCATGAAAACAAGTTATGACAGCCACTGTGTAAATGATTATATTTCAAAAATAAATTGGATTAGGAAATTAACTTTATAATTAGATTCAGAAGCAAAACCTGCCTTATGTGCAATTTAGAGTACATGTTTATTATTTTTTTAGTGTTGGTTATATCTAAAAATAAATAGCAACTGAATTTAATAATTTGGGCTTTGTTTTTATTTTTAACCTTTAATATTATACTATTATGTAATTAACTTGGGCTCCCTATATAGTTTACAGCATTAGTCAAGATATATTTTTTTATCCTTAAGAAAATTTATAATAATTGAATTTATTTAAACAGAGACACATTTGCAAAAAACATCAACTTCTGTTTAGTTTACTTCCACTTGCTGTACCAAACCCGTACCGAATCGTAACTTAAAGACCGAGGTACGTACCGAACCATCATGTTTGTGTACCGTTACACCCCTATATATATACACAGTTGTAATTGAAATTATTTAACTTCATTGAAAATCAGGTTTATTGGCAAAATTTACAGACTTTCAGCTGTTTGCAATGAGCAAATCAAACTGAAGTAATTGAAATGTTTCCTAAATTCAACAGTAACTTTTAAATGACTTCCGCAGTCTCACCCTTTTTCTATCATAACCTGTTGCAAATGAGATCTATAGCCAGACACCAGCTTCTGGCAGCGTTTCTGAGGAATCTTAACCTCGTGAGCAATGGCCTGCAGCTCAGTAATATTCTTGGGTTTGCGTGCTGCAACCTCCTTCTTTAAATCCCACCAGAGATTTTCTATCGGGTTCAAGTCAGTTGACTGTGATTGCCACTGTAGAATCTTCCAGGACTTCTTCTGCAACCAAGCTTAGGTGGAATTCGAGGTATGCTTGGGATCATTGTCCTGTTGGTAGGTCCAATGACGGCCAAGCTTCGGCTTCCTCACTGACGGCACAACGTTTTCGCCTTGGATTTCCTGATACTTTAATGAACCCATCTTGCCTTTCACACGCTGCAGGTTTCCAGTGCCAGAGGATGCAAAGCAGCCCCAGAGAATCACCGAGCACCACCATACTTAACTGTAGGCAGAGTGTTCTTTTCAGCATATGCTTCATTCTTCTCCTTCCAGACATAGCGCTGATCCATAGGGCCAAATAGTTTCATTTTTGTTTCATCGGTCCACAAAACAGAATTCCAAAACTTCTGTAGCTTATTTATATGATTTTGAGCATCTTTCTTGTGCTTTTGGGTAGTGGTGTATGTCTTGGAGTTCTGGCATGGAAATCGCATGAGTTTAGTACGTGCCTTACTGTGCAAGCTGAAACCTCAGTGCCTGTTGCCACCAAGTCTTGCTGCAGGTCTTCTGCCGTCACTCAAGAGTTTTTCTAAACTGGCCTTCTCAGAAATCTGGTTGCAACCATTGATAGCTTCCTTTTTCTGCCCTGGCCAGGTAGTGTAACCTAGGTTCCTTTAACTTTGAACTTGTGAACTATGCTTCCAACTGTGTCTCTAGGAACATTATCTTCTCTTAATTTTTTGGACCATTCTTTTGACTTAGCCATATTTCTAACATGCAGACAAACGTGATGTGACACTCAACAAACCTAGCCAGTTCAAATATTTCATGTGTTTTAGCTCAAACAAACGTGGTGCTACTAATGATGGATTTGTTCATCGCATCAGGTGTGTTTGAGACAACACCTGTTTTGCAAATTTGTGCTGTTGAGAGGGATTTTATTCAGAGGGTTGAATAATTTTGAGGCCACGGAAGTCATTAAGTTACAATTTCAGTTAAATTTGGGAAAATCACTTGAAACATTTGTTGTGTTGAGCCATTTCAATTACTTCTGTTTGATTTGTTCATTGCAAACAGCTGAAAGTCTGTATATTTTACCAATAAACCTGATTGGCAATGGGGGTTGAATAATTTCGATTACAAATGTATATATATGAAGCATAAGTATACAGACCTCAGATCTAACTGAAATACAATTGCTTTAAATTTTCTTGTTTAATGTTTTATTCTAAAAATCACACACAAACTTAATAATTACTAAATTAATAATTTAACATTTAATAAACCAATTATCATCAATCGCTAATAACTACTGAATAACTGTTAATTGAATATTCCATGTATTTTGCAACATTCATTCAAGTCTAAATGTATGACTTATAATTCAGAAAGATATCAACATTAGTAACAAGACTAAATACTCTTGACAAGACACTCTAGGCTAACTTAGTAAGGAGAAAAATGTGTGTGCAGAAGAATTGCCTGCCATGACTTGCCTCCTGTTTGCAAAGCACTTGACAGCATCTCCCTGCACTTGATACGGACTGAGTCAGATGTGCCTGGTGCTCGTGGGAAAGTGGCTATCAACGTGTTTGGTGTAACATCGACAGACTCGCTCTTACTGCTAGAATTACTGCTTGAGCTGAGAGAGAAGATACGAAATAAAGAGATAGAGGAAAAAGTAATAAAAAGCAAGCCAGAGTTAGAATTATAAATTCTTATTTAGGGCCAAAGATCCAAAGATTAAGATATGATTATTTAATTTTATGATAATCTCAAGACCATTAAATCTTGTAGTTGGTACCTCTCTTCTCTGGGCTCCGGACTGGCTTGAGATGGTGAGACTACTGGTGTTGTGCGTTCCTTCTTTTTCTCCTCAGAATTCTTATCCGCAGCAGGTTCATCTGGATGTCAAAAACACTCTTTAGTCATTTCATAAGTGTAGTGCTACAAATGATCAGAAATCATATGTATATCTGGGCCATCGTACAAAAGGAAACCTGCAGTTGCTACCACATACAGGCAATTAGTGGTATTACAACAACAAAAACCCATTGTAACTTATATTATTGTTAAATAGTAGGTTGTAAATTAAGCCATTCAATAGTTGGACATAGTCTGGTTATCAAACATTAGTAGATAATGGTCATAATTTATGTGATGAAATACACTTGCTTAGTCACTCACCTGTGTGAACCTCAGAGTAACTTCATACATACATACTTTCACACATACATTTACATTAATATGTCAAATGTTATTTACCGAGCAACTTCTTCCAGGACTTGATCAAGGACTTGGCCAATGAGGTCACTTCATCGTCTGTGCTCTGTTTGCGGATGGCATTGACAGACATCCCGATCCTGGTGGACTGTTTATAAGAAAAGCAGAGGAAATATCTCGTTACATATGCCCGAGTACTGAAGCGAGAACGGCGTGCAGTAAACAAGGTAAACATACCTGCAGAAGCTCCAGGGTCATGGGTATATTCTTTAGTTCCTTTAGTAAGTCCAGTGCACCAACCTAATAATAATAAAAATACGACTTACAAAATGCACTTTATTATGATGCTTTAATAGACCCAATAAAATGTCTGGGAACTTTAATAACACATGCGCATGATAAAGTAGACGTCAATAGAAGTCACTTTGTAGCCAAACTTTAGCAATTGATCATACTTTTACTCACTTCACTGCCGCACTCTGGATAAAACCTTGCGTTCAATTGGTTTATAAAAGTATATAATAAAACAAGAGTCGTTATCCAGGTTGTATTCTATATATGAAATCAGTTGCATTACTGCCTCCCGCTGACTGACCCCGTGTATTTATCCGCGCTAACAGCGGCTAATGTTGCTAACTTTCCCGCTAAGCGTTGAGTTTCTTAACCAGTAAAGTAAACCACTATATACTGCACATACTTGAACATTAACCACTAAATCCATTCACACGACACTTCGCCAGTTTCGCTGTAGATTATGAAATTAGTTCTTCTTAATATGTAGCGGTTAGCTTGCTATGTATCAATGTAACGTTAGCCTCGTCTAGTACGAGGCAGGGAATTCATTCATGACAAAACACCTCACCCCGTTCTTCTTCTGTGCCATTTTATCCATCTTCTTTGCAATCCGGATGATCTCTTCCTCTTCTTTCTTACTCATTATTTATGATTAGTTGCAAAATTTAAATGTAAACAAAGTATATATGTTCAAAACGTAGAACCACACACGAACACACCACTTAACCGGCGGCGAAACCAGCACACAGCTCTGGCAGGAAGGCGTTTCTATGAAAAGCCCAGACATCACTAATCAACCCATTGACTACTCATCGACGTAAAGCCCAGGCAACACTAATCGGGAAAAAACTAACGCGCATTAAATGCGAAGCGTTCTGAACTATTGAATTGCTTCAATATTATCATTTGAGCAAGTTACACACCTACGTGTCTAAAACGTTATGCACATTGCTCGAAAAACAGTTTTAATTATATGGTATCGATTTGTGTTGAAAGCACAGTGGTGAGATCCCAACAACCTCTATGTGCAACACTAGAGTGCGCTCGTGCTCTTTTACAATGATCATCAACACAGCCGCGCCGCGGACAACATGACATGAAAACAAGGTTTGATGTCGGATGAGGTGGCAATGTGCTCCGATTCTTCTGCCTTGCATATTGATAAGTTAAGTTAGTGAGGATATCTCACGTTAAGTTAGTGTAGATATATCACGTTAAGCTAGTGAGGATATGTCACTCTGAATGAATTCTTTGTTGCGCATGTTTAAAGGATGCTAACGTAAGTTGTAGGCCTATATTTCTGTTGTGTGTCACTAAGGGAATGAGGTGGCTCACACACACACACACACACACACACACACACACACACACACACACACACACACACACACACACACACACACACACACACACACAAGTATTAGGGGATGTCCAGCAAGTACCCATAGGGAAAAATGAGAGGCAGAATTTGTGGGAACTCTGGGAACTACAGAAAATGTATTCTCTGCGTTAGTCTAACCTATCACGGTAGTGAATATTGAATATAAGACACTTTTCATATTTCTTTCTTCTTTTTTGTGCAGGGTTGTGGCCTTTTATTGGAGTACCTGAATATGCGGGCAATTCGTTTTTCAAATGAGCCTTTTGGCCTGCAAATTGTCATCATGATCTCAAGCTCAACATGGTAAAATATTTTTGCTTAAAAATCCACATCTTCATGTTGAAAGGTTTGTCGTTTCAACATCATTAATTAACATTAGAAGGGAGAAAGAAGATAATCAAATTAATAAATAGTTGGAAAGTAGGCCTACTACATCATTCTTGTTCTTTTAAACTTACAATTTATATATTCCAAGGATTCAAATCTCACAGATAAATCAAATGTACTATGTACTTTGCTCTTAATATTACTGATGTAATTTAAAGGCTCACTGAAGTGCCTTGAAAAGCGCAGCATTGTTCAGTGTGTTGACGTAGGCCTAATTAACACTGAAACAGGAAGACAGGGTGGGGCATATCAAGCAGCTCCTCCCCCTTTAAAAAAATAGCCAATACCATTTCGTTTATATCACAGCAGAGCCCTTAAGCTTGGTAAAGCTGCATTTGACAGCTTATGACAGTCACTGTCTAATAGATTCCCCCTTTAGATTTTAAATGAAACTACTAAAGCAAAACAGTGAACATAATCATGCAGAAAAATGTGTAGTTTATGTTGGTTCAAGATATGTGTTATCTCTTCTACTCGTCAGTGCTGTTTCTAATGTCGATCTGTCTAACCGTTTCTCCTCCTTATCTCCGTATAGTTTTACAATACAGCATTGTGTGTAGTATTCAAATGGGTTCGATATGTTTTGTGGTCTGTGCAGAATCGCGCATATTCAGATCTTCTACTAGCCGAAAACAAAATTATCAGCAATAATAGCTCCGTGCTATCATGTCTCTGAACCAGAGCAGATTGTGTGCGTGCTGCAGCGGTTCGAGTGACGTTAACTCGAAACCAGACTTAATTCGCCCCAATGTAAAGCATATTTACACTGTCTAAATCATTCCCTTTATCCCCTATATAGTGCATGATTTGCCATTCATCATATAGAAAATAGTAATTGTGTGAACAAGTGATCGATTTTTATCCACAGCGTCAGCGTATATTCATATTGTAGGGAGCGGGACGCTTTAGATTCTAGAGAGCATTTAATTTGATGAATTTTTTCATTGTTTCGGAGCACACTAGCTTATAGACAGTGTTGTGCAAGTTACTTCCAAACTGTAATACATTATATATTACTTGTTACTGTTATTTAAAAGTAATTCATTACCTTACAATATTACTGTCTCAGAATTGTAATGCGTTACATTACTCCTGTATTACTTTTGAGTTACTTTCACCAAAATAACTATACAGAAGTAGAACTTAACGTTCTAAAATGACCAGGGCTGTAACGATATGCGATATGAAACCGAAATCGCGACACTCAGATTAACGAACCTGCAGAATCGCGACACACCCCTTCCAACTCCCAGCGTTATCCATACCGTCCAGATCCAATGCTACGTACCACATCTTTAAATTACTATTAGTATTATTTGAAGTTAATTATAAAATATGTAGACCTACACCACAAAACTAGTTGAGGATAAATTATTTAAAATTTGGGAATTCCATCCTTATGGACATGACATTTGCAGACTTGCAGTCAAAACTTATATAATTATATAAATTCTCAGAAAATGCATTAATACCAAAATATTGAAACGTCTGTTTATCCATAGGCTCCTCCCAGAAAGGAGTCCAGACATTAGAAAAATATCAGTCTACACATGCGTTTTTTAATATAGGGAAATCGACAGTCATGTGTGACAAAAAAAAATCTTTAACTTTTAGGAGGCAACGATTTTTTGGTTGTAATTCTGTGAATTACACTGCGCAAATCTAATGAAGAAGGGCTCTCCACAGAACATAAAATATTCATTTTATTTTATTTTTCGTGTTCGCATTTATGAGGAAAAAACAATGTTACAGACGTGACAGTTCTCCGTTACGGACGCGACCGCTCTGAAGCGGCACTAAAAGACTGCTTTAAAACTTTCACAGACACCTTACACAGAAGACACGAAGCCTTTCTTTAAAGTGAATTTCGTTTTGTATTAATTGTACGGACCTGAAAAATATATCTATATTGAAATGTCTACTTGTAAACAGAACAATTCAAAACGAAAGAAAACAGACTGCTCTCTGCTTATGAAATGAAATGTGCATTTCTCTCTGGTGCATTCACTACTGCGAAGATCGCGAGTCAGCATCGTCAACTTCATCTTGACTTTATTAATAAACAATCAACATGTCTGCTTGCTATATTTGACATATTCATAATCATTGCTTTTGCCGGTTCTTTGTGACAGCTTTTAGGTGCTTCATCGGCAGCGCCGCCGCCCTTACATGAACGCGTCACCACGGCATCAAAAACATGATTGCGTGATGAAAACATGAAAAATACCACATAAACATAGCCTAACTGTTTATAAAGAAAACACAGAACGAATAGCCTAATGCTCATACGTCCATCTCGCGAATGTATAGTCTTCTTCATGCCACCTTCACCATTAGCCGCTTTTCCTCTGGTCAGCGTGAGCACAGAGGCCGAAATCATACCTCATGGCACTCCTGTAAAAAATAAATCGCTATACAAATATATCAGCCGCTGCCATTTAGTCTTTAATTACAGACTTGGACACCACACGCGGCTATTGACTGACCACGAACAGGTAATTTAGCCTACTTGCATCTTTCATTCGTTAATGTCTGGCGGTCTTGCTGTTTTTTTTGTTTGTTTTTTTGTTTGTTTTACAATTAAAACTAAAAGTCTGTTGTAACGCAAGCCTTACCGAACATGTACCGAGTAAAATATTACTGAAAATTGATTAGTAATGCCTTACATTACTGCGTTACAGCAAAACGTAATATGTTACTGTAATGCATTACTTTTGTAACGCGTTACTCCCAACACTGCTTATAGATAACCTTAAAGTCGTGATGAAAATGGAAGTTGAGATTGTCATTTTTTCCTTATGTTGACGTATATCTGAGTGAAAAAAATGTAGGGCGGGGCTTGATTTCATCCTTCGGGAATTGATTGGATCGTTGGAAGTTGGGCGTTGCTAACAAAATGGAGGTAGATTTGAATGCCAGTTTACAGTCAGTTGTGGAGGATTTCTGTCCACCGGAATCACCACCGTTACCCTCCCATGAAGCATTTTTAATTGAGGAACCCGACGATGGGAACGAGGATGAGCAGCCAAATTTTCCGGAAGGAATCACCCCATATTTATATGAGCCTCCCGCGAACCAAGATGAGGCGGCTGATAGTCAAGTTCACCCTCGAGAGCACTTCGACGTGTATGAATGGTAGGCTGACTCTTCTTTTATAAATCTAGTTATTTACCTCAACTGTCATACTAATAACCAGCATTCATCGACTTTACAGTTACCACAAAATTGACTATTATTTGTTTTCAATATTGTTCAATGCCAGAGACGGGCCAGAAAAGAGACAGACCAGCCACGCCCTCTAGTAATAGATTTTGAGCAGAAGGGAAGAGAAGTCGTTTCGAGGGGGGAGGGAAGGGTAACGTATTTGATTGAAGATTATAAGGGTACATGAATTAAAAAAATAATGAAGTGCACAGATAAATCATTTATAATAAACACTACAATATTACATATAAAAATACAAATGGTAAAATGTGATTTCATGACGACTTTAAGGCTAACATATTCATACTAAAAGTAAAAAAACTGAAACTTTGATTTCATGGGGAATTTACAGTAAATGCGTTTTGTCACTCATTGACAGTGCTTTCTTGTTTCTTGTTACTAGACAACGTGATTCGCACGTCCAGTAAATCACCTACATGAGCAAAAATATCAAAAATTATTATGGCACGTTTAATAATTACAGCAAGAATGTAGGCTACCTTATACTGCTCTGAAACTTTACTCAAGCAGTTATAGAATAGATTAAGAGCTTGATCAGTGAGTGAAATCAAATCAAACTGCTTGAATTTCCCCTAGAAACACAGCATGGCTAATCTCCACCCCATGCTGATAAGGAAATCCTATAAAACTATCTGAGACATGACAGGAAGGCATTGAGATTACTAGAAACCGCTGAGTATCACTGAACAAACATCAGCGTCTCATTATAAAACAAATTAATAAATATAAAATAATGAATAAATTCGTCAGGCAAGTCATTGCAAGACTAAATTCACGCTTATTAGGCTATGCAGTTCATATCCATATCTGGTTCTGATTGATTAACATGATCCAAGATTAACATAATCCCAGATGTAACTAGTTGAACTACTGTTGCCTTGCTGTATATCAATCACAATCACAATATTCCTGCTGTGCTTCCGTAGCACAGTTATGTTCCCACTGAGAGTCACATGCTTTACCAGCTGAGACTTCCTGTCCCTTATATTCAGCTACAGCATAAAACCTCCCTACTTCACCCCACTCTAATCCCTATTAACAGAGCCCTTAAATCTGCTTATATCTCTGCAAGAAATTAGAAACACCTTCAGCCATCTGCTGGATATCACACTCAGCAGAAAAATACTTTAAGTCTTGTTATGTTTAAGTGAAAACCTTTAAAAAAAGAAAAAACATTACAATTGCAATTATTTATTTCAAGTCTAAATTATAAATTATAAATTGCAAAAGCTGGTTATACAGCCAGAAGAGAGAAATAAGCAGATATTATATAAACAGTTGAGATCAACCGAAAGGTTTACATGGAGGTTGTTGCAAAACTGAATTAAATGTTTCGTGTGATATCATTCATTATCACACTTGCTGTTATAATGAACATCAATACTTTATTGTTAGACACCTCGTAGGCTAAATATACAGTTCAATTATTATACTGTTAAATAAATTATTTAGCCTCCAATTAAACGACTGAAAATACAGATTATACAAATAACCAGTTTTAAATATATTCTTTTCATATTTATTTTAATATATAGAGGCTTAAAAAAAAAAAAAAATTCTTTCTCTAAAATGTTGTTTAACTATGACCAAAGATTACACAAATCGACCCTGATGCCAGCCGTCCCAAAATAGCCATGAGCGCTGTTCATAATCTCTTCAGTGGATGGACAACAAACTCGCCAACTCAACCCTCCTGAAAATGTGAAATAAGGTAAGATGAGAAACTTCAAATGATTTTTATTATTTAAAATAGTAGCATCAAAAACTAGTAGCATATTCCAGATATTTTTTTATGTTTATATTGGTAAATTAACCTGCTACTGAATGTGTATAATAATTATCAAATATTATTCAATTTGGTTTTTGTTTTAAGATACACTGTATGGACTGTTTTATGTAATGGCATTTGCAGGAGATTAAAATGAGATTTCCATGTTTTGAGCTTTATATGTTTGTGTTTTTGAATCATGGTTTCCAGAACATGTCTTGTGGCTGTTATGCAATGGTTTACTGCACTGAAAAATATATGTGGAGCATCTTTTGTCTGTTGAATGAGGGTGTCTTTGCCACACGGCAAGGCAATCTGTATAAAATGATGTTTTCAAATAGCATACGGTACATTTAAGGACTAGTGACCCCTTTCAGTATTTCTTCAGTTTTCTGGAGTCCCTTTTCAGATCAACAAACATTGTTCAGGTTGTTTTAATGTGTATATAACATTTACATAATTAGTTTTTATCTATATTTAGTTTAAAATGAGTTCAATAAATATTGGCTTAAGCATTTCTTTATTGCATTTGACTTCCATTCTTATACCTGGCCATGGAAATCAACCCTTCCTGGGCAAATTCTTTTAGTCCTTTAGAGAGGCCATTTCATTGTTGACTACAAGAAGCCATTTTGTTAATGGCTGTAATGAAAAATTTAAAACAATACCTAAAAGAAAAATGTAGTTGCTGCTGCTAATGAACTACAGACTGATTCTATTAATGCATTGGTTGTATAAGAATTGCCCAATAAGCCTCCATTAAAAAGATCATATCACATAATTTAAAGGTTTTGTCATCAGCTGAAAGACCCCCAGAGTACACTCATTTACAAAAACACTCACTTTATGGTTGACACAAATTGGATTCGGAAGCTATTTCAGTACCGTAGAATCTAATGAGACCTAATGGGAACAATATTATGGCATGTAATCCAGGATTTATGTTGTTATTATGCACCAAAAATTGGAAAAAAGTCATATTAAACAGAAAAAGATGTTTTGTTAAATAACTGTTGGTTCTTAAATGTTTTTTACAGTATCTTTTAATATGAGCATATCACCCATTAATGATGTACCTCATCCTGACGTGTCCCCGGGGAGCATGCAAACATTGGTCTCCAGGCCCCTGCCCCCCCATCCAGACCCCATTACCACTAAGAGGGTATGCTTCTACAAAAGCGGGGACCCTCAGTTCATGGGGCACCGGATGGTCATCAACAGTCGCACTTTTAAGACCTTTGATGCTCTTCTAGATGCCCTCTCCAAGAAAGTGCCTCTGCCATTTGGGGTAAGGACCATCACAACACCAAGGGGAACACATTCTGTTCATACTCTTGATGATGTGCAGGATGGGGGTTCTTATCTGTGCTCAGATCAGAAGAAAGTCAAGCCTTTTAACTTGGATGAGGTCCACAAGAGACAGGTCCCTTGGAACACTACCAGAGCTGTCAGTGCAGGACGCAGAGCACGCAGAGAACTGGTCCGGCAAATAGCAAAGAAAAATGAAGTGACCACAAGGACAGTAAAAATGGCAGAAAATACTGTGGTGGTGCGGACACCAAAAAGACTAACGGTGTATAAAAACAGGGATCCGAGCATGAAGCGAGTAATTGTAGTTCATAGAAGAACAGCACCAAATTTTGAAACCCTTATGGATTATCTTTCTGAAGTGATGCAGTTCCCAGTTGTGAAGCTTTACACAGAAGATGGCAGAAGAGTAAGTATATAGTATACAAATATTTATTGTATGAAAATAGTCTTTTTTCTGGCTAAAATTATCACAGAAGAATGGTACCGTAATTAGGATTTAACATTGTCATCTTTTAATATAGCATAAGTAATTGTCTGAACAAAACAAATAATAAAGTGCTCTTTTTAAAGTTGGGGATGGTACAATTATATTAAACTTTAAATTAAAAGATTTTTTAACTACAAAAAAAAAAGAATATATTAATTCCTTTTTTGTATTCTGTAAAATTATATTTTATACGTTTAGATTTAGTTTCATTCCTATCCATAGAATTTAAAGATAATGGTACATATTCCAGAGGTTCTTCGCACCTCAGCCATGTTGTTGTAAAATAATGATAAAAAAAAGAAGAAAAAAGGAAAACACACACACACACACACACACACACACACACACACACACACACACACACACACACACACACACACACACACACACACACACACACACACAGAGATAATGGCCCTCATTTATCAAAAGTGCATACACTAAATTTCCAGCGTACACCTGGCGTACACCCAAAACCACGGTGACTTTGATATTTATCAATATGGACGTTGGCGTACGGCACGCTCAAATCCTACGCCAGGTCAGGAGGTGGTGTACATGTACGCACGTTTTGAGTTAGTGCGGAAATGCGCAGAAAAACAATTCCTAACACCACAAAACGCACTGACAAACTAAAAGATATGAGGAGCTCTTTTCCAAAACGCGATAAACACCATTTTTAAAAATAAATTTGTATTTTATTTCTATTAATAAACTAGTGTTGTGTCTGCAAAGATGAAATTGATGATCACCATCTCCGTAGTGAACGCGCCTATAGAGAGAGTAGCCTATTTCTTTTCGTTTATAATTGTTTCGTTTAAAGACATTTCAAGCTTTCTTTATAGATATATTTCTCATGTCTGTGAGGCATATACTGAGTTTCGGTTAATTTGTGATGAGATGCGCCCCAGTTCACGTGCAATGCAAGGGACCGCGCCCGCACCTCTATGTCATGACTCATGATTATATTGTCTGCTATTTGCTTCTTATTTATTAAATCCAGGCAATTGGTTGATGAAAAAAATATTAAAATTAAGGTACAATTTATACAAAACGAAATTCACTTTAAAGAAAGGCTTTCTACAAAACAAAACTTAATTAAGTGGCCAAAATCATGTCTGAGCATGTCTCCCGATATATTGCGCATCCTATCTTAGCCTATGTTCACTTTTCATAATCAACATAAATGGGGAAAAAATAACATTATTATTTTTTAACAAATATGAAACTAAATGCACTTAGTTAATGGCTACAACACACCTAATAGTAGTCCTGAATATTGTTATCATTACTTTTTTCAAGTTCGGCACGAATTACTATTAGCCTAAATGTGTTACTAAATGATTTGAATGTATTTTTAACATTGTTGTATTTAAGGACTGTATTTGTGTGTTATTTTTAAATTATTCGTTTTATGTGGTGGACAATATTGGAACGTGACATTGGAAATATTTATTTTATTTTTACTATTTAATTTATTTTACTATTTATTTTGTTTGGCTTTTATTTATTTCATGCAGTTGCACTTATTTAATTTATATTAATTTATAGTATGAGTCCCTGATTATATGTTGCATGTTCTCTTCTTGTTGTTTTTGTTGTTGTTTTTTTAGACAAAAAATGGATGGATTTATAGCGTTTTGAAAAAAAAATACAATTAACTTTGAATTTATCATCAACAATATTGTTGTTTGATTTAATAATAATTTTTCATGATGGTGATGGTCTCGATCTCCAGAGAAGTGTCTCCTCTTTGCCGTCTTCCGTGTGTCCATGGCGTAAAATGAGGGCGTGGGGGAAGCGGATACTTGAATATATAGGGGCGTGTTATTCTAATGACGATCGTTTTCAGCCGCGGCATTTATCAAGGGCAGGTATTGCGTACACCTGGATTTCAAAGGTACGCACAGCTTCATAAATCAGGCGGTGAGAGGAGTGTAAGCATAATCTTACGCCAACATATACGCCCGTTTCTACGCAAGAATGATAAATGAGGGCCAATGACTATGGTAGTTTGGATGCAACTCAATCTTGCAAAGATCTGTACACCATATTGGACAACATGTATCAGAGGGTTAAATAAAAGTTGGTGGCCACCAGATAGTTAAGGATCTGAACTTCTAACATTAAGGTTAGTTTAATCTCAGTCTAAGGAGTTACTGAAAACAGAATCTTGCGCTATTTTAACTGTACCCATAAAAAGTATAAATAAAGTTTTTTGTAAAAAAGAATTGTGATATTAAATATAAAAAAGTGATATTATACCATTATGTTTTGGTTTGTACAAAATATTTTTGTACTGTTAAACAACTATTTTACAATATTTTTCATAAATATATTTTAGATAGTTTTGTTTTTGCATTATCAAGAATTTCAATCAGTGAGCTGTCAAACCTATGTCTTAATGTTTAAAAAAAAAAGACAGATATTTACTGGCAATATATTATGTTTCTTATTTATTTACAGGTTGAAGGACTTCCTGCCCTCATTTTGTGTTCTGGGATTGTTGTGGCTGCTGGTAACGAACCCTTCAGAATAGGAAACTACAATCTCCAAGCTCCCACAGTCCAGTCAAGGATATCTGAATCATTCGGTCCAACACAAATTGAGAGACTACTACGTAAGCCTAAATTACTTTTTTTTTAATCTAATTTATTTTGCACTTTTCTTTAGTGATAAAATGGTTTTGATCTTACATTTTGATTTTCAAGTTTAATTGATTGTTTTTTCTCCCACCCCCCACCCCCAAAACCATCTACCATCTTCTACTGCCATAAGAAGAAAAAAAGATTTCAGCAAGGACTTTTTCAAGATCAAGGAATTTCTCTTTATCTTCTGAGAGGTTCCTTGTACAGCAGATCAATAAGTCACTACATGGAAATCTGACAGAGCACAATAGTACAAAGAATGAATCAACGGAGTCCGAAGGTAGTCAGCCAGTGGGATCAGATGAGGTGGAGACCTGTGACCGTATGGAGGGTGGGGAGGAGAGGAATAACCCCATCATGCCTACCGAAGACGACATTGAAAAATCATTCCGGGTCAATGAGGATGGCAGCATGACAGTGGAGATGAAGGTGCATCTTACTATAAAACAGGAGGAAATTATCCACTGGACAACTACACTAAGTCGCACCTCCATTAATAGCCAGCAGAGAGCAGTGTGCAATTCTAAGCCAGAATCAAGTAAAAACTCATTAGATGTACCCAATGACTCAGGTAAAGAGTCGAATGGTCCTCACAGCCTAGATTCAAAAGAAATCAATACATTCGCTAACAAATCTGTAGGATTCATCAAGGAAGAAAGAGAAAATTATGGCAGTGATACATCATCTGAGAAGCCTAAGCCCATCTTTAGAAGGCTGCCGACTCCAGGCCCCAGACAACAAAGAAAAGAGGCCTCAGTCGAAAACATCAAAACAGTTTCAGAGACTGAAGTTCAGGAGAACTCAGTTGGTGCATACTCATACTTGGAGCGTACTGCACAGGGAGAGCTGACGGAAGGTTACTGTGTGGTCAGTCACAGCAGTAGCAGCAGCACAAGAACCATGTCAAAACCCGGGAGGAGTGAATCTGGAGAAGTTAAGCAGAAGAAGTCTCACTCCTCCTTCAGATCCTCAGGCATGCCAGAGGTTCTCCAGATACAAAACAATGGGACAATGGGAATAACAGAGACTGTGGTACACATATATGAATCACAGGGTATGTGTGACAATTATTATGCAAATACACAGGTGGATGTGGACAATAAGCCTGGATACCACACAAAAGCTTTGCCTCAAAGTAAGCCAGGCTCAACAGACTCAGGACCCCCTTCGTCAAGTAACGATTGTGATGTAGATCTCACTAGACATTCCACAAGCTCCAACTCCCAGGATGGTAGAAAAACTAATATGCTGTCATTGTCATCTGCCTGTTCAACACCTCCAAAAAATATAAACAACAATCCATCCATCCTCACTAATGATAAAAACCAAACCTTGGTTGGGTGCACAACTGAAATAAATGCAAAGAAAAGTAGGCATCCAGCAGTAGCAATGGAACAAGAGTCGGACGATAAAAGCATTGTTGGTAAAAAAAATACACCAAAGTCCACACAATCAAAGAAAAGTACTTCTGAATCATCTGGGCTTGGGAAAAAAATAAAGGTCAGTGCTCCAGGCTCTTCAAAATACATCCAAATGACGTCAGACTCACCGAGCCACACAGGATCAGAGAAAAAGACTAGCTCAGCGGAAAGTGACAAACATGAACACAAAGCTGTCAGATACAAAAATAAGAAGATTAAAACATTGGATAGTTCTCCGAAGAGTAGAAACTTGAATCTTGATATTGGGAATCAAAGATGGTCAGATAAAGAGTTCAAGTTAAAAGATAAAACCATCAAAGGCATCTCCCACAAAGTAAACAAAAATGACAGTGACTCTCAATGGCCTAAACTAAAGAAGAATAGTTTAGACATTCAATCACCAGCCCATCCAGCTCCACTGATAAAGAGGGTACAGAAACAAAGGTCAGTGAATGGTGTCAGATCAAAATCCTCTAAACAAAAACAGGAGTTGAGTGAAAGTGTGTCATTGCCTGTGCTACAGTCCTCTTCCTCTAGTGTAAATCAATATGTCGAAAACTGGCTGAAAAAAATTGAACCAGAATCTGTGCCCTATAATAATGAGACGGACGATGCTGAGATTGTACTAAGGGCGGTATTCCATATAGGGAATGACTCCACTGATGGCTCTGAGATTAAAAGTGACCCTGAAAAATATAGTGTAGAGGATGAAGACCCTGCTCTAGAACATAATGCTGAAGAGAGGCCAATGTCTCACCCACCTGTACAAATAAGGTGTGAGGGAGAGTCAACCGAGCCACAACGGCCAATAGGCTTTTGTAGGTCGATGCCAGTTTTGACAGTACATTTTGAAGAGGAGGGTCTTGTAAGAATGCACAAGTCATCTGAGAACTTGGTTCCCCCAGAACCTTCTGGGACATCACAAAGTACAGAATTCAGTGTTAGGTCAGGCATGAAACCAGTTTTGCAACAGTTGTGTTTATCTGTTCAGTCCATCAAGCGGGTATTAAGTCAGACCCGCTTAACACCTGTGGAAAAGGAAAAGTCCAGTAGCCTCCCAGACTTCTCATCTCAGGTGGCCTCTGCCTTTGGTTCTCCATCCAGAGCTTTTCTGTCCTTCTTGTCACTGATGACTCTAAGAGATGGCCTTTCAGTCCTCTACAAAGATGAATCACAGACCAGCAACCTCAACATCTGCCCAGAGGCCCTGCAGGTAATGCAGTCCTTGGAAAAAATATCCAATATTAAAGATGAAGATGAGCTAAAGGCCAGCTTAACCAGTCTTCAAAGTTCAACTTCATCCAATTTAAAACAAAGCTGGAGAGATTTCCAAGAGCAAAATGGATTTGGAGAGAGTCCAGCACCCTCACCAAGACTATCAGAGCAGGAGTTTGCTGTAGAAGTAGACTTAGAAGGAGAAATGGAGGATCAAGACAAACAGAACAATTTTAGTATAGAACAGTTACTGGATGAACTGAAGATGCCTGAAGATCTTTACAGAGAGATTTCCTCACTTGTTGAAGGAGAAATAGGTTATTTTAATCAAACAGACTTAATCAAAGATGCTGATAGCACCAGCGAAATCTCTGGTAAAGAAAAGAAAAACGACGGTGGCTCCTTGAGTGGTAGTTTAGAGAAAGCTGCTGACATGGAAGAGGAAAAGGACCATGATGGCCAAGTTAGTGACACAAACAATGATGACATAACCAATGATCCAAAAAATCCTGAGTCTCAAGAACTACATTTAATTCAATCTCATTCCCCTGACTCAGGGACTATAGAAAAGGACATTGGTAATGAAGATTCTGGCATAGCTGTGCCCACTCAATCACCTGAGGGTAATTGTAGTGATTCAAGTAAAGCAGATGTTTTAAAAATGCCTGATAACAACCAGATAAATGCAGAGAACATGCAAGAAAGGATAATGTATGAAGACCCAGAATCTGAAAACAAAGATGCTAAAGGAAACTGTTCTCCCACATCAGAACAAAATATGATAGATGTAGCTGAAGAAGAAGTTTCTGAGCTCTCTGATGACCAAGACAATATTTCTGAAAGTGAGGACAATATAACTCCAGAGAACATGGAAGACACTGATATTGAGGAGGAAGACATCATCCAGAACATAAAAGAACCTAGTGAACAATCAGATGCTTTAGAACCTGACGACACAGATTCCAAATGCTTATGTTCAGCATCAGAAACTGAGTGTGTGCCAATTCTAGACAGAGATTTAGCTGAGCTAAATGAGGAAAATCAGTACAGTACATCTGAGAACAGTGTCAGAGAGCCAGCTAATCATTTTGGTTTTGAGGAAACGATTGGTGATGGAGGACTGGAACAAGAAACCAATTACATCTTATCAGAACGTGAGTCCCTTTACTCAGAGCCCTCAGAGACTTCATTGCCTCACCGTGATACGAAGGGTGAATGTAGAGATCAAACATTAGAATCATCTAGTCAAGAAGATGATCAGGTGATGTCTCCAGATGCAGATCAACAAGAAGATTCTACTCCAGAGGTCTCAGAAGGTGAGGATCCTGATCCACACTACAATAATGGCAGCCCTCAACAAGGTAGTAATGACGGTAATAGTATGACCCCTGAAGCTGAATATGAGAAAACACAAATTGAAGAAGAACATGACATTAATGAGGTGGATAATGAGAGCTCTCAAGTCTGTGAAAAAAACAATCCAGATCCTGAACCAGACTCTTGTACAGTAACAGATCCTGAGGCTGTGGATGAGAATGTGACAGAAAGAAAGCCATGCACAAGTGATTCTGAACCCTACAAAGTTCAGACTTTGGAGAAAGGTAGACCCACCGATGAAAAGGACAGTTCCACTGAAGAGTGCAATTCTGAAGAGGATGAAGAGGACTATAATGGTGGTTTGCTTGATTCTCATAATAAAAATGTGAATGGTGTTCAACACTCTATTGCATATACTGATAATAAAGATTCACTGGGACGGGAGTCATGTAGCAGTACTAGTAAAAGTGAGCACCAGTTTGAGAAGGAAGAGAGTTTGGGAATGGAACATGAATATAATTATCTAATACATCCAACTGAGATCTCACAAGAGCTGTTAGACTTAATCAATTCAGCTTTGTTGTCCTCTACCCTGACTGTCACATGTGATTCAAATGGTAACCTCAGAATAGAGCCAGACAAATGCAAAATGAGGGAGATATTCATGGCTTGCCAAAAGACAGATGATCAGTACGGTCGAAAACGTCTCCTGAGCCCTAATACATCAGATCTTTCTGATTACAGGCCTGAGACATCTGACAATGATGGGTACCAGTCGCAGGAGCTTTTTACCGAGAGTGGAGAAGAGGAGGTGGAGAGGTTACGTATCTTTCGAGATATTATAAAACAAAGCACGGAGAAGCCAAAAAGAAAAAAACATGTAAAAGAGAACGGTTTGATGAAATCATCTACATGGATGACAACAAAACATACTCCCAGTCCAAGTTTAAAAAGCAGTAGTCTTGCTTCTTTTCAGGATGCTAAAAGTGCAATACAAGAACCACTTTGCCACAGTAGATCGGCAAGTGATAAAAGTTCACTGAAAGTAGAGTCTGTACAGCACATGGCTTTAAAAGATAATGTGAACTCTGGAGACGGAGTGCTGATTGATAAAGGAAGGTGGCTTCTCAAAGAAAACCACCTCATCCGAAACTCACCTCCTGTGTCCATGGGAATGTATGGGAATGGAGACACCACATCAGCTGACACACCTCAAGACAACAGGAGTGAGGATTCACCCAACCTGTATTGTGAGAACCAAGCCTCGCCTCTGGCGGTAATATCCTCTTCAGAGCTGGAGGACATGGCTAAACCCCCTACACCGAAGTGTACATACTTCAATATTTCACATTGCAGTGACTCTGATCCTCTCTTGGATGACAACAGTGTCAACAGTGGCAGCAGTGGAGTGGATGCTAGAAGGAATAAGGAACTTAAAGTATCTCCAATGGGTGAGTCTTCTAAAATGTGGGCAAAGAAAAATGGAAGTATGTCTTCATTCGCATCTGTTGAGTTCAAACTGCCTGATGGAAAAGTTTATCCTCAAGAGGGGTCAGGATCTGGTACTAACAGATCTCAGAATCAAGAAAGTCGGACAGTACAAGAAGAGGAGTCGAGGGAGGGGATAAGTCTCAGGTGTGGGCAGCACTGTCCAATACTATAGTTCAAAAGGGAAAATGTTCCAGATACAAGAGCTTCTGGTATTGTCATATTTCAGTTATTTATAGAGGTTTATATGCTTAAACTGTTTGAACAGCACGTACAATGTAAAAAACTGCCGTAATAAGACTTTAATTTTCACACTTGGGTGCCTGCTGGACATTAAGCTTTCAGTTGTAAACATTTGAGTGTTTTAAATGGTTTTGGGCTATTTCAAACATGTCTTTTCATTTCACAGGGGCTATATTGCACAATTGAACTGATTTACTTGAATTTATTGAACTTCCTAAGTGGTATTTGTTGTTGCTCTTGCTAATGTGGGCCTGTATCTTATTTGAATAAGATGTAGAAAAAAATTCACATTCAGCCGCAAAATATGCTTGATTTTTTTGTTTTGTTTCAGAGATGTAGGGACTCTGGCATACTAATATTATAATAATAATCAGAAATAAAAAAAACAGGTAATGTGCAAGTTTAAAACCGCATGCAAAATGCCCTTTTTTAAGGGTGGTCTGCTGAATGATCTCTCAAGATGCGTTACCTCACTCTTTGAACCACATTTCAAAGTGGCTTTGAATGAAATCCCTAAGTTATATTTAGATAACTGATTGCTGTTACTTTAATTAATGTCATGTGGTTAGAACAGGAAGAGTGTGAACAATGCTCAGTTTTCTTTTTTTCTTATTTTTTTGCACAAAAATGTCAAACTGACGAAACAAATATTTATGTTTTGTATATAGTTTGTTATTTTTTAATGCAGAATTAATATAGCACAATTTACTGGGAAAGAGCGCAATTTTAAAATCATGATTGTGCATGATAGCAGCTGTCATCATTATCTATTTTTAATGTGCTGATAAAATAAAATATACATTAAGCACCTCTACAAAGGATCTACCTTAAATGGTATGCAGCAATTACATTGATATAGGTCTTATATATTTCTTTCGTTCAACACAAAAGCTGTTGTTAAATATACATGCAGACGTCCTCAACTGATTGACATAGGCTAATTGAAACTTAATACAGCTGCACACAGATCAGATTTAACAAATATATGTATTACAAACAGATCAGATAAACCAGAAATTTCTAGACCAGAAATCACCCAAACACATTAAAAACAGATAGACAGAATAATAAAAAAAATAAGGGTATATAGGCAGGACTCATTCTGAGGGTTCCTGGATAATAGGACAAATTAGCTTGGTTTTTCTACAAAACTGTGTTGTTAAGCAGTGTGGGGTTTAAGGAAAAATCGAACTGCTGAACTTTAATGTCTGTGTATGGGAAATTTGAAATGCTTGCCATATAATGTGATTGCCTATATCAGAACATAGACCACTTTGGCTGCTATCCAAAAGGGTTTGATTTTATAATGCAAATGCAAATAAATACTTTTTTTAATTTTTATTTTGTTGCAAGTATATGGAAAATCATTATTAATCTATTTGGACAAATTTGTTGACATATAACTTTGAAATAAAAACATGCTACTGAACAATAATTATTTGTTGATGAGGTTTGTGCCATGGCATTTTTTGCTTAGATGTGCATGTTGAAATGAATTGTAATTAATAATAATATAAATGATAAAATTTGGTACATCTTGATGGGTATACTGAGTTGTTCATGGAAAACAAAGACAATTCCACTCATTGCGCTCCATCCCAGAGAATTCCCAGCATCTTGCAGCTGAGCTCCCAAAGTTTCTCAGCCATTTCATCATCTCTAGCAGCTCTGGTGCATCTTGAAGCTCTGCAGTTGCTTTAGAAAATGAGTAAGAAATAGAGAGGACAAAAATAACAAAACAATTTTTTTTTAAATTTGGCTGCCAGTCAATTTATATGTGATGAGGCCTCTGCAACTTTATTACCTGTAGTAACCGCCACTTTCTGTGTCTAATTCTGGTTGTACTGCGCAGTAGATGGTAGTTTGTGCTCCCTGCACTGGGGTCTTTGTGAAAGGTCTGACAACTTTCCACATGATTAGAAGTCCGATATTCATGTGTCTTTTAAGTTCTGTTCGCACAATTCCTGGATGGACTGCATATGCTGTGACACCTGTGTCTGCAGATAAAATTTAATGTTAGATCAAAAAATACTCAAAATTTTCCCCTATTATCCTTTAATTTTCCCATTTATTTAATCTTTCGTATTTTTAATGAACACTTACCCTTGAGTTTCTTAGCCAAGGAATGGGTGAAAAGGATGTTGGCCAATTTACTCTGACCATATGCCCTCCTACTATGGTAATTCCTTTCACTATTGATATCATCAAGTGTTATAGTGCCCCACCTATGAGCCATGGAGGAGAGGTTGATGATTCTTGAGGGGGCGGATCTCTTCAGCAGATCAATCAGCAGGAAGGTTAACAGGAAGTGACCTAAGTGACATCAATTATGTCACTTACATTTATATTTACTATACATTTATGATTTTGCAGCATTAAAAATGCAGCAAGACAGGATTTTAAAGTTGGAACGAGATAGTTAGGATATGCAAAGGCACAATATTGTTCAAACATGCATAATAATGTTAAAAGATAACATTCAAGAAGTGCACAGAGGTCTGAATGAACAAGAAATCCACTTTACCCAAGTGGTTGACACCAAACTGCATCTCAAAACCATCTGCTGTTTTAGAGTAGGGACACATCATGATCCCAGCATTGTTAATGAGTATATGGAGTGCTCTCTCCTCTGAAAACAAGAGAAAAAAAAGAGGACCTAATTATAATTTTTCTGTAGTCTGTTGTAGGAGGCACACTGGTATTTTTCAAATTTATTTGATCAAATACACTTAATCAGATTTGAGAGTAACTGTAAAACTCTTACCATTGCTGATTACCTCAGCAAATTCTCTGATTGACTTTGTGTCAGATAAGTTTAGTTTTTTTATCACTATTTTTTGGTTCCCTGAGTCCACCATGATCTCTTTATGTGCTCTTTCTGCTTTTTCAAGGTCTCTGCAAGCCATTATTATCCTGGCCCCTGTGGAACAACTCCAAAAAAACATGACTTTTATCATTGGTGTCCTCGAAAGATAAATTTGTGTACTATACATTTCATGTTTTTTAGTTGTTTGGTAATCGCGATAGAGAAGACAAGAATGAGATAAATGTGATACCGCGTTTTGCAAGGTCTTTTGTGGTTTCTTTTCCAATGCCAGTATTTGCTCCAGTGATAATGACTGTTTTGCCATCGAGTCGTGTATTAGATGACCACTGGCCACTGAAAAGTTCTCTGTTTAAAAGCATCATAAATATAATTTAAAGGGCAGTGTACAAATGTGAACGTCCTTGAAGAATAATTTATTATCAAGAGATAGAACAAATGGTGAACAAGAAAGGGGAATCAAAATAAGTGAATACGTAATTGACTCAATAAAAAAAACAGTATATAAACCTGTAGATCTAAACTTTCTTAATGAGTATGTAAAATAAACAATAACCTTTTAAAATATTTCTGAACTAAACAAAAATATGAATTACTGTAGCAGAATAAATAAAAGTTGTGTGATAGCAACTTAGAGTATAGGCTTACGTCTTTACTGTTATACAATTTTAGTTATAGCATTTGTACGTTTACTTAAAAAGACAGAAATGATAAACCTACCTCAGCGTGTATATGTTGGACATCATGCTCAATGCAAAGATGCTCTAAAGACAACACATGACTTCCCTTTGGAGTTGTTCACAGAAACTGCGATGAAAGACAATGCATTGTTTAGCATGAGCCACATGCAGAACATTGGTTTGGATTAGAAATTGAACAGACTAATCTAAGGCTAATCAGTTTAAATCACTGATCTACTGTTAAATCAGCTTGAATGCATTCCTCACTAGGTTCTGGGAACTTGCTGCATGTTTTGAACCTATTTATGTTGAATTTGAACAACCTAAAATATACATCTAAATGCTCAGTACTGTGGAGTACACAAAACAATTAATTTAGAAATATGAAATTACAAACAGCTGAGTGGGATTATATTCATTCTCTTGTAGAAGAACATATGCAACAGAAAGGGGTACACACCCACACACGTGCGCGCTATCTTTCATTCAAGTTCTATCAAACCATTCAAGCATGATAAGTGTCACGGGTGTGAAGAAGAAGAAGATGAAGTCAAAAGTTCCAATTTCAATATAACATATAATATAACTTGCACGGATACAGACGGAGGTTCCCACACAAGCTTAACACAACGTGGAACGGACGAAGACTGAATGAACTGAAGGGAACTAAATACAGACACTGATTAACATTGATAAGTGAAGACAGGTGAAACAGATGATGAATAAAAAGACAGGGGCTACAGATGAACTAATGAAGACAGCAGACAACTGTGATATTACATCCCCCTCCTGGTAGGCGCAACCTCGTGCCGTAGATGGGCCAACTGTGAAGGGAGGGAGGGGACACAGAAGGAGGACGAAAGGCAGGAGAGGGTATATAGAAAGCAGGCGCCCAGGGCAAAGCAGGCAGTGCAGGCGGCCAGGGCAGAGCAGACAGTGCAGGCGGCCAGAGCGGAGCAGACGGAGGGAGGAGCCATGGAGGAGGCAGGGCTGACAACTCCAGGGTGCCTACTGACGGGGGCGAAGCAGGTGGGGGAGGAGACCAGGGTGGAGCCGGAGAGCCGACAAACCTAGCCGATGCCGAGGGTCCAGCGGCATATGGCGACGCCGCTGGGTCTGGTGACAGAAGTGCAGGCGGGGACACAGAAGGGCACGGTGAAGACAGAGGGAGTGAGGGCCAAAGGGGAACTGAAGGGATTGAGGAGTCCAACAGAGCTGGGAGGACGAAGGAATGAGGCGTAGCCAGGGGAGAGAAGTCCAGCGTTGAGGGAAGGTCGACAAATGACCAAAGTGGATCCAGAGGGACGAGGGAGGCTGGTGGAACTAGGGAACTTAAGGGCCACGGTGAGGCTGAGGGAGGTAAGAGCCAAGGTGGAGCAGATGGGACAAGGGCCGAGGTAGAGTCCTGGTTGTGGAGGTTGGAGGTGGAGACCGGGGATCCACCGACCAGACTGGGGCTGCAGGCTGGCAGACTCACGGTGACCCCACGTCGCAGAAGGTGTTTAAAAGAGGAGCTGGGAGGTGGGAGAGGGAATAACTTTAGATTTCCTACCTGTTTGATCAAATATTTAAAGTAACTGTCTTTATGTTGTTTCTACATTTATTTGGAGATAAAATTATTACAGTATAAAAATATATAAAAAACTTTAATGTTAGGTGTGATTAATTACAGGAGAATGTGTGATTAATTAGGATCATTTGCTTCAAAGAGCAAATTTCCCTTAATAAAAGCAAATTTTTATTTGCTCTTTTATTACACACTTCAGAGGCCCCACACACACTTCAGAGGTGTGATTCACACTTCAGTCTCAGATGTCAAAGCTCACGTCCAATTCAGAGGCGATTCAGCTGCGTCATTCAGATTTGGGGATGGCCTCCCCCCTAAAATTGTTTTAGAAGCTACTGGACCTCATGGCAACAGCCTCCTCAGTTGTCCCCTTGGGCCTGTTACATAAGCGGCCACTACAACACTGGTTGAAGTCCCGCATTCCACCTCGAGCCTGGTGCGATGGCCACCTCATTCTCAGGGTGACCATTGGCTGTATCAAAGCCCTGGTCCCCTGGTAATCGGCCCATCTGTATTAGTTGAGGATAGAACTAGGCTCGGTTTCCAGAGGAAAGTAGATGACTTGGGGTGCCCTATGCAATGGCAGACCGGCCTCTGACTCCTGGATGTTGCCAACGGCAAACTGGGACATCAACAGCCTAGAGATTATGTCAAAGCTTCTGGCCTTCAAGGAGTTCCAGTCAGAACTCAGGGGGCACTCTGTCCTGGTCCAATCAGACAGCATTACAGTGGTAGCCAATCACCAAGAGGGTCTCCAGTCTCGTCTCCTAAGCAAGCTGGCATGCTCAGTGAGAGCGGCACCTGTGTCGGGCTCCATGAAAACGGGAGCAGATATGCTGTCCAAGAACGGACCGCCTCCGAGAGCGTGGACCCCCAGACGGTCTGCATGATATGGAACATTTTTGGGCAAGCAGAGGTGGACCTCTTTGCATCGAAAGAGAACTCTCACTGCCCGGTGTTCTTCTTCACATTAGCTAACAGGTCGCCCTTTCTGCACCTTTAAGCTTTCCCTCTCTTTGCTCTGCTCCCTCAGGTCATCAACCAAATCTGGGAGGACAGATGCTCTGTTTTACACGTAGCACCACATTGGCAGAACCAACCGTGATTCCCGGGGATGATTCAGCTGCTATCAGCAGCCCCATGGTCAATTCCATTGAGAAGAGACCTCCATTCCTAGGCCGGAGGGACAATTTGGCATCCTCAACCCGAGTTGTGGAGCCTCTATCTATCACCTCTTGACTGGAGCCTTCACGTTTATCCCGGAAGTCAATCATCTCCTGACACTAGATGAGATGTCGCCGACTGTCATGGCATGCGGTTTCTCTGCTCCTGTTTTGGTCTCATCATCATTGTTTATGCCATTTATTTTGCTTCTGGTAGCGTCTCTGCTAGTGGGTAGCGCTAAATCGTCGCTGGTATATGGGCGCCAGACACTGTTCGATATTTGGGATTCTTTTGGCAGACTTTCCAATGTCGAGGGTGGAAATGGTGCGGGTCTGCCATTTTTCCTGGTCGCGGTGGCCGGAGGAACTTTGCCGCCAAGACGCGGCTTTCCTGCCCCGGGTGAGATCTCTGAGGAGACGTCGACGTACTCGCGGTACACACTCTGGAAAGCGTGTTAAGCTAAAAACATTGCTGAGAAGGACTTATATAGACCCGATTGTTGGTATGCCTGCATGCTATGGGTATCTGGATTTGGTGCATCGGCAGCGGTGTGTTCAACCTGTTTGCCCGGCGCGCCCGGCGTCCGATCAGCTGTTGCGACCCTATTGGGCTGAGAGGAGGCGATGCAGAGGAGGCGGTGTGTGTGTGAATAACTTGCATGCATTGGATTGCAATATGTCATCGGTCGCTGGAGAAATAAAGGTCCAGATGGGTCTTCTGAACGTCCGTTCATTGTCAAACAAGACAAGACTTCGCGAACTTTGTGACTCCCATGCTCTAGATTTTATGTTCATAACCGAGACGTGGATGCGTGAGGGTGATGAATCGCCCATGATTGAACTTTGTCCTCCTGACACCAGCTTTTTCAACACTCCGAGACTTTCTGGAAGAGGAGGGGGGATCGTCTCACTTTTTAAAGACAGTTTTAAATGCAAACAGATTTTAAATTGTGATCTTTATTCTAGTTTTGAATCGCAGCTTTTTACTATAATTAAACCTTCTGTGGTTTTGATTGCTGCTATTTATCGTCCACCTAAGTCCAATGACAATTTTATTTTTGAGTTTGCTGACTTTTTATCTAGGTTCATTTTGTAGTATGAGAGGATTTCAATTGTTGGTGATTTTAATATCCATATTTGTTGTGATGATAAGCCATTAGTTAAAGACTTTTTAAACGTTATTGACTCTTTTAGTTTCACACAATTTGTGTCTGAATCTACACATCAGCGTGGTCATACATTGGATTTAGTGCTAAGTTATGGTTTGTCTGTGTCAGTTAATAATATCAGTGCCCTACCAATTTCAGATCATTCGCTGATATTATTTGACATGTGTATCCCTAATTCAATTAGTATAGGGAAAATGGTGCAGAATACAAGGTTATCTCGTTATATTAGCACTAATGCTTTACTTGATCTAACTCTGAAACTACCAGATGTGATGGATCCAGTTTTTAGCCAAGCTTTTTTGGTGGACTGTCTAGCAGATAACTTTAATGGTGCACTCCGGGACTTGTTGGAGTGGGTAGCCCCTGCCAAGACACGGAAGTGTTCTCCAAAAAATCATACACCTTGGCTAAATGATGAGTTATTGACTCTCAGAAAGTGCTGTAGAAAAATTGAACGTCAATGGCACCATACTAAGCTTGAAGTTTATTACAGGGCATAGCATGATAGTCTGATCCCCTATCAGACTAGGATGGCTACTGTTAAGGCAGCCTATTTTTCTAATGTGATTTGAAATTGTTAATAGACTTACACAGTGTCAGCAGCCAGTAAATAGTATCGATTTGTCAGCACATGATTTTATGATGTATTTTTATAAGAGAGTTAATGACATCCGCACTATGATACCCCAGTCTGAGGTTGGGGGTTTAAACTGCGCAATCACAGGACCATTTTCTGCTGGAGACGTCTACCATGAGTTTGAGCCGATTTCCTTAGCCGAGTTGACTAAAATTATCGTATCTGCAAGAGGGACCACTTGCTCCTTGGATCCTTTGCCTGCGTGTGTTGTTAATGAATCATGGCCAACATTAGGACTGTATGTTTTAGCTGTTTTAAACCTTTCGCTCTCCACAGGAGTTTTTCCGGCTTGCTTTAAATCTGCTGTGGTTAAACCACTATTGAAGAAACCAAACCTGGATATAAACTCGTTGGAAAATTATAGACCTGTTTCTAATTTGGCCTTCTTAGCTAAAGTATTTAGGAAAGTGGTCTCAAATCAGCTTTTAAAGTATCTGTCATCTAATAATCTTTTTGAGCCGCTGCAGTCTGCTTTCCGAGCAAAACACTCGACTGAAACAGCACTCACAAAGGTGGTAAATGATTTGTTACTGGCTGCTGACTCAGACTTAACATCTGTCCTTTTGTTGTTGGACCTTAGTGCAGCTTTTGATACTGTGGACCACAATATTCTTTTGGATAGAATTGAGAAATACTTCGGCATCTCTGGTCAGGTGGTAAGTGGTTGAGGTCCTACCTCTCAGAGAGATCTCACATTTTATAACACACCTTTCGCTCTCCACAGGAGTTTTTCCGGCTTACTTTAAATCTGCGGTGGTTAAACCACTATTGAAGAAACCAAATCTGGATATAAACTCGTTGGAAAATTATAGACCTGTTTCTAATTTGGCCTTCTTAGCTAAAGTATTTGAGAAAGTGGTCTCAAATCAGCTTTTAAAGTATCTGTCATCTAATAATCTTTTTGAGCCGCTGTAGTCTGCTTTCCGAGCAAAACACTCGACTGAAACAGCACTCACAAAGGTGGTAAATGATTTGTTACTGGCTGCTGACTCAGACTTAACATCTGTCCTTTTGTTGTTGGACCTTAGTGCAACTTTTGATACTGTGGACCACAATATTCTTTTGGATAGAATTGAGAAATACTTCGGCATCTCTGGTCAGGTGCTTAAGTGGTTGAGGTCCTACCTCTCAGAGAGATCTCAATGTGTGTTTTATAATAACACATTTTCAGACCCTTTCCCTCTTCAGCACGGGGTTCCACAGGGTTCAGTCCTTGGACCACTGTTATTTTCGTTATACTTAGCGGCATTGGGTCAAATCATTCGTTCTTTTGGGGTTGCTTTTCATTGCTATGCTGATGATTTACAAATATATATGCCAGTTATTGCAGGACATGCATCTGATTCGGTTAAGTTATCGACTTGCTTGGCTGCTGTGAGAAGCTGGTTATCAGCTAACTTCCTGTTACTCAACTCAGCAAAAACTGAGATGATAGCTATTGGACCAACTAAATTAGGTCATTTGTATGACAATTTTACTCTGTCCATTGATGATTCGTTCATTCAGTGTAAGGATAGAGTAAAGAATCTTGGGGTAGTTTTCGATCGGTCACTGTCATTTGATTTGCATATTAAAGAGGTGACCAAAGTAGCGTTCTTTCATCTCCGAAAAATTGCAAAGATTAGATCAATATTGGCACTGAAAGATGCTGAGGCCCTTATCCATGCCTTTGTTACATCTAGGCTGGATTATTGTAATGTACTGTTCTCGGGGCTGCCTAAGAAAAGTTTGCTAGGTCTGCAGATGGTCCAGAATGCTGCAGCTCGTATTCTGACTGGATCATCTAAATACATGCATATAACTCCTGTGCTGGCCTCACTGCATTGGCTCCCTGTTCAGGTTAGAGCTGATTTTAAGGTTTTGTTGTTAACATACAAAATAGTGAATGGCCTTGCACCACTATATTTGTCTGATCTTCTAAATGTCAGCATTTTGCCTCCTGTTGTTTGTCTCCGGGCCTCTAGAGGTCACTTGTGTTTCCCTCTGCCTTAGTTCTTCCTCGTGTGTCCTTGTTAGCGTTATCCAGGTCACCTGTGCCTTGTTTCCCCTAGAGTATTTTAGCTGTGTTTTTTCCCCTTGTTCCTCACTCGGTTTTTGAGTCTTGGCTGTATGTCTCCTGCTGTGTCCCACTGAGTTCTTCCAAGCTATCCAAGCTATCCCAAGTAAGCTGTTCTTAGTTATTTGATTTTGTTTTTCTCCCCTCGTGGAGTTATTTTATTTATCTCCTGTTATTGTTTGCATTATCTCAACTGTAGTAATACCTCTATCTGAGAAGAACTTTTGTTGGATTTTTTTTGACTTTCAAAGTATCCTTTTTTTTAAATAAATCTACTTTACCTGGATTTTTGCCTTGAGTGTTTCGTTTGGGTCCAACATAACCTCCTCTGTGGCAAAGTGGTAGAACACTCAACTCTCCACATCTGAGACCCGAGTTCGAGCCCAGCTTGTGACACTAAATTCTTATGTGCCTACACGGTTGCTGCGCTCCCACGGGACAGGACTTCTGAATGTACCTAAGGTTAGGAAGAAAACGGTTGGTGAGCGAGCCCTTTCGTTTCGTGCTCCAACACTATGGAACAGTCTTCCAGCAGATATTAGGTTGGCATGTTCGATTGAGGTTTTTAAATCAAAGCTTAAGACCTACTTATTCACTGCTGCGGATGAGTCCTAAATGTTCAGTTATCTTTGATGTTTTTGTATAGTGGTATTACTTTTTAATGTCTTAATGTACTGCAAGGGACTGGTAACCTGTCTGGAGTGTACCTCTCCTTTTTCGTTAATGTGGGATGGGATTGGCTGCAGCCCCCTGCGGCCCTGTGTGCTGGTTGGGATGGATGTATGGATGTCTCGATTTTAAATTGTTATTGTACTGTTTTGTATTTTAACTATATTCTTTTTGTAAAGCACTTTGATTGAAAGCGCTCTATAAATAAATGTATTATTATTATTATTAACCCAATCTAGGGTAGGGTACCTTCTTCCAGATGCTTATACGACCAAAAATTGTCTATTTTTTCTGGCTGGTAATCAGCCTGGGATGTAGATCCTCTATCTTGCGAGATTGCTTCAATACTCTCATTTCTACAGGAGCTGCCTACCGGCCCTTCTTAAAAACTTGACTACCTTTTTTATTTTAGTTAGTCATTTTCCCAAACTGACTTGATAGCTGTAGGAGCACGACATGCTCCGATAGTTACCACGTATACCTTTAATGTGGATGTCGCCCTAACAAGGTTCCATCATGGGAGTTCCAGTCCTGAGGGCACTTCGAGGCTCTTCGTTTGAGCCACTCACAATGGCTTCTCTCGCTAAAGACCACCCTTCTGCTGGCTCTGGCATCGGTCAAGTGAGTTGGTGATCTGCAGGCTCTTTCAGTGGATTCATCCTTCCTCAAGTTTGGGCTTAATAACAAAAAGTAATCCGTAGACCAAGACGAGGCTATGTGCCTAAGGTGCTTTCCACGCCCTTTAGAGCACAGGTCTTAAAGCTCTCTGCTCTCCCCTCCACTGAAGATGAGTAGACACCACACCAACTTTGCCCAGTCTGGGCCCTTAGGGCATACATTGAGCGCTCTGGCCAGTTCAGACAGTCAGAGCAGCTATTTGTGTGCTTCGGAGGCCTCTCAAAGGGCCTGCCAGTTGCGAAGCAGAGACTCATTGGATAGTGGGCTCAATATTGCATGTCCTTGAGCTTGGGGCCCAATCCACCAGGGGAAGGGCCTCTTTTTGAGTTTGGTCTAGCAGAGTGTCCATTGCCGACATCTGTGCTGTGGCTGGCTGGTCATCACCGTGCTCCTTTGCCAGGTTCTACAACTTAGACATCTCTACTCTTCAGGCGCAGATATTGTTTGCTTAACCTCTGGGTTTTTTTCAGTGACATCATCCCCCATGGGCTCTGGGTCCTGACTTGAGCCCGTCTTGTTGGACAAACCTTTCAAGTCCCTTTCTTTCATGTAGCCTGCCATATCGCCAAGTACCCCCGGGCTACGGGCTCGCAGGGCGGTCTTCCGTTCTGCGCTAGAAGCATGGTGTCAGTGATACTTCCCCATAAGTATCACTGACACCATGTGAGTGAACTGTATCGAAAGGGAGCGTTCCGATTTCTAATGTAACCTTGGTTCCCTGACGCTACTGCGCCTCCACGCGACACATCGCTGCTGCTCCTCAGTAAAAAATTTTTATGAAAATGTCTTTCAGCGCGACATAAGCAGGCGGCCCCGTCTGTTTTGGCGGGCTGAAAGCCATTTGTCTGTGCAGGTGCAAGTCTTTGTCTTGCCTTTTGCTAGCATAGTCTCAGAATATACCTAGTATATTATCATAAGACTATGTTATTTTGACAATATATCCAAGTAAAACTAGGTAATATAATTATGGTGGTATGGCCAATGGTGGTACACGCCAATGTTTAATGATAAGATCAAATGCAGTGCATGACCTATATTAAATAAAATATTCAATGTTACAAGGAAAAAATCGACTTGTACTTTTAAAAATGTTCCGGTTACTAGATGAGTGCATTATTGAACGGTAGTGATAAAAAGAGAGCAGGAAGGCCAGATTGAGAAAGAAAACATTGCAATGTAGTGAAACTCGCTAACTTCCTTATATGTGACATCAAAATTTGTAAATCTTTAACCTCTACTGTGGCAAATAACGATCAAGAGGTGTTTCCTGAAGGCTCCGGAGGCTGGCTGTTTGACACTGACAGAAGATTTACACATGAACTGACAAGCTGACATCAAATCATCTGCAGCTCTCTTGACACCTACAGTGAATGGATGAACTGCTTCTGTTATCAAATTGTCTGTCTGCTGTCTGCTGAAGTACTATTGATATTCAGTATATGATTGATACTGGTAAATGGGTAAGTATCTGCAATCATTTTCTCGTTGTGCCAAACTCTTTATCAGTGGAATTATTCAAAATAGTTGTTTCAGTATAATTTTGCAGAATAATCCTCAAGTTATATGAAGTTATACGTTATTTTGTTAAAAAACGAAAAACATGTTAAAACAAAGGTTATTGCAATATATATGTAGGTCTGTTTTACAAATATAGGTACAGGCTGGCTACCCTGAATAAAACTTGATTTTAATTTTTTCATCTTTTTCTCTGTTTTTTGTGCTTCCTTTTGCACAAATTGAAAGGTGTTTAGAAGAATTACAAGGCAAGTGTTTTGAAACTTCTGCTAATATTATTGTATAAAAGAACTGTCAAGTTCAGCTAATTTAAAACACCATAGAAGGACAGATCTTCACATACTTTTTCATCTTGACAGGTATGCAATTAACAGGCTATTGGATGTACCAACATGTATTTCAAAATTGTAGAGGAAAAAAAAGATCAATATAAATGTGATGACTATATCTATGTTTCAGGGCAAAAACTTTTACCAGGAAAAGAGTTGAAAAAAGTGAGTTTATGTTATATTTCACCCTAAATCTCATAATAATACATTTACTAAGATTATTTTCTTAGAATCTTTTTTTAATATGTTTAGCATTGAATTAATATATTTTTTTTTTTACTTTTTGAGAGAGGGTAAATCCAAAAAAATGTCTCTTTTTCAAAGCAGTGTCAAGCATGATCATAAACAACACCACAAATCACACTGGCCTGCCAGAGGACTTCAGAATTGCTCTTCTGGTCTTATACACATTCATCTTTCTTTTTGGGACTCTTAATGTTTTACTAATGTCCTGTATGCTACAGTCCCAAAGACGTCTCTCTTTCACCAAAGTGTCTGTGATAAACCTAATAGCAGTGCACTCCATTTTCCTTCTCACGGTGCCCTTCCGCATTTACTATTATGCTTTTGATGAAACCTGGATTCTAGGCATGTATTTCTGCAAAATTGTCAGTCTTATGGTCCATGCCCACATGTATCTTGCATTCATCTTTTATGTCTTCCTTCTTATTGTGCGTTATGTGGAGCAATCTGATCAACAGCACAGGCTAGAGTTTCATCGCATCATTCATGCTACGATCGCAAGTGCAGTCGTCTGGTTGGTCATATGTGGCTCTATGTTCCCAGTAACTATGGCTAACTACGGAATCGCGCAGAATGATTCCACTCACTGCTTTAATTTCGGTCAGGCTCTCCAGAAGCCTGCTGTGAAAACGTTAAACTATGTTATTTGCATTCTAGTGATACTGGGTTGGAGTGTGCTGGCAATTTTCCAAGTTTACTTTCTACTATATGTGAGAAAGACATTTGGAAAGGCCATGTGTCAACGTCAAGAGTTCTGGGCACAATTGAAAAACATTGTATTCCTGTCCATTATGTTTTTTTGTTTTGTACCCTATCAAGGATTCAGAGTATATTATGTGAGTGAATATGGCAATACTGAAGAAATGAATCATATAAATGAAATTTGTCTTGCTGTCACTGCTTTCAGCTGCATTGATATGATTGTTTTTGCTGGTAGAGATCTATGCAAACGTATAAATTCAAGGGGATGGTTTTGCGGTTTATAACAATTATGTTTACTTTATTCAGTTTCTATATTGTTATTTATTTAATGAATTTATTTTCATTTTCTTTTATTTGTTTTTGTGCCATATAACAGGGGTTCCCAACCTTTTTTGTGCCAGGGACCAGCATATTCAAAATTTCAGGGACCAGTGGTCAATTTTTACATACTCTGCAGTCCGGTCAGACACCATTTGTCCAGAACCAATAAAACGGCTCCAGTCTGGGGCCCAGGGGTTGGGAATCGCTACCTTATAAGCTCAAAACAATTGTTTTGCATGACAGAATGTTTGGGAAAAAAACTATATACTGTATATGTATCGCATGAAGCAACATGCATGTGTGTTTAGTTTTATATAGAATTTGTTTGTACTTGTGGAGAACTGAATCTGGAATAAAACTGTTAAATAGAGTGATAAGGTTTGTGTGTGAGTTCCTCATAATAGTATCTAGTGCTAACCATAAAGTTTACAACAGATCCATCACTGTTTAGCGGAGGTCACTGCTTTAAGGTGTCACACAAAGACAGCCATTCCAAATAATAAAATAAAAGAATGGAAAAGTTGGCACACCACAGCTTCAGACATAGCAAAATATTTAGGCCTAATTCATGTTCTCACCAGGTGACGTTTCGAGCCCAATGTCTCTACTGACCCATTTTGGCTCAAAACGTCACCTGTGGTTTTCTATGTTTGTAGCGGTGGTGTGACAAATTTTCTTTCCTTTTCTAAAAATGTTTTTGTGGTTGAGCATACTTTTGAGCTTTTTGCCTGTTAGATGTGTGCACATTTTTAAATCTTTGTATATAAAATATCACCATTAAATAAGTCAAAGCAATACAGCGCATGACACTGACAGTATATGTGTGTTGGGAATAGGCAGACCCAGGGTTGATAGAGTTCAACAACTGCGATGTTCATACTCATTTCTACAAAGGAAGAAATCCTTTTTGTATTTTAGGACCCTCTAGAGGTCGATAAAATACTTGCATGAGTGTTCTAACTACATCCTCAATCGACTTTTTAAAACGTAGATAACTACTATTCAGAACTGCTTCATGACAAAAGTAACCACGTATGTGTTACGCAATAGAGACACACAAGATTGATAGAGGGGAGACACAGATTTATTTATATCAGGAGGTTGTAAGCACCAGCGGGTGCAGATAAATGAGAATGTCTTTGAGAAGTGGTAAATGGAGATACTGGCAGTTCTTTCTGTTGCAGATGGTTGAGGAGATCGTGGATGACAAGGTGGTAGATGGCAGAAGCACACACACCGATGCTGGAAGAGAGGTGAGTAGAGACTGGACGAGGGAAAAGACGATGGGGACCAGGAAGACGATGAAGACTTGGAGAAACAGGATGGGAGATGAATAGATGTGGCATACACTTCATAGGACATAAGTGCAGACGGTTAGGTGAGTCCTTACTCATGAACGAGACCAGGCAAAGTGCCAGAGTGAGGTGTGTGCTTATTATGTGTCTGTTATGATGAGCAGATGAAGTAGGTGCGTGTGATTAATACGGTGATAATGATCTTTGTGATTGAGTCGTGATGATCCCTGACAGTATGTTAGGATATTAAACACTTCTTCTTCCTCCTCTGACAGACAATTAGGCTACTTATTATTTATAGTAGGCCTAGTTATTATAAACTTAGTTAGCCCTACTTTTTGAAAAATCAAATATATGACACACACTATCCTGACACCCATAGTTGGTTGGTGACTAAAAATTTCATCCCTGCACTGAACACTTGACAACCCGAGAAGCCACTTCCAGTAAATATGTCTAATTATATATACTGTCATACCATAAAAACATTATCATGTGGGACCGATCAGCAGCACCTGATATAAACTGCAAAACACACAGCAGATATGGTCTCTCTTGGCACCCAGATGGCTAGTGGTCAACGAAAATAAATCTTTGTCTGTGCACGTAATAACCTAGAATACTGTCTAACAATTGTTGGCTGCTCTGTCAAGTCTTCATCGTCGGTTAGGAACCTGGATGTGCTCTTTGATACCAATCTTTCATTTATAAAGCCACGTTTCTAGCGTCTGTAAAACCGCATTCTTCCATCTTAAAAATATATCTAAATTACGACATGCTTTCTAAGAAAAATGCGGAACAGTTAGTTCATGCGTTCATGTCCTCAAGGCTAGATTATTGTAATGCTCTTATGGGGGGTTGCCCTGCATGCAAAATAAACAGCTGGTCCAAAATGCAGCAGGTATTAGCCAAGATTAGCCACGCACTTCCTGGGTTAACATGGACTACAATTCCCATTATGCACCTCCCTGGACTGATTACACCAAACACCAAACAACTGCACTCCGCTGATTACACACACCTGCATCTCATTCACACATGAAATGGTTCATTACTCGAAGCTTCATTCAGATAGAAATTGCAGCACCATCTCCTGGTGAAGTAAATGTAATGCAACAAAGCTGACAACCATAAAATGCAAGTAGGCTTATATGTTAACGCCCCTTTATTATGTGTTTACTGAGGCGATCAAAGCTGAAACAGTGTTAGTGCTGTGAAACTAATTTATGTAGGTGAATTTTACAGATACTGATGAATTTCATGTGTTCACCTTGATAATAAAACATTAAGCATGATGTGTGTGTGTGTTTGTAATTATTTCTTTAGACAAGGACAGAAGATCAGACCAGCTTAAAAAAAGTTGGAAACCATCACAGAAATTCTAATGGTTTCTATTAAAATACCAATAGGAACCATTGGCTTTTACCATTTAAACCACTACAGAATTCTTTTTTGTAGTGTGTTTGGGACATATTCCATTAGGATTTAAGGCCCCCACCAATAGAACCCAACACATATCAGTAGAGACCCACAGAGACCACTATAATTCCCATTACAACCAATAAAATTCCCATGAAAACCATTAAATCCAATAGAATTTCTGTAATGGTTTCTGTATATATATTTTTTTTAGCAGAGCAGTATCATGTGTGAAAGCTTTATCTTGTTCCACGAGTTCACACGTTCATGAAATCTAAAGTTGTATTTATGCGTATTTGGCTTGCTGTCCGGGGGAATTTTGCCCGAACCCAGAGTACTCCCCCCTATACTGGGGTAGACCCAGCCTACTGTGAGGTGATGGGGTGGCGGAGGGATACTGAGACACTTGTCGTGAGGAAAAGGTGAGGTGAGGAAAAACTTTGTTTATACCGGGTTCTGCTTGAGCTGATTGGCTGATTACCTGAACATTTGTTACATTTGTTGAACAGCTGATTACCCTGAACTTTGTTACATAAAACTTAATTTAGCTGAGGGAAGCAGAACTCTATAACTTATTAACTGGTGGGACTGATATTTTTTATGTTGAAAAGGATGTGCTTGTGTAACTGGTTGTACTTGTATAATGTAGCAGTGGGGTTTTTGAAGTTCCCTTTCGAACAGTCACTTCGTATTGCGTGGCTATACGCAGTGGGGAAACTCCTTTTCCTCGATTTACTGAAGCCTATGTAAAACGCATTTGCAGCTGCACAGCTAGCACACTGAGCGTCTGGCACTCTCATAGGCTGTGACTGCACATCCAATGGCGCGGGCGACTCTGACGTGCGACCAATGAGCTAGCCCAACGTCAGAGCCCACCGAGGGGGCGTGGCCTAGCCTATATAGACCCCCGAATTAGCCATTATAGCAGATATTTACTCCTTCAGCGACAGTACACATGTCCCTGAGCTTTCTACTGTTATTCGCCGTCGAACAAGCCTTTTCAGCCTGAGCGAGCTTCTTTTCAGCAGACTTCGCCTGCACGCCGTTGTCTCCTGACGCCGTCTCACCTGTGGCTATCCGGCGACAGCCTATATCCTTTGTATGAAAGCTTTGTGTTTTATTTCAGATGCCTCGTTCAGCCTGCGCCACGTGCGGAGGCGTCTGCACGAGGCAGACCAACACTAGAGCTGCATATCCTGCCTGGGGATCGACGACGCGGAGAATGCACTCTCTGCCGGCGGATGTGCGGCCTGCGAAAGCATGCCTATCTCCGTGCTGCACAATCGGCTAGCTCTCTCTCGAGACGGCGATGCCGCTTCAGCCACGCTGTCTATTCCAAGGAAGAAGAAGCGTCGCAGCCAACGGCAACCGGAGGGTATGGAAGTTGGTGAACGCATGCCGTCCCCGTCCCCGCGTGCTTCACTTTCTCCTACTCGGACCACATCACCGGTCCTGTTTGTAGGAGACCAGCACCCTCCCCCCCACGTGGAGGGCCTCGTCTCCTTCGGCGGATCCCTCGAGCGCGACGACAGCCTGTCCATCGCCGCTTCGGAGGATGAGTGGCCGGGCTCTCTCGACCCTGTCAACGCTTCTCAGTCTGTGGCTCGTGGTTCAGCGACCAGGACAAACTCTGACGCCGAAATGCTTCAGATCCTGACGAAGGCCGTCGCGGACCTCGAGCTAGAGTGGACCACGCCCGAGGAGCCGCCGCGTAGTCGGCTGGATGGATGGTTCCTGTCGGGCCGCCAGCAGGCCCCTCGTCACAAACCAGCGCCATTTTTCTCCGAGGTCCACGAGGAGCTCACCAAGTCCTGGCGCGCTCCATACTCAGCACGTGTGGGATCTGCAGTTTCCGCGACGCTCTCCTCTGTGGATGGCACAGCGGAAAAGGGTTATGAGTCTTTGCCGCCCCTCGAAGAGGCCGTGGCTGCTCATCTTTGCCCGAGCACTGCAGCTAGCTGGCGAGCTAGAGCCTCTCATCCCAACAAACCCTGCCGAAACACCTCAGCCCTCGCTGGACGCCACATTTCCGCCTCCGGTCAGGCTGCATCGGCCCTGCACACGATGGATGTGTTGCAGGTCTACCAGGCCAAACTCCTCCAGTCTATGGACGAGGCTGGCCCGGACCCAGAGGCCTTTCGAGACCTGAGAAGTGCTACAGACCTAGCGCTGCCTGCTACTAAGGCTACAGCACAGGCCATCGGAAGGAACATGGCGAGCTTGGTTGTGCTCGAGCACCATCTTTGGCTTAACCTCACCGAGATCAAAGAGGCCGACAAGACTAGAATTCTCGACGCCCCGGTTTCCAGCTCCGGTCTCTTCGGCCCGGCCGTGAAGGGATTCTCGGAGAGGTACACAGAGGCACAGAAAGCGTCCCAGATTATGCGACACTTCTTGCCGAAACGCTCGAGCTCCACGACCAGCAAGCCCAAGCCACCGCCTTCGCCTCATCCAGCCAAACCGGTGAAGCAGGCCTCTCAGCCCCGCCCAGCGGCCGCTGATAGCCACCGCCAGTCAAGGCCCGCAAAGCGCTACCCGCTCCGCCGGCGTCAAGGCCCGCGGCTCAGCGCCGTGATTGACAAGGTACCTCCGAAGTCGTCCTAGCACAAGGAGGAAAGAGAGAGGGCCCGTGTCTCGCGCTAGCCGGACCACCCTCGGAAAAACCAGCAAAACTTCCCACAGCTCCCTGTTCAGTTCAGGCAGCTGGGGATTTTATTATTGTAAACAGGCCCGCAGCAGTGAGCGCGTCTTTGCAAACAAACGCCGTTTTCACGGCGACCCAAATAAAGCACAAAAAGAGCATGTTTCACAATCACAACACACGGGTTCACGGTCCCCCTTCACTAGGCGGCCCCCTCCCTGTTGTAACACTGACTTCGCCCCGGGCAAAAGCCTGTATAGTCAGTCAAACACTCAGTATGGTCACAAATCACATTATAAGGGTATCAGGTCCCCCTATGTTAGGCGGCCCATTCAGTGTGTCATGCCCTAGCCACACGGGCCATGGCCTGGCAAGCCATCCCCGGTGTGTCGAGTTGGGTTATAAACACTATAAAGCGAGGCTACTCGCTCAAATTGGCTCGCAGACCCCCGAAATTCCAGGCGGTTATCGAGACGTCGGTGAGAAGCAGCGTGGGTCACATGCTACGCACCGAAGTTCAGAATTTATTAGCAAAAGGAGCGATAGAGTCAGTCCCTCCCGCGCTAATGTATTCGGGGTTTTACAGCCGCTATTTTCTAATTCCAAAGAAAGACGGCGGACTCAGACCCATACTAGATCTGAGACATTTAAACAAGGCTCTCACGAGACGACCTTTCAAAATGTTAACACTCAAACAAATTCTCGCGCAAGTTCGCCCGGGCGATTGGTTTGTTACAATGGATCTGAAAGATGCATATTTTCATATTCTGATCGACCCTCGTCACAGGCCATTCTTGAGATTCGCCTTCGAGGGGAGGGCATATCAATACACCGTTCTGCCGTTCGGTCAGTCCCTAGCACCACGCACATTCACAAAATGTATGGATGCAGCCCTATCCCCACTGAAAAGTCAGGGAGTGCGCGTGCTGAATTATCTCGACGACTGGCTGGTGCTGGCGCAGTCGAGAGACGAACTGATAGTTCACAGGGATTTGATTCTCAGCCATCTAATATACCTGGGGCTCACAATCAATGTGACCACTGTTGTCTTTCTGGGCACGGTTTTAGACTCGGTGACAATGAAAGCGCGGCTCACTCAAGAGCGCGCGCTCTCTATACAGACACTGGCGGCTGCATTCAGGGCGCGCGAGTGTGCGCCTCTGAAGAAATTTCTGAAACTGCTTGGTCTAATGGCAGCTGCATCGTCAGTACTCTATTTGTACTCTATTTGTCACTACTCTATACTGCGCATGCGCCCGCTGCAGCACTGGCTGAAACGCCGTGTGCCAACCCATGCATGGCAGTCAAACAGCCTGCGCATTATGCTGAATCACGGGTGTTTAAGAACACTGATTCCCTGGCGGGCTCAGGACTGGTACCACATGGGGGTGACCATGGGGGTAGTTTCCAGGAGGAAGGTGATTTTTACAGACGCGTCCAACCTAGGTTGGGGAGCGCTGCACGAGGGCAAGCCTGCCTCCGGCCTCTGGTCGAACACGGAGCAGAGCTTACATATCAATTGTCTGGAAATGAAAGCAGTTGGTTTGGCCCTGAAAGCTTTTCTGTCAAACCTCAGGGGTCACCACGTCCTAGTCCGTACGGACAACATGTCAGTGGTGGCCTACATAAATCGCCAGGGTGGCGTCAGGTCAGGCAACCTGCATGCTATGGCGAGGGAACTCCTCCTGTGGGCACAAGCCAGTCTGAGCTCTCTGAGAGCAGCGCACATCCCGGGCGTCCAAAATCTGGGCGCGGATATGCTCTCACGGGGCAACGCTCCCCTAAGCGAGTGGTTCCTGAACCCTCAGACGGTCAGTCTAATATGGGAGATGTTTGGCGAGGCCGAAGTCAACCTTTTCGCCTCGAGAGCAAACACCCACTGCAGGTTGTTCTTTCACGAAGAAAAGAGACGCACTGGCTCATCCCTGGCCCAGCCGCCCCCTTTATGCTTTTCCCCACGTTTCGATGATCCCACAGGTCATCGACCGGGTTAGGGAGAGCGGATGCCCAGTCCTTCTGGTGGCTCCTCTCTGGAAATCCAGACCGTGGTTTCCGGAGCTGGTTTAGTTGTCAGACACGATCCCCTGGCCTGTTCCAATGAGGAAGGATCTCCTCACACAGGCCAACGGAACGATATGGCATCCCAGACCCGATTTATGGGCCTTCCATGTGTGGCCCCTAAACGGGTACCTGGGGTCCTTCCTGACAGAATCTTGAGCACTATCTCTGAAGCAAGGGCCCCGTCTACTCGGCGCCTGTATGCTTTGAAGTGGTCGGGTTTCACCATGAATGAAACTGCGAAATGTCTTTAATGTTAATTTCACATAAAACGTTGCTACTTTTAGTAAACCTGTAGCCTATATAAATATCATTAATAATGTTGGCAAATAAATGTAAAAAATGCCATATATCCCCCGAATGTAGAGTAAAACATTAATTAATAAAAGTGATAGTGAATGCGTCTAAAAAACACTGACGTGATTGTTACAAATCACACTGTCTGGGGCCTCTGGAGAACTCAGAACAATTGTTAGCTTAAAGTTTAAGGTAAAAATGACTGCCATTAAATTATATATCTTACTATGCAATTAGATAAACTGTTCATTCATTACATTACCTCTGTCTTTATCCCCTTTTATCCTCTTCTCTTCCTTTTGGCACTGTATCTATTGCAGACTATAATGCTAATCTAAAATATGTCATGTAAATTTGGCCATCCGTCACATTCAGGTAACTTTCACCATGTCTAGACCTGGCGCGAGCTGCCAGGCCCGTTTCTACGGGGTGCTTGAGTGTGTTAAGTGCCCTCAAAAGAAAGAAATTCTGTCCACATTGGATGCAAATTCACTCCTTCACTCATTTTGGCGCCCCTATTGAGTGGCACCCCTAGCATTTGCCTATTCCGCCTATGACCGGCCCTGGCTTTACCTTAAAGGGACACTGTGTGAGAAATACCCCCATCCAGTGGTGAAATATTATTTTGCATTCAAACGAATTTTGCTCTCCAGCGCCTCGCTTTTTCAAGTGCGTATTGCATCTACGGTTGCCGTTATGTACCAAAAATGCTATGACAGGATGTCTTGTAGTAACACTTCATCGAGTTTTTCTCCAGATGAACAGGTTTGTAACTTAAAAAAAACAGCAACTTGACACAACGAACAAACGAATGTTACAGTATGAGTTGCTGACACTGAAAAACATGAACTGTTGTAATTAGTAGTAATGCCGCCTTTATTGGTTATATTTTCTAAATTACGTGATTGTTAGATATCATCATCAGATGATTCAGCAGTAGGGAGAGGAAGAGGGAGAGGGAGAGGTAGAGGGAGAGGACAGAGAAGCAGTGGATCAGTGGGATCTAGGCGAGGAGATGGACGACGAGGAGCGCGAGAGTCAACACAACGACGGCAAAGATGCCCGGCCGCTACAAGAGACGATCTAAATAGAATTGAAAGTTTCCAAAGGCAGCGAAGAGAAACGACCGAGGTTTGTACAATTTATGTGTCTAGCAGTAGTATAAATTAATTTTAATTCTCTGTACAATCTTATGCACATAGCAAATTCACAACTTGAGCTAATTGATCATTTATTGGGGAAAAAAAGAAAGCTATAGAAAATCTTACAGAGAGAAATATTTTCTTCTGATCACAAATAAAGTTTCCTTTTTCGTTCAAGTCTGGCCTTTTTTTGGGACGAGGATGTCTTCTCCTGTGGCTCGGCATATGTATGATCCGCCATTACAAATAATAAAGCAATCAGCAATCATAGGAGTGCAATACAGCCGTTTAAACTTGCCGCCGGGAACGCGCCTCTCACTGCTCTCCTCCTCCGTTTCTGCTGCTTTCAGTCACGTGACGCTTGCTCTGAGTCTGAACGAAAACGCGTTGTGGAAACGCGTTTGGTTGGTACTTTTTGACCCTCTCTGCTATTATAGTTTTTCAAGATGGCGGAACGACATGGAAGCCTCCGTGAACCTACCCGTCCCATGTACATAGATAATAAATTCTTCATTTACGAGGATAAGTCAGATAATTTGCAGAGGTATTTGTACACCATTGAGGACATATTTATGAATAAAAATATTGATTTCAGATAATAAAATATGTAAAAACCTACACAGTGTCCCTTTAATGTTCGTTTCTACCGTGTGTTAGATCACAACACTGGAGCATTATAATTCTTCTTCACGTGCACAGTAACTGAAATTTAAAACGGTTAAAAGAAAAGGCTCAATAAACTATTGCATAGATAGATACTGTATAATACACTATGCATCGATATGCATTTCCTTTGGGCTATGAACTTTTCTGCTCGCTGTGACTCTGTGTTACTTCAAGCGCATCATTCTGCGCTCGAGGTGCGCATATGCGCTTTGTGCCGCACTGAAGAGTCTTTCATAATTAGCCTATATCATAATACTTTTGCGCAATGAAAGATTATTAATAGCCTTTTTTGTTCTGTTCTGTCCTATCTATCATATGTTGCTGCCTCATTAAACAGCTGTGCTATACATTTAAAAATGTCTTAATTTTATAGTAGCCTAGACCAGTGGTTCTCAACTCCAGTCCTCGGGACCCACTGCTCTGCACATTTTGTATGTCTCTCTTATCTGATACACTCAGTTCAGATTAAGGAGTCTCTCCTAACGAGCTGGTGATCTGAATCAGGTGTGTTAAATAAGGAGACATAAAAAATGTGCAGAGCAGTGGGTCCTGAGGACTGGAGTTGAGAACCAATGGCCTAGACTATATATAATAATTGGTCTTTCTGATTTTTATCTTGTTTTTCATGAATGTATTTTACAACAATACAAAGAGCAATGTGTAACGTTTTACCTGATTTAGTGCTACACTTATTGTCTCTTTGTTCCCCACTAAATAATGTTTTTTTTCTCTAAATGTTCAGATTTTAGACAATTATTGTTTTTCTAGACTAAATTTTACTGAGTTATCCACTTATCTAGTTTATAATATAATTATAATAAATATATATAATATATATATAATAAATAAATAATATATAATAAATATCTTTTTATTTTTATTTGTTGTTTTTATTTATAATGAAGTTGTCTGTATTAAGTAGATTGTGTTTGACACACAAAATAGTGATTATCAGTTCAACACACAGAGTTATAGAAATTCTACTTGATTTAAAAGAAACTGCGCTGATATTGGATCGGTATCGGTCGATACTCCGAATTTTTGGTATTGGATTGGATCGGTTCAGAAAAAATGGTATCGGGACATCCCTAATATTTTCTGGTAGTCTATATCTAAGTTACCCAGGAGCTCTGTTGACATGGCTTAGCTTGATGAATTGAGTCGTTGACCACAGCAGGAGAGAACACAACGTTAGCCAGCTAGCTAAAGCTCCGGGGGAAATTATTAGCTAACGCTACGGAGGCCATAATATTTTTGACTCATGGCTGAAGTTAAGTTTCTCCAGCTCTCCCCAGGTTGGCAAAAAATGCATCTCAAAATGCATCAGATTGATGCTTTAAAATATGGAATATTTAAAATTTTCTTCCGGGGGAGCATGCCCCCCAACCCCCCTAGAGGGGTAATATCCTTCTCACCCTTTTCACCCCTGATCCATTTTCATGCCAGCCATAGTTCCTTTTCCAGACCAAGCAGACTGTTGGACTGATTTATTTGTGTGTGAATATGTGTGTGTGTGTGTGTGTGTATAGATGAAGCTGTTACAGTTCTACAAATAAAGCATTCTATCTTTTTACCTATCAATTAAATTATCTACAATTTGCCTCTGAGTAGAAGTAGTAGTTACTAAAAGCGGGGGTGGGTGGGTGCTGGGGACTGGGCTAAGCCCTGGTCAGACGTAAAATCACTACACGCACCACACCAGTGTGAAGTCTTGACTTTCCTGGCTGTCATTCTGAGCGTTTCTGCCTGTGGATTATTGCCTTGACCTTGGACTGTGTACCCCGTTTCTGATCGTTCTCTGCCTACCTCGACTTGGACTGTTTTACTGGACTCTGATTCTCTCTGCCTGCCTCGATCCTTTGCTTGTTGTCTGCTTTGTCTCTGCCTTGTCTCCGTTGCCCTGTTTGCTGTTGTTGATTCCGGCCTGTTTGACTACTCTAATAAATGCTGCGAATGGATGTGTCTGCTGCATCATTACAAGAACCAGGAAGTATGACCATATTAGCCTGGTTCTGTCAACACTGCATTGGCTCCCTATTAAACATCGTATAAATTTTAAAATGTTGCTGATTACTTACAAAATACAAAATGGTTTAGCTCCCCAGTATTTGAGCGAGCTCTGAACGCATTATAGTCCTTCACGTCTATTGCGATCTCAAAACTCGGGCCAGTTGATAATACCTAGAATATCGAAATCGACTGCTGGCGGTAGATCCTTTTCCTATTTAGCATCTAAACTCTGGAACAGTCTTACCAACATTGTCCGGGAAGCAGGCACACTCTGTCAGTTTAAATGTAGACTAAAAACACATTTCTTAAACCTGGCATACACATAAAAAATTGTACATTCCTATTATTCAAATCAGTTAAATGATAGGCTGCATAAATTTGGACAGCCGGAACTGGGAACACTTCCTATAACACCCGATGTACTCGTTATAGCGTAAGAAGAATGGCATCTATGCTAATGTTAGTCTTTCTGCTTTCCGAAGTTTACTGTAATCAACTGGATCCAGGCCATATCAAGACCAGATAGAGGTAATGTGCCTAGACACGACCACAACACATCCCTGAAGTGTCAGCAGAGATTGTGTCAACTAGACTCTCTGCCACTGATGGCGTTTTGGTTCCTTGCCACTGTCACCTTTTTCCACCTTTGTTGTTATTGGCTTGGCTTGCTTAGTTGGGCACATTACATTTAACATTTAATTTAATATTCAACAATAGTATTGATCTGCCTGCATTGACACTATTTTACAAGAACTGAACTGAGCTTGACGATGACATCATGGTTTACTCCAGAGCGGCTATATACGTGTAAATGAACAACATTAATAACTTTTTTTTAAACGAAAATGAAACATCATTGAACTTACTTAAGCTGGACTGTGACGCTATTTTGTTCTGGAAACAAACATTTTTGCATTATTTTCCTGTTATCTCTGAAAAGCTGCTTTGAAACAATCTGTATTGTAAAAAGCGCTATATAAATAAATGTGACTTGACTTGACTTGCAACTGAAATAATGGTCCTGAGATCTCGCTGTGACCCTGAAAAAGAAAAATCAAAAAGTGGCCACGGGCGGCATTTGAGGCGTGTTCTGCCTGTCAATCATGCCGGTTCACAACGGATCAAATAATAATAGATGCTTTTCTGCTTGACAGGTAATACTGTATATCTATACATCTATGGAGAGTGTTTGCTCATCTGCAATACAGTGTTTCCTGTCCAGATGTCAAATAGACGTTTAGTCCCAGGGTTTAAATGTCTTTAAGATGCTTATTATTCAGAATGTATGTAAAACTGACATCTTAAAGACATCTATCAGATGTTAGTAAACAGCAGATGCTTTCCAGATGAAGTGATCTTTAACGGACATCTTGCGGACGTACGATTGCTATCTAACGTCTAGGAATGTGTCACCAGGATATGAAAACATCTGGCTGTAGAAAGAGGATGTTTTGAGGAAGTTCTAGAAGTAGGGTGACCAGATTTCTCATGGAGGAATACGGGACGGGATGGACTGGCACCCATCCCAAAGAAGTGGAAGTGGACATCTGAAGTGGAAAACGTTTGTCAAAAACGTACATTTACACACAAACTGACCAGAAACCGCAACTTTCATACGCCATCAATCTTTTTCAAGCTCAACTGTCACCGAATGGAACACATAGGATTGTGGTATATAAAAGGTAACTAAGTATACATCTATGCTGCCTTCAAAAATTGATGAGAGGAAGGTATCTCAGGAGACAGGAAGTGAAGCTAACATTGGATTCGGAATGAAGGTGGGATATTAGATGAAGACGGGATATCACCCTTGATGCTTTCCTATCATGGAATCCGTCCTCCTAAGGCAATATTTTTAAGTTTTGGGATGCAGCCTTCTTGATCTCCTCTATGCTCTCTAATATCCCGCCTTCATTAACTGCAAGTTAATCAATAACGTATTGTGATTGGATGGTACGTTTTTTCTCCAAAATATACTATGATGAGATTGGCAACCTTTGGCTATTCTCGCGTGACAGAAGACTGCTAGTCTACTCACTTGCTTTTATATGATCACCTAGCAAGGAAAATTTAGGAAAGAAGAAATACGGGATATTTTTCATAATAAGTCGGGACACTAAAAATAAAGCTGAAATACGGAACTATCCCAGGAAAATGGGACGTCTGGTCACCCTATCTGGATAACAGCTTACAGCACCCTGTCTAATTAATTTAATGATATGATAATATTTCTGATATTTCTACAATGAATTGATGATATTATATTAACATAAAGCTTTAGTAAATCGTGTATACAACTATATGCTGAGTATGAAAAGTTTTCTCTAAATCTTTGCCTACATTAAGCAAGGCCCCCAAAGCTCTTAGAAGGCTGCAATGCACATGACAGTGTACTTTTTTTCTGAGCTGATGTGCTTCATGGCAAATATTCAACAGTCTTTACCTCATAAAAAAAAAAAAAAATTCAATTAGGCAAGGCGAGGCAAGTTTATTTATATAGCACATTTCATACACTATGGCAATTATAAGTGCTTTACACAGAAAGGAATTAAAATAATCACAAAATAAAAGCAAGGAAAATTAAAACAGTTATAAAATGAATTAAAAGAGTAATAAGTTGATACATATAAACTTCTCATCTGGCAAAACACCGGTGTATCATATTTTTTACAACTCCCAGTTTGACCCTGAGATTTTCCCATGGTGATTACATTGTGTTTGTGTTGTTCTTTCGGCACGCCTAAGAAATCTATTGGACGTCTCCGATGGACCCGATTTTGGTAGGTATATATAACTAGGCTAATCGTGTAAAAATGTTGCGCACTTATTATCGCCCTTCACTGAAATGTCTTAAAATGTGTTGTAAAAAATCTACTTGTATCAATAAACGATGGGAAATGAATTTAAGTATGACATAGGCCTATACTGTTTGCCACAATGTTTAAACTCAATCCTATTGCAGACAACATCACAGTCATCTGCCTCATCCAGGATGGTGACGAGTCTGCATACAGACAAGAGACTGAGCAGCTGGGTGTCTGGTGTAGTCATCACACCTTGAGCTGAACACGCTCAAAAATGTGGAGATGATAGTGGACTTCAGGAGGAACACCCCAGCACTTTCTCCACTCAGGTTCCTGGGTACCACCATCTCTCAGGACCTGAAGTGGGACAATCACATTGACTCTATTGTAAAAAAAAAAAAAAAAAAATTGGCCCAGCAGAGGTTGTACTTTGTTCGCCAGCTGAGGAAGTTCAACCTGCCACAGCAGCTGCTGACACAGTTCTACTCATCCGTCATTGAGTCTGTCCTGTGTTCATCTATTACTGTCTGGTTGGTTCAGCCAGAAATCGGACATCAGGATTTGTTCAACAAATCGGACATCAGGAGACTACAACGGACAGTCCGGACTGCAGAGAGGAATATTGGTGCCCCTCTGTCCACCCTCCAAAACATGTAGTCTTCCAGAGAGAGGAAAAGGGCAGGTAAAACCATCACAGACTCCACTCACACCGGCCACAACCTATTTGAACTGTTGCAGTCCGAACGGCGCCTCAGATTACAGGCACTACTAGAACATCTAGGCACAGGAACAGTTTCTTCCCATTGGCTATTTCTGACTAAACCTGTTTATACTCTTTTTTTTTTTTTTTACTTAAATGTTATTATATATCTGGTTATATTTATATCTGTGTCCTGGAAGCTTGTAATGTAAATTCCTTATGTATATGCAAGGACACTTGGCAATAGCCTAAAGCTCTTTCTTATTTTGATTAATTCGTGTGGTTCTAAAAAAATTTTTTTTACTTTATATATTCTAGCTTAATACTGTAAGTCTAATGGAGATCCATATTCTTTTGTGTCATTTAATTGCTTCTCTATAAATAAAATAATAATAAATAAAATAGCTTTATTGTTGCTGGTTTTGCTAGCTTGTAGTTTGAAATACTTGTAAAGTTTAGATTTACTGTATAGTTTACCCTCTTTAAATTCGGAGTAGTCTATACTTTTGAATATTTCAGATTATTATTGTTGAAATTTTCAGTGTAATTCATTACTGCAGAAGTATCTATTGTCTGGCGGTTTATTATTATTATTATTTTTGCTGTGGCATTATAAATCTACATGCTAGACTGAGTTATGAATATGACTATGATTCTGACTGTGTATCCAAACAGAACATTCGTATTAGAAATGACTAATTGTAATGGAATTGGTGCTAATTGATTAAGGAATTAAGTCTGTGTGCCTTTTCATCCTCTTCCACTCAATGCCACTAGAGTGAATGAATGCATGTGTCCTGCTCTAGAGCGGAAGTACCCCATTTAGACACACTGTCTCTCTGTGTTGCTTTGGCTGATGGCAGGCAGAAATGGGATTAACAGTCTTTTCATACAGTGGTGCCTCTCACATGACATCATGCTGACATTTTCGTTTTGGGCATACAAAGGCGGTCTAAACTGATCAAACAGAAAATGTCATTTATCTGATGGTCTATTACCTCCATAAACTCCCCATGCCTGAAAAGACAAATCATCATCCACTCATGATTCATGTTATTATATGTTAATTTACATCTAAAAAAACATTATTTAAAAAGTATCTTAAAAAACAAATGTGTGGACATTAGCTGCACACGGCATATCCACCAACTGCCCATATTCTCTGAAATGACAGTCTGAAGGATATAGCCCACAAATCAAGCACTTCTGGCAAGCTTTAATCTGATTGGCTGACAGCTTTCAGGAATAATGGAACACTTTTTTTCCTCACAGTCCGCCTGAAAACCAGGGCTAATTTACGTGAAACAATCATATTAATAACTGGATTTGCTGATTTGTTTTCTAGGCTCATATCTGCCTATAATAGACTAGGCTACGTTTTTATATCTATGAAATAATCAGTAGGCCTATTCCTTTTGGTTGGATATTTTTCAGGATTTTTTCTGTTTTTGTATAAGCGTTCAAAGACTTGAATGAATCGTATAAAGAAATGTAGCCGATTATATAATGCCATATTTGTCAACTTGGAAATTGCACGTAGCCTAAACCTTTTCTGACGCTCTGTTTGGCGTTCAAACGGGAGCATAGATGTGCAATTCCACACGTGACCGCGAGATGTCACTGTGGGACGCGTCGTCATCACTGCAGCAAGGTGCTTGTATGGGGATGGTCCAGCAGGGAAGAGGAGGAGGAGGAGGAGGAGAGAGAGAGAGAGAGCAGGCGCTGCTGCTGCTGTGTCTGTGGCTACCCACCGCAGTTCTCCGGTCTCCTTCTATCCACACGATTTTCCTTGGATACCTAGCGGATGCTATCCTTTCCTCGGCACACCAGCATCTCTTCTGCTTTCAATGCCATTCGTTGGGAATGATTTCCGTGTGTCGCTCGCTGTGAATTGTCGGCATTAATCGGGGAGGGGAAGGGAGAAGAGCGTTGTTCCTCTGGATATTATACGGTAAGCGCAATGTCATTCCAGTTGCTTTTCCAGTTGTCACGTTCCCCACCTACAACCACGATATCTGTCAAGAAAAAGCTCGAAACAGTTGCGAAACCCTCGGTACGCGTATTAACAGCGCATGTTATGTGTGTTTATTTGCTTGTGGATGTTGCCGAGTTTGTGTTTGGCGGTTTTTATCGCATTTAATGCTCGTATTCACACTCAGCGCTATGAGCGCAGGCTGGGAACTGAAAATGGAATCCATTAGAGCATCATTCTCCATCCAAGACGAGGGGGGGCTAGAGCACAGAAAACCTATTACTTCCCTATTGACCTAAATTTCAATGATGTATTTATAAGATTACACTAGTCAACGGATATGACCGCTGCTTCTTTGTTGTAGTTTTACAGCATGTTCTCTCAAATCGTTAGGCTATAAAAACCCAACTGTCAGTGCATTTTTCTTGTGAAGAACCGTTATCGTTTGTGTCCATTCATTTTCAATTTCTTGATTTACTAGTTAGTGTAGCCTCGTTTTTTCTAGCATTACTGCTGACAATTTGCATTTTTGACCGTCTAATATTTACAAATCCTTTATAAAACATTGTTTAAAAATAGATTTTGAGTATGAAAGACGAATAAAGCCTATTAGTTTAGGTGTGCTGATGTGGAAATGGGAGGGCTGTATGTGGCTAGACTGGCTAGACTGGCCACTTTCTCTGCACTTGCTTAAGTGGAGCCGTCTTGGAAGAGAATAAACAATAATTCAGCTCATAGTAGCCTTTAGGCCCTCATATGTTTATTTATTGAATTTTGAATAATGTGCTATCTTTTCCCACACATGGTACATTGTATGTTATCAGTATGCTTAATATGCTCAATATGAATCAATATGAATACTCAATATGAATAAGCAGAATGTGACATTGATCAATTTTACTCCTAATTTTGTGTCAAATTCACTATAAAAACCTGGCTGCTGTGGTTGCAAGAACTTTACTGTAAAAATAATGGGTTGTTTCACACTGGGAATTCTGCAGAATTCTGGGAATCCCCAGGTTTACTGTAACTTTTTATTTGCAGCTATTGTTTCTTTTTTGCAGCAACAATAAGTTCTAGTGACAAAGTGTAGTTGCAAGGGTTTGATTTACTGATCCCATAAAATTATGTGAATTTTCACACAAGTACTTTTCTGCTGAAAAAAAATCAAGAGAGATATAATGCAACAGAGAGAGAGAGAGAGAGAGAGAAATGGAGAGATATTGAAAGAGAGAATATTGATCGTTCAAGGGATCGGACATTCTCAGGTTGATCATAAATTATACATTGCACAAGGAATTTTTTTTTTCTGTGCAGAAAGGTTTCAGCACTCTGGCCCTGGTATTCACCATTTTAATGTAGTGATGCATAAGAGTGTGCTCTCAGGGAGCAACAGTGCATGACTGTGAAATATTGTATGCATACTAGTATTAACCTGCTTGCTATATGGCTGCATATGATTTAGAATGCAGGAGCTGTGTATGCATTTTGTAACAGGTCACGTACACTTGAAGACCTCGCTGAGGTATCTCACAGGAGAAACAGACGAGCAGCTGGAAACAAGCAAATTAGTGCAATATACATTCAAAACAACCATCATCATTTATAATGTTTGCAGTTATATGTTTTGTTCAAATGTTCGATACAGATACGAGAAAATGGCATGACTTGATTATGACCTGACTTTGCCCATCAATGGCCCTGCAATTTCAGGATAATGGACAGGTAATCTATAGCTTAAACTTGGTGCAAAGACATCAAAATGTGCAAAAGCAAAGTGCTGGTATTAATGATTAATTATTAAAATGGTGCACTTTCAGCACAGTGGTGCTTATAATAGACAATTTAACAGCAATTTGTTATTTTTTGTCATTATCTCAAAACCATCACTTTTGGGTTTTTAGCATTGTTCTGTTCTATTTGATCGTTGTTCACCCATAAGTAGCCTAGTTTTTATACGCCTCATTTCATATTAATATACTCTATGATCTGACAGTTTACTGCAATTTCTTTAGATTTATTTTGAAGTTGCAGTAACCTTTGCAGTTTTTGTAGTCTTGTTTTCTTTGCTACAAATGTTGTTATAAATGCTAACATTTTTAAACCTTTTTTGAGGAAACTGTGTTTATTAACTTTATTTTTTAAACCGTTTTGTCATAGGGGAACAGAGGAAGACTATATCATACTCATATAGCAGTGTTCTGCTCAGGTGAAAGTGATAAGACCTATTCATAAATATCAGACTTGACTCCAGCCACTTGGTATGGACTGACTTTGTCTCCTCTTCTGATAATGATCCCAGAGATAAAGCTGTTGATGACACAGACACTTGCCATTGCTGTCATCTGAGACACTCACCGGCTGATATGTAGTAGCTGCCACTCACCGGCTGATATGTAGTATAGCTGTCATACAGGAGGATATAAGGGTGCAGAGTCATACATTTCTTTTATAATTTCATTTTTCCCTAAGAAGATCTACAGAATAGTGACTTGAAATTTGATTAATCTTTGATGACTCGTGTTGAGGCTTGAGGTATACATTTAATTTGTAGCTAGGTATGCCAATATTATAGAAGTTAAACTCAAAGGATGTTCAAGAGAACAGATTAGTTAGTTTGTGAGTACATATGATGTGTACATGCATATTATTAGCTTATTATTTGCCTGTCATTTTTGAAGATTAATATCTCACTGTAAAAAAAAATCACTTAAAAAAAGTTACCTCGTTGCCTTAACATTTTGAGTTAATTGAAATAAAAAATTTGAGTTAACACAATGAGGAAAATTGGTTTCATAGACACTCAAAATATTATGTTATCTGAACCACATTAGTTATCTAAGTTGATTGGACAAAAGATAAAAAGTTGTGATAACAAACACTGTGATTTACAGTGATAAATCCGCTTTAGAGGTCCACTGTAAAATATGGCTGTCAATATGACAGGATTTTATGAGATTTAGCAGAAATTTCTTACTACAAAATACAGTATTCAGAATTTTACTGTGAAATCATTGGAGACTAGCACATTTCCCTTCATAACACAACAAATGTATTACTGTGCATGCTGGGAATCAGACTGTGATCATATACAGTAGCTGATTAAAAATATTTATTACACGGCTCTTTGAAATTCTTGATTGTGAAACAAACTCTACTATTTTTACGTCTTGTATTACACCACGCCATCTTGTGTCTTGGTTATTTAGTGAAAATGACCTCACAGGACCTCACTATTCAAATAATATTAATATAGCATTGCCCGTCTTGTGGCTAGGCCTATTGTTTTGTACATTGTAATAGACTATTTTTTTCTTAGTTTATTTTGCAGTTATAACCATACAGAATCCTGTACATATGATTTTGAAATCAAATAGCCCCCCCTTGTTAAAATTCCTGTGGGCATTAAGTTGTCTTACTGTTATTGTGGGGCCTCATTTCCCAGCATTGCCTTCCACACAGATCAAGTGCTTAAGTGAGCGATCTTTACCCAACTTCATTTAGCCAGTGTACCATAGAAACATCTTCTTATATGCACACTGCCAATGCACCGGGGAGCTGCCTTGCTTATGTACCCACTGTCAATGCTCCAGAAAAGACTTGATAGGAGGGCAGAAAAACATTCTTACCTGACTGCCTGGATTATGCAGACCTGTAGTGAGGAGAGACAAGCTGTGCTCACTGAGCATTTGCACTTATGATTAAGGAATCCACTGACACATGAAATATGAAATATGAGAGACAGCAGGGCTCTGCAGACCTATTTTTAGATTTGCCAACCAAAATAAATTCAAAAGGAAGGTTAGTGTTGTTTTTGCAGATGTCATTATTGTTTTGTTTAAAGGATGGTTTAAAGTTCCCAACGTAAACCGGATTAGTTTGCTTTTTAGCTGGCATCATTTGAGATATCTTGGATTTGCTAAAATTGTGAGATTATTTATGCACTATTAATTCATCTGAATGATCATTTAGTATATTTTTAGAGGTCAGTGGTATAAGATAACTTTACAGTTAAATAGCCATTGTGTTATATGAACTTGCTTTTGCAAAAAGTGTTATGCTCTTCTTTATGCGATATGGCATTATACAAATGGTATATTATTATTATTATTAGATGGAATACTTCATGCTTTTACATAGTGACCATTCAACTGGACAACTGACCACTGGCAACCTTTATTGTTACAATATATAATAAAATGATACAATTTAAACTTCAGTTCAATTATGCATTTATTTGTTAGGCCATGTCATCTACAGCCATTCATTATGCACAGAATACTAGGCAACTGGCCGTTAAATTATTGAAAAATAATAGGCGTGATATATATACCTGGTGTGCATTATTTTTCAATAATTCATGAGACAATTTTTATGCCATGGTTACCACACCTCAAGACATTGTTCAGATGTTTTAGAGAGAGACCTTTCCATATTATATAAATGATAATTTAGTTGGGGAAACATGGAAATTGTTTGCCTTTGTTATTGATGTATTTTGTTTTGTAGAATAAAAAGTGAAAAATATTTTGAGCTTGTGTTAACCATTTAACAAAAATCCCATGCAGGATCTGGGTTCTGGGTTAATTTGTTATAATTACTTTTCTTATAATTAAAAATACTTAATATTACTTCTTATCCCCAAATAAGATCCCCAAATTCCTCAGAATGCATAATTAGGATGTTGCAGTTGTCACAGACCTGTGATGACAAGCTTTATCACATGGTTAGAAATAAAATGTTTGTTTTTTGTTTTGATTTTGACATCTCTCCAAGTAAGATAATTGAACATTTTTGTATTAGTGAGAGGTTTGAGTCCTGCTATTGTTTGACCAGTAGGGGTCCTCTTAGCCATCATTCAGTGGCCAATTATATTGGGTACCAGGCAGCATGTCGGTGAAAACAATCTGAAACAAATGCAGAATGCGGTGTTAAATTAGCTTTTCATAAACAAACACAGCAAATGGGCCGACATGACACAGTGAACATTTGCAAGTTTAGGTCTCCATTAGATTCGTTTTCTTCATCCTTAAGGAATAACTCACTGCTTTGTCGTTGGAGACCTCAGTGGGTGTATTACATTTCCACTGTTGCCACTTGTACATAGATAACACTAGTAAACACAGCTTTCAGCAATGTCAACTATCTCCAGCAGCAAAGTCATTAATCCCATACTAGGTCAGGGCTCTTTCTGAGCCAACCGCTTCCACCCAGAGCTACACAGGCATGGCAGCAATGTCCTCGTGCCACGCTTGAAAAATCCATGCCTTATACTGATATCCCATGATGCATTTTCCATGCAGGCGTACAGCAGAACTGCAAATAAATGTCAGTTCCCTGGCATGTCACAAATCATCAGTAGTTTCCTTCATTGAAGTTGAAGGGTTGCAGACATATTTGAAAAGTTAATCATACAGTAACATGTAAACAAACATTTTTTTTTTAAGAGTGAGTTAGAAAAGAACTAAACAGAGAGCTTTTTTCTGTTTTTTTTTCAACTAGAGACTGAAAAAGTCAGTAAACGGACAGCAAAGGGATAATTGTTTCAATTATAGTTCTTAATGCGCACAGGCGTTGCCTTTAATATGCTGGGGAAAGAGTGGAAGAGGTGGCCATTGAAAAAAATAAAATGCACTCAAACATCACCACCAGAGACTATAGAGGAGAAAAAGCCCTAATAAGCAGTGGGGCCTGTTTGATCACAGCAAGTCTCACATAATTACTCTTTATCATCGATGTCATGCTCAGCTGTCCTTTGAGAACATGATCTGAGGAGCATTTTAATTGCCTCACATTTGCGCTGCTTCTCAATGTATCGTTGACATTTTAGGCAAGGAGACATGTCTTGGAAAAACTATACAATTCTCCACCAAGACTTTTGCCGATCGTTAATTAGCTCTAGAATGTGCAGTGATATAGTGATGGCATAACCATTAACAAGTTTTTGTAGTGGTCACTCTTATTTAAATTTAAATGAATGCATATCATACATGTATCATACACTTCTAGTCCACTAAAAATGTTTACAGCAAAGACACGGTTAATTAAATATACCTATTGCAATATAAAAGACACATTATCTCCAGTCTCATTTCAGTGCTTTGTGCAGGAGAGCATAACGTCATCTCCCAGTGTGCCAGCCTCACAGAAAAAGAGATTAGTTTCCTTTAAGACCTTATTGAACACTTTAATCTTGCAGTGTGCTCAGAATTTTATTGCTGTTTCATTCCCAACCTTGTCAGTCGTGTGTCGAGACAATAAATAAACAAATATGTCCGCAGTCAGAATACAAAGGACCGATTAATGTCTGTGTGATTAATGAAGCTGTAAAATATTTGTTTTCCCATCCCCTGGCATATAAGTTATATAACTAATATACTTTGTAATAATTTGAATTTTATTTGAATGATTTCGCATGAGATTTCACATAAATATTTATCTTCCAAATGCTAGTTCTTAATGAACCGCCCTTGGTTTCTTTGTCTCATTAATTCCAGCAACTAATCAAAGCCTGATTTTACACTGAAAATTCTGCTGGATGTGTAAAAGCGTGTGAATGTGGGTGTGACTGTAAACACAATATGTGTCTTTTGTTTGTGCATTTTGATACTTCAGTATGTCTGCAGGATCACATGACTCATCGTGAACCTGGGATCACAACCGTGATGTCTGCCAATAGCAACATCAGCCGAACGATCACCATCATGTCCTGTGGGTTTATATGTAGATCCTTTTTTCTGGAACATCTGGTGTTTCACTGGGTGATCAGATCTTGGGAGTAAGTCTTCTGAATATTGTGGAAAAACAAAACGGGGAACGTCCGAGGGGAGTAAACCGTTGTCAAAAGCACATGGCCAGAGTCTTAATGGGATATAATGGGGATGAAAATGCAAAGGCAGGGCAGATGTCTTGAATGAGATGTTTAATGTAGAAAACAAGATTGCAAGATTGCATAGTGTAAAGATTAAAAAATATTATATTACTTAAAATTTGATCAGATGTTTGGACTGAGGTTTCTGCTGTTCTGATTTTTGGTTAATTTCTGCTCGTTTCTGTTTTTGTAGATACTGTTGCTATGAGTTGTATATAATCCCAAAGGATGGAAAATGCAGCAATTCCATTGGGTGCAATCACGAGACTCTTACACCATCATATATGAACCTACACATGCAGCAAACACACACTCATGCTGAAAGATAGATATGGAGCACAGCGTAGACACTATTTGAGATTTTTTTATAATAATAATTAAAATAATTTTATGTTCATGCAGATCCAGTCAAAAATAGCCTAGTTTTTTGCCATCCAAAACCACCTTGAATCATCAGTGCAAAGCATCTTTAGAAGAATTAGTTGTCGTGTGCAGCATCACTGATATGATCCACTGTAAGCCTCACGGTTGCCTTCTTGGAGAGAGACTGTCATAATGGATTGATATCTCTATGGTAACGGGAGCCTGTTAGCAGGCACAAGCATGATGTCATAGACAAATTAGGCATTCAGACATGAGCTCAGAGAGATTCATGAGCTCAGATTCAGAAAGATCCTCCTTTGTTGTAGGGCTTTCAGCGATTCTCGGCTGACATTAATTATGAACATTTCACAAATTTGATCAATTTATATAAATGTCCCTTTTTTGGCTATTTGATATCTGCAGCCAATTCAGTGGAAAGGCTTAAAATGTCTACATTCACCTCAGTGGTTTCAGACAGAAGTCATTGTGGAAGCACATTCAAGTACGTTAATCCAAAAATTTAGCTTTTGTCACTTTAAATGAAAAAGTGCCACTGAAGAAGTGAAATGGGATATAACCCCTTGTTGGGAACAATGGCTCTGGTTCTTCCACTGTTCAATTTGTTTAGTGTTTGACAATGAAATTGAGGTTGTGTTACGGGACTCTCCCATATACTGTCTCGAGCCTTATCTGACTGGTCAGGGGCCGTTGTGAACGGCGTTTTAGTAAAATTACAGTAAACATTCACTGAGCAGCGCAGGCCTGTTTCTAAGGTAACTGTGGCCTTGGAGTGATTGTAGCAATCATGTGACTTAATACAATTAGACTCTTTTACCTGTGTTTTAGTAATGCCTTTTTCTTTTTCTTTCTTTTTCCATTAAACACACAGGGTGTGTTCAGCCAGTTAGCTTCTGTATGGTCTATTCAGTATGTTAAGAGTTTTGCCATTTCCTTTTAATGTGTAATATGGTTTTGAATCAGAAACCGGAGTACTTATTTAAATATTCATTTGGATTAATGCATCCTATAACTACCCTAGCTGATGTATTGTGCTTCCATGGCACAGCCCATTCTTAGTGCTTCAACCAGTTTTAGCAAGTCTTTACATGTTTTGTTATGAGAAATTCTCTAAATATAATAACATCTCTAAATAAAATTTGAATTTTCAATATTACGATAAAAACACCACTTCATAGAAACTAAGTCAATAGTGTGCTTGATTTTAATGATATATGTACGCAAGGTGATTATGATCAAAATTACATGAATATTGCATCATTATGTATAATGGCAGCATAAAAAGGAAATGGACACTATTTCATTTTAATGTTGACAGGGCAAGCCAGTGGTGAAATGGTGTTTACTTAGAATTTTGAACATTCAGATTTCATTCAGTGATTAATATTTATAAGCAGATAATTTCTTATAGCAAAACATGTAAAGGCTACCTGGAACGGCAATACATTTTTATACAGTATCTTGTTCAAAAGTTTGGGATTGGCAAGATTTTTTAATGTTTTATAAAAAAGTCTCTGTTCACTCAGGCACATTTATTTGATCAAATAATACTGTGAAAACAGTAATATTGTGAAGTTACACCCATTGCAGAAAATTGCAAATGTGAAATTACAGCCATTACTCCTGTCAATTTTTTTAAATAAAATTTTTCTTTACAAAAACAAGCAAACAAAAATTATCAAGTTTTTCATTTGTGGTTACAGCTGGATTTGACTTTTTGACAGTTATGAAATCACAAACCAAGTTTTGCTTGAAAAGGATGGCATAAACCAAAATTAACATGTAATATTCAGCCCATTATAAGTAATGCTGAATAATTTACAACAGTATAAAATAAACATCACAGACCAAATGTTTGTGTGATTGCGAGGCATAAAAGACACGTAAAATATTATTTGCAGATTTTGTTACAACAGAGCACAGATTTTTTTCTGATATCAGGATACTATTTATCAGAGGCAGATGGATGACTATGATTGTTCGTATATTATTCGTATATTCGTATTCTCATCCGTACCATCAGACTCTGCTATGCGATTCAGTTCACCCGGCACCCTCCCAAGTTCAGGGACATCGCAACTCCTCACGGAGGTGAAATGGATGCCCCTAAACTTGGGAGGGCGCCGGGTGAACTGAATTGCATTGCCTAGTCTGATGGTACGGATGAGCCAGCGAGGCGGCCGTGAAGCGATAGCTTCAGACTCAGCTATGCGATTCAGTTCACCTGGCACCCTCCCAAGTTCAGGGGCATCCATTTCACCTCTGTACGAGTTGCGATGCCCCTGTCTTGGGGGCAGAGATCGATGTCTTACTAGCGAAGGACACGATCGAACCGGTTCTTCTAGCCGATATGAAGACAGGGTTCTACAGCCCCTACTTCATTGTACCTAGGGCTGGACGATATGGCCAAATTTTATATCACAATATATTTCTTAATTTCGGTCGATACGATATAATTCCGATATCGATATGAACAATATAAAAGCCTCAGAAAAACTGCCAAGAACGCCCATAACAGATGTCTGTTCCTACAATCTTCTGAAAAATGAATTTGCCAAGTCTATGAAATCTGCTGGAGTCTTTCGCTACTGCACCATAACAAACTACATGAAGCAATGAAATAACCCATCATAACAATAATATTCTCTTCTCAATACCTGCTACAAGACTATGAAAGCATATGGGTAGCAATATTCAGTTTGAAATGTAATATGCAAAATGACAATGTAATATGAAAAATGGCAATGCATTTCTGTTTTTAAATTTACATTTGCCATAACATTTGTGCAACATTTGGTACACAAAATGGGGGAATTTTTTTCCAATTTAAATCCCATTTCCTGCATTTACATAAATTTAGGAACTATGGTGTTACAAAATCCAGGAAATAATTAAGTTGATTATAATGATAAATTCTGCCGAAAATAAAAGTAGGCTACTAAACTATGTATAACAAAAATATGTCTTACTTTTTCAAGACTTGAGATAATCATTTTATAAAGTCAAAAATGTTCACCATTAATGTTTTGTGTGTAAATAAAACTGAAATATACAGAAATTGAATAAGGTTATCAAATAGTCTGAACTGCATAAATTATAAATTAAATATAGATTAATCCTTATTAAAGCTACACACGTTCTTTAGACAAGATCAGTGAGTAATTTGCTCTGTTCCCCTTTGTTCTTTGGTTAACTTAACTGATAGACAGAATTGGCTGCTGTCCCTCTAAGATCTGTCGCTGATGAGAGGATCTTACGCATTTAATTTTCTCATTTAGGCTACTCTTAACTTTCATTTAAGATTTTATTTAACTCATTTAGACTGTTCTTGTGAGGATACAATTGACAAAACGGACATTTTGGCATAAATGTGTGTGTTATTATTCAAGCGCTAAAGAAAGAGAACTGGATTCTGCGCATCATGTGCGTGTGTGTGCGCGCGTCAGGACATTCACAGGGAGCGATACCTGCTCATTAGAACTTTCGGTGAGCTATTTTTAGAGTGTGGACGCGACGTCCCTGGCCATCTCCTGATCCTCGTCTGATGTGTTCCCGCTGCTAGTCGGACTCGGCAGTCACACTCCGGCACATTTTGCAGCACGCTGAAACACCGAAACACCACTGAATTTATACCACTGAATTAGTCTTTCCTCTCTTATCAACTATTTGGTCTGCTTTCTCCTCACTTGTGGAAGCTCGTTCAGTCACATTTGCATTGCGGTCAGGGGCGCTCATTCTGTGGCTGAAACTTGCCGCGTTGGAGATCCGCTGCTCTGAGCAGTGGCTGCGTGTCTGTGGTGTACGTCATCAGGAAAGTAGCCAATTGTTTTCTGCTCTTTCTGACGGCTGCGTGCCTAACGTCAGTCAGTGACAAATGCTGCTACGTATATTGAAATATCGAAAATGTGTTTAAAAATCATATCACCGTTATCGAAAAAAAAATATTGCGATATATATTGATATTGAATTATTGTCCAGCCCTAATTGTACCCAAGAAAGGCTGTGGATTACAGCCGATCTTGGACCTATGAACCTTGAATCGAGCCCTGCACAAGCTCCCTTTCAAAATGCTCACGCAGAAACGCATTTTCGAATGCATCCGTCTCCAAGATTGGTTTAAAGCGATCAACCTGAAGGACGCATACTTTCATGTCTCGATTCTTTCTCGACACAGACCGTTCCTGCGGTTTGCATTTGAGGCACGGGTATATAAGTACAAAGTCCTGCCCTTCGGGCTGTCCCTGTCGCCCAGCGTCTCCCTGAAAGTAGCGGAGGCAGCCATTGTTCCACTCCGAGAATGCTGCGTTCGTATTCTCAACTATCTCAATGACTGGCTGATTCTGGCTCAGTCTCGAGATCAGTTGTGCGAACACAGGGAAATGGTGCTCCGTCACCTCAGCCTGTTGAGCCTTTGGGTCAACTGGGACAAGAGCAAACTCTCCCCTGTGCAGAGGATCTCTTATCTCGGTATAGAGTTGGACTCGGTCAACCAGACAGCGCGACTCACAGAGGAGCGTGTCCGGTCAGTGTTGAACTGCTTGAGTACAATCAAGGGCAGAACATCGGTCCCACTGAAACTTTTTCAGAGGCACCTGGGGCATATGGCATCCGCAGCCGCAGTAACGCCGCTCGGATTGCTTCATATGAGACCGCTTCAGCACTGGCTTCACGGCCGAGTCCCGAGATGGGCGTGGCAGAGCGGCACGTACCGGGTGCACGTCACCCCGCACTGCCTCCAGTCCTTCAGCCCGTGGTCAGACCCTTCGTTCATACCCTTCAGGCATGCTGTGGTCTTCACGGATGCCTCTGACACTGGCTGGGGGGCCATGTACAAAGGGCATGCAGTCTCAGGTCTGTGTACAGGGCCTCAACTGCATTGGCACATAAATTGCCTCAATTTTGAGGCTGGGCTGCCTCAAAGGGCCGCTACATGGCAAGCACGTACTGGTCTGTAGGGACAACACTGCGACCGTTTCAAACATTAACCGCCAAGGTGGTCTACGCTGCTTCCGCATGTCCCAACACACCCGCCATCTCCTCCTGCGGAGTCAGAAGCATTTGAGGTCGCTTCGTGCCATTCACATCCCTGGTGTGCTCAATCGTGCAGCCGATGAGCTCTCACGACAGCTTACGCTTCCGGGAGAGTGGCGTCTCCATCCCAAGGCGGTCCAGCTGATATGGGACTACCGCACAGATAGATCTGTTTGCCTCTTATCTATTTGCAGTTGTTTTACTCCCTGACCGAGGGAACCCTCGGCATGGATGCACTGGCACACAGCTGGCCCGGGGCCTGCGCAAGTATGCGTTTCCCCCAGTGAGCCTTCTCGCACGGACACTGTGCAAAGTCAGGGAGGACAGCTCCTCCCTGGCCCATTCCTCTGAGGAACCTCTTTCTCAGAGACGGGATACTCTTTGGCACCTGCGTCCAGACCTCTGGAAACTCCATGTCTGGTCCCTGGATGGGATGCGGAGGTTCTAGGTGACCTACCCCAGGCGGTGATAGACACCATCACTTCTGTTAGAGCCCCCTCAACGAGGCTCCTCTATGCTCTGAAGTGGAACCTGTCCGTTGATTGGAGTTCTTCCCAGCGGGAAGACCCCCGAAGATGTCCATTCAGAGTCGTGCTTTCTTTCCTGCACGAAGGGTTGGATCGAATACTGTCTCCCTCCACCCTCAAAATGTATGCTGCCACTATCGCTGCACATCAAGATGCAGTTGAAGGTAAGTCATTGGGAAAGCATGACCTGGTCGTCAGATTCCTGAGGGGAGCGAGGAGACTGAATCCGCCTCGCCCCCCCTCTTTTCCCTCTTGGGACCTGTTTTTGGTGCTCAGCGCACTGCAGAGACCTCCCTTTGAACCACTGCAGTCAGGTGAGTTAAAAATCCTGTCACTAAAGACAGTGTTCCTGACTGCTCTGGCTTCCATCAAGAGGGTAGGAGACCTGCAAGCATTTTCAGTAGATGAATCATGCCTAGAATTCAGGCCGGCCAACTCTCACGTTGTCCTGAGACCCCGGCCTGGATACGTGCCCAAGGTTCCTAACACTCCCTTCAGGGACCAGGTAGTGAACCTGCAAGCGCTGCCTTCGGAGGGGGCAGACCCAGCCCTAGCTTTTCTCTGTCCCTTCTGCTCTTTCCGGTTATACGTGGACAGAACGCAAAGTTCCAGGACCTCAGATCAGCTGTTCGTCTGTTACGGAGGCCAGCGGAAGGGAAAGGCTGTCTCCAAGCAGAGGATGGCCCACTGGATCGACCACATATGTGTATTACTCCACGATCAGCTCCTCTGTGGACGAGCCTGTGTCTTTCCCTCAACAGAGCTTTCTCTGTCGTCTCTGCTGATGTTGTTTCCCCCCTATAAATAGGCTGGAACAACCCCAGAGACTGTCATATGTTGTACTACCCTGCTTGGCTAGTCCATATGTGTAACTGTCACAGTGCCTCCCTCCAGGGTAGAATGGGGCTTCCAGCGCATTCCCTTCCCCAAGGGCACGCTTTCCCAGAGTTATCCAATAAGTCACACTGAGTGAGTCTTGCGGAACAGCAGCGACTGGCCTTCTCTGCTTAGAGCTCCTAGTTTCTGCCCAACACCTGCCCAGGAGGCTCAAACGGAACACTGGAAGGGCCAGCAGCCGTGGCGTTTTGGTAGATATCCCCGTTCGTCAGTCTTGACTTACGTAGTAGTGACTGACGAAGGGGAACGTCTCGGTTATGTATGGTAAACCTCGTTCCCCAAGGAGGGAACGGAGACGTAAGTCCCCTCGCCACAGTAAGTCCCCTCGCCACAGAGCTTCCGCTGTACGGCCGAGTCACAGGTCCGGCTCCTCAGTGGAAAAACAAGGATGCTCATTATATGCTCGCGCCGCGATGCACAGCAGTTGGTGCAATTATCGCATACCAATGTGCTTTGGCTCGTTTAGTTTCACTCGAAGTAGATAGGCTCGCAAGCGATTCCTATTCGTCAGTCTTGACTTACGTCTCCGTTCCCTCCTCGGGAACGAGTGTTACCATACATAACCAAGACGTTTTCTACCTCAACTGTTTGCATTCACTTAAGACATAAATTAAGTTTATTAGGATACTCGCATACAGGCATTTTGACACATCAGTACAAGTAAAAGAACTCAGTACAGTACGGCAAAAAGAACTCAGTTCAGTATTCAAGCGCTGTGTGAGCAGTGGCTTCATGCGCGAGCGTCTCTCAGATTATAATCAGACATATAACCAACAGAGTTCTCTTTTGTTGCTTATAGTGCTTCAATGGTTAAAATTACTTGTTTTTAAACCACAATGCTTAAAAACGCATGTAAATTAAAAGTTTTCATGATAGAGATGATAGTCCAAAATCTCTGCCAGTCAACAAATTTCTACTGGTTAATCGTGTCTACCGGTATATCACCCACCCCTACTTTTCCCATTTCGCCTTGTACCTCACCAGCGACTAGCTTTTGTTCCCTTTCAAGGGAACTCGAGCTGCGTTTGAGACGCGGTGGGAACGCTCTGCGTGATTACATCATGAAGCACGTGTAAAATCAGTCCAATGGAAGCCCACTACGACATTGGTGACGTCATAGACCAGGAAACTATAAAGCAGCCCTGAAATCAGACCGCGACAGCTTCTGTACCTTCAGCAAGCGCTCTCTGTATATCTGTCCTTGTCTATTTATTGTTGTCTGTCAAGCCCAATATATCTATCATTATTATGGCGAGCAAGCAAGATTATAGACGTGTGTTGTTCCCTGCCCTTGTTATATTACGGGTGGGGACACACATCAGCTTTGTGTTGCTTGTTTGGGAGTGGAGCATGCCCAGTCAGTCCTCGAGGGGGCTGATTGTGAGCATTGTATGAGTCTATCTATGAAGACGCTCCGCTCTCGCCTATCGTTCTTTGAGGAGAATGGTTTGGTTCGCGCTCCCTGCGCGGGTCCCGCTGTTGCCTAGACACGGCGGCGACTCGCATTTTGGGGTTCGCAAACGGATCTGACAGCGTGGGTTGGGACGGGCCCCGCCCTATCTCAGCTTTCACCTGCAGATCCAGTGTGCTGCGATTTCCAGTTCCGAGGAATTGGTATCGTTAGTGTTTTGTTAAGAAAAAGTGAACAAAACAAATAAAAATATTAAGAAAAAGGCAGATGTTTGATTTTTCAATAAATAGGCAGCTCATAACTCTGTTGAATAAAGAGGAGCTTTTTTAAAGGAGGTTTTTCTAATGCTGTTGCTAGTTAAATATTTACTGGACAGCTGAACATTATGAGAGTGACAATAAAAAGAGTTTATTAGATGAAATATATCTAAAAAAACAGGAAAACTCTGTATCTCAGCCTCCTCGTCGGGGACTACTGGTTTTTCCCTATCTCCACACTGAGGTGTCGAGATCGTGGAAGAAACCGGTTTCTATTTTATGTGTTTAATACCCAAACGTCAAACTAGAGTAATGTTATGGGTATTAAGTATCATGGTATGACAGTGCCTTGAATTATAGAGACGCTTGCGAGCTTTCTCTCTCCTGAGTCGGCGTCATCATTTTTTAACCCCGGCGTTACCCACCAGCCATCTTTAATAATAAATACATTTTATGAGTACTGGTGGGTAAAGTATTTAAGGACATAGATGAATGGTGAGGATGTCAGCATTGACTCTATTCGAGAATATATTCGAGAATATATATATATGTATACATATATGTTTATATGTATACGTTTTTCTGATATAAAAATAAAGAAAGATAAAAATGTCTGTTCTTCTGGACGTTCCGCTTTCAAGAAAACTAAACCTTTCAGCTGCATTCCAGAGGTTTCTTCCTCACCAATCTTTGTTCCTGAAACTGGCATAGAGTGCAAAAAAAAAAAAGAAAAAAAAAAGAAGACCTGATGCCGAGGCTATCAGGCTTCTAAGCGTGGTCCCCTCCGGGGTAGGGACGGTTTTGAGAAATCGTTTCTCCTCTGCGCCCTCTGGGGTGCGACTCTCTGAGGAGGGTCGCAGCGCTGCCAGTTCGGTTGTTCCCTGCCGGCTCGCCGTTCAGGGCACCGAGGTGTCAGCGTCCCCATACGATCCTCCGAGGAGGGTCGTAGAGCAGTCAGTTCGGTCTCCCTGCCGGTTCGCCGTTTCAGGGTGCCGAGGTGCCTGCTTTTTCCTACGATCCTCCGAGGAGGGTCGTAGGAACTAAGCTAGTTAGAGGTAGGCAAGATCTAAATAAAAAGAGGACTGTCGTCATCTCTAATAAAGCTTAGACAAGAAGTCCTGCTGAGAGAAAGGAGGGACGGTTTTGAGAAATTGTTTCTCCTCGGCGCCCACTGGGGTGCGACTCTCTGAGGAGGGTCGCAGCGCTGCCAGTTCGGTTGTTCCCTGCCGGTTCGCCACTTCAGGGCGCCGAGGTGTCAGCGTCCCCGTGCAATCCTCCGAGGAGGGTTGTAGAATGGTCAGTTCGGTTGTTCCCTGCCGGTTCGCCGCTTCAGGGCACTGAAATGATTGTTCAATCAAATTTAGAGTTCAGTCTCGAGAGACTGGTTCCCTTATCTGAATTTCTGGCAGCGTGGAAACTTATGCCAAATATTATCTCTATGGGTCCTGCACATAATAGAAAAGGCTTACAGAATTCAGCTCGGTTCTCGTCCGCCCAGATTTCAGGGGGTCCTCCCTACGGTAGTGGGTATCACAGCAGGCTCTGGTTATGGAGCAGGAAGTACTGACACTTCTTCAAAAAGAAGCTATAAAAAGGGTTTCTCCTCCCAGCAGAGAGTCAGGGTTTTACAGCCGTTACTTCATTGTTCCAAAGAAGGATGGAGGGTTGCGTTCTATTCTAGATCTGCGCCATTTAAACAGCAGAGTTCAGAAACTCAAGTTCAGAATGCTTACACTCAAAGATCACAGATTCAGTCCGAGGACTGGTTTGTCTCAGTAGACTTGAAGGACGCGTACTTCCAAGTATCTATCCATCCTCATCACAGGAAGTTCCTGAGGTTCGCTTTAAAAACGGGGGCGAAGCATACCAGTATCGGGTTCTTCCATTTGGCCTAGGTTTATCACCCCGCACCTTTACAAAATGCGTGGATGCAGCTCTGGCTCCTTTGAGACTCCAGGGCATTCGCGTATTATATTATATCGACGATTGGTTGATCCTAGCTCAATTTGAGCATATGGCAGTTCGGCATCGAGATGTTGTTCTGTCTCATTTAAAGATGTTGGGGTTGCCACTCAACGCCAGAAGAGTGTGATCCTCCCAGCTCAGAGGACCATTTTTCTAGGTGTAATATGGGTTTATCTAGGCCAGTCACTCACTGTGAAACAGTTTCAGACTGTGGGTCTCATGTCAGCTGCGTTCAACCTAATTACTTTTGGCCTTCTGTACATGAGACCCCTGCAGTGGTGGCTCAGGACCAAGGGGTTTTCTCCGAGGGGAAATCCGTTTTCGCATGATCAAGGTCACGCGGCTATGCCTTCATGCCTCGGTCATGTGGAAGAACCTTGGTTCCTCGCCCAGGCCCAGTGTTGGGGGTTTCTTGTCAACGCATAATGCTATCGACGTATGCTTCCCTCACAAGTCGGGAGGGATCACGAGTGGTCGCTCGGCGGAGGGTCCGGACAACACACTGACGATCTCGTATATCAGAGCGGATATCCTTTTGAGGCAGGGGCTGAGGCCCGGGGAATGGAGACTTCACCCCGAGGTGGCGGAGCTTCTATTGGAGATCTTTGGTCAAGCCCCCGATAGGGTTGTAACGGTATGAGATTTTCACGGTATGATAATAGTCTCAGAAAATATCACGGTTTACGGTATTAAACAATGATTATTATTATCAGCTGCAATGAACCTTAAATTAATGAAAACTGATAGGGTTTTTTGGTTGAACATATGGTTTATTAAAACAAACTTTTTTAATCTACCTTTTGAAAAAATAAGAAAGAAAAAATAAAGCTGCAGATCTCCCATTTGAACAAACATGTTTGATCAATTGAATTAATAAAATTGTTAATTTATTAATTATTATTTAAGATAATTTTTATTTTGACAGGTTGTACTAAACTCCTATGAGTTTCAGTCAGAGTGTATTTGACAATGATTATTTTCAACAAAATTATGAAATGCTTATTTAGTTCTCTCAGAGCAGCTCTGGATATGTTCATGTGTTCACGTCCTTATATAGTGCGTGAGACGGCAGATGCTTTAAACACCATGAACGTCCCACATACTTGAGTGTATACTAGGTGAAACGGTGCTGCTCATTCACACAGACACGCTGAACAAGCAGAATATAGATTTACAGTTTTTTGCGCTGTTTAATAGACACACTCATATAGCGATTTTATTTATTGCACAGCTATATTTTAGATTTATTCATCCATCTATCAAATCGCGCATTTTACGTGACATCTGCGTTATATTGTAAATTCCCTCAGCAACACGTAAATAATATGGACTTAAGTTATAAATGGAACTTTATCTGCAGGGAGGGAAGGTGTTCGCGAATATGGGAGAACATATTTGACATATTTCCTCATTTTGCAGCCACTCTTCGTCCACATTTCTGGACACAACTGGATATCAATCTTCAAGGAAAAACCCACGTTCGTTTTTCGGATACCCAAAGTATTCCCACACTGCAGATTTTAACTTTTTTTTCGAAGAATTCGCAGCCTCAGTCTCAGACATTTTCTCCAGTGCACATGTATAGGTGGAGTAGTCAAGTGGAAATAAGTTGCATATGCGCATTTGAGATCTGCTTTAATTTTTTTTCCAAAACCGTGGATAAGCAAATGTTCACGATATGATAATCGTACAAGTCAATATCGCGATAAACCGCCATACCGGTATACCGTTACAACCCTAGCCCCCGATATCAATGCTCCCGGGAGTTCTACCTGGGGTGCGACTCTCTGAGGAGGGTCGCAGTGCTGCCAGTTCGGTTGTTCCCTGCCGGTTCGCCACTTCAGGGCGCCGAGGTGTCAGCGTCCCCGTGCAATCCTCCGAGGAGGGTTGTAGAATGGTCAGTTCGGTTGTTCCCTGCCGGTTCGCCGCTTCAGGGCACCGAAATGATTGTTCAATCAAATCCAGAGGCCAGTCTCGAGAGACTGGTTCCCTTATCTGAATTTCTGGCAGCGTGGAAACTTCTGCCAAATATTTCTCTATGGGTCCTGCACATAATAGAAAAGGCTTACAGAATTCAGCTCGGTTCTCGTCCGCCCAGATTTCAGGGGGTCCTCCCTACGGTAGTGGGCTCACAGCAGGCTCTGGTTATGGAGCAGGAAGTACTGACACTTCTTCAAAAAGAAGCTATAAAAAGGGTTTCTCCTCCCAGCAGAGAGTCAGGGTTTTACAGCCGTTACTTCATTGTTCCAAAGAAGGATGGAGGGTTGCGTTCTATTCTAGATCTGCGCCATTTAAGCAGCAGAGTTCAGAAACTCAAGTTCAGAATGCTTACACTCAAACAGATTGTATCACAGATTCAGTCCGAGGACTGGTTTGTCTCAGTAGACTTGAAGGACGCATACTTCCAAGTATCTATCCATCCTCATCACAGGAAGTTCCTGAGGTTCGCTTTAAAAACGGGGGCGAAGCATACCAGTATCGGGTTCTTCCATTTGGCCTAGGTTTATCACCACGCACCTTTACAAAATGCGTGGATGCAGCTCTGGCTCCTTTGAGACTCCAGGGCATTCGCGTATTATATTATATCGACGATTGGTTGATCCTAGCTCAATTTGAGCATATGGCAGTTCGGCATCGAGATGTTGTTCTGTCTCATTTAAAGATGTTGGGGTTGGCCTTTTGGCCTTCTGTACATGAGACCCCTGCAGTGGTGGCTCAGGACCAAGGGGTTTTCTCCGAGGGGAAATCCGTTTTCGCATGATCAAGGTCACGCGGCTATGCTTTCGTGCCTCGGTCATGTGGAAGAACCTTGGTTCCTCGCCCAGGCCCAGTGTTGGGGGTTTCTTGTCAATGCATAATGCTATCGACGTATGCTTCCCTCACAAGTCGGGAGTGATCACGAGTGGTCGCTCGGCGGAGGGTCCGGACAACACACTGACGATCTCGTATATCAGAGCGGATATCCTGTTGAGGCAGGGGCTGAGGCCCGGGGAATGGAGACTTCACCCCGAGGTGGCGGAGCTTCTATTGGAGATCTTTGGTCAAGCCCCTGATATCAATGCTCCCGGGAGTTCTACCTGGGGTGCGACTCTCTGAGGAGGGTCGCAGTGCTGCCATTTCGGTTGTTCCCTGCCGGTTCGCCGCTTCAGGGCGCCGAGGTGTCAGCGTCCCCGTGCAATCCTCTGAGGAGGGTTATAGAACGGTCAGTTCGGTTGTTCCCTGCCGGTTCGCCGCTTCAGGGCGCCGAAATGATTGTTCAATCAAATCCAGAGGCCAGTCTCGAGAGACTGGTTCCCTTATCGGAATTTCTGGCAGCGTGGAAACTTCTGCCAAATATTTCTCTATGGGTCCTGCACATAATAGAAAAGGGTTTAACGGAGTTGTGGAAACGGTGGGCTTGGCCTCTGAGGGGGCCCAGCTCATAGAATCCGGTCTCTCGACTGAGGTCGTTGGGACCGTCCTTCAATCCAGAGCTCCTTCCACGAGAAAACTATGTATATTGAAATGGAAACTGTTCTCTACATGGCGTGGAGAACGTTTTTTAAATCTTGTTAACTGCCCGGTTGGTACAGTTCTCGATTTCCTCAAGACCGTTTCTCTGCTGGATTATCTCCCTCCACCTTAAAGGTGTTCGTAGCGGCTATATTTGCTTATCACCCCTCTCGGGGCTTCTTTTGGGAGAGATCCTCTTATTATTTGTTTTCTCCGTGGTACATTGAGGCTCAGGCCTGCACTGCAATCTAGAGCACCGGCTTGGGATTTGGCCATTGTACTTGAGGGTCTGGCCTTGGCTCCCTTCGAGCCCATCGAGGAGGTTTCAGAAAGATTCCTCACTCTAAAGAGTATATTTCTCCTTGCTATTTCGTCTATCAAGAGAATGGGTGATTTACATGCTCTGTCGGTTGCTCCTTCATGTCTGGAATTTGCACCTGGTATGGTGAATGCATTCCTCTACCCTAGACCGGGTTATATTCCTAAGGTCCCACTAAATGTTGGGGGCCCAATAGTGCGACAGGCCTTTTATCCTCCTCCCTTTAATACCCCAGATCAGGAACAGCTTAACCTGTTATGTCCAGTCCGGGCTTTAGATGCCTACGTTCACAGAGCTGCTCTTTGGCGTAAATCTGAGCAATTATTTGTTTGTTTTGGGTCACTCAAGAGAGGATGCCCTGCATCTAAACAGGTGATGAGTAAATGGATAGTCGAGGCTATTTCATTGGCTTATGAAGCGGCCGGACGGCCTTCACCTACGGCTGTGCGGGCCCATTCTACTCCGAGTTTGGCGGCCTCTATGGCCTTAATTTCGGGAGTTTCCCTTCTTGACGTGTGTAATGTGGCAGGATGGTCCTCTCCGCTTACATTTTTCAGGTTTTATGACCTTGACCTCTCCACTCCTGGGGCGAGGTTGCTTGCTTCTTAGTGTGCGCAGGACTTCACACAGAACGGGCATTTGTCACTATGGCATAGTGGGTATGGGGTTCCCACCGCGTCTCAAACGCAGCTCGAGTTCCCTTGAAAGGGAACGTCTCAGGTTACGTATGTAACCCTGGTTCCCTGGTAGGGAACGAGACGCTGCGTTTGCCTGCCATACTTCCTGCATGCCCTGATCAACTTGCTTCAGGTTTTTCAGAAGCTGTCGCGGTCTGATTTCAGGGCTGCTTTATAGTTTCCTGGTCTATGACGTCACCTATGTCGTAGTGGGCTTCCATTGGACTGATTTTACATGTGCTTCATGATGTAATCACGCAGAGCGTTCCCACCGCGTCTCAAACGCAGCGTCTCGTTCCCTATCAGGGAACCAGGGTTACATACGTAAGCTGAGACGTTTTCACAGATCTTGTTCAGGCAGTAAGATCTGGATTGTATATTATCTCTTTCACACGGAACAAATGTGTTCATACAACCCCAAATCAGAAAAAGTTGGGACATTTTGTAAAATGCATTAAAATCAAGAATCTGTGATTTGTTAATTCTATTTTAACTTTTTTTAACTGACAAAAGTACAAAGAAAAGTTTTCCAATGTTTTCACTGACCAACATAATTGTATTTTGTAAATATCAGCACATTTTGATTTTGATGGCTGCAACACACCCCCAAAAAGTTGGGACAGAGACATGTTTACCACTGTGTCACTTCACCTTTCCTTTTAATTACACTTTTTAATCATTTGGGAGTTGAGGATACTAATTGTTGGACTTTTGCTAGTGGAATATTTGCCCAATCTTGTCTGATACAAGACAGCCGCTCAACAGTCTGTGGTCATCGTTGCCTGATTCTCCTTTTCATGATGGGTCATACATTTTCCATAAGAGACATATCTGGACTGCAGTAAGGCAGGCAGGCACATCCCTTCTATGGTGCAGAGTGTCTAGAAACCACTCAGTTTTAGCATGTGCAGAATGAGGCCTGGCATTGTCTTGCTTCCCAGGAAAGATGTCATCTTGATGGCAGTTTTTGTCTCTGTACAATCCAAATACATGCCTCCATGTCAATGGTACCTTCACAATAATGCAAGTTACCACTACCGTTTGCAATGATGCACCTCAATACCAGCACAGATGTTTGCTTTTGCACCTGTCGCTGGTGAAAGTCTGGTTGGTCCCTTTCGTCTTTGGGACTGAGAACTTGGTGTCCATTTTTTTCCAAAACAAGCTGAAACATGGACTCATCTGACCACAGCACACATTTCCACTGTCTTCTAGACCATCTGAGATCAGCTCAGGCTCAGAGAACTCGCCGGCATCTCCACATAGAACTGATGTAAAGCTTTCTCCTTGCGTAACAGAGATTCAAGTGCCATTTCTTAATGCAAATTACTCCTGAGCACAATTGGCTGTATTTAACAGATTAGCATGATGGTATCTTGTGCAATGCCATCTGAGGGCTCAAAGGTCACGCACATTCAACAGAGGTCTACTGCCTTGCCCAACACAGACTGTGATTTCTCTGGATTCCCTGAATCTTGTGACAATATTATGTATGGAAGACGTAAATTCTTTGCAATCTTGCATTGAGAAATGTGATTTTTTTAATTGTTTGACAATCCTCTCATGATATTTGGCACAAAGTGATGAGCCATGACCCATCTTTGCTTAAAAATACTGAGAAGCACTTTTACACCCAAACACGGTACCCTCAACTATTACCAATTCACCTGCTCATTGTGGACTGTTTCAAAAGAGTTGGATAATCTAATTTGGATAATCTTTTCACTTTTATTTTGTCTCTGTCCCAACTTTTTTGGGGTGTGTTGCAACCATCAAAATCAAAATGTGTTGATATTTACAACATACAATTATGTTGGTCAGTGAAAACATTAGAAAACTTTTCTTTGTACTTTTGTCAGTTAAAAAAAGTTTAAATAGAATTAACAAATCACAGATTCTTGATTTTAATGCATTTTACAAAATGTCCCAACTTTTTCTGATTTGGGGTTGTAGTTGTACCTGATGTGGTTGTGTAAAAAGGCTCTGTGTTCTGGTGCTCATAGGTACATATTCGCACGTGAGCAGCCATTTTCTCTCTGTTCCTGCTGTGTGCAGACTGTTCTCTGGGGAAGCTTTACATTTGGGTGGTTCATTTTGAGAGGGGACGCAATTGCCAAGGCGGAAGCTGAGGATGAAGAGAGTGATCTGATCAGAGAGAGCCAGAGCATTGTAGAGGGATTTCATTACTCAAAATCTTTTTCAAAAACTCACTAATTCACTTGGTGATGCGTTTCTCTTTGAAACTAGTTTTTATGAGCTTGTCCCTTTAAAAAAAAAAAAAAGCTACTTGTCTTTAGTTGCATCACTGTTGCTACAGTAGATTGTATTAGTGGTGGGGCTTACTCATTTTAGAGAGCATCTGAATGGGCAAATATCTAAAAGTGCAGGATGGGTGAAATATTTCTGGTTGTTCAAAGTTTAGGATCAGTATTTTTTTCTTTTTTGAAAGAAATTAACACATTGATTTAGCTAGGAGACATTGAATTGATCAAAAGCAACAGTAAAGACATACAAAAAATGTTTTATATAAATGCTGTTTATTTGAAGTTTCTATTAATCAAAGAGTCCTGAAAAAGACTAATCATAGTTTCCACAAAAATATCAGCACAACTGCTTTATTGTTTCACAACAATGCTAATAGTAAGGAATGTTTTTTGAGCACCAAATCAGCATAATTTCTCAAGGATCATGTGACACTGAAGACTGGAATAACGGCTGCTAAAAAATTCAGCGTTGCCATCACAGGAATAAATTACATTTTGAAATATATTTATAAAAAACAGTTTTATTATGGAGTACATTAGTGTATAGATGACATCAAAGCTAACACACGTTTTGTTTTTGAGTCTTTTCTGAAGCTTATGTATACAAATCAAAGCATGTCAGTGACAAGCTGAGAAATTGTGTTTTGAAATCACAAACCTCGAGAGATAAGGAGACAAAAGTAGGTCAAAGAAGAGAGAGAGACTGAAAGAAACAGAGACTGTTAATTAAATATGTCTAACAATTATTACATCACCACAAACAATCAAAATGTAGATAAAGCACTTTGATGAACTTATGACAGCTGAAAAGTGCTGAACCAAAAATTTTAATGTAATTTTAACTGTCAATCTGACTTCGTAAAGGATCTGTTTAAACTGACTGCTCTAGTACACTGAAGAATGACAAAAGCCTTGCAGAGTTCATCTTGAATAACTATTGATGCTATTGTTTTGGTTCACAGAAGTAATGCCAGTACCAGACCAGCCCTTTGACACAGAAAACTCCAGCATGTTGAGCCCGGTACTAAACACCTCCAACGGAGATGGAACCGAGACTGAGACCACCTCTGCCATCTTGGCCTCTGTTAAAGAACAGGTGGGTACTTCATGCCAAACTACTATAAAAGTGTTCATTCTTACAGATTGTCTCTAATAGAAGGTTATGTTTGCCCTCACACTCATAGTCTGAAGCTATATGGAAACATTAATATTCCAACAGTTTAATTAGAAACTCTCTAAATCTTTATATTCCATAAACAGTAATTACACAGAACCATACCAGCCCTCAGATGAACTGCATATGCCATCTGGGTTAAGGAGCCGCAAGGTTTGATGGGTTTTCGCGTGAGTCATTTCCATCATCTCGTGCTACCGGTTTCATTTAGCGCCTTGTGTCTAAATTCACAGATACAAATGGTTTTTGATGGTCACCACACTGCAAATGTGCCGTTGCGCCTTAGTATCACATGGTTTTGCGGACGAGTGGGAGTAGTGGATGTAGGTTTTTGGGCTGTGTGGTGTAAGAAATGTGAAATATTTGACACGGCATGTTGCAATCAGGTCTCCATGCTATGCTAGTCACTACGCCGCAGCCTAACATTTTATAAGACTGGTCACCTGCTTGTCAGCAGATGGACAGCTTCACAGACGTTGGCACAACCTTATGATAAACTGGCTTGATCTATCAGGAATAATGACAGGTGATTGTAATTGCTTATGCCCTCCTGTCATAAAAAATGATGTTTATGAAATGATTTATAGGATTATTGCATGTCAGAATTTAGTGTGCAATAATGTATGGTATTTCTCACTTTCACTTTGCATATATATACTTATGCTTATATATATATATATATATATATATATATATATATATATATATTATCTTGGCTGGAGGCCATTTTTGAGTCAATACTATGTGTAGATTAAAATGGATTGTGACAAGCCCTTCGATTCCTGATAGCATTTTGCTCACACTCCTGCTTTTAACTATGGGGCAGAAAAAAAGCGACATGCTCTCAGGGTTAGAAATCTACACGGGGAGTGTTAAAGTAGGCCATAGCCATAGGCTACTGTGGGCCAGTCTAATAGCTCTCCTATCAGAGCGAGAAAAATTGTCTGCCATCGTTTTTTGATGCTTTTCACTAGAGGGTACTGGTGGACAGGGTCCTTGACTCTATGTCGTATGCAGTGTTTCTCTCTGAGAGAAAATTAAAAAATAGGGCTGCACGTAAGTGCACGATATATCGAAATATCACAAATGTACATCACGTTATTCATACTGCAATGGCTTGCGATATCTGAATGATTTTAATAGGCTACTTCAAAGTTTTAGGTCAACACATACAGGTCCTTCTCAAAAAAATAGCATATTGTGATAAAGTTAATTATTTTCCATAATGTAATGATAAACTTTTATATATTTTAGATTCATTGCATACCAACTGAAATATTTCAGGTCTTTTATTGTTTTAATACTGATGATTTTGGCATACAGCTCATGAAAACCCAATATTCCTATCTCAAAAAATTAGCATATCATGAAAAGGGTCTCTAAACGAGCTATTACCCTAATCATCTGAATCAACTAATTAACTCTAAACACCTGCAAAAGATTCCTGAGGCTTTTAAAAACTCCCAGCCTGTTTCATTACTCAAAACCGCAATCATGGGTAAGACTGCCGACCTGCCTGCTGTCCAGAAGGCCATCATTGACACCCTCAAGCAAGAGGGTAAGACACAGAAAGACATTTCTGAACAAATAGGCTGTTCCCAGAGTGCTGTATCAAGGCACCTCAGTGGGAAGTCTGTGGGAAGGAAAAAGTGTGGCAAAAAACGCTGCACAACGAGAAGAGGTGACCGGACCCTGAGGAAGATTGTGGAGAAGGACCGATTCCAGACCTTGGGGGACCTGCGGAAGCAGTGGACTGAGTCTGGAGTAGAAACATCCAGAGCCACCGTGCACAGGCGTGTGCAGGAAATGGGCTACAGGTGCTGCATTCCCCAGGTCAAGCCACTTTTGAACCAGAAACAGCGGCAGAAGCGCCTGACCTGGGCTACAGAGAAGCAGCACTGGACTGTTGCTCAGTGGTCCAAAGTACTTTTTTCGGATGAAAGCAAATTTTGCATGTCATTCGGAAATCAAGGTGCCAGAGTCTGGAGGAAGACTGGGGAGAAGGAAATGCCAAAATGCCTGAAGTCCAGTGTCAAGTACCCACAGTCAGTGATTGTCTGGGGTGCCATGTCAGCTGCTGGTGTTGGTCCACTGTGTTTTATCAAGGGCAGGGTCAATGCAGCTAGCTATCAGGAGATCCATCTGCTGAAAAGCTTTATGGAGATGAAGATTTCATTTTTCAGCACGGCCTGGCACCTGCTCACATTGCCAAAACCACTGGTAAATGATTTACTGACCATGGTATTACTGTGCTCAATTGGCCTGCCAACTCTCCTGACCTGAACCCCATAGAGAATCTGTGGGATATTGTGAAGAGAAAGTTGAGAGACGCAAGACCCAACACTCTGGATGAGCTTAAGGCCGCTATCGAAGCATCCTGGGCCTCCACAACACCTCAGCAGTGCCACAGGCTGATTGCCTCCATGCCACGCCGCATTGAAGCAGTCATTTCTGCAAAAGGATTCCCGACCAAGTATTGAGTGCATAACTAAACATAATTATTTGAAGGTTGACTTTTTTTGTATTAAAAACACTTCTTTTATTGGTCGGATGAAATATGCTAATTTTTTGAAATAGGAATTTTGGGTTTTCATGAGGTGTATGCCCAAATTATCAGTATTAAAACAATAAAAGACCTGAAATATTCCAGTTGGTGTGCAATGAATCTAAAATATATGAAAGTTTAATTTGTATCATTACATTATGGAAAATAATAAACTTTATCACAATATGCTAATTTTTTGAGAAGGACCTGTATAGCAGAGAATAGACTGAGCATGCAACTGTTACTTACCTCTGACTTGCTTGCCTTTAAAAAGATTTATTAAGTATTCATGTAAACACTGTCGGTTATGTTCGGTTATTTATGTTTATGAACATAAATAGTTGGGAAAGAAATTGGATTCGGAGAAATGGGATCCGCGCATTAGGCCAGTGACAGCAGCCTAATACAGTAAACCTGCTGCTGCTGTCTGTCAAACAACAAAAGATAAAGAAAAAAATCACTCACTGTTCTTGACTGAATAACGTCACGGTTACATATGTAACCCTCGTTCCCTGAAGGAGGGAACGGAGACGTAGTTGACGTGTCGACTGATTGGGATCACGCTTAGGGAGCCTGTCATCTTTGAGTATTGATAAAACGAGCCAATGCACATTGGCGTGTGAGATTTGCATCTCACACTCCACCCTTACTCTTTCAGGTAACGAGGGTTACATAGGTAACCGAGACAATCCTTTTCAGTCGCGCACGTTCAACGTAGTAGACGAAGGCGGAGATAGGACAGGACTTAGGCCAGGGAAGTCACTGCTGTTCCTCAAGACCCACTCAGTCAGACTTGTATAACACTGGGAAAGCGTGCCCTTTCGAGGAAAGGAAGACGCTGCAGAAGCCACATCCTGCTCGTAGGGAGGTATACATGTGGAGGATACACATAGGGACTGGACGTATTACCGGGCAGTACAACATATGGAATGTCACTGAGGGGGCTCCAGCCTATAACAGGGGGGAGACTCATCCGGTCAGTGATGGCAGAATGGGCTCTGCCAAGGGAAAGACACGGCCTCGCCGCAGAGAGCTGTACCGTGGAAGAATACACATATGGGATCGCCGTAGAGATCAGAAAATATGGACCCAGCCTAGCATAGGTTTCACCAGTGAATACGAGTGTTAGGCCTGGCATCGGACGCTCCGTCACGTCCGTTGCCAAAGGGGTGTAGAGGAACTCAACAGGGTTCGGCTAAAAATTCAGCCTCAGGAACCTAACGATCAGGTTGTGCTTTCCCAGCGTCTCCCATCCACTGCATCGGGATGTGCGGCAATTTAGGCAACATAAACTTTGAGGGTGGAGGGAGACAGCCCTCGCTCCAGCCTATCTTGCAGGAAAGAAAGCACGGAACCGATCGAACACCTTCGGGGGTCTTCTCGGTGAGAAGAACACCACTCAATGAACAGGTTCCACTTCAGGGCGTAAGCATGCCTCGTAGAGGGTGCTCTTGCAGAAGTGATGGTGTCTACGACTGATTGTGGCACCTGACACCTAGAACCTCCGCATCCTGTCCAGGGACCAGACATGGAGTTTCCAGAGGTCTGGGTGCTGGTGCCATACGGTAGCCCGTCCCTGAGAGTGAAGGTCCTCTTTGAAGGAATAGGCCAGGGAGGGGCTGTCGAGAGGAGCATGAGTTCGTGGAACCAGGTCCGGTTGGGCCAATAAGGGGCAGCTAGCAAGACCTTCTACTCTTCCTCCCTGACTTCAGTGTCTGTGCAAGAAGGCTCACTGGGGGAAACGCATACTTGCGGAGGCCCTGGGGCCAGCTTTGTGCCAGTGCATCTGTGCCGAGGGTCCCCTTGGTCAGGGAGTAAAACAACTGGCAATGGGACGAGTTCGCAGAGGCAAACAGATGTATCTGTGCGGCCCCGATCAGCTGGACCGCCTGGGGATGGTGTCTCAACTCTCCCTGGGCCACAGGCTGTCGTGAAAGCTCGTCGGCGGCACGATTGAGCAGGCCGGGAATATAAGTGGCACGAAGTGACCTCAGATGCTTCTGACTCCATAGGAGGAGGTGGCGGGCGAGTTCTCGGGTCTCAGCCATGAAGCCAGTGCTGAAGCGGTCTCATATAGAGCAAGTCCAGCGGCGTTACTGCAGCTGCGGCTGCCATATGCCCCAGGAGCCTCTGAAAAAGTTTCACTGGGACCACTGTTCTGCTCATTAGAGTATTTAGGCAGTTCAGCACCGACCGGACACGTTCCTCTGTGAGGCGCGCGGTCTGTTAGACCGAGTCCAGTTCCATACTGAGAAAAGATATCCTCAGCACGGGGGTTAGTTCGCACTTTTCCCAGTTGACCCGAAGACCCAACTGGCTGATATGTTGAAGGAACAAGTCCCTGTGTTCGCACAGCTGCTCCCTAGTATCAGCCAGTTGTCGAGATAGTTACGAACACCATGCTCTCTCATGGGAGGAATGGCCACCCCCGCGACCTTTGTAAAGACTTGGGGTGACAGGGATATGGTAGGACTTTGTACTGATACGCTCGACCCTTGAACGCGAAGCGCAGGAATGGCCTGTGTCGCGGTAGGATGGAGACATGAAAGTACGCGTCCTTCAGGTCGATCGCTGCGAATCAGTCTCGGGGATGGATGCATTCGAAAATAAATTTCTGCGTTTGCATCTTGAATTGAAGCTCGAAGGGCCCGATTCAAGACTCGCAGGTCCAAGTAGTATTTTTTATTGAAATCTTTCGTAACATTATAAATATCTTTACTGTCACTTTTGATCAATTTTTTAACGCATCTTTCCTTTCTCAATAAAAGTATTAATTTCTTTAAAAAAAGAAAGAAAAGAAAGAAATCTTTCCAATCCCAAACTTTTGAACCATGAATTGCTACTCTCTATCAAGGGATAGTATTTTAGCCCCTGCTGGTAGATACTGCAACTACACCTTTTGGCTTTAAAAAGTATATTTCTCCATCAATGGCCATTCAAAATTAGTTGTTTTTGCTTTTTCTGATCAAATGCATTTATTTTTCATATATGTAGACAAAGAGACCTTGCTTGCTATTGCTAATCAGTGGTATGCTATGTTAGCGTACATTTTATATTTCGTGTATATTTTATTGGATAAAAATTTGTAAAAAATATTTTAAAAAATAAAATCATCATTATTTCTGGTCCATTTGCTAAAAGAGAAATATTTTACATATTCTTAAAGTGTTTTGTCAACATTTAGGAGTACACTAGCATCAAGAAGACCCCAAAACTAGCAGAAAAGCCATAAACTAAAACTCATATTTTCATGATTTCATGTGGTCTGTATGCATATACCACATCCATGTTTCAGTATGACCTTGTGTATGTTTTTCAGCAATTTCTTAGTCTGCTTTTTATTATAGTCATATAGTATCTCTGATTCATGATACTGTTATCAAGTGCAGCTGGCATGATGTCCATTTCAAAATACACTGAAAAAAAATGTTTATCATTCTGCCACTGCTTGTCTACTCACTGAAATTATGATAAATCACCAAAAAAAAATTTCCTCCACTAGATGGCAATCTCCCATTTTGGATGCATTAGGTAAAAGTGGTTTAGACAGAGGTTATGATGCAAAATTCACAGAATAAACTGAACTGTTGATCTAAAACCAATGTAGATTATAAAGACAAAGGATGCTCTGTAGCACTGAAGACCTGTGTATAAAAACAATACCACAATGTACCAAAATGTCCAGGTCTCTTGTATGTGTGCTTTGTTTGCAGTTTTCAAGGTTGCACGTGCAAGCAGAACACAGTCTCCTGTGTACGATGACTCTCTCCCATTAAAATTCTCCTGTATCACTTGTGCTAAACAGAATCAAGTGCACTGGTCAATCAGCAAGGGAGTGCATGTTTAACAACTTGGACTTATATGCAATGCTCACTACTCACAAGAACAGTAGGTGCTGCATCGGAAGTATAAGATCTATGAGTGTGATTTCTTCTATATAATGAACACTTTATTTTATTATTTCCCCTTGAGTGTTTCTTTCTCAGACTGTGTTGATATAGTGATTATATTAGTCATATTTATAAAGTACAGACTTTCTATGTTTAATTAATTTTCAGAAGAGCTGCTCTAGAAGCTCAGCTTATAGTTTTTTCTCTCTTGTTATTCCTTTAATGTGGTGTTAATTAAAGAAATTTATCTTAGTGTTGTTAAATTGACACACTAACTACTCAAAAAAAGCCACAGGCATGTAAAGTTTTATTATGAGCATGGCAAGGATTCTTTGGAGAAAGTGTCAGTGTTTGTTAGGGGTACGGCTAAGGTCGAATATTTCTTCCCATTTAATTCTAACTCTGCATTTTTGGTCATTATTTTAGGGAAAGTATGTTAAGCAGCTCATTATATCTCCATCCGATAGGAGTGATTTACTTTAGCCAGAAGTGAAGTCATTTAGAGTTTCCTTAGTCACACAATTAACGTCACATATTCAATCAAATAAAGCCGTTCTTTTAATTACTTTTAATATTCATAAATGTGTTGAGTTTGTTTTGAGAAATGAGCAAATTATCAACAAAAAGATGGTTTAAGTTTATTTGAAGTTTATCCTGAGGTCTTTTGAATATCTTTATTTTTGCTGTAATTTGCAACCAAGAATATGTGTTCATTCATTTGAGTCATTCCTGCCTGTTTAACACTGTATGGTGCTCCGTCAGTTTGGTCAGGCTGTGGAGTGAGTCTGGACTCATTAAACCCTGTGAAATTATAGAAATTGGGTTAAATCCTTAAAGGAACTCGTGAGGCGAACCCCAAGTGACATTTTGCAATCAATCGGACCAATGAAGAAACTTAAATGTCAGTCTTTGTCCACAGGGCACAATTAGGCATTTAGGCCAGAAGACCACATTCAGCTCTTGAAGCAGTCAAATCAATTTCTCTGTCCCTTGGATGTTTATTTTCTTGGATGTTTATTTACTTTTCATTTTATAGAGTTAATATGTAAGATAATGGTAATACGTTCCTGTTTCTCATCCTTGTTGCATTCCTGGTCTTGCAGTTTTTACCTAATGAAATAAGTAGTATAGTATAGGAGCTGAAAAAAACGACAACACTGCATTGAATGCTAAAGAAATAAAAAAAAATTGGTCCAGGTGACTCACTGAGTGCGTTCCTGTCTGTACGGAGTGCAATATTTAACCAACTTTTGTGACAAGTGGAAAGTGGAGGCTACTCCCCGCTCAGGGAGCCTGTCCATTGCAGGCTACTGAGGCAGAACAGCCTGTTAGGATCCCTAGAGGAAGCACAAAGCTTAGCATTGCTCAGTGGAACAGTGCTTTTTACTGCCAGGACCTGCAAAAAACACCTCTTTCTCTCTGGCGTTCTACGACGCTTTCAATGAGACCCTGCTTCTCCCCCCTTCTCCACTTCAGAGTGGAGCACAGATGGCGTCAGAAAGAGGGGAAGATTTTAGGAGGAGGCGGAAGAGTGACTGGAGGGCAGTGGTATTTGGCTGGCTCGCTGGTGGGAGGGACCCTTTGTGATGCAATGTTGCATAAATAATGCCAAAGGGGCTCTAAATTCACTGTTGCCATGACGACCTTTGTGCCTGACTGCACTCCACTTTCTGCTTTCCCGCTGGAAGGCAGTCACTACCACTCTTGTAGTTTCTCTAATGACTTTACTCTCTTGATAAGCAGAGATGAACGCAGTTTAGTGGGATAGTGATGCGCCAACACTGCTTGTTCTCAGCACGGACAGCCTCTGGAGTATGGTACATGTGCCGGTAAGAACAGTGTTATTTGTGAAGGCAACAGGTGTTTTATTGTGGGTTGATGGAAAACTGGAGCAGTTTTGTTGTTGTTGTAGATTTTTAGAGTCTTATCAGTTGTTGTTCTCTGTTGGTGGCTCCATCATGAACTTGTTGATGTGAAATAAGAAAGGTCAGAGATTATGCTTATTAGAATCGTAATTGCAGAGTTGAAATGAGCATGCTTTTCAAGCTAAGCAGCTTGCCTGTTTGATGCAAATGCACAGAGAAGCGTCTGCCATATCGTCATTAATTGAGACCCTAGACGTGTATGATGATTGTTGAAAATGCTTCAGTTAGCGCCTCTTTAGTCGTCATGGTCCATAGAGCTCTCTTCAACACTCTGAAAGGGAATTTTTGTAGCCTTCATCTGGGTTTCTGCCCAAAATAGCGTGTGTTCTGGAGCCCTCTTAGCATTAACCGCTCTAGGGAGAGAGTCTTTGACCTTGTGGCTGAGTGAACTCATTTCAGCCTTGTCACAAAAGAAGTGGGAACGTTGCATTGACTGTCGTAGCCCCGGGCGCAGGCACATAGTGCAGTGTTTCTGACTGGATTTTCACAGTGATTACTTTAAAGAGGAGCTCTGGGATTTCATCTCTGATTTAGCATTGACAAGTTTGTCATTAAATGTTAAGCAGTGCATATCTAATTGAGTGGAGAGAAAGTGGTGCATAGTGCTGGAATGGTCCAGTGACTATCAAAGTTCAGAATACTTCCATTGGATATCTGGAGAAACTGTAGAGTAGTTAAAGAGAATGTACGGTTTCATTTTTAAATGAATATACTTTGCAACCATTTAACTCATTATGGCCAGGGCCAATAATTAAGTATAGGTCCTTCTAAAAAAATTAGCATATTGTGATAAAGTTCATTATTTTCCATAATGTAATGATAAAAATTAAACTTTCATATATTTTAGATTCATTGCACACCAACTGAAATATTTCAGGTCTTTTATTGTTTTAATACTGATGATTTTGGCATACAGCTCATGAAAACACAAAATTCCTGTCTCAAAAAATTAGCATATTTCATCCGACCAATAAAAGAAGTATTTTTAATACAAAAAAAAAAGTCAGCCTTCAAATAATTATGTTCAGTTATGCACTCAATACTTGGTCGGGAATCCTTTTGCAGAAATGACTGCTTCAATGCGGCGTGGCATGGAGGCAATCAGCCTGTGGCACTGCTGAGGTGTTATGGAGGCCCAGGATGCTTCGATAGCGGCCTTAAGCTCATCCAGAGTGTTGGGTCTTGCGTCTCTCAACTTTCTCTTCACAATATCCCACAGATTCTCTACGGGGTTCAGGTCAGGAGAGTTGGCAGGCCAATTGAGCACAGTAATACCATGGTCAGTAAACCATTTACCAGTGGTTTTGGCACTGTGAGCAGGTGCCAGGTTGTGCTGAAAAATGAAATCTTCATCTCCATAAAGCTTTTCAGCAGATGGAAGCATGAAGTGCTCCAAAATCTCCTGATAGCTAGCTGCATGGACCCTGCCCTTGATAAAACACAGTGGACCAACACCAGCAGCTGACATGGCACCCCAGACCATCACTGACTGTGGGTACTTGACACTGGACTTCAGGCATTTTGGCATTTCCTTCTCCCCAGTCTTCCTCCTGACTCTGGCACCTTGATTTCCGAATGACATGCAAAACTGAGCAACAGTCCAGTGCTGCTTCTCTGTAGCCCAGGTCAGGCGCTTCTGCCGCTGTTTCTGGTTCAAAAGTGGCTTGACCTGGGGAATGCGGCACCTGTAGCCCATTTCCTGCACACGCCTGTGCACGGTGGCTCTGGATGTTTCTACTCCAGACTCAGTCCACTGCTTCCGCAGGTCCCCCAAGGTCTGGAATCGGTCCTTCTCCACAATCTTCCTCAGGGTCCGGTCACCTCTTCTCGTTGTGCAGCGTTTTTTGCCACACTTTTTCCTTCCCACAGACTTCCCACTGAGGTGCCTTGATACAGCACTCTGGGAACAGCCTATTTGTTCAGAAATTTCTTTCTGTCTTACACTCTTGCTTGAGGGTGTCAATGATGGCCTTCTGGACAGCAGTCAGGTCGGCAGTCTTACCCATGATTGCGGTTTTGAGTAATGAAACAGGCTGGGAGTTTTTAAAAGCCTCAGGAATCTTTTGCAGGTGTTTAGAGTTAATTAGTTGATTCAGATGATTAGGTTAATAGCTCGTTTAGAGACCCTTTTCATGATATGCTAATTTTTTGAGACAGGAATTTTGGGTTTTCATGAGCTGTATGCCAAAATCATCAGTATTAAAACAATAAAAGACCTGAAATATTTCAGTTGGTGTGCAATGAATCTAAAATATATGAAAGTTTAATTTTTATCATTACATTATGGAAAATAATGAACTTTATCACAATATGCTAATTTTTTGAGAAGGACCTATATACACCACCTTTCAAAAGTTTGAGGTCAGTAAGTTATTATTACTTTCATTCAGCAAGGACACATTAAAGTGATCAAAGGTGAGAGACAAGAGATGAGATTACAAAATATTTCTATTTCAAATAATGCTGTTGTTTTTAATAATAAGAAATATTTCCTGAGCACCAAATGAGCAAATTAGAATGATTTCTGAAGCTGAAAATTCAGCTTTGCCATCACAGGAATAAATTACATTTTAAAATATATTATATCGTCGGACGGTGGAAGGAATACTTCGAGGATCTCCTCAATCCGACCGACACTTCTTCCATTGAGGAAGCAGAGGGTTCAGAGGGGGACTCGTCTGTCACCCAAGCTGAAGTCACCGAGGTAGCTAAGGAGATTCTCGGTGGCAAGGCACCGGGGGTGGATGAGATCCCGCCCGAGTACCTCAAGTCTCTGGATGTTGTGGGGCTGTCTTGGCTGACGCATCACGTGGTGGTTGGGGACAGTACCTCTGGACTGGCAGACCGGGGTGGATCACACTTCTCAGCCTCCCCGGGAAAGTCTATTCCAGGGTACTGGAGAGGAGAATTCTGCCGATAGCCGAACCCCGGATTCAGGAGGAACAGTGTGGAACAGCTCTGTACCCTCTTCAGTGCTGGAGGGTTCATGGTAGTTTGCCCAACCAATCCACATGTGCTTTGTGAATTTAGGGAAGGCATTCGACTGTGTCCCTCGCGGCATCCTGTGGAGGGTGCTCTGGGAGTATGGGGTCCGGGGCCTTCTGTTAAGGACTGTCCGGTCCCCGTACGACCATAGCAGGAGCTTGGTTCGCATTGCCGGCAGTAAGTCAGACTTGTTCCTGGTGCATGTTGGACTCCGGCAGGGCTGCCCTTCATCACCGGTTCTGTTCATAATTTTTATGGACAGAATTTGTAGACACAGTCAGGGGCCGTAGGGTGTCCGTTTTGGGGACCACGCGATATTGGATGATGTTGTTGTGTTGGTCTCATCAGACCAGGACCTTCGGTGTGCACTGGGACAATTTGCAAACGAGTGTGAAGCGGCTGGGATGAGAATCGGCACCTCCAAGTCCGAGGCCATGGTTCTCAGTCAGAAAAGGGTGGCTTACTTGGTTCAGGTTGTTGGAGAGTTCCTGCCTCAAGTAGAGGAGTTCAAGTATCTTGGGGTCTTGTTCATGAGTGAGGGAAGGATGGAACGGGCGATCGATAGACGGATCGGTCCAGCTTCTGCATTAATGCGGTCGATGTACCGGTCTGTCGTGGTGAAGAGGGAGCTGAGCTGCAAGGCGAAGTTCTTGATATACCGTTCGATCTACGTTCCTACTCTCACCTATGGTCATGAGCTGTGGGTCATGACCGAAAGGACAAGATCCCGGATACAGGTGGTCGAAATGAGCTTTCTCCGCAGGGTGGCTGGGCGCTCCCTTAGAAATAGGGTGAGGAGCTTGGTCACTCGGCAGGAGCTCAGAGTAGAGCCACTGCTCCTCCACATTGAGAGGAGCCAGCTGAGGCGGCTCGGACATCTGTTCCGGATGCCTCCTGGACGCCTTCCCGGGGAGGTGTTCTGGCACGTCCTACAGGCTGGCCTGGGAATGCCTCGGTATTCCCCTGGAAGAGCTGGAGGAAGTGTCTAGAGAGAGGGAAGTCTGGGCGTCTCTGCTTAGACTGCTGCTTCTGCGACCCGGCCCCGTATAAGCGGAAGAAGATGAGACTGTTACTGAAATGAAGCCTTGATGAGCTTAAGAGCTTACAAGCTTTCAAAATCTTAAGAAAAAAACCTATGGACCCCAACCTTTTGAATTAAAAATAATGCAAAACTTTTCTCATTGCAACATCATATATAAGCAGTGTTGGGCATGTTACTTAAAAAAAGTAATTAGTTATAGTTACTAGTTACTTCTCACAAATAGTAACTGAGTTAGTAACTGAGTTGCATGTAACTAATTACCAGAGAAAGTAACTATTGTGTTACTTTAAAAAAAAATTCAAATAGGCCTATGTCAAATATCTTAGATGCCCCCAGTATTAAATATGTTAAATTAATGAAATGGACACTTAATAGAATAAATTATTATTAAAAAACATTGAACACTAATCTACACTATTTTAATGTTGCTGTGGGACAATGTGAGAGACACCTATTCAATTCAATATATTATTCTAAATATTATCATTTCTATAGTAGAACAATAAAACATAATAGATGGTTTATACTATATATTACACAGACCACAACTGGCCAACAAATAAGTTTAAAAATAAATTATGCTACTTAATAAATGTACCAAAAATGAATAAATAATAATAAAAAATATACATACTCCTTGTAGTGCATATTAAAATGCTAAAACTTACATACTTACAGACATACTGTAGCCTAAGTATTTTCTTCCTCACAAAAGTAAACCGTTTAATAGGAAGTGCTCTCTCAATATAATACTGAACAATTTACCAAAAAAATAATAATAATAATAAAATATAATATTTTTGGGGTTTATTTTTATAACCTACAGAGAACGTCATCATCAGAGGTTATTTAAGCCAAATTCTAGACATGTTTGCCGCACGTGTTTACAACCGGTCAAAAAAAGTTGTATTCTGGGAATGTTCCCTGCAGGTTATTTTCGGGTTTTATTCTATAACCTAAAGAGAACGTTCCCTGTTATTTTTAGGTTTTATTTTATAACCTTCCCAGAAGGTTCCCTGCAGGTTATTTTTTTGATTTTATTTGTATAACCATGTAAATTAATTAAAACGTTGCAGATGATACCAATAGGCTATAGAGATTATTCTAATGCTGAAATTTGTCATTTATTTATGAACAAATTGTATAATGCTCGAACAACCTCGGTCTCTCTTCGCTTCGCTTTTGTCCACTCCTGCGCATCATAAACACACACACACACACACACACACACACACACACACACACACACACACACACACACACACACACACACACACACACACACACACACACACACACACACACACACATTGGTTTATGTGGTTTATGAGGACTCTCCATAGGTGTAATGGTTTTTATACTGTACAAACTATATATTCTATCCCCCTACACTGCCCCATCCCTAAACCTACCCATCACAGGAGACATGCTGCATTTTTAATTTTTTAATCAAACATTGTTTTTTATGTTTTTTAAGCCATTTGATTTATGAGGACTTTTGAAATGTCCTCATAAACCACCCATAAGTTGTAATACCAGTGTAATACACATGTCATTATACAAATTTGTGTGCTCATAAACCACATAAACCAACTCACACACACACACTTGCTCTCTCTCTCTCTCTCTCTCTCTCTCTCTCTCTCTCTCTCTCTCTCTCTCTCTCTGTCGTAGTTACTGGAGCATGTGTAAGTGCATGTGTGATATAGACAGAATCAATTCAATAATTCCTTTAGGGCTTTACACATATGCTCTGACTGCTTTATGTGTGCAGGAGCTGCAATTTGAGCGACTGACGAGAGAGTTGGAGGCTGAGAGGCAGATTGTTGCCACCCAGCTGGAGAGATGCAAGCTGGGATCTGAGACCGGAAGCATGAGCAGCATCAGGTGGGTCTAGTGGAATGACACCTCTCAGTTACTCAATCTGTCTCATCCCTCAATCACCCCTAGATCTACACCCTCAAATATGTCCATCAAATGCCATTAAAATCATGTTTTTTTTAATTCTGTGAAAATACAGTATCTTGATATCCTTTCCCAGCTTATTCCATCATGCATATTTCATGTAACCACATTCAGAGGAGACTCAGATCTTAACCCTCTCTCTTTAAGTAAGCTCTTTCAATACTGCTAATTAAACAAAGGGTTAAGTTGTCACAAGCTTTGAATCCAGCCTATAATTAAAATCTCAACAGTAAACGAGAACAGATACTATAATAAAACAGACTATGGATTATATGCAATCAGTTTGACCCTTCAGAGGCTGATAAGTGCTTCTAATCACTGTTTACAGCAAATGTTGAAATTGAATTGAATGGCCCCATTGTATTATCCTCTGTTTATTCATCAAGCCTGAAAACTCAATAAATCAAATGTCCTTCAGCTGTTCAGTCAGTCAATAAGACTCCCACGTTGCTTGCTTTGTCAGTAAGATCCTGTTGTACAGGGTGATATCAGGTTTAAAGTTATATATTTGTATCCAGGGCTTGACATTAACACCCACCAACCCACCAAATACGGGTGGATTTCAACAGTGGCGTGTAACGCAGTCACTAACTAGCCACTTTGGTGGGTTGAATTTTATATAATAAAATTTTTTCAATCGTAGTCTTTTAAAAAGGCTTCTAAAATAATATGCTAAGTGTAATGTAGTGTTGTCAAAAATATAGATTTTTCGATACATACCGATACTGAAATATCTGAAATGCTTCCGATACTCATATTCCGCAGAATAGACACAATACCAGCTGCACTTTCTCGCTCTCATCTCATCTCTCCGACAGCGAGTTGACAGACACACCCGCCTCCCCTCACTCACTGTTTTATTTGCTCTGCCTCCGGATGAATATTGTTGCTTATACAGGGCTTGAATTTCGGCGTAGGATTTCGCGTATTGTGAAAAATTTTAATAATTCCCGCAGATTCTGTGCTCACACCCAAAGTGTGCGCACATAAAACCAAGTATATTAGCTATATAAAAGAGTATATTTGGTCGGTGCATCAGGTCACAAAGTGACAGCAGCCTAATATACTGGCTGCCAAATTATGAGATGATATTAAAAATTTACTTTTTCCTCATGGTATGCCAAAATTGTGGCCAGTGAAAATGCAGAGTAGCTATTAACTTTAGAAACCTCTATCCACAGTAGGCACTAGCCCTGTTTGTATCATTACTGTTAGTATCTCTACTGTCAGTAGCTATTTTCCCATCAGAAGTTGTGAATTTAACTTATGCGCAAAGTTGGAATATCACATAAAACATTTGCGAATAAAGAACCGTTTCCATCCAGTGAGCCGATGAGAGCCAAATTGTCACTTCCTGATAAACTGGCTCTAAATTTCACAAAAAAATGGAAGTTGCTGCAGTAGGAGAAGCCATTGTATATAATAATAATTTTGTACATAATAAATGACATGCGCCTCAGAGTGTGCAGACGAAACGCAATAAAGTTATCTTGCTTTCGGAGGCGGATGCCTGTTGTTTGGGAACACAGTCGTGTTCTGGGAGGAAATTATACCGAACCACTTTGACAACAAACTTTGATCAGGCATTTCAGAACAACCAAAACAGCATTTCAGATGCTGAAATGCGCATGTTTTCTTATCGGATAAAGAGTTTATCCGACTCAGTTGAGAGCTTAAGTTTTTTTATGAGCATTTTTAGAATTTATGCCCATTTTGGCGTGTATATACACTCACCTAAAGGTATATTAGGAACACCTGTTCAATTTCTCATTATTGATCTAATCAATTATCTAATCAACTGATCACATGGCAGTTGCTTCAGTGCATATAGGGGTGTGGTCCGGGTCAAGACAATCTCCTGAACTCCAAACTGAATGTCAGAATGGGAAAGAAAGGTGATTTAAGCAATTTTGGTGCCAGATGGGCCGGTCTGAGTATTTCACAATCTGCTCAGTTACTGGTATTTTCACGCACAACCATTTCTAGGGTTTAAAAAGAATGGTGTGAAAAGGGAAAAACATCCAGTATGCGGCAGTCTTGTGGGTGAAGATGCCTTGTTGATGCTAGAGGTTAGAGGAGAATGGGCCGACTGATTCAAGCTGATAGAAGAGCAACTTTGACTGAAATAAACACTCGTTACAACCGAGGTATGCAGCAAAGCATTTTTGAATTTGCCACAACACGCACAACCTTGAGGCGGATGGGCTACAACAGCAGAAGACCCCACCGGGTAGCACTCATCTCAACTAAAAATAGGAAAAAGAGGCTACAATTTGCAAGAGCTCACCAAAATTGGACAGTTGACGACTGGAAAAATGTTGCCTGGTCTGATGAGTCTCGATTTCCTTCTGAGACATTCAGATGGTAGAGTCAGAATTTGGCGTAAACAGAATGAGCACATGGATCCAACATGCCTTGTTACCACTTGGCAGGCTGGGGGTGGTGGTGTAATGGTTTGGGGGATGTTTTCTTGGCAGACTTTAGGCCCCTTAGTTCCAATTGGGACGACCTACCTGAGCATTGTTTCTGACCATGTCCATTCCCTTCATGGCCACCATGTTCCCATCCTCTGATGGCTACTTCCAGCAGGATAATGCACCATGTCACAAAGCTCGAATCATTTCAAATTGGTTTCTTGAACATCACAATGAGGTCACTGTACTAAAATTGCCCCCACAGTCACCAGATCTCAACCCAATAGAGCATCTTTTGGATGTGGTGGAACGGGATCTTCGTGCCCTGGATGTGCATCCCACAAATCTCCATCAACTGCAAGATGCTATCCTATCAATATGGGCCAACATTTCTAAAGAATGCTTTCAGTACCTTGTTGAATCAATGCCACGTAGAATTAAGACAGTTCTGAAGGCGAAAGGGGGTCAAACACAGTATTAGTATAGTGTTCCTAATAATCCTTTAGGTGATTGTATATACAGTATTTAGTTATAGGTAAAATTAAGAAATTTATAATGACTTCAGTGTTATTGATTGTACCTGTCTTTCATTTTTGATCAAGCTCGATCATTAAATGTTCTTGCATTCATTTTTTTGCTTGCTGTCAGTATGTTTAGTCTTAAAGAGTCAGGTCAGATCTCTTCTCAAGACAAATACAGCTTACAGACAAACAAGCAGCTCAAGGCCAAAATATAATCTGCTAGTCAAATAACGCGGTACTCATGTATCTAAACAAGGTTGCATGGATCTTGATTGGTCTCAGTTCATTGTTATTTTACTTTGTACACATTTATTTCTGCTGTTCACTTCAACAGACATATACTTTCAGTGATGGTGTTACTAAATGGTGTTTGATTTCAATTGCATAACAATACAGATACAAAACACTGCACTATTATTTGTTTCTTTTTTTATAAGGCAACAAGCTGAAAGTCAGCATCAGGAGAAGTACCGTGGGCTAAAGAGAGCACTTTCAGCCCATGACCCACTTGTTTAATGAAACATGGGTCTTTTCAAATAGCACTCCATTTTGAAAAAACACAATGGTGCTGGCCTAGTTCTTCAACTAACTACCTGATACTCGGCAAAACAAATCTCTGATTAACCGATATGCAAAATGCCCCTGTGGCAACAGTGGAAATGCCACGTGATGTTGTCTTATTGTCTCTAGTCGGACCGAACCTAGCCACAGCATCAAACATCTGCTGCTCTGAGTGAGGCCTTTGACTTTGACTAGACGTTCACTGTCGAGCCCTATCCGGTAGCATGGAGTTGTCTTACTAAACGCTGTCTGTCGAGCACAGCGAGGAAGTATTAAGCCAAAGCTGTTTGACAGTTTTCATGCCAGATTAGTCCACCAGTCTCCTGTGAGCTCGGACTGCGTTGGCACTGTGTACGCGTCTACAATGTGTGCCTCGAGGAGAGATAATGCTCTGTTGGCATGTGGTGTAAATAAGTTGTATTGAGGAGACAATGTGTTTGACAGCTCTAATCTCACTATAGTAAAACGGCAAGCAAGAGCTTCTGGCCATACAGTTGGCAATGGGAAAATAGTAGTATTATTCAATTCGTAAAGTATGTACATTATTTCAGCATTTGCTATATTTACATGTACTGAAATGCATTATATTTCTCTTCACCCTCTAGTTGCAGAGGATAAATTGACGGAAAGAAAGATGGTGGGCTGAATTCACTAAACAGTTTTGTGTGTGTTTGGGTGTTTGAGTGTGCTGTAATTGATAGCAAAAATCTGCCACCACCAGCAATCTTCTTTAACTAGGAATGTTTAAATTAAGTCATGAGTATATTGTTAGTATGTAAATTAAGTTATTGTCGTTCCTTAAATCCAGGTATGCAGCATAGAAGAGTGCACTTTAAGGATACTAATTTTTTTGCAGGCCCTTTTTTTTTTGCTATATAGTATGGAAATAGGCATATTCAGACACAGTGCCAGTGTTTTTTTCTTTTTTGTTTTTGGTCCATTCAACACAAGTCAGTGGGGTCCAATGTTGTTTTGGACCCCATTGACTTTTATTATATGGACAAAAGCATTCTGTAAAACTTTACAAGAAGCTCTCATTTGTTAACATTTGTTAATGCAATATCTAACATGAACTAACATTGACCAATATATTCTTACAACATTTCTTACCCTTTGTTAATGTTAGTTAACAAAAATGTTTATGTTAGTTCACAGTGCATCAACTAATAGTAACAGATAGCCTAGAACGTTTTAAGTTAATAATTGTATTAGTAAAGGTTGAAATGAACATTTACTAAGATTAATAAATGCTTAGAAGTATTGTTCACTGTTAATGTTAATTAATGTAGTTAAATAATGTTAACAAATGAAACCTTATTGCAAAGTGTTACCAAATACTCTTCAAAATATAATCTTTCAGGATTTTCTATTGTTTTGAACAAATACACATTGAAATTCATCCTGTTGATCCCTTCTCGAAGGGACTGGGTTGAGGACACTGGCAGTAAGGAACCTTCCCATCTGCCTGTGCACCCAGGGTGTCTGTGCTCAGACAATCCCTCTCCATTCTTACAGGATATTAAGCATATTAAGGGTGTCTAGTGCACTGGCTGACTCACACTAAGTGTCTCCCCATACAGTACAGGGAATACAGAGCTTATTGATTTAGTAGGCAATCTGTCTAGCTTAAGAGGTGATGAAAGCTTCTTCTGCTGCCCAAGTTCAGTTATAAGCACGGACTGTTTGACTTTAGCCTAACCATGTAGACTTAAACCCAGTCTGGTGACTGAGAGACAAGGATACTGTCTTCATCTCAATTACTGGGGTGATCCAGCAATTGTTGTACTGCTTTATATGTAGCTTTTGATAACCAGATTATGCTGAATGACATTTAATAAAAACAATCATTCTCATTAGTTGTATAAAATAACTCTTTGGAAGAGATATCGTATTACAGATTTTGATTCAGATACAGCTAACTTATTAACATTTCTGTCAAAAGACAAAAGGCTCATGCTAATGTTTTAGGTCTTAATATGTTTTCTAGTCTATTTTTACACAGAGGAAGGAGAGGAAAATGTATTTTGACAACATTACGTGGCTGTCCATGCCAGTGGAAATGTCATAAATAGACAGCGACACATATTCGATCTGCCTTGTGACTAGCTTAAAGGGTTCATGAACTGAGAAATCAAATTTCCCTTGAGCTTTTGACCTATCACAAGAGGTCATCATACTATAAGTATATCCTGTAAGTTTCAGAACTGAAAACTTCCTTGTTAGACCAAAAACAGCTTTTATTGTAACCAAGTCCAGAGAATGACTCCTTGTAGAATGTACCTATTTATGACATCATAGATAGGTGAAATAACACCTCTGAAGAAAAAGATCAACTCCTACTTCATCATCGCAACTTTGGCCACTGGCGTGTTAGTGAGATGACGAAGAGAGAAGAGCGATACAGATTCACTGGACTAAAAATAACATTACCTTTCAAAGGATCCTAATGTGAGGAATGTGGTTATTTATTTTCAACAATCTGAATGTCTCAGTTGAATATTATTTATTTGTATTCAGTGCATTTCACTGTGGATTCTTTGGTAAATCAGTCGCAATTTTGACTGAGTTCTGGAGTCTCGCCAAAACTCTCGTTATATTCAACGAATCTCTTATTTACATTGTGTTTGCACTGTTAGTTATGATGAAAGCATTTGTTAGTATGCAGAAATCGAGTTAGAGATACATTTCGAGATTGCTTCAACCTTTCATGCCATGATCTAAATATAGTGCTATAGATCTAAATATAATGCTATAATCAAAACTTTTCAAGATTAGTTAACCTTGACTGCTGTAATAGTAAACATGTGCTAAACGTTTTCGAGAGAGTTCAACATGTAGTACTAGCCATTTCATATGCAAAGATTTTAGCCAATCACAGCAGTGGGCGTTTACACTGAAGTCTCACAGCAGACACGCCCCTTAAAACGTTCAAATCAAAGGGCTGAAATCAGGGTAGGAAAAATGCCTTTAATTTCTAAATTATGACTATTTTTTATGTAAAAAGTATACTAACATTATAAGTGCACCCCAGGAAACATTATAAAACAATGCAGTTCATGACCCCTTTAAATAAACCGGCCTAGCATAGCGCAGATCTCAGCCACTGAGCTCCCTACATGTGACATCACTCACACTGTCAGCCTAATGACCCACCACATCCTCAAATGCAGTCGAAATAACATTCTGTCCTTTTAGAAAGCACACTTACAATAGGAAATGTGTGATTGATCCTGTAATTGCTCAGGCTAACTGCTGTTGTCTTAGCCTTGTTACTGCACACTGGGATCTGTTTTTTAAAATCCAAATCAGTCCGGAAACTCCTTTTGAAACATTTAAAGTAGAAATGCAGTGACTTAGTACCCATAGTGTAACTGTGGTATTTGTTGTAACTTGTTCAAAACCATGGATTGCATAATACTGATTTGGATTGCTTACTAATAACACAAAATACAATTATTTAACAAGAATGCATTAAATTGCAAATAATTTCTCAAAAGATACAGTAGACATTTACAACGTTGCAAAATATTTCTATTTCAAATAAATTCTGTTCTCTTGAACTTTCAAGTACTGAAAGCATTCTGAAAAAAGTTTTCATGAATTTCCATTTTGTGGCAGCCAGGACAGCAAAGGTGTCTGGGGACTCGTGTTTATGTTACTGTGATTTGTAGTGGAAGTATTTTACCCTTATGTCATTCATAGTAATACACTGTAAAAGCGTGTTCACCATCACAGAGCAGCTGTACAGCATCTGTGCAGCACCATCCATTGCTTTCATATCCTCTGACACAATTCTGCTGTGAGAAAGACGGCCATGATTCAGCACTTCAAGAGGGGCTCTCTCATTACGGGATACTCTCTCGCACTGGGATTGAAATGTATTCCTCTTTGAGGACTGTGTTACATCTCTCTTGTTTTGTAGCGTATCCTATATCATTCCATGAAGAGTCCAAAAGCCCACACAGCATTGTTTCTGCTTTTCTCATGTTTTTGCTAAACTGACTTTTTAAGGACTGTAGGAGTGCTTCGATTGGCAAAATGACATGAATTTCAGCCTGTTCCTCACAGAAAGATATCATATGGCTTTAGAAGACTTGGTAAATGGTACTTTTATGATACTTTTATAGTCATTTTGAAGCTTAACACTGAGAGCTCACATTCTCATTCATTATAAAGAAATGAGTGAGCAGGATAGTCTTAAATTCACAGAAAGAAAGTCTGAATTTACAATTTACATATTTATTTTCTTTTTAGGTGGCGTAATCTTGGAGCCCTAATGACTAAATGGATTAAATAGATTGTTTCAATCTGTCTAGCTGAAATGTTTCATGATAAATTACTCTCCATGTTCTATATCTCGCATACAGTACCAGGAATAACAAGGACTATTTTAGTCAAACTCATGTAGAGTTTAATAATGGGTGGCCTGGCTCTTACAGATGAGTGCCTCTGCTCCGCACTCATTAATACAATCACGTGAAGCCCTTTCACATGCTTTGTCTGACAGCATGGCCTGTGCACCACACTGAAGACATGGGAAAGTAGTTAGCCCCACCCCCTCTATCAAACGCTTGTGAAAATCACCGGTTAGTTTCATGTGTGTAATCTTACTTTTAAATTTCAAGACTATTTGGACTATATTCTTCTTTTTAAGCTGTGTTTAATTTACATTTAAATTCCTTCTTCTCTATGATATATATATATATATATATATATATATATATATATATATATAGCTTAAAATAGCAAGCAACCTTTTTTTTTTGATGGCATGCGTCTATCTTTCTGTTTGTCAGTTGGGAGGCACTCATTGACCCCCAGTGGTTTAGGGACGGCCTTCTTCTCTCCCTCCCTCTTCTCTCACTCTTCTCACGTATGTTAGCAGTGAACAAAAGCCGCTCTCAGCTTTGTTCCAGCTTTTCATAGCACACTTTCACATTAAAACCTCAACTTTCTTTCTCCTTTGACAAACCAAAGCAAACGGGCTGTAACAAACACACACACACACTGTAAACACACACAGACACACACACACACAAAATATTTTGTATTACTGCAGTATAGGCAGCTAGGTTTTGTTCCACAGCACAAATGATAAAAATAAATAAAGGTTTCATCTTTTGAATAAGATTGCTTTTACCATATATACAGTATATATATATATATATATATATATATATATATATATATATATATATATATATATATATATATATATATATATATATATATATATATACACACACACACATATATATGATAACACTTTAGATTAGGGAACACTATTCACTATTATCTAGCTGCTTATTAGCATGCATAATACTAGCATATTGGTTGTTTATGAGTACTTATATACATATAAAGCACATATTATATACTTATAGAGGACGTATTAATGCTTTATTCTGCATAACCATATTCTACATCCCTTTACCCTACCCAATACCTAAACATTGCCACTACAACAACAACCTTATAACCATCAATAAGCAGTAATAAGGAATTTATTGAGGAAACCTCCTGGTAGTGAACATGTGTTCCCTTGTCTAAAGTGTGTGTGTGTATTGAGTGCTGTCAATTGAATAAAAAAATAAAATCACTAATTAATATTTTTCTGTAATTAATTCGCATCTGTTATACATTTATACATTTTATATTGTATTACACAATTTCTATCTGAATCTCCAAATTAATGTAGAAACAATATAAACATGGGACAGTATATTTTAATGCCACCTTTTTACCAAGTTCTATGTATGAATGGATGCTGCATTCATTGCGTTAAATATTTTAACACATAATAAAGAAAATATTAATCACAGAAATAGTTATATAATAAAACAAATGTATTTGAAAACAAATTGGATTTAATGCTGTTAAATGTTGTATTTAATGCAGTTAATGATTTACCTAATTTTATATTATAACACACACACATACACAAAATTTAGCATTATTTACGTCGCTTTGTTTGTTGTTTACAAACCAAGAAGATATTTCTATCTTGTGAATAATTGTAGAACAGATAAAGAAGAACAATAGAGTTCCAACACAAAGTTTTAATAATAATAATCTAAATAACTGGCATCAGGCTGAGCAACACACAGTAATCGCAAATGTTACCGGACACTGAATGAAGAAAGGGTAAAACTTAAATAGGAACTCAAACAAGGCAATCAATGACACACAGCTGATACAAACAAACTCATAATGACAGAAACCATGACAACCGAGGAGTGGCGGGAACAAAGGGAGACAGAAACTTAGTGAATGCAAACTAAAAGTCCATGATTACTAAAACTGAACATAATGGTGACAGTAGACAATTAAATTTAGCCAGAATGGAGGCAAAGATCACTAAATCAGAGTGCTAATTGTAATGGTCGAAAATCACATTGGTTCAAGTGTTTCAGCTAATATGTTGAGTCAATATGGAAATGGAGCACATAAAGAACAGTGATTAACTACTGATCACACAATGACCCACAGCTGTGATTGCCTCATCTGTCATGTCATTATTCTCAAGGTAATTATCTTGGGAGAGAAAAATATCTTCATCCCAAAAGGCTTTAATGATCCCCATAAAGACAGACACATTCTGTGCCATCAATGTGATGTTATCTAGCCAGATGTCTTCGAGAGTGATATCACAATTGTCAGTCTTATAGCATACTGGAAATCGAACAGCAATTTCCAGCCAATGGGAACAATTAGTTGTTTTTTTAATTTATTTATTTTGTGTTGTAGGCACTTATAATCATATCTCACAACTGAATCAGTGTTCATCTACCTTAGAAGACTTATTTATTTATTTTGCTTGTAATTACCTGCCATATTTAGACAGTAATTGTCTTTTATAGGGAGCTATTAGGATGAAAACAGTTAATGCTTGTTTGAAAGCAGGTCGACACACTCATTAAAACGGGGGTTCGTCAAAAAATGCCTTGTGGATCATCTCTGTTACTCACTCTCAGGGAGCCTGTCCCTGTCTATGCATTGTTCGCGAAGAATCGGTGATGAATGGGTTTTAGGAGAACAACGCCGTGGCCCTATTAACATGTGGCGTTTTGTTTTCTTCTGCAATTCGTCACCCCCCGCACAAACACAGACAGCCTCACAAAATGAATCCTTACACACTCTCCGGAAGAAAATCAATAGAGTGATTTAGCAGCTGCTGTAAAGATCCAAGGACAATGGGTGAGCGTTTAGCCTCCTGATAGCGTTACGGGTAAGGCAGGCCACTATATACCGCGTGGTGGCAAACCCGGACATTGATTAGGGGTATGTGACACTACGTTCTTCCTCAAGCCTTTATTTCCACCCAATCCATACTCATCATAGCTACTGTTTGTGTGTTCTACAACAGAGATGATACTTCATTGATCGAGTTATGTGATTCAGAAAGCGTGCAAATAGATTTATGAACTTGATGGGCAAACAGCTATACAAGTAGTTTATGGAAGCCAAAGTATTTATTTAGTATAACACCACATAGCAAAAAGTATTTTGGGGTCGGTATGATTTTTAAATTTTTTGAAAGAAGTTTCTTACTCTCACCAAGGCTGCATTTATGTAATAAAAATACAGTAAAAACAGTAATATTGCAAAATATTATTACAACGTTTTCTGTTACTGATTCCAAAGTTATGGGGGATGTCTATTTCACTTATATCCCTTAATAGCAGGTGAATAAAATCACACATACAGCCGTACAATCTCCTTAGACAAACATTTACTGTAAAATTGGGCCCTTCCATTGTGATGATCCTGTGCAGAAAGCAAGGTCCATGAAGGAATTGTTCACTGAATCTGAACCATTGAACACTGTTCGGATAAAATTCAAACTAGGCCCCATCATGCCTGACCTTACTGATGCTCTTGTGTCTGTTTTACCATAAAAAAATATTATGATCACTTCAGTGTTTGTGTTCACGATGCATCTAAATCTATTTTATCCTTAATCCTACAGTTCTGCAGATGAGAAGTTTCGCTGGAACAACCAAGGTAACTGAACTGTTTGCTTGCTAAAATGAGAATTTTCTTGCTCTTCAGCCAATCGTTTTGAAATCCATGATTTGAAACCTTACATGAAGGTGAATGTTGTATGAAGAGCATTTTCTGTAATGCATTTTGACAGTTGTCATAATCTAGCTGCCCACGTGGTAAACCGTGCATGTCAGAGTGAAACATGTTGACTTTTGACTGTATTGATTGTGCTACAGCAAAACGTTAGCCAAAGATGACAACCTCTGCCTTCCAGAACATAAAACACAGAGGAGAGGCTGAGATTGAAGAGCAGGAGCAGTGCAGCACATAAATGATTCATTAGCTTGTGGTCACGCCACACTCTTTAAAATACTGGGTTCTTGATGAAGAATCAAAACAAAACCAGATTATGCATCTCATTTTCATGCAGGCTAGTTCAAACAGAAAATGATTTAGTAGATTCCTCAGTGGTTGGTTTTGTACTGTAAATTTGTCAGAGGTGGAAAGAGTAATAAAATATTCTACTCAAGTAAAAGTACTACTACTTCAATGAAATTTTACTTAAGTACAAGTAAAAGTACCGGTCTAAAAATCTACTCAAGTAAAAGTAAAAAGTAGCTCATTTAAAATTGACTCTTTTTTAACAGCGGGGGTGGGGTGGGGGACCCTCCCGTGTAGGGTTGTAATAGTATAAGATTTTCACAGTATGGTAACGTCTCAGAAAATATCACGGTTTACAGTATTAATCAATTGTTAAATAATTAAACTGTATTATTAAATTATGGGTATTATTATTATTATTATCATCAGTTAAAATGACAGTTAAATTAATGAAAACAGGATTTTTTTTTGGTTGAACAAATGCTTTTATTATAACAAACTTGAAATAATTTGTTTATTAAAATTTCAATAAAACATGTCTAATCAATTAAATTTGATAATTAATAATGAATTAGATTAACAACTCATTTTTTAACATTAATAATTTATTAAAATGTTTAAGAATAATATTGTCCTATGAAATGTATTTTATTCAGAAAATTAATGTTTCTTTTTATTAGGGTGATATTCGAACCAAACCGAAGAACTGCGATACAGAACCCACGATTCGAATGGCGATACTCTCATGGCGTACCGAACACGCCCCGCCCTGCAAGCTACCCCGGCCCCGCCCAGCCCGGCTCATTGATTGGACCTGGAATCAGTGTTGCCAAGTCCGCTTATTATAAGCGACTTTGGGCTTGTTTTGCTGTAAAGTCGCTTACAAATATTGGTAGTCGCGGATCGTGTTTTTTTTTTTGGGCTTGTTTCTAAAGTGTAGTTGCTTATTTGAGCTTGTTCTCAGCTCGTTGTCAAGCAGATATTTTCTATATGTTATTTAAACGTAGGAGTTTGTCTTGCCTGTTCCCTCTGTCTCTCCCCTTTCCCCACCCACATCCTGCTTCTAATTGGCTCTGACCCAGATGGCAATGAGTACTAGCCAATCAGAGGCAGAGCAGGGCAATCGTTTTTTTTTTCTGGTTAGGAAAACGTCAGTGAGTGACGTTTAAATGAAAATACGTGCGAGTCGCGACCGTCGCGACTGATGGTGACTGGACTGTAGGAGAGTTTTTATATATAAATTATATTTTAGATATTATAGATATAGATATTATAGTTTAATATTGTTTAACCCTTTAACTGTCACTCCCCCTTTTTTCGCATAGACATGAAAATCACTATTCAAACTTAAATGGTTGTAATTCAAGAATGCTTTCGAATATAGACCTATGGTTGGTCTTGTTTTAAAGAAGACATTTGCCAGATTAATGTTGAAGTGAAGTATTATGAAGTTATGAAAGTGAAACAGAAAAAAAGTTATACAAGTTTGAGTTTATGAAAATGAATAATGTAAAAATATAATTATATTTTATATAAAATATATATATTACAAAATATATTTTACTCTAAACTGCCAGAAAATGTAAGCCAAAAATCTGAAGAAGTTGTGTTCCAAATTTTAGGTTGATATCTCAAAAAAATGAGCTTTCAGTAAGATTTTATTTGGCCGCAGTACCAACATTTTTCACTAGATGGACAGCCAAGCTTCGAAGCTGCTTCGAAGCTCATTACAGAAGAAAAATAAACTACCGTGTGCACAGTTTTACAAAACTAGGCACAGTTTAACAATCTGTCCACATGGATGTAAATTGACAATCTGTACCCACAGTTTAAAACTATCTGTCACCACGGATTGTAACAGTAGCGGCAGCGCGGAGTAAACGCGATCATCTCTTCCTCAGTTACAGAATAAACATGAATGGACACCTGAAGGTATGTTGAAAAATACAGTATACTTACTGAAAGGCATCACAACTCGTGTAATCGCTCAATCAGCGTTTCAGCAGCGCAAAGACGTCAATAAAACTGCATAGCTTGTCACTAGCATTATATTTACCTCAGCAGGCTAGTGATTAAGTGTCCACAACTTGTTGGTTCCTAGAGAAATTAACTCTTGCACTAAATAAATGCACAATATTATCCTATATATTATATTTTTACTTAACCTGTTAATTATACCTTGATTATTTAAAGTACGTTTAAAATATCTTTAATGAAAATGACAGCAACTGTGTAAATTATTATATTTCAATAACAAATTAGAGTAAAGTTAATGCAAAAACTGCCTTATGTTCAGTTTACATGTTTTCATACAATGTGTTGGGTGTTGATTATTATATCTAAAAAATAAATAGCATCTAAATTTAGGCTCTGTTGTTAACCTTTAATGTTATAGTAATGTGCGGCTCCCTATACAGCATTAGCAGATTTTTAATCCTTGCAAAACGTTTATTTGTAATTGAATTAATTTAAAGACAAAGACACAATTTTTTCATTTAAACCACTGTTTAATTTTTTTTTTTAGCTTTCTAAACCGAACCGAACCGAGACGTCAAAACCGTGGGAAAACCGAACCGTCAGTTTTGTGTATCGTTACACCCCTACTTTTTATAATTTAATCCAAATATATTATCCAAAACGGTGGTAGGCTAATCAAATGTAAATTTAAACTTGTGTCCTTTTATTTTTTGTGGAAGCGCTGCAAAAAAAAGATTTACTAAATTAAACCATGGACAAAAAAAAATATTCCTATAAATAATGTTCAAATAAAATGTATTATTATTGTTATTATTATTATTTTGAGAAGTAAGCTACGTTCTACTGTATGCCTACAATAGTAATATATTTATGTCATAATTTCTCCTAGTAAAACCGAACTTTTATTTTGACGGGTTGTGAAGACCTGTTAAAAGTGTATTTGACAATGGATTTTCTCAAATAAAATTATGAAAATGCTCATTAGGCGTTCTCTCAGAGCAGCTCTGGAAATGTTCATGTATTCCTCAAATTGTTTGTGAGACGCTGAAAACACCATGAACGTCACGAGTACTTGAGTATGTAGTAGACAAACGCAGCTCAGCAGAACAAATAGGGTTATATATTTACTTGCAGTATTTTTGTGCTTAGCTTAAATATCCACAGACCATGTCGCGATTGGATTTATTGCACAGTTCTACTTTCCATGTATTCATCCATCCATTATTTTGCATGTTTTACGTGACATCTGCATTAAGTGAATTCCATTTTCATGACTGGATTCTGGGATTCCCTTTGCATCACGTAAATCGGGACATACCTTTATCTGCAGGAGGGATGGTGTCCTATATCCTCTTTTTGCAGCCACTTTGTGTCCACATTTTTTGCAAATTGGATATCTATCCTCGAGGACAACCACGCTTTTTTTCTACTTTTCATACTGGCCATAATTCGCTTGGCGCTTAGCTTTCAGCTTCAGCTGGGTCTGCGTCAACTTTTTTGCGCGTTTGTTCTCCCGCCCTTCAATCAATTCAGTAGTTTCCGGAGTGTGTGATTTTTTTTTCCCCCTTGTATTATTATTTTTTACTCAGCAACGGATATGATTTCAAATGTAGCGAAGTACAATACTTCAAAGAAAACGTACTTAAGTAAAAGTAAAAGTACAGATTTTAAAAACTACTTTAAAAAGTAGAAGTACACAAAAAAACTACTCAATTACGTAACGCGAGTAAATGTAATTCGTTACTTTCCACCTCTGAAATTTGTATGGTTTTAGTTCATGCCAGTTTTGGCCTTCAAAATAGGACTTCCACAACTACATTATAAAAATGTTGTGAAAAGGTTGTGATACCATTTTATTCAGTATAATTTAAGGCCAATTCACACTGAACCGACAGATGCCGACCAATGGCAACAGACACTTTGTCGGATCAGAGTGTTACCCCTGTCGGTGTCTGTTGGCATTGGACAGCGCTTGTTTTCATGTTCAATCAGCGTTTGTCGTGTCGTGGAATGTCTGAGAAGTGACATACTGTAATCTGGTGATTGTGCACATTGGTCACCGTCTGTCAGTACAGTTTGAATTGGCCTTAATACGTCAGATGGGGTGTTTTTTTTAAAAACATAATACGTATTGTCACAATGCTTCGGATACAAATAGAGATCAAATACAAGACTCAAGTGGTGTCTTTTTAATATGTCTTTAAAATGTATTTTTTAATCCAGTTTGTATATAAATGTATACCCAGGGTACCCTATATGAATCAAGTAATCTGAATGATTTTTGATCAGAATCTGATGAGTTTTTTGATCATAAACCTTAATTTTTGTAAATACAAATATTTTCACTGAATTTTTTAGATGTCTCATTCAGATGTACAGATTTCAAAACCTAAATAAAACGTTAATTTGAATATATAAACTAAACATTTGCATAATGCACATTTTTACAGTTTTAAATCATAGGTGTTATTTCTAGAATGTTTTTTTTAAAGCATTTTATTTCAGCTTAACGTAACTGCAATCAACTTTATAAAACATTTTGTCCTTGCTGGGTAACTACCAGAATATTGAAACACTCATTACTGTAGGGAGGGAGCAAACGCCTGCTAGATGAAGTTACCTCTTATGTCTTTGTTCACAGACGGACAGAAGGATATAGAGGAGGAACTCACCACAGGTCTGGAACTTGTAGATTCCTGTATTCGATCTCTTCAAGAGTCTGGTATTCTGGATGCACAGGAATTCACTGCAGGTGAAAGTAAGGAGCACGTTTAAATGCTGGAAGTTTAACACAATTAAAAAATTACTGAGACTGAACTATGTTAATGAGTCCTAAATGCTCTGATGAAGAGTTCTTAGTCAGAAATGCATGTGTAACAGCCCATAATATGAGCTTGCAGGTGTTGCTGTGTAGAGTGGATTGACATGAGCTTGCTATATTATCCAGCTTTGTGAAATCTTCCTTATTATGCATGCTAGGGTAGCAAGCAGAGTTTTTAAGGAAACAAGTATATTCACCCTGCTGAGAATATCAGGCTTCATCTGAACTGATTAAATATGATATTTTTCAAAGGCTCAGTTTCTCAGTGTTTAAAGGAGGTTGAGATATAGTGTAAAAAAGGTGTCCATACACTCTCAAAAATGGGTTTGTCCATGTGGTGACATCTTAATTAATTGCACATAACTTTCACTAGCCATTGGTGTCAATACCTGACTAATCTGAGTAATACAACATTCAGTAATGTTTGACATAGCTATAAGCAAACTTAAGTAGAGGAAACTTCAACCAAAGCATCATAGAACATGCGCAAACTGCTAAATAAATCAGTGTACATGGACCCTTAATGGTTTTTAATGAACCATCTAACAAGACAGTATATGTTGTATTTATTTACTTGCTTATAGTGGTTTCACTCTCTCTAGCTGTGAGTTATAAATAGAATTCAGCTGAAATATTTATCAGCTCTGGTCTAAAATGCAGGTCATATAGTGTGCAGATAAAACCCCACACCCAAAAAGATAAGTGACCAGCCACCTGGACACAGATTGTCTACCGCACTACCACTCTGTATGGCAGCAAATGGCATCTTAAGATGTCTGAGACACTTGGGTTGAGACTGGAGATGGACCAGAAGTCTGATAATGCATTTATGAAATTTTCTGCTCTTACTGGAAATGTGTCTCTTTTGAATCTGATAGTGGCTAAAGTGGTTATAGTAGTAAACTCCAGCCATTTTCAATAACCGCAGTCAGACAGTTTCTGATATTACTAGGTCATCTGAAATGACCCAGTTATCATCTTCAATGGTTGTGAAGTCGAACTGTCACATAGTCTGTTGTGTGTGTTTGTGTGTCCATTTATGGGAAATCTTTTCATAGACCACAGGCCTTTATTGGTTTTCTTTTCATCTTCATACTTGTGGCCCATTTTAGTTTGAAACAGCGTCACAGATGAAAATATAACATGTAAATATCACTAAAATAAGCTGTTTAATAATTGTGATTCATCTTACAGCATGTTGTGGCATGTAGGTGTTTTGTAAACAGAGATTAATGCTCTGTCATGCCATTTCAAGTTGGCATATCTTTAAAAGATGCAACATCTTTTGGTGCTGTCAGACATCCTCAGAAGAGGAGAAACTTGCCCTGACAGTGCAGCAATAAGCTTCGGTTAATAACACAACACAAAACCACACACCATCATGATTGAATTTGCAGGCTGTTGAAGATTAAACAGCATTTAAATTCATGTCTGTGCACACAGGTGATATGTGCTGCTATATAGCAGTGGTTACCAAACGGGTACAGACCACAAGGGTACAGACATTTGGATTGTGCTTTGTGCTTTATAATAGGGCTGAAACTAACAATAATTTTGATGACTATAAAAGTTTTTAATAATGTGCACTATTTTCAGAAGTTTGGGGTCATTAAGATTTCATGCTCACCAGTAAAAACAGTAGCATTATGAAGTATTATTACAATTTAAAATAGCTGTTTTGTAACATATTTGTTAACATATCTGTTAACATATTTTAAATCAAAGCTGAATTTTCAGCATAATTATTAGTCTTCAGTGTCACATGATCCTTCAGAAATCATTCTAATATGCTGATTTCAGTGATTTGCTGCTTGAGAAACATTTCCAAGTATTACCAATGCTGAAAAAAGCATCTTTTTTCTTTCAAGATTTTTTTTATGACATTATTAGTCTTTACTGTCACTTTTTATCAGTTTAATCGATCCATGGAGAAGAAAAGTATTAATTTCTTAAAAAGATAAATCTTACCTCACACTTTTGAACAGTAGTGTATACAGTATATGAATATAATATATAAATATATGAATGTACACTATACTGTGTAAGATTTTAAGTGAATATGGTCAAAAGCTATATTTAACTTCCAACTACAAGTATTTTATTAACATTTTTATTTGCTTGTGAATGAGACTTTTAGCAAAGTGGAAAAACTCATATGCTTATAGCCTCTTTTGAATATAATATAACACGCTTCTCTATTATTATTTCTCCAACAGTTTTTCATGTTTCACTTACACTTTCATCTTATTAAATGTTTCAGCCAATCAAACTAAATACATTTATAAAGCACGTTTCTACAGCTTCTCAAACTACTTCAGTTGGTGAGTCAAACATCAGTTGGTTTTTCCTCAACAGTATGGTTTTTTTGTTTCAAAGTGAATCATGTTTATAGTGTCCAGTTTAAAAATGTATTATGATCATTCTGAATGATGAGTTCAAAGGAACACCTTTCTAAGAGTGCCTGTGCCTTATTAACGTGGCCGTGGGTGACATACTGTAAGACTAAACAGGACTGGGAATCACTGCTATTTGTTACAGTGTCAGGCTGTCAGCACAGGAGGGCCGAGCAAAGAGAAGGGACTGCGATTTCTGTTCATGCTGACCCCATTTTCCTGAATGTGTGCTCATTGAGTGTCTTCCAGCAGTGATTAATTATGCATGCCTTTTCTGTCCATCTACTCACTGTGAGGCTTGAAATAATGAGCAGTATAAAATAAAGTAAAACAGAGAAGAAAAGTACCGTGGATGGAGGCTGGAAGACAATGAAAGAATATGAGATGAAATGGTAAAGCAATTAGCCAATTTTACAAAGGTAAAATGAGGTGAGGGGAATTATATGACAGAGAAGAGAGGGTAACAATATTTGCATCTCCTAAAGGAAATACCTGAGCTTTGCAAAGCTGCAAAAGAAATAAAGTTTTATGCAAGTTAAGATTTTAGGCTTTGAATCTATGTAAATGGCATGCTGATTCATGCCGATTTGACATTGTGATGGTAATCATCATGCATCTTCTTTTCTGTTGGCTGCACACAAGAATCAACAGTCACAGTAATGGAAGTTAAACATGGTTAAATATATGCAAAGATGACAAAACCAAAGACAACTCAGTATGAAAGAAGACCAACTGCAATTCTTCATCTTTGTTGGATAAAAAAAAGTGATTGTCAAACTAATAGTATTTCTCTTTCTCCCAAATTCCTCCTTCACAGGACCAGGCATCCTCTCTCAGAGTGCTCTGCAGCTCAATAATCAAGAGGGCACCTTTCCCTATCCAGTCAGTTACCATAGCAACCAGACCCTGGCCCTTGGTGACCTGTCGGCCTCCCAGCCTCCGCGCAGTGGTCAGGTGGGAGGAGCCTTACATAGCTATAATCAGGTGGGGATTCATCTCTTTTTAAAAACTCTGATTTTGACCCTTTTGTCTTAAACTGTTATTTGTCACCTGTTTTTACGAGAAGTCTCTCTGGGGGAATTCACTAAGAATTGCGTCTTCTAATAGTGCCGTTTATGTGCATGTGCTGCCTTCATTTATTCAGTGCCTGATCAGTGTTCATTTTCACACCTTTTGTTCAGTCATGGCCTTTGTCTTATGATGAAAACATCCTTTAAATTTAGTCAAAATTTCATTATGTCATATTCATTCAGTTTAGTAATTTTTACTCAGTCTAAAATGGCATCTGATTTTAGAATATTCAAATATTTTATATGTTAAATAATATTTTAACTTATAAAAATAACACTGCATTTTTCATTTTTTGTTAAAAGTTAATGCATGTTAAAATTGACAGAGTCCCATGTATGATGTGTGGAAAAGAATCGATATTGTGGCTAAAAATTAAGAACTCATTCCCACGACTTCATTTCTGGTAACGTTTTATTAATTAGTTTCCTCGTTTTAGTTAAAACGTGGCCTTGGTGTACAAATTCGTACAATCACAAATAAGTACCACAATTTCTCTAAAATGAGGGAACAAATTAATTTGTAGATTTTTTGCCCCTACATATCATGTGCGGGTCATGAAAAACATGAAAGTGTCAGTGTGGTGTTATTTTTCTTCATATTTTCGTCAGTAGTATAATTTAATTAAAAATCATTTTCATAAACAAACATTTTTGTTAGTAATTTCATTGACAAGATTAACAGTGGACCAAAAGAATTCAGATGAATTCAAAAGAATTCACAGTGACATTTATACTAGACTGCGAGGTGTTTTTCTACTGAATTACCACACGCTAAAAAGTGGCGCAAGCATTTAGCGAATTCACCCCTTTTTCCCTTTGAAAATGTCATGTCGGTCACCATCACTTAGCTCATAGCTCCTAGATGAGTGAGATTCTAGCTCTTTACATGCCACTTACCTCCAGGTGACGTCTAATCGTGTTGCACAGCTGGCTGCCAGAGAGACAGCCGCCCGGGCCCATTCTCGAGACTCCTTTGCCCAGAGTCATGGGAGTGCATTCCACATGCCTGACGATCCGCCAACAGCCCCTGTAAACTATTCCTGCTCCACTCTACCAGCCCAGCGAGTGAGCTCTCCCTTTTCCATGCAGGCTTTGGGCTCCCCCTCCAAACTACAGAGGCTGGGCTCAGCCTCCGACATGCCCAGCTACGCCACTCTGGCGCGGGTGTCGTCGCCCAAGCAGTCCCCGAGCCGGCTAGCCAAGTCCTACAGCACCAGCTCTCCCATCAACATGGCGGTGGGAGGAGGATCGTCTTCTTCACCGCTGCACATGGTCGGACCGGGCAATGGCTCCAGCTCGTCTCCGCTACACCAGCTCAGCGCTGCAGTAGGAAGCTACGCCACTCTGTCCCCCACCAAGAGAATGCTGCACACCACCGATCAGTATAAAATCTCTCACGATCTGTACGCCAACGCCACACTCCAGAGACCTGGCAGTCTGGCAGGTCAGTGCTCTTTGCCGGATACAGCCTTTCCGTTTAGTAGTAGCACTATCAAAAACACATAAGCACTGGTTATTTTCACTCTTAGCAGGTGTTTGATATCATTAGAGGTGGGGATAAGAATTTGACACTATTGTACATTTATAGCATCTTTGTGCTTGAGAATCTGCCTTTGTCCATGATGTAGGTTCTAGGGGTTCGTACAGCAGTCAGCACAGTCACCTGGGTTCAGAGCTCAGACCCCTGCAGTCTCCTGAGCACCACATCGACCCCATTTATGAGGACAGAGTCTATCAGAAAGCCCCCCTGAGAAACTTCAACCAAGGCCAGGGTAAGATGGCAGACATCAGGTTTTCTAACAATTTAAAGTCAACAACAAAATCTTTTCATCTAGAACATAACGGCTCTTGTAAGGACTGTGCATTTATGGAATAAGAGGCTTGTTTCAGCTTTAGTTTTGTTCAGAATAGAAGTGTTTTCCCAAGTGCCCAATTAATAGCTGTGAGCAACCAGACATCATAAATTTAACAGTATCAGATAGTAACAAGTTTTGTTTTAAGGCTTTAAATATACTTGCGTTCACATTTCGTTTTATCAGAGCTGCTGAATGTAATATATCGTTACAACTATAAACTATAAAAGCACAGACGTTCCTACACTTACATTACAATTTTGCAGACTAAATGGGTTTCTACTTGTATAACCATGACAAGCAGGTATGCAAGGAAAAGAAGAAGTTCAGTCAAAAGTAATTGACTCATTTACTCACCCTCATGTTGATTCAAACCTGCATGACTTTCTTTCTTCTGTGGAACATAAAGGAAACTATTTTGAAAAATGTCTGGGTTTTTTTTGCACAAAGATAGTCAGTGGGGTCCATTTTTGTTTTTGACCACAACTCTTTTCAAAATATCTGCTTTTATGTTCCACAGATGAAAGAAAGTTATACAGGTAAAGCATGACATGAGGGCGAGTAAATGGTAGCATTTTAAATTTTGGGTGAACTTGAACCTTTGCAATCAAACTTGTGCACCTGACTGGTATTGAAACTCATTTTACTTCCATAACCTTATGTATTTCCGGGCCAAACCGAATATGGATTATGCTATGGGATAGGGTATAAATTCAGAATTGATTGGTTGTGAAAAGTGGATGTTACATGCCAAAGAAGGGAGCTACAAAAGGAAAAATTTAAAAATAAAAGGGAATAGTGACGTCATGTAAAAGATTCACAAGATGTTTTTTAAAAAGGTCCCACCAGGAATTTTTTTTTTTTTTTTGGTGACATTTTTAGATATCAAATTTAAAGCTGCAGTAAGGAGTTTTGAGAAAATGTTGACTTAGCTTGAAAATTTGAACAAGCACAACTTACAGGTCCAACCCCCATGCCCTCTGCTGCGCTACAGCCCTCCCTCCACAGCTCCTCCCCCACAGCAGAGCCTGCCGTGAACGCGCAGGCTAGTAAGCAGGACCACCGATGACGGCGGATTATAAACAGTAATGGAACATTCACTAATAGGGACGAAACATCAACAATATGCTTTACATTGACTATGGCCTGCCCATACTTTGACTACAAACTTGGTCCTCAAATCATTATGTATTTTGCAATACATGTTACTTTACAAGGTTGCACTCTTTCTATAAGTTATAAATAGCTAGTAAGATAACGTTAAAGGATTAGTTCACTTTTAAAAAAAACTTTTGCTGATAATTTACTCACCCCCATGTCATCCAAGATGTCCATGTCTTTCTTTCTTCAGTCGAAAAGAAATAAAGGTTTTTGATGAAAACATTCCAGGCTTTCTCCATATAATGGACTTCAATAGGACACAAACGTTTCAAGGACCAAATGACAGTTTCAGCGCAGCTTCAAAGGGCTTTAAACGATACCAGATGATGAATAAGGGTCTTATCTAGCGAAACGATCGGTCATTTCAAAAATAAAAAAAAAACTTACGTTTTATAAGCACAAATGCTCGCCTTGCTCTGTTCTGTGATGCACGTTCGTGATCCTGTTCGAACTCGTTCATCCAAATGAACGAATCTTTTTTCGAGTCATTTTGTTCGTTGAATGCATGAAATGACTCCGAAAAAAGATTCGTTCATTTGGATGAACGAGTTCGAACAGGAGAGTCACGAACGACGTCGCGCTGTGCAAGAGAGGGGTGATCAGCGCGTACACGAGCGTGATTGACACTGCTAAGACATTCCTCCTGGCTCTGATTGGTTGTTTCTGACCGGGAGCGGTGTATTTCTGCAAATGGCAGTAGGACCACAGGGAGGAGCGAGAGGAGCTTGATTTTTTTCACAGATTATCTGTCTCATATTCCACTTTCAGGACATAATGACAGTTTTAACAAATATTTGTTTACAAAAGTTACCTACTGGAGCTTTAAGTATCTTATTTAAGAATCAAATTTTTATGCTGTAAGAGTTTGTTTATTGCTTGTCATTGTGTTTTTACCTACACAGGTTTTGTCATGATAATAGCCTTTTGTTCTGACATAAATTAATTAAATGAAAAAAAGAGAGAAAAGATTACTTTTTTATTTATAATATTGTCAATAGTTGAATTTTGCGCACCAGGCTTGTGCAAAAAAAAGAAGTAAATGTTTCTTGTTGACTTTAAAGCGGGAATGTTTCCAGCACGGCTCTGAGCTCCAGTCAGCTGGAAAACTCTGCTGTCAGGAAGAACAGCCCTCAGTGGTGGTTTCTGGGTAGCTATTCAAATCTGAACAAAAGCAGGCCAGAGAGAAAAAAACTGTTTTGCATTGACACTCAGACAAGCTAATAAAGCACCTACTGAAGAGCTATCAATATGGGCCAGTTTGTTATTTCGATGGTTTAACATCATTTCTGTTTTGTTTTGTTCCTTCTGTCCTCCTCCTCCTCCTTCTCTCTTTTGATTGTAATACCTGGTTAACATGTAACGTTTTTCCACCTTCTGCTGCACCCAAAGATCCAATGAACCAGTTTTGTGACCAGGTCCTGAACTTTCTGCTCTGTCCCTACTCTCCTGTTGTAGCCCCTTCCTCTCCCGGTGTTGACTCCATACCCTTGCAGCGCACTGGAAGCCAGAACGCCACGGGAACATTCCCCCGTTCCGGGTACGCTACTGGCCCTGGTGCCTCCACCGCCGACTATGCCAACCCCTACCGTACACTACAGTTCTGCCCCTCCACAGACTCACCCTACAGCAAATCGGGCCCTGCTTTGCCCCCGGAAGCTACCCTTGTCAGGTCGCCCTCTGTGGACAGCATCCAGAAGGACCCCAGGTGAGTCCTCCCGTTGTCTAATACATCTTGAAATAAATGCACACGGAGATCTGACCTAGTTAGTGAGAATTAAAGCCGAATTGACGTGCTGTGTGATTTACAAATCAAATAGAGCTTCACATGCACAAGTTGTCAATGAAGACATTGTTGGGGAGAGTGGTGTAAGCTGTGCCACTGTTAAGTTTAATTTGTGCTTGGGCAAGGAGAATTGAGAACTAATACAGCTAATGACATTTCAGAATGTCTAATGGCAACTGAATCCAAAATAAACCATCTGTAACAGAGCCATGGCAATATGACTTCTCAAAAAATGTTAGGGGTAAATATGTGAACCATTTGCATTTTCATAAAATGGCCAGGACAACTGTCACTACATATTTGAATTTTGTGAAATAATTTGCGACATTTTATAATATTACTTTTATCGTAATTGTATCTCTTGTATTTGGGGGTTATGTTCACTATCAGTATTACAAAGCATCTGACAGACTTTGTCGCAGAGATATGGTCTCGTTCAAAGGTGTAGGGTTTGTAGGAATTTTTTATGTTTTTGAAAGAAGTCTCTTATGCTTTACCAAGGCTGCATTTATTTGATCATAAATACAGTAAAAACAATATAGTGAAATATTATTACAATTAAAGTAACTGTTTTATATTTTAAAATGTAATGTATTCCTGCGACAGCAATGAAATTAGCTACATTTCAACAGAGATTATTCCAGTACTTCAAAAATTATTATATTATGGTGCTTTGTGACTCAAGAAACATTTCTTATTATCAGTGTTGAAAACAGTTGTGCTGCTGAATATTTTTGTGTCAACCATGATTTCTTCAGGATTCTTTGATGATTCTTAATAAAAGAGAACTTTTTGAAACGAATCTTTTGTAACATTTGAATATCTTTCTCTCAATTTAATGCATCCTTGGTGAATGAAAGTAAAAAAAAAAGAATTACTGACCCCAAACCTTTGAACGGTAATGTACCGAATTAATCGTTTACTAAAGAAATTTCATAGTTTTATACAATTAAAATTCATCCGTATTAAATATATTTTAAAATGAAAATCCTCACTATTTATCTGCATCTTTCAATCACCATCAGCTGTATATGATTGGCTCTTTCCAAATATATGGTCACATGTAAAAATAAATGTGCAGTTTGCGTGATTAACGGGGTGACACATCTTTTTCCACTCTCCTCTACAGCAAGAATCAGACTTCACATGACCTCACTTCCTGTAGTACCAGATTGCCTGTGTACTGTATACTAACAAAATACAAAATCACAAAAACCTACTGCACATTTGTCACAAAAGTAAACGTACTTCAGGAATGATAGCGCATGGTTTTATAGAGGTAGTCAGTTCCACCTTTTCACTCTATCTTTGTATTGGTATTAAGCATATTTTTGTTTTTTTTCCTGTGACATTAATTTGATGTGCTGAGAGGCCATTGACAATGTACTGTATGACTTCTCTTTTTTTTGTTTGCTTGCTTTTTCTGCTGATTTGACCTTGTTTTAGTTGACCCATCCCTTCTGTTGACCCCTCATTCTTTTGTTTTTCTCCCATGTCTTCTCACTGCTAGTGGTTATGGTGGAGGTGGTATGACGTGTGATGCATTGCATTTACTGGCTGCAAACAAATGCACAGATATGCACAAACAATGTCAAACTGTTTCAGAACATGTCAAACAATGTCGTCTGTTATCTTTGGTTCACTAATAGTGTTTGGTATATTAAAGGGTGGGTCTGGCAACCATACCGGCCGCAGTTTATCACAAAATCCTTGCAAATTATATATGAAACAGCATTTTTTTAACTAAAGAATCATTTGTTTCAAAATATTGTATACACACAAGACACTGCATTATAACATCTTGTACATCTTATGAAGAAACAGGAACATCTAGATCAGAGGCATTCAAACTTTTTTAATGACACCAAGGACCCATAAATATGATAATCGCTGCAATACATTTTCATATAAATAACGATTTTTAATGTGTGAAATATTGGTACAGAAATATTAGTGCTATTACACAAGAAACATGTTTCCAAAATTAAATAGATTTTATATTTTCATTGTTCTAAAGCCAAAATAAATTATTTGGACAGTGTTTACTTTGAATTGAGTTGGCAGCATTTTTCTACTCACTGTTAGATTAATATTGGACATATAAACAATACAAAAACATTTTCAATTCAATTTAAATTAATGTTCAGTTTTCGAATCAGTCTTTAGAAAGCAGAATGAAAAGTAATAATGACAAATTTCGCATTGTGTTAGTTGTTGTTGTAGTGTTCAATTAATTAGTTAAGGTTGAAAACCCCTGATCTAGATGATTGTCTTGAGAAATGTATTGGATTTTTTTTTCTTCTAAAAGTAGAATGCAGAGGAATTAACCAATATCAGTATTTGCACTGACTGGAAATGAGAAACCTGATCTCTCCCAAAAATAAGCTATTGCAGTCTATACTGTCTGGTTCACACTGGAATTATATGGATGGGAGTTATTTTCCATTATGTGAGACCCCTCTTTAATAAAAACCAGCAACAAATAAGCTTTATAGTGCATGTTGACAGTCAAATGTGTAATATGTTCATGCAGCACCAAGAAGACAGCTAAACGTAAAAATATTATTTTTAAAATGTCAAATCCCTTTGTGCTAGACACCTACCCTGTCTCTCTCTCTGCCTGTCTCCTGATAGGTACGACCCTGAATTCCTTGTCTGGAATCAAAATCAAGCCGAGCAAAGAATGACAAAGTAATCCAACATTTATTTACATTTCTACTCATCCACAAAAGCACTGTTCTCCTCTCTACTCAACATCATATGCCTGGGCAGCATGACTGTGTTGAGACAAGCTTTGCTTTACAGAATATGTCAGAATATGTTTTTATGGATTTCCTTCCAACATTTCCGCATTGTGTTTACAAGAAGAGCTCTAGGCCTTTATTCAAGGTTAATTTGTGGTCAACTCTAAAGTCACTTTTGATTTATCAGTTTAATGGAGTGATAGAAATCAAATAGTTACATGAAGAACATGTTCTGATCTCTGTTGGCTTTTCCAGAAGGAGTGATAGGTGACTTCATAGGTAACCAGAGTTTGTTCATTGCTGCAAAGCATCACATTGTGTGTGTGTGTGTGTGTGTGTGTGTGTGTGTGTGTGTGTGTGTGTGTGTGTGTGTGTGTGTGTGTGTGTGTGTGTGTGTGTGTGTGTGTGTGTGTGTGTGTGTGTGTGTGTGTGTGTGTGTGTGTGTGCGTGTCTCCTGTTGTGTTGTTATTCATCGTTTTGTCATAATTTTATGTTAAAGCATGCTTATTATCCTTTTTTACTTTTATTTAACACCACTGTCTTCTTTTCAATGCAAGCAAAAGCCGTGATTGTATTGTTGTCTACCACATTGTGCATAATTGAATCACTGTATTGGCAACCAAACTTGTTAACAAGGAGATTGATATAGTTCAGGTTGACATTTTGTAAGTGTACTGAGTGAGACTACACTTCTCTAACAACCATTTGCTATGGTAGCCACAGTTTCTGTCAAAACAGTTGCCACAATTCGTGTTAGTACAGTAAAACTACAGTAAAAGTGGCATTGGACAGCATTGACATGAAATGAGCGAAACAAGATAAGACACATTATAAACCTTATGAATGTTATGAATGGCTCATGAATGATAAGTGAATGTTCATTCATTCAGTCAGTCCACTACCGATATAACTGTCTAGCAGAGGTTTCTGTTTTTACTATATAATTAACAAATCATATTTCAAGGCAAATGCTTTTCTTTTCAACTTTCTATGCATCAAAAAATCCTGAAAAAAAGTATCATGATTTCCTCAAAAATATTAAGCAGCACAACTGTTTTCAACATTGATAATAACAAGAAATGTTTCTTGAGCACACAATTCTGAAGAATCATGTGACACTGAAGACTGGAATAACAGCTGCTGAAAATTCAGCTTTGCCATCACTGGAATCTTTTGATTCCAGTATAATACTATTAATATAAGATTTATTTGACCATTTTGTGTACATCATATTTATGTGATTGTTTTTTTTTTAAATGTCAGAGGCATTTGCCTCGTTCAGGCATGTGGAAGCGTTCATATAGTCTAATGCTGAGAAGTGCAGTGTTGATTTTCTGATCTGTGCTCTGAGTGTGTGGCAGGAGATGAAGTGATCACTGAATGTGACAGAGATATTTCCTGACCCCCCTCATTGCAGGCGGTTCAAATAGCCTCTCAGGACCATTCAAGCATGTGTGTGCTGAATCCACAACACTACTGACCACTATTTCCTAAATAAGGGGTCAACTGCGGGTCGCATGTTCACACCTTGAAAGAGCTTACCTCTCCTGGCTGCACAAATCATATTTATGTGACCGTTAGCAGCTCTGAGTGCCCCAGTTCCTCTTGTGGCTGTCAAAACAGTAAATTATGGGTTTGTTCTACTGTAGGGTGAGAGCTGTCAGAATTAGCCATCTGTAATCTCAAACTGACTGCTGGTTAGTTGCACCTCAAAACATGATTTACTGAAGTAGACCATACATAATGTTGGTTCTGGAACAATATTACCTAACCCATAACCTGCCCTAAAAAAAATCAAAAGAAAATTATATATGTATACAAACATTGCTATGACCAAAGAAGATTGTTAATCAAAGGGCCTACTGGGGGAAATAATGATGTCGGTGGATAAATCATTTATAATAAACATATTACATTAAAAAAAGAAATGGCAATCTTGATTTCATTGCAACTTTAAATATAAAACGAGTTGTTAAACAATTACAAATATTTTTTCCCAAACATTCCCCCTATCTTCCATTGGTTGGACAATCAGATAATTCCGCTCCAAACTCACGGTCAAGTGGGTATTGCTGTGTTGTGGCTGTCAGTGATACTAATAGTAAAGATTCTGTCAACATTTACTCACAATCATGTCCTTAAAACCTGTTTTTTTTCTTCTTTTGTCCATAATATAAATAACTCAAAACAATGTTGTTTTGGACCCAGTTGACTTTCATTGTATCTACCAAAACAGTTCCAAAATTCCTCAGTTCCAAACAAAAATTCCTCAAAATGGAATGTTCCACAGAAGAAGAAAGTCACAGGTTTGAAACAACATTAGTTGAGTAAATTATGACAGAATTTGTCATTTTTGGCTGGACTATCCCCTTAAGTTGGGATAGAAAAAAGGTATTTCAACATCGCCTTTATCCATGACCCCGCAATTCTTGTTGAATCTATTTTGTATGCGCCCCGACTTTAATTGAGCTCTCACATGTTGTTGTTTTAGCGCTCATTTTCTCATTTTTCAGACAAAAGCACGCACCTGAATGGAAGTGCATGAAGTGCATGTTTCATGTGCGTGAAGCTTATTCAGCGCTTTGCTCATGTTTGAATAGGAAAGCCAGGGAGCAAGCCGAGAGGACAGAGGAGCTCTATGCTCATTAGAGTGTTTGTTTTAACAGTGTGCACGCTTCAGCGGCTAAGCCACAAGCTAGAGCTGCAGTGATTACATGGGCTGGTGACTGGTCTTATTTACTCTGCTCAGCATGTGTAAGTTCTTTATTCATCTGCCTGTAATGCCAGAAGCTAGTTGTATGACATACAAACAGGCCTGCAGTGTGTTAGTTGTGTTGGCGCTGCACACACTTTGAATATGTTGCACTTAGTAATGTCACTTCTGTCTATGAGCAAGACATGATAGAGAACGGGCTAATTGAGTTCATTGTTAAAGGGGCTATATGCAAGAATTTTCATGTATTAATCGCATTTTTATTGCGAACAAATAATGATATGTAATGAAACTTAAAAAACAACTTGCCTGATTTCCTAGGTTGTCTATGAAAGCCTGTAGAGAGACTATAGAGGCTTCCGTTCAATGACACATGAAAGGGAAGCTTACACAATGTTCAGGATAATGCCAAAAGAGCTATTATGTACTGTAATGTGAATGTGTCATGCAAAGAAAAGGGATTAATTCAAACTATAGTCTCACATCTAGAACCAGATAGTCTATAGTCTCAAACATAAGTCTACTTTATAATCATACTATCATAACAGTTTAATGACCTCACCTGTCAACAAGATGCCGGTGAATTGTTGCAAACTTATCCATATTGCTATAATCAGATGCTTGCTTAGTTGCTGTTTTCTCACCTCTGTCATCTAATTTTGTTATTGACACTGAGAGGAAAGCTTGCAGAACATATTTACATATTTAAACGTAGCTCTCAGCAGCGTGGTCGGCGTCTGGATGTTTGTTAACAGTATATCGCTGCAAAGGCATTTCCAACTTCATTTTACTTCTAAGCAAAGATCGAAAAAGAACTTTCCCATGAGTATATCCAGGCATTGAATCACGTTCGGTCTCTTGTATGTTACGTGCACGAGCGCGAGCAATAAGTTGCTGGCTGCAGTTCACTTAATGGCCACCGGTGTTGCTAATAACAAGGGTTTCTGAATTCTACACAGAGCCCCTTTAACCTTGCTAATGAAATCACTGCCAAAAACATTTTTACAACGAGATTAGATGAAAGATACCGTGATGATAATTAAACAACTGTAGTTAAATCATATAACAGTGCAATCTCTATGATTTCTCTATCATTTGTTGAAATTTCAAAAGGAATATTTATTCTTTTTTATTTCTTTAATATTTTGTATTATTCTATATATATATACTGTACATTATTATTTATTTTAGTTGTTTTATACTACATACTACTATACATTTATTATTTTAGCCATTTATCGGTTATTGTCCATAATTTGAAAATAATTATTGTCTTATTGTATAGGCCAGAATTTCAATAATGACATATCCCGAAAAACATAATGTTGACGATCATATATAAGCATTGTTAGTTGTGACTGAGTTGTTACTATCTTGCAGTGTTTTATATATATTATTCATATATTATAATAAAGATTGTAAGAAATATAAAGAAATCATTTAGAATAAATCCAATCATAGTATGCTGGTGATTGCCCCACAGTAGCTGCTTACTAATAAACTGACATTTACTTTTTTTGAAGAGGATCCGTGTACATCGCACATAAAGACTATATTAGATTTACCTCTGCTGCATCCCTTTCAAAATATCAATCCATTCGCTCTATTTCTAATAATCATGCTCAGTCAAGCATCTTGAATGCATAATTTATGATGCTTTTATTTGGCTGTTTTTTATGCCAGAAACATTCAGTTGTCCACAAGGGGCTTATCCTCTTCTTCTTCTGGCCCCATGGGTTATTTCAGCTTTTGCGCTGCAGCATGAAGCTGGGTTTTGTGGTGTTAATGTTTCAGCTATGGGGATGAAAGATAGACTCACCTGACTGAACCAGAACAAAAGCTCAAACAAAGACCTGTCACAAACTGGAGAGTTTGTCTCAATCCAGTGAGTGCTCAAATGCTACATCAAGCTCTGCTGAAGGATTTTCAGGCTGCATGCCTAGAAAACCTTTTTATAAATCCGTGGACAACAAGACCCATTTCTCACTGCAAATATAGGCAGCATCCTAACAGTCATAGAAACTCACAAATTAGAACACACTCCATAGGCAGCAACTCACCACACAAATAGAGCCAACCCAGCATCATCTTGCTTCCCAATAGGATTTTTCCATTGGATTTTTGTGTTATTGCAGAATATAAGCTCTGTGGCTTCTTACATGTTTTGTAAGGTAATCTACTCAAATGAACACAACTTTTAGGAATTTCGAAGCCTAAATACAATTGCCAGAAGTAAAAAGCTAAAGTGAAGTAATAAGAGAACTACACTACAGCTGGCATGGCTTTAATGTCACCATTACTATGCTTCTGACAATTATTTCAATCTATATTTAAAATCTTCAAGTTGGAAAGTCTGATTTAGAGTAATTTGCAGGAGTGTGAGTAAACATGACAAGGCTGTAAAAGCGGACTAGTGAGAAGATGAATTTTCAAATAAGTGGGTTAATTATGGTGTATTTTATGTAGTTGAAGAAAATGTGTAAATATCTTGAGATATTGAGTTCATCACAGACCTTAATTCAGGCATTTAACCAAAAATCCATTCAAAAAACATTTTGGGGAATTTTTTACTTGTTTCTGGGTGTTAGAACTAATATCTGCAGCACTCTATATTTGCATTTTGTTAAGCTAACTGGATAATACTCTAATTAGCCTAAAAATACATCACATGCACAAATATTTGGCAAAATAAATACATTTTTAATTTGTATCATACTTTTCAGTATTGAATGAATTTCTCGTCCACCATTTTGGATTTGTTTTTTTCACCGAGCAATGAATTTCCCATCCTATCTAGAAATATACATGTTAATTCTCCTGCTTTTTTTTAAAGTCTTTGTGCATACCTTAAAATACTGTCTACGTAGGCAGCACACTAGGTATTTGGAACAGAGCCTCTTTCGTTTCTGACTGTTGCTTAGTTTAATTGTAGGGGGTGGATCCTGCAGGTGAAATTTAAGGGACAAACGGTTTATTAGTAGACCAGCCACCCACAGCATCTCTCCATATCAGACCATGAGGGGTGAAATCACAAGTCTGAGAGCACACATAACGAAAGAGCTCTCTGTTCTCTGTAGCGTGAATGAGTCACTTCCCAGCCAAATCCTTCTCCGGCTTTGGCAAGGGATGACGTTTTTTTGCAGGCCTGGGCTCTGACCAGACGTTTGATTATTCATGTTTGGTGATTAATGGTAGGTTCATCCCTGCTTCAGCGGCCTGTCACAGTGACTGGAGCTGTGGTGGGGGGAGTGGCTTCACCCAGGCATTAATTGTCATAATGGGGAGGTTAAGGATTTGGCTGCCAGTGACAGACCTGACAGAGAGGAGGGAGTGTCACCAGGCTGCAGCAGCTTGCACTCTGCATATGTGTGTGTCCCTGTAGGACTGGCCTGCTGGGGAATGATTCAGGTTTAATGATGCGAAGGAGGACGAGCAGGGTGCCATTACTATTCTGACTTTAATCATAAATTATATAGTCTGTTTCTAGAGCAGCAAATATCTAATAAATCTGAGTGCCCTGATAGGCACATTTAAATCGTTACTACACGTTTAGTCCTCATCACTTATGTGTGCATTCCTTCATGCTGTGATGCTGCATTATCTATGGATGTAGAGCAAAACTGTGACTCCCCACTTCTTCAATGGCCTTGGTACCAAAGTTATTTCCCCATTCCTTTTTTTATGTTAATAAAAAATCTTCAATGACACAACCAACTCGCTCGCTGTTGGAATTCGGGAAAAATACCTTATTTTTCAATGCGCAAGTAAGCTATTTTCTTTGAATTTACAATTCATTAGTCACTATAGGTAAACAACTAGAAGATTAACTAGAAGTGCAGTAAACAGTAAAACTATTTGTGGTACAAACTAGTGTGTTAATGATTACAATATTAATTCAAATAAAATGCTAACAAATACCTGTGTGCAACAGCAAGCAGCATAACAGACTATTTTGGAACCGTTAAAATAACTGGCTGCAGCTGACTTTAAAGCCAAAAATGGCAAACAATTTTGAATCAATTTTTGTTTTGTTCCAATTCTTTCAAAACATTGAGTTAATATGTGTTCATCAGAGAAGTAACATATAATTCTGCAGTGGCTTCACTTGGAACTATTTTGAATGATGAAGCAAAAATATTGGTTGTGTTATCAATATTGTCAGTATTATCTTTAGCTGCTTACTGTCAAAGCAGCTAGCTTTAGCTTTTTGTTTTGCTAAACACAAATGTCACTTCTTGATGAACTCAGAAGCTGGTAACGCATTGGGGCCATGCCTTTTGCTTTATTGCCGTCTATAATTACATGGGGTAAACATTGAGTGAATAATTTCACTTTAGTGCACTAGTTAATTAACAGTCTTTGTAAAGCTTCTGTCAAAAAATTTACTTATACTAATTAACCCAGAGTTGACTTGCGTGACAGTGCCACATTGATTACCATATAAACTTCATCCATTTTACAGCCATTTTTGTGTTACGCTCTAATTACTGATTTACGCAAACATTATCAATTAGCCCGCTCCTGTTATTAATGACAGCTTGCTGTCATTGCATCTAATGCATTGGAGAATTTCTGGGCTGTTGGCCAATTCCGACCCTCTGTAATGTACTTGGTTCCCTATTTTTGTGAATAAAGACCTCAACATAGGAGCTCAGTGAGATGTGATTTAAACATGCCTTCATTTCTCAAGGTTAAACAATGATAAAAAGCAACAAAGATACAGTGAGAGAAAACAAAGTGCCAATCTGTCAGGATTATCTCCTTTTTGACCTTTTCCCAATGGATCCCATTCTTCTTTTCATGACCGCAATTGCCCTCTCAGGTTTACTGGTTGTGCTAGAGAGAAATAGGACATGCTACAATAGATGTTTCCCATGGTGCCCCTTACTCCAGAAATGTTTGTCCATCATGTTCCTTTTTGGCAGCATTGCATTTTCTCTCTGCCTCCACCAATGTCTTTTTTCCTCTCTTCTCTTCTCTTCCATCCTTCCTTTTGTTCTCTTTCTATCATTACCGCCCCATCTCTTTCATATAGAATCGTATCATTTGGATCGATTCCTCTTGTTTGACAGCCTCTGAAATGGTTGTAGCATAGAGACAGAGTTTGCTGGTCTGAAAAAGAGAGGGAGAAAAAGACATTAATGTCAAACACAATGTTCTCCTCTCTTGCCTACATGCGGTATGCATGGTTTTTTCACAGCAGACATCAGGATGGTATGTTGAATTTGTTTTTCTGCTTACCTAAATCATGGTGTTGACTGATATTCAGAGTTGACAGACTCGGGGGTTTAGGAAATGCAGATCTTCTCCTATGGGGTTCCAGGCACCTTAGGTCTGCTCCAGGCAATAGCACAGCTGTCACTGATACCCATGATAAAGCCGACATTTCTGGGAGAATGCTATTGTCTGTATAGATTACCCAGGATCTGACGTTCCTCTGCAGAAAGCATGAAAATCAGAATTTAAAATATGATTGCTGACGTGTGGTAGCTGTAAAACCTTTGTTTCTTATGCATTATTTTTTTCTATTTTTTTTCCTCCTTACAAGCATTGTCATACATAATATTTTGAGGTTAATTTGTTTCCATTGTTTAGTGGCTTTCGTTTCTATGTTAATTAGTATTACGTAACTATTTTCAAAGGAGAAAAGTAACAGAGGGAGATCACAGATGTTTGGAGAAAGTTAGAGTATGTTGAATTCGGTTTGATTAATTGTGAAGCGAAAAAAAAAATACCATAGAAGAGAAATATGCTGCTATATTTTATGAATGACACCTTCACAAACATGTTTTTTTTGATGTCATATTGTTTCTTTATGTGAAAGCTTCTCCATGTTCACTTTTGTGTGTATATTTGCGTCTTCAGGGAATTTGGCTGGAGGGATCCTGAACTGCCAGAGGTTATCCAAATGCTGCAGCACCAGTTTCCATCGGTACAGTCCAACGCTGCCGCCTACCTACAGCACTTGTGCTTTGGAGACAACAAGATCAAATCAGAGGTAACTCCTGCATACCAACATCAAACACATTCTGCATGTTTCACATAGGCTATGGACTAATAAATCCTTGCAGTGGGGATTTCAGCTTCATTTGAATTTCCATGCTGGTTCAGCCTGTTTTATGTTGGTTAGTGTCATTCTAGCTCAGTGGTTTTCAACTGGTGACCCAAAAACACTTTATAATAAGTATACATTAATAAAGTAATTACAAATCATAAACAAACTATTAGTTTATAGTTAATTCATAGTTAATAAATTATAGTCTCTACATTGTTAATATATTAATAGGCTATAAACAAATAGTGAGTTCTTCATTCATTATCACGTTAACACAATTATTATTGTTTAATTAGCTTGTAGTAAAGGAACTGTTAATTGGTTATTAGGAGTACATAGTTCTCACAGGTCGTGGAAAATGGGAAAATGTCATTAATGAAGTGCTTTAAACCAACCTTTATTAGAAATGATTTGCATTCATATACAGTGTTTACAAAAGCACACACACAATAATAATTTGGTTAATTACAGTGACAATGAATAATGAACTCAGTATTTGTATATATCTTATTAATATTTTAGCAATGTAAAGACGACCATATATTAACTATGAATTTACTATGATTGTTTGCCAATGATTTGTAATTTCTTTATTACTGTATACTTATTATAAAGTGTCACCAAAAATGATATACAGCCAACTATAACCCATAATTAGGATAGCAAAAATATAGGCCTATGAACTTTTAACAAGGAGAAAACGCTTTATCCGTCACTTGGTGGAAATTAGCCAAACTAGGCAGATGAAAACATAGACAGGTCGTGTGATCATGCTGCCTTCATCCAAAACCTGTTATGTTAATAAATGATGTTCATTTAATGAATGTTAAAAACTTTAAAACATTTAAAAAAATTGTGGAAACCGTCATTTATTTTGATCAGTGTTTTTACTGTCACTTTTGATCAATTTAATGCACCAATGCTGCATAAAAGTATTATTATTATTATTATTATTATTATCTTACTGACACCAAACTTTTAACCAATACTGTACATGTATATGTATATATAGATGGTTGACAAAATAATTCTTGTTGATTAACATAGATAAGCAGACTGGTGGCTAGATATACTACATAAGCAGACTTTTCTAAAAATGTCTATAATGTTTTTAATATTTTTGTGGCTCTGTGTATCAGATACGAAGGCAAGGTGGGATTCAGCTGCTGGTGGACTTGTTGGATCACCGTATGACTGACGTGCACAGGAGTGCCTGCGGCGCACTTAGGAACCTGGTTTATGGCAAGGCCAATGATGACAACAAGATCGCCCTGAAGAACTGCGGTGGGATCCCTGCACTCGTGCGACTCCTGCGCAAGACGACAGACGTGGAGATCAGAGAGCTGCTCACAGGTGCTCAGGACACATTAAGCACATTTATTTCTCATTCCTTCTCCTTTGTTCTCTGATGTGACGGGATACTGGCGCGAAGTAATTTGTAATTTATTTGTCCACACTGAAAGAGGAAATGCTGCAGAACTTATGCTGCCTTTAAGTGCACCTGGGAAAAATGTACCTTTGAATCGGGCATTCTCCATTACGATATGCCACACATTCAAATTGGAAACATAACACGGAAGTCACCTAAACCTGGGGTTTTCAAACCTGTCCTGGAGCACACCCAACACCCAACACCGCACATTATATTATATTATATTATATTAAATTATATTATATTATATTATATTATATTATATTATATTATATTATATTATATTATATTATATTATATTGTATTGTAGTCTGTATATAGATATAGAGTTTCCACTATACTTCAAATTGACACACCTCTTCCAATATCACAACTTGGGTATCATCTAGAATTGCAAGTTTCCCACCTTTAAATACGACTCTGTTTGATCATTCATATGCTCAGAAATTGTAATTGCAATATTTCCAGCTCCACTTGACATTTCACTACATTTCAAGTATATTTTGCAGTTATATGACAAGAGATGTTGGACCAATGAGATTTCACAGTGGGTGTGAACAAAACATCCTGTCTTTTTTGTGTGGCACCCGATTAGGACGTGGTGCCTGGTCCTATCTTTCAATGCGCTCTATCTTTATTTCCTTCCTCACCACCTTTTTTTGCATGTTCAGCATACAAATACATTGCATATGACCTTTCTGTCACTATCTCTGGCTTCCTTATAATTGGGCCCAATTTGTTAATAAGCTCTCCTAGAATCATCCGCTTGTTACTGTGGACCTCACTACCCATTAAATGATTTGTTAATGATCTCCTAATTGGTTAGGGCTATAATAATTAAGGATAATACCAGTGCTTGGCATAGCCTCTTTAGGGAATTGTGTATAATGAGTTTTGACGCGTTGACAAAAGACAAAGGCTCTTCTAAATCCCCTATAGAAATATTCCTGGTACAGAGACAGTTGCTGAGAGATGTCGGAAAAATTGGGCGGCAATTTGCTTTTTGAGGCATTTTATAAATGTCAGATGCTGAATTGTTGGGAGACGATTCAATAAGACGTTGTGCTCCCTTGTGTTTCAGCCTGGTGAGCAATCTAAATGTCCATCAATTGAAAAATCTCCATCCTCCTGAATCCAGAGCTCGGAGAAACATGTTTCAAATTGAATATAGGAAGAACGAAGCTGAGTGGCACTTGCTTATTACAGCTCTATGTCTCTGTGTATGTAATCACTTTAGATGAAACATTTGGAAAGAGGGGAGAAGCCATTTGTGCTTTTTCAAAGACAATTAATGTTTAAGTTAGAGAGCGGTTCTGAACAGAAGACAAAGAGTTCTCTCATCAGTCCGTAACAACCCCCCTCAAGCTACATCCACGCAGACCCCTATCGCCTGCCGATTGCTGAAGTCAGACAAGGGCCTGTCGCGACTGCTGGGGTCTGTTTGAGCTCAGAACTCTTGGTTTGGCATAAAAAAAGGCTGCATAAAAAAATAGGTCTTTGATATTTAACAAACAAGATTGGATAGGATAAGATACGTTTAAATTGGCTGGGGCAGAGCTATACACCATGCTAGCAATACAGATGAAGGGCCTCCAAAAGTGCTCCTTTGTATACTGTAGCATGCTTTTCAAATGAAATGTCATGAGAAACAATATTGATACATGTGTTGCTTGCAAAAAGTTTATTTTGTGAGAATGCATGGTCAATTTTGAAGGGGCTGTCAATCGTGAAAGATGCTTTTTAGAACCAGATGGTGTAGTTACAATGTAGTTAGTAAGCTACTTTGAGCCCTTTGATTTAATTACCGAAACAGCAGTTAGACAGCCAAAAAGGAGCCCTCAGGAGTTGGATCGAGAAACACTAGTAAGAAAGATGTTTCTTCCCACAACTAACTCTAGTAATACTAAGCTATTATAGAGTCCCTCATAAACATTCAGTAATTTTGGGGGATACCAATACCAATTCCAATCTCCATACTTCTACAATGTAATAAAAGTATGTACTTCACTGGTGATGCCAAAGTACATACTTTTGAATATGTAGCAACATCACTAGGTGTATTTGGACTCTTTGGATGTACTAGCATGTCATAAAATTACTTTTTAATACCACAGTCCCCCATTGCATTCTGTTTGAGCTTGCTGGTGAGTATTAGCATCTACCTAAATTAATTAAAATAATAGCGTTTATTTAATTAAATAGCAATTAAATAATATAGTGATTATATTTAATTATAGTTTATTTATATAATATTTAATCTATAATAATTAATTAAAATGCATTGTTACTTAAAGTATTGATGCACACTGCCATTTGGCATACTATTTTTTGTGTACAATTTGGGTGGATAGTATGTGACACATCTATGGTGTAGCCGCATGTCAATATCTACCAGCTATTGCTTGGTGTTTATAAAAACTAGAAAACTGGAAGTCTGTGATATTTAACAAATAACATAAGATACAGGACAACGTTTTATACCCTAGCAGCAGGGAGGAAGAACGTGCAAAAGTGCTCCGTTGTACACTGAATCAGAGCAGTAGGGGTCTTGTGAAAGGACAAATAGTACGCAAAATTAGACAGAGTTTAGCCATATTCTACATTCTAGCAGTTCACAGTTCAGTCTTGATTGTGATGTGGCTTGGACCACACAATCTAATGTTAATACTTACAAAAGCTGAGGAGGACACTGGTGAAACTTCAGAAATGATTTCACTTGAGGGCTCTTGACCAAGACCTCATGCAATATTCAAATGCATGTTCTTAGCCTCCTGCAATCAGTGCTATTAATTATATATATATATATATATATATATATATAATTTTTTTATTTTTTTATTTTATTTTTTTGTGCACAACAAGAACTCAAGGTGAGGAAGGGAAATTGTAATCTCTGCATCAATATAGTGGGTGTATTCTTCACCACTGGATGAAACGCTTTTTGGTTCATAGATGTTGTTCTTGTAAACAGGTGTGCTGTGGAACTTGTCCTCTTGCGATGCTCTGAAGATGCCCATAATTCAGGATGCTCTGGCAGTGCTGACCAACACGGTCATTATTCCTCACTCGGGCTGGGACACATCACCCCACCAGGACGACCGCAAGCTGCACCTGCATTCCTCACAGGTGCTCCGCAATGCTACCGGGTGCCTCAGGTACAGCTCCTAATTAATGTCAATCTAAGTATTTATTCAAAATCTATTGTTTTTCATCTATATACAGGCACAGTTTCTATTTTTGCTCTTAATCTTCACTTGGAAGCAATTCATTGTTTTAATAGGTGATTATTCAAGTAAGAATTATGCAAATATTATGTAAATGCCTCCGAATTTCTTTTATCTTTCAAAATGACATGATATCATGAATTTGTGTTAATTGATTTGAATAAATAGATTCAGTTGCTTTTGATGAATTTGGCTGGTCTCAGAAAAAACGTTTTGTCATAAAACCATTTTGTGATGGAGCTCGTTCTGCCACTTTACTTGGATTATATTCTGGCCAGGATTGGTCTGATTCAACAATAGGATTCTGTCCACTGTGACTGTGGACCTGGTGGCATGCCAAAACCTTGCCCTTGTCCAATTCTCTTTTGCCCCTCCACCCAAAGCAATTACATTTCCTATTATTTTAGATTCCCTATAAATATAGCTTGATAACTAACCGGTTAGCCTGCATATACTCTACACAATTAAGAAAAAGGCTAACAAAAAAGCCTTTTGATGAACCAGAACAAAATTATGGTCATGATGTGATATGTTTTTTGATGAGGCAAAAACAACTACTCCTAAAGGCCTCATTATGCTTCTGCGTCAACTCCACGGCGTAGCTACGCCGTCACTCCTACGGCGTCGTGGCCGTTTTATGGTTCTGCGTCAGTTTGCATTGCATCGCGGTGCATCTGACCAATCACAGCCCTTGGGGTCTGCCTCGCCTTGACGCGTAGTTAAAATTTTTTGGAGGTGCACGTCGAGCTACGGCGGAGTGGTCGGAGAAGGGTTCGCGGCGACGCAGAGGGGTCTGCGGGGGTACGCCGTCGATTCGACGCAGAAGCATAAAAAAGGTTTTAGAGTCCAAAGGGGTAGGATTTGGATGGGGGGTTGGATTTGGCAATACACAGGCATGGGAAAACGTTTGGCATAGTGTCAAATGTTTATTTATCTGGCTAGTGTCTGTCTATGTTTGACTGCTGTATGTTGTTGTGGCTTTGTCATTTTTATCTATGTGATGGTCACATTATTTGCACGTTTAAGCTTTTCCATCATAATGCTGTTGATATTGTGTTGACTATATTAATATCATATTTTCCAGTTGCTTTCTATTTTTTTCTTACTAAATGGAAATGTGCATTTTGATATCACTTAAGCTAGGAGCTCACTGGAAACATCAAAAAATGTGCAGGTACTTTCGGAGCGCAGAAACTTTTTTTACTCTAAAACTCAGCTTGACATTAACAACACTTTACATTTATAGCACATACTATATGCGTTCAGGTCTGAAGCAGCGGGATTGTAGAAAGTGCTGAGTCACTCTTGGATGGCTGGACTAAGCTCCCTACGCCCAGCGTGATAATTAATCCACTTCATGGATGGCTGAGGAACTAGAAGTCTGATTGAATATTTAATGGTTGGACACAGTTGCCACACCACCTGCAGCTGCCTGAGACACACAGATCTCTTAGAAGCTTCTTGGAGAGAGAGAGAGAGAGAGAGAGAGAGAGAGAGAGAGAGAGAGAGAGAGAGAGAGAGGACAGGATGTGGTCTTTGATTTCTCACAAGCACCTTCTCAGATCAGACTTCCTGATTTAGGTCTCCCGAGTCTCCAGCTCTTGGGATTCTAGGCTTGTTGCTTTGAGGCATGTTGCTGGGGATTCATAAAGCTGATGTGAAAATGTTCTATGTTAAAATACTTTCTCGTATCTCAGAGTCGACTTCTCAGAAAGTATTAAAACACTGCTATCCAAATATTGTTCTGTGTGAAAAGAAGGGGGGGGGGGGGGGGTTGAGTTAGTACTCATTTCCATGAAAAGCTTATTGATGTTGAAGGCCGCTTTGGTTAGTTTAGTATCGACTTGAAGCTCAGAACTGCCAAAACATAATCAATGATGTCAATAATACAAAATGCATGACATTGTATGCATGTGTGCATTCTTGTGTTCTCTACAGGAATGTGAGCTCAGCCGGAGAAGAAGCCCGCCGCAGGATGAGAGAGTGTGAGGGTCTGACTGATGCGCTGCTTTATGTCATCCAGGCAGCCCTGGGCACCAGTGAGATCGACAGCAAGGTTTGACCTTTCCCTCCCCTGCCTTTCTACCAAAGTTTTATGCATTCAACGGAGCACCACAGAGAGTTCTAGCAGGTTTAGTTGAGTGTTTTTCGCTCCCCAACCATTCTCAACACAGCACTAGAGTACTTCTTCACTGTTAAATGTTAGATGAGGTTGAAAACACAATGCAGAATATGCAAAAACTCCTCAGTGAGAAAAGCCAGTTCTGCTGAAAAAAGGCCTGTTTAGATCAGCTTAGTGTCAGACTAATCTGGACCACCCACAGTCCGTTCACTCACCATCTGATGAATATCGCTCACAAAACTAGAAATCACTTTCCCTGATCTGGGATGCATTTCCCAAAAGCCAACTATGGTTGCAAGTGACCAACGTAGTTCAACGATTATGTGTTTCCCAAGACCATAGTTCCAACAAACATTTAGCATTACAAGTTGTGTGGTTGGATGTACAGCTCTCAACCTGTGGTGCGAAGCATAGTTTCTTGTTAGTCAAGTCACCTTTATTTAAACAGCGCTTTTTACAATGCATATTGTTTCAAAGCAGCTTTACAGTGATAACAGGAAAATAATGCAACAAAGTTTGTCTTGGCTATACCGCAGATCTAGAAGAAAAAAGTGTCATAGTCCAGCTGAAGTAAGTTCGGTTATGGTTCATCTCTGTTGTAAAAAAAAGTTATTAATTTAGTTCATTTATCTATACAGCCGTTCTGGAGACAACAGTGATGTCATAGTCCAACTCAGTTCAGTTCTCATACAATGGTGTCAATGCAGGCATATCAGTAATATTGTTGAATATTAAGAGTTCCCAGCTAAGTAAGCCAAAAGCCAAAGGCAACAGTGGCAAGGAACCAAAACTCAATCAGGTGACAGAATGGAGAAAAAAACCTTGGGAGAAACCAGGCTCAGTCGGGGGGCCAGTTCTCCTCTGGCCAACGAACAAACAGTATATGATTATGATTCAGGCATGATTACAGGTCAAAAGTCAGATTGAATAGGTAATCAGAAATGTTAGTATGACACATTTCTGATTGGCTGACTCAGCAGCTTTTAGAAGTGAGTGCACATAGGGTTTTTTTATCAGTCTGCCTGAAAATACAGATTAACAAGACACCGGAGTAAAACAATGATCACTTATGAGTATGAAATAATTGGATTTTCCAAAGTTTTACAAGTTTTACAAGTATTTGAGCAATATTCAGTTAAGCCATTAATTCAGTTTTGAGTTTTGTTTAAGGCTCTTAATAGCAGGTTAACTCGTCCTCTAGTTAACTGAAAAGAACTTTATATTACAGTTTATGTCTGTGAATAAGGCTGATTTTGGATGGGCAAGAATTCTGATCACAAAGTATATATAATTTTTTCTGATGTTTTCTAAACAGCCGTTCATCGAAACTGCAGGACAAAGATTTAAATAAGTTGTTTACATGGTGTTTAATATTATTGTGGTATAATATTTCAGATAAACCCGTCCTTAAATCTTCCACGATGATTTAGCTACATCACAACACTGGTCAAGCATGTTTGCCTGCAGAAATATTTATTTTAGTCAGCTTGTGCATTTTACAGTCTAGCATAGCCCACCTAAATCTAATTAAAAACCATTTTGGATGCTTTTAGGTCCAAACCAGTAGTTGTTGTTTTTTCCAGCAGAGGCAATAGACATTGTATCAGACAGACAGTTTAGGTTTAGTTTCAGCTCCTTTAATTGCTTTTACCACCAACAATGTTGTACAAAACAAGCTGCAGTTGCTATTAAGAGAGGTTTATGGTAATTATACAGATAAAGTAACGCAGCGACTCACCTCTCTCTTTTGAGTCCATGTTTTGTTTGATTTTCAAGAGGTCTCTGTTACTAGCATAATACTTCGTGAGAACAAGTTTGAATGAGGAAAAAAAGAGTGTCACACTTTAATCCCTCTGAAAGCATTTACAAGATCAAAGTCGTCCTCTTTGTTTTTCCTGCCTCACTGCTCATCACAATAGGATTAGTTCTCCAGTTCTCCACTGGAGTCCGTCCAAAAGACTAATCTAACAAGGGACTATTAAGAGTTCAGAGCACAATAATGCATAGCCTTCACAAAGAAGACAGATTGTCTTGCAAATAGAAAAAGACATTTCGATATTTACTGTGTCAAGTAAAGTTAAACTTCTGTAGGTGTGTTAAAGGTGTGTTCTGGAGGTGTGTTAATCTGTAAACTTTCTTTTTTCCCCCACTCTTTGCGCGTCAAACGTGCCCCCTTCTAGACCATCGAGAACTGCGTGTGCATCCTGCGGAACCTGTCGTACAGGTTGGCGGCAGAGACGTCTCAGGGGCAGCAGATGGGATCGGAGGAACTGGACGGGGTTCTGTGCACCGATGCCAGCGGGAAGGATGCAGAGAGCTCCGGCTGCTGGGGCAAGAAGAAGAAGAAAAAGAAGAGCCACGATCAGGTGGGCCGGGGGTTTTTATCCCTGCAGCTGCTGGCAATTAGCATCACTTAGCAGCATTCGCATATGGGTCGCCTGCATCGACACTCGTCCTCCTGCAGTGGATAATTACGTATTTTCTAGGCTGATTTCATTTAGTTTCTGAAAACAGATGAAGATAGGGGCATCGGGAGTGTTTGTTCAGCATTTACATGGGATGAATAGCGAGGTAAAAGGTGGCATTACTTTGCATTGTGGCTTTTAAATAACTAAATTGTCTGTGAGTCATCTGTTCCTTTAAGAACAATGCAAATGCACATCTGGCTGTGTGACAGTTTACCCTGTCTATTCAATTTCTCTGTATCCTAAACAACTAGTGAGTGTTATCTTCAAAAATGTCACTAGTACACAACAAAAGAACAGTGTTATTTCCCTTTGCCTTGGCCACTTTAATTATCTTGGAGTGCCTTGTAAATACTATAGTATATGTATAATCATTCCGTACGGTGGTATGATCATCTAATCTCATCAGTGCACATGTCACATTGAGCTGTTGTGCTAAAGCATGCAATATACATTAAGTTTGAGTCTGACACATAACATTACCCAGTCCTGTTTCCCCCTCTTCTCCCCATCATTTCCTGATGCCTGATGTCTTTATAAATAAAAGTGGACAAAAATAAAATTGCATCTGGCACTTACCATGAATAGGGTACAATTTGGGGTCCTATTACACTTTGGCACAAATCCCATGTTTTTTGTTGTGAAACACTCTCCATCCTCTTTACATTATGATTTTTGTTCTGTCACATCTGCACTGTATATATCAGTTAAAATCATGCAACAGTGTCATAATTTTTGCTGACCTGATATCCAGTTCATTGTTGTAAAAACATATACTAATGTTTAAAAGCTTGGGGTCAGTAAGATATTTTTAAAGTAATTAATATTTTTATTCAGCAAGGATGCGTTAAATTGATCCAAAGGGACAGAAATCTGTTGTAATTTCTTTCCTATTTCAAATAAATGTCATTATTTTTGACTTTCTATTCATCACAGAATCCAGAAAAAATTATAATCACAGTTTCCACAAAAATGTTAAGCAGCACACATTGATAATAATAAGAAATGTTTCATGAGCAGCAAATCAGCATTAGAATGATTTCTGAAGATTCATGACACTGAAGACTGAAATAAAAGCATCAAAGACATTTCAAAAATATAGAAGACAGTTATTTTAAATTACAATAACATTTCAACTTTTTTAATAAGTATTATTTGTTTTATACAAAAAATGTCATTTTTAAGCTTTGTCCCACGGTTTGTGCTCAACTCTTTTACCATGTTTGTCAGTTATTACTACCCAACCTATGGTCCTAAACTTGTGTGTCACTGCCATGTGACATAAGTAAAATTAGAAACCCTGCTACCCTTTCTGGAATATTTTTATTTACTTTTTTCTATTCAATTTATTGCTTATTTAATATGTATTGTTATAAAATAAAATCACAAAAATCTGATTTAAAAACATCATTCAGTCATGTCAAATATTACTAACAGAGTTGCAAAACCGCATAGAAAATAAAACAACTAAATCACAGCTGATGATCAATATTTTCTGGAGGTTGAGCACCTACTTTCTTTGACCATTCTTTTTTGGTTCAAGCTCTATTTTGTACCTTATTTGTGGAAGGTTTCTGTACATGATGTCTTTCTCAGTAGTACCACTTACAGATATTTTGTCTCATGTAATGACTCTTGTGTCTTTGCTTTCAGTGGGATGGTGTTGGGCCTTTCCCAGACTCCAGTGACCCTCCAAAGGGACTACAGATGCTGTGGCACCCGTCCATAGTAAAACCATACCTCACTCTGCTATCTGAGTGCTCGAACCCGGACACACTGGAGGGAGCGGCTGGGGCTCTACAGAACCTGGCAGCGGGTAGCTGGAAGGTAGGCCCCACCTTAAAACCTGTGAGTAACCCTGCACCTGAAGAGCCACGAACCAACCAGACTGTCTCTGGCACACACACCACTATTATTATTAAATACACATTCATACCTCAAGGTCATGGAGTTATAGAACATGGTGAACTTTATCAAGAACAAAGTCTCTTTTAACACAAACAGTGTAAGATATCTTCAAATGGATACAACGTAAGAAAAGAGCTGAATTCTCTCTCAAAGTTTTGAAAGTGTAGACAGTGACTCAAATATTCTGTCGAATTCTGCATTTCAAATCTTCTTTTGTCCTCATTTTCTGCTCATTTGTTACTGAAAAGGGAAAACAGTGGTGTGACAATATGCAAAGTTGACACAAATCCCATTTGAACACATCTGTTTAGTTGATGTATTGATAATAATTTTGTGGCACCTTTTTGTCCGTTTTCTGTGCCTGTAGTGGTCGGTGTACATCCGTGCTGCTGTTCGGAAAGAGAAAGGGCTGCCCATTCTGGTGGAGTTGCTGAGAATAGACAATGACCGGGTGGTGTGTGCTGTGGCCACAGCTCTCCGAAACATGGCCCTTGATGTCAGGAACAAGGAGCTCATAGGTAGGTTCGGGACATGGAAGTGTATTTGCCTCAAGCTAACATTTTCTCTTTGACTTCAGCAGAGCTGAATGCCGCAGAGGTACGTGTACCCCTAAATTACTTTTAAGGCAAAGGCCTTTTTGTGTGTAAGTGTGTGTATTTGTTATGTGTGTATCAGTGTAGCATTTCTAGTCAGGTAATGCAGTGAGACGCGGTGGCATTGTTTGAAAGGCTGCTCACGACACTAACAGACTATTGATCTTTTTAATAGTTTGTGTATTCTGATGGGCCCCCGTGTCTCCATGGCAACCACTCGCACACATTCAGTCTGGTCTCGGCCCTGCGTGAGTTCGAAGGCGTGTGAATCTCTTTTAGAATATAGGGCAAGAGGAACGGCGTAAAATGTACAAATGTTGAGATGCCGGCACCCTCGGAATACTGCGTGTTCTTTGCGGATATAGCTGTTCAAATGTCCTCCATTATTTAAGGAGATCAGTAATGAAGCGGCCAAAACTGCAAGTGCACATGGGAACCTTTCTTTCATGCAACTTCAATGCATACCGGTTGAAAGCAGTTTTGTAGCACAGGTTGTTGCAGAGAGAATTAGCTTCCCAGTGGGAATGGGTATTTCGCGGTCACGTTAAGTGTAAGCGAGCTGCTGGGTATATCGGACACTTTGGCATTTCCAGTGCTGCAGTTGTTATAGCCTTGAGGTTCAGCACATTTAAAAAGAGCTTTGCATGCCCACGGTAGAATCTGAATCCTAAATCTGCATCTCTGAAAAGGCCTCTGGTTGTCACACCTCCTCTCTGACTTTTCTTTTCTGTTAATCTCATCCACGCACCCCAAAGGCAAGTATGCCATGAGGGATCTGGTCCATCGACTACCGGGCGGCAACAATAACAACAGCTCCGGCACCGGCACCAGCAAGAGTATGTCCGATGACACCATTACAGCGATCTGCTGCGCTCTGCATGAAGTCATCACCAAGAACATGGAGAACACCAAAGCCCTTCGTGACGCCGGCGGCATTGAGAAACTCATCGGCATTGCCCGCAGCAAAGGAGACAAGTTAGTATATTGGTGCTCTGTAAAATTATCATGATCAATTGACAAAACAATTTTCAACCCTATTATATCCTACAGAATGAAGCATATTTAAATGGACATCAAATTAGTTGGTAAAGGAAGAAGACATGCTGGACTGGATTGTTTATAATGAAAAATGAAAAACTACTTGTGACAGTGTGAAAAACAGCACTTGCCTTGAAGGAAGCTGTGGCGAGCAGGACGAGGCCGAGGGCCGAGTTAGAATGGCACGAGGCCGGTGGCATGATTAGCGTGATTACTGATGAACGCCACCTGCGTGACGCATAAAAGCATAAAAGGTGGAGCGACGACAGAGAAGATACGAGACCGGTGCGTCGCGCAGGTGGCGCTCACCAGTAATGACGCTCATCACGCCACCGGCCTCGTGTCATTCTAACACAGCCCTCGGTCTCGTCCTGCTCGCCACAGAAGTCAAGCCTCCTCTCAGGAGATATCAGGATAGATGGAAGTCCACTAACTCTATTGAGTTTTGTGAGCTATTGTATTGTGTCAGTTTACTCTGAAAGTGCATTACAAGATAATGTTTCCTTTTAGTTCTTATGTTTAACATAGAATGCCGTTCAAAAGTTTTTTTTTAAAGAAATTAATACTTTTATTCAGCAAGGATGCTTTAAAGTGATAAAAAAGTGACAGTTATTACATTTATAATGTTGCAAAAAGTTTCTATTTTAAATAAATGCTGTTCTTTTGAACAAGAATTCTGAAAATAATTTAACATGGTTTTCACGTAAATATTAAGTTGCACAGCTGTTTTCAAAATTGATAATAATAAGAAATGTTTCTTAGGCAGCAAATCAGCATATTAGAATGATTTCTGAAGGATCATGTGACACTGAAGACTGGAATTGTGATGCTGAAAATTCAGCTTTGCCATCACAGGAATATTTTAAAATAGTTTTAATGTTTGCAATCTTACAAGACTTTGAGACTTCTTTCAAAAACATACAGAAAGAGACTTCTTTCAAAAGTCTTACAGACCCAAAAGTTTTGAACAATTATGTAATTTAAATGAATCTCCTAAGCATTTACTATAGATGTTATTGTATTTCTCATTCCCATTAGAGTTTTTGTGGCTTTCAATACATCATCAGTAGAGAAATCTTTGCACAAATTGATCTGAACTCAAACGCATTTTCACTGAAATATTTGCAATCTATGTCTAGCCAGCAGATGAATACACTGTTTGTTTACAGTATATTAATGAGAATATACTTTTTTTATAAAGTTTCTTTATTGTAATACAGGGTTTTAGTTTGGACAAAATTCTAAATAAGAATACTCATCATAATAATGAAGCAATGCATTATACTAGACGCCCCAGAAATGGATTCGAAACCAAACATTGTATTGTTTATATTATTGCAGATAAGGCTATGTATTGTATCCATTTTCTCTTCTATGTTTCCCTGCAGACACACACCGAAGGTGGTGAAAGCAGCTTCTCAAGTCCTCAACAGCATGTGGCAGTACAGAGATTTGCGAAGCCTCTATAAGAAGGTAACGAATTCTGAAGACCTCACTGTTCTCATATCTATTACATTTGCACCTATATACTTTTGAATAGGCATCAGAGGAGAGAGGGGCTTTTTGCTGCCTAATGGTGTAGCTATAGCATCTACAAGCAAGCGCTAACTGGCCCATTCTGACCACTTGGTGTATCTAAATTATTTTAAAGAAATAACATTTTGCATGAAAATATGCATGACAAATGCATGAAAATCTGTTTGGTTTTTTTTGTTTTCCATCTGTTTCTGTCATATACTTGAAACCAGGAAGTTTTGATGAGTGTTGCTTCTGGATGAATCAATGATCATGTTCTTCTTATTTTTATGACAGGATGGCTATTCTCAGTATCACTTCATTGGCTCTTCATCTACAATTGAGAGAGACAGACAACGACCCTATTCCTCCTCTCGCACCCCATCTATCTCTCCTGTGCGGACTTCGCCCAATAATCGATCAGGTGAGAGACGCTCCACTTTTCTCCATTTTGACAACAAGTGATATCATTGATATTTCCTTTGTCTTTATCTCCTTGTCTGGAGTAGATTAGAGAAATAAAAAAAGTAAGTAGATGATCAAAAATACTTTTTTTCAAAATCATTCAGTTGCATAGCCAGTGTGTTGCATGAACACCTAGTCAACTCATCAGTTTGTATAATAGGATGGTGTCAGGTGGACGGAACAGACATCTGTAGCTCTAACAGACATCAAGTTCCCTTCGTTCAGTCACTTCGTTTTTAGTCAGTGTCAATTAGTCAGTGACTAATGAATGGGGTTTCGTTTAGAAAGCCTATCAACTTCGAGTATTACAAAATGAGCCAATGGCAAAGAAATGCCATGGGTCTAGGGAATTTGCATAGCGTAACTCCGCCCTACATTGTGGGTGTATAACATTTACATTTATTCATTTAGCTGACGCTTTTATCCAAAGCGACTTACAATTGATATATATGTCAGAGGTTGCACGCCTCTGGAGAAACTAGGGGTTAAGTATCTTGCTCAGGGACACATTGGTGTCTCACAGTGGATTCGAACCCAGGTCTCTCACACCAAAGGCATGTGTCTTATCCATTGCGCCATCACCACCCCCATACAAGGAAGTATGCTGGTAACATACAAATATGTTTCTGCTTCGGACACTAGAGGTCCTCTTCACTCCTATAAGCCTGTTTCCGAGTGTCTTCTTTGAGAATCTTCGAGACGAGCAGCTTTCCGGTCTGTGTTGGTCTGGCGGCGTTATCTAGCGAATTTCACATTCCTGCCAGCTGATCTGTGCAGTGGTCATGGTTTGTTTCTCCCTGGGCGCTTCAGCACAGCTGCTGAGCTTTCCTCTCTAAAAAAAGAGCTTGCACATGGCACGTCTTTTTAAAGATGTCTCGTCCGTATACTTCTGGGTGCAGACGTTCCGTTTTGTTGTCTGATGGGCACGAGCGCTGCCTTGTGGGTTTGGGCTTAGAGCACACTAAGGCAGCGTTTGCGGATGACTCATGTTCTCATTGCGGGAACATGACCATCGCGATGTTGCGATCAAGACTCTGTGACCTCACTAGAGGTAGAGTCCCTACTGCCACACCCCAATCTATCCCCTCCACGAGAGGTGATACTTTGGCTGGTGGCCATGGTTACCTGAGGGTTAGGGTGTGAAATAAATCCCAGATGATGCTTCCTCGGGCCACACCCCTCTTGCACACCGCAAACCGTGAGTTTTCCAAGTGCAATCGCGGGGCCATCTATGGACGTTCCCTGTGTCTCATTCGGGGCTCCAGGCGATGAAACGATGTTGATCGCCATATCGCAAGGTGATCCTGAGACCCCGGCCTGGATACGTGCCCAAGGTTCCCACCACTCCTTTCAGGGATCAGGTGGTGAACCTGCAAGCGCTGCCCTCGGCGGAGGCAGACCCAGCCTTGGCACTACTCTGTCCAGTACACGCCCTACGCGCTTACGTAGACAGAACGCAGTGTTTCAGGACCTCAGACCAGCTCTCTGTCTGTTGTGGTGGGCGGCTGAAGGGAAAGGCTCTCTCCAAGCAAAAGTTGTCTCACTGGATAGTGGATGCCATTCTTTTGGCTTACCAGCAGCAAGGTCGACCATGTCCCTTTGGTGTGAGGGCACACTCCACCTGGAGTGTGGCCTCCTCTTGGGCTCTAGAGCATGGCACCTCACTAACAGACATCTGCGGAGCTGCAGGCTGGGCGACACCCAACACATTCGCGAGACTCTATAATCTCCGAGTGGAGCCAGTGTCCTCTCATGTACTCGCCCCCCATGGCCAGTCATAGGACCCTCCTGTTTCATCGCTTGCTCGCCATTCCACTCCTCAGACTGGATACGTGTGATATTCTCCTCAGCCCTGAGTTCCTCCAGCGCTGTTGACGTCAATGCCAGAGTTATGACTGCGGCAGCTTTAGTGTTGACTAGGTGCCTCCATATGTCTTCACCCCTTTGGGGACCCCCACGTGTGTATTTCCACTGTAAGCCGAGCGTGTGTCTTTCCCTTGGTAAGCCACCTTGGCTCCCCTGGGGTTGAAAGATTCCACCCTGCGGGTCGGATACCACAGTGTTTTCCATATGCATCCCGCTCGCGGGTCATACTGTATGTGTATTCTGTAAGTCCTCCCTTCGGGCAGGCATTGTTTGCATATATCCACTGAGATATGCTTCCCAGTGGACCTTGGTATTCCTGTGTTAAGTAGGAGTCCTTCGTCCATGCTAGTCTCACGACAGGGGGCTCAGACTTACGCAGGGCACTGGAAGACAGCCGAGGTTAGACTGGGAACCCCATTCATCAGTCACTGACATAACTCGAAGTGACTGAACGAAGGGGAACGTTTCGGTTACGTATGTAACCCTCGAGGAACGGAGACATCATCATTTTCAAATACCTCAGTTTTCACAGTCCACACTACAATATGAAAACTATTTTTTCAAAATTATCCACTTGGGAAAGCATTTCTTCAATCTTCAACTTTCGTCTCAGTGTGGACGGAAGGCCAAAATGGAGAGAAAAAGATGAGTTTTCAAACGAAAACTTAGTGTGGACAAGGCCTTAGTCAACTAGACAATCATAATGACTAATCCTAAAGTAGTACATTAATGGGACAATAAAAAATGTGGCCATGCCGTTATGTTATCATAGAGGGAACAGAGCTGTCATAATCAGGGTACATCCTGATATTTTTCTATTTTCAACTGATGGCAGGAAGGAGAATACAGTACTGTCTGTCAGGGCACCATGTGTATCCTAATTACACAGCGCTACAGAAGAATCTGTTCTGCTTAATTAACACGCTTTGTTTAGCAGGCACTGTCTGTTCTCCAGTTGTTTCAGATATCAAAGATTATTTAGTAGATTGTACTTTTGCACTTATTTTAATATTGTAATATTTTAATAGTGCTATGTCATCACCATTCTGTGAGAAATCTTTATTTACGATGCTCATTATGTTTATTCTGGGCAACCTGAATATTAAGTGCTTATAATGCCCTCACATATCATGGGAAAAACAAAGAGGGGGCATATTTTTTCTCCCTGCCGCTTGGGAGGGTGTGGTGGGGAACTATCCCAAATGAAAATCTCACACCTTTTAAATTGTGCAAGTTGTAATTGTCATGGAACTGAAAATCAGTACATTTGCTAGTAAGATGGACATCCAGAGGAGTAGACTTTGTCCAGTCTGACAAAGTCATGCTGAAAAGAGCAAGAGCACAGAATCTGTCCTCAAGAGCCGATTCATTAACATCCAAATAATTAAATGGATAATGGCACTTAAGTAACTTTTTTTCTGATATAATGAAATGCTTTTGTTGTAAAATCATCTTTTCTTTTAATAGCTTAGGACATTATTGGGTGGTTTCTTCAACTGTGTGCACTTTATCCCAAGGGTTTTATTAAGACTTAACAGATTTCATTTGACTTTTTTTTTCCTGATCTGAAAACTATATGAAAAACCATCACAAAAATACTAATTGTTACATTAAAAAAGAAAAGAATAAATACAGAAAAACCATCTCTGTATTCTGTGAATTATAGCAATTTTTACTGAAATTATGGCAGTTATGTTTTATCTTTTGTCGTCACATTTCCTCTGCAACAAATGTATATATTTATAATATAGAACATCATATAATTTAATGTCATTAAACTGTGATTCATGTTTTCACTTTGAATGTGCAATAAGTTCATATAATATTTTAAGTTAATCCCTTTTATAGTGTTTTTATGAAGTCTTACCTTCTATAAATCACATCTCCTGACAGAAAGCTTTTCTAAACACAAAAGTGACTAGAAAGGTGACATAAATTATTGCCGAAGGAACAAGAAGCCCAGACAAAACCAATCAATTACCTGACCAATTCCATTTAGCAATTAGGAGCAGAGCACTGGCACTTGTTTGCCTCAAAAGGCAACAAGAGAATTGCTTCATTACAGTAAATGAGTTTTTTATGTAAAATAAAAGATTCCTCGATGGAATGAGATCTTATTGTACTTTCAAATGCGTCAAGACACTCTCGCCTTAACAACCAGGCTGTTTTCCCCCCTCACTCATTATTGGTTGACTTGCCGTGTTTTTTAGCAAGTGCCCCCACCTCCCCTCGAGAAATGATGAGCTTGAAGGAAAGGAAGATAGACTATGAGACTACTGGAACCAATTCTGGTTACCATGGAAACAAAGGCGAGCACACCTCCAGAAAAGATGCGATGGCAGGTAAGGCCGCAGTTCAGAGTCCTCATGCGGAAATTTAAAACTTCCATATAACTGCCATCAAATGACTGACAGAGTCGACAATGATTTTCAGGCAAACCGTCAAATATACCATAAACAAAGGCAGTGAATTACACCTGAGTGCTGTAATTAGTATCAGTAACATTGTAACACTTTTATTTCACAGAAAGATGTATAATATCTGACCCAATGCATCTTGGTGTGAAGTCCTTTACCTCAACAAAAGTCATGAACTGTAATTCTGCTCGGCTGTTTCAGGCAGGATGTTTGCTGTACCTGTAGAAAAAGTCAAAGTACCTGCTAGTCCTCTGAGAATCTTTATAATTCACTGTCTCCCCAGCTCAAATCTCAAGTGGAACATCTACACTGTTCAGAGGTGCTTACATGTCTCCTGGTGATGACATCAAACATAACCAGGTGAGGTCACCATAGATCACGCAGCGTTGTAATGTGTAGCTCATACTGATGTTTTGGTAATACTTTGCAATAAGGTCTCATTACTTAACGTTAGTTAAAGGTGTGGTTCAGAATTTTGGACATCGGACCTCATTTCCAAGTTAGCCTGGGTGTTATTTATAAGTGGAGACAGTTTTTAAAAATTGTCATCCAGTCCTTCCAGCTGCATAGTTCGCTGGTGCTAGGCTAGCGCGAGTCAACGGTATCTGCTAGCCTGTCATTAAAAACAGTTTTACCCACTCCACAGTACACCAAAAGTAAATAAATTATAACGCCAGACTATCGATGTAAATGTCTGTTGAGAGAATAATGTTAGAAATCAAACTACCCTTTCATCGCATTGCAATAGTTATACATTGTTCCCTGTGTTTATTAGCACAGTCTACAGCAGCGGCAGAATGATATTAAGTTACCTAGGCAACCGAGAGAGCCGGTCCCCATGACAATCACGAAAGTGTATTTACCTGCCACTGACACTCGTCACTACAGAAGCAGAGTATATCACCATGTTGCCAATTCCTTCGTTTACAATCGAATGTTTCAATATCATTGTTCAAGGCTACTACTAGCTAGCTAGACGTCCCGACTATATATAGTGCGCTTCTGTTCTGTGCTTTCTTTTCGGCGCAGTACCACTAACCGGAGCAAAGTAAAATTCCGCCGCTGCTGAGAAACTAGTTCCTGTAAATGTAATGCGATCATTGAGATGCAAGAGTAGTTTGATTTCTAATATTATTCTCTCAACAGACATTTACACCGATAGTCTGGCGTTATAATTTATTTGCTTTTGGTGTACTGTGGAGTGGGTAAAACTGTATTAAATGACGGGCTAGCAGATACCGTTGACTCGCGCTAGCCTAGCACCGGCGAACTATGCAACTGGAAGGACTGAATGAAAATTTTTGAAAACTGTCTCCACTGATAAATAACACCCAGGTAACCTGGAAATGAGGTCCGATGACCAAAATCCTGAACCAACCCTTTAATGTATTAACTAACATTAACCAAAATGACCAATACGATTCTTACAGTTGTATTTTTACTAACTAATGTTAGCAAAGATGAATAAAATCTTTGCTAACATTAGTTAGTAAAAATACAACTGTTCATTGTTTATGTAAGCTCAGGTCCATTAAATAATATGAACAGATACAACTTTTGATTTTAATGTATTAGTAAATATTGAAATTAACATTAACTAAGATAACATAATAAATGCTTTAAACGTATTGTTAGTTCATGTTAACTGATATGTAGTTAACTAATGTAAAGAAACTGAAACTTATTGTAATGTTTTACTAATATTTTCACGTAAAAAAAGAGGGTTATATATATATATATATATACATATATGTTTTAATTACTATATAATAATATTAAAATAAAATAGATCTATATATATAGCCAGCTAATATGATTTTTTTCAGTTCCTTTTTGGTGTGAATGAAGTACTTGAGTCTTTTTGATTGCATTGTGGGGGTACCGAAGACACAAAAAAGAATGTTGGGAAACACTGGTTAAGATTAAGCACCTTTTATATAACATAAATGTGTTGCTTTTTATCTTTATTACACAGAAGCGAGGAATGTTCTTGATTTGAATTGTAAATTAGATTCTTAGTTTCGGAACTACCGCATAACACATTTATGTCACTTCCCAAAACAGCCTTTACGCTCTCATTATTTCTGTCAGGTCTCTGCTCAAGGCAACCCTCCAGAGGCCTACCCTCCCTTCCAGACTCCCCCAGGAGCCAACTTCGAGGAGCCATACTACGAGGACCAAGCGCATAAACGCCCCCAACCTGCAGCCGACGGCACCATGCACCTGGGACTGAAGTCCACGGGGAACTACGTGGACTTTTATTCGGCATCCCGCCCGTACAGTGAACTCAACTACGAGACGAGCCACTACCCTGCCTCGCCAGACTCGTGGGTGTAGAGGCACAGAGGCAGGCTGGAGGCTGGTCTATGAACATCATACACAGAGACCAGCCCAGCATGTGCATGAACACTAGTAGACATCTCACACACGTAAACCTTCAGTTCGGTTCACTGCTCGCACCACAGTGGGCTGCCACTCGGCCAGTGAGCGAGGTTAGGAAAGTGCTTGACGAGAGAGGATTTCAGAGAAGAAGCTCAAGGAATGCGTTTTACCGAGCGGACCACTTGAACTTTGGTGTTTTTCGAAGCAGTGGAGGGAATCGAAATGTAAACGGGAAAGTGGAAAATACTGTATGTGGCGCAGAGATGGGACAGTTACGTGAAGCACAAGAAATCGACATTCGACACAAGCTAAGGAAGTAGTTTTCACTAATTTTTTTGGACATTTCTTTATGTTAAACCATGCTTTCATGGAGTGCTCTGTTACACTCTTAGCCTTTGTATATTTTATTTTGTTTCTTTTTATTATTTGCTTGTTTTTGTACCTCCTTTTTAACTTCTAAAGTCTGGTGTAAAGTACTTGTTGTATATTACAGATGTAGATACAAGGTGCATTGTGTATATTACGCAAAGACTACTGTGTCCTCCCATGTGGCTCAATATATCATTTTATTTTCCTGTATTTTAAAAGAGAGAGGAAAATACACTCACTGAACTCCAGCGTCCTGTTCTATGGGTAAGAAAAGCATATAATTCAGAGGTGTCGTTTGCTCTAATGTGTTTTTTCCCCGTTTGTCTATGAGGAAACTACTAATAACTGACAACAGAGCATCACTGCCTGCACAGGGTTTCCACCAATAACAAGAACATTTTCAGGCCTATCTGTCAGTTTGTTTTCTTTTTTCCACAACTGTACTGACATGAAGACTGGTCATTCCACAAGCCGTCGAGTGATCTGTGCTAAGTTATGTGCCAAATGTGGTAATCCCTGACCCAAGGGGTGCTGTAGATCTGCCGTTTAAGTTACATTTAACGATAAGTCACTGGTTCTATCGACGCCTGTTTGTAAATGCTTTCTTTTTTTAAAAATGTGTTTCAACAGCATTCACACTGTAACGAAAAACGGAGGGACACGGTCTTTGACAGCTACTTCCCCTCCAAAGATGTACAATTAGTTGACTCTGTGTTGTAAAATAGACATTTGCAAAATCTGCTTTTTTTCTTCCAGAAAAATCAGTGGTTCTTAAGCTCATCGTAGACATATCTGTCAATAGAATATGGATATATATTATATAAATACAAAATATATATATACTTTTTATGTGCAGATGTGGATGTCACATAACGCAGAAACATTGCAAAGAAAAAAATGCTAGTTAAAAAAAAGCATAGGGTTTTGTTCACCTTAATTTCTAACCAGATGTTGACCTCCTGTTGTCATGTTGTTGCTGTTTCAAAGAGGTGAGACCAGGGCTAAGTGAGGGCAGATGTGAGAAAGCTTCTCGTATTGACTTGAAAAGGTGCTAAAACAATGCTCTAACATCTTTTGGCCTATGTCGCTACCTTTTTTTAATGCCTTTTGAATGTTTCATGTCCTTAGTAAAATGGATGCCACTAAAATGAATAGCTTTGATCTAGAAGGAGAGCTGTGCGTATAGACACGCCTCTTGATTTTCATTTTTTTTCTCTCTTAGGTAATTGCCTATACCTAATCTCAGGTCATCTTATTGCAGGAGAAGATGGGTGAGCATTCCTCTATTGACTGAACGGAGAACAAAGAATGACACTACCCTATAATTTTTTTTGTAATTTTTCCAACCTTAAACTTCAAATCTGGTGGATTTAAGGAAGGTATGAAGCAAGCCCTGGTCTTCCCTTCAAGTCAATTTACACTTAGAGGTAATTGTCAGATGCAAGGATTGAGGATGATCCCCAAACTCACATATCTTCAGCACCATCGATAGTGAACGTCTGAGAACAAGCAAAATATCTGTGAAAAAGTAGACATATCAGACAACCTGTATTGAAGATGTAAGTAAAACTTTTTTTCTGTTGCTAGACAAAGTGTTTGAGAGAATTGTGAACCTTTTTAATGCCAGGTTGCAACTGCTATATAAACTAATGGAGAATCACTGTTTTGTGATTTATTTCGTTCTGTGTCTGAGTTATTTCCATCCTATATTGAGGTTTTCATAGGGCAGATTGACATTGGCATGCACTTTATTGCCAAATTCGTTTTAAAATACACTTGTAATACATCCAAACCACTTTTTATCTAGAATGATGCTTTCAACACTTTAACAGCACTGATTTTTCCATGTATTTTGTAGGCTATTGAGTTAGTCAACAGCATTTATTGTGTTCCAGACATCAGCACTAACACATAAGAGATTTCTGTTACCTTGTACAGGCGTGACTTTTCAATTTATTGTATTTTTGATAGAATTCCTAGATAGCTATCAGACGCCAGGCGGGCAAGCTGCGAGCTCCTGATAGGGTTTCATCACGACTGTTTCATTACCATTTTCCCCACAGAGAGGCATTTTGACATTGACGGGGTATGTGCTCCTCACTTTGTCCTGCAGAACCAGTCTGCAGTATAAAAAAGTGTGGCAGGTGCTAAACGACATCTCATGCCTACATCTCTGAAACACCAAGCCCTTCACGTCCATTCATTTCAATTTCATCAATGCCAATTAGTATTAATCCATCTACAGTTCAATGTGAAGCATAAAAATGTGGTGATACTGTGAACTGAGTGTTAAATTTTATTGCTAATGTAAGTGTGTAAGAATGTGTCGTTAGATACGAATATTAAAGAAATGCATTTTGAGAGCTGAAATGGCTCTCAATGTCTGGATTGTGTGTTTTGAGAACATGAAGCCTTACGTTGACTGACTAGAATGTAGGCCTAATACTGACCCCTATTGGAAGTTTACTTACACTGCATTGCTAGTAAAGGTGCACCCCTTGTAACTTTGACTGCTTTGTTTTGTTATTAAAGGATTTCAACGCTATAGTTTGACATCTTTATCACTGAAATGTCTATAGGAAACATTACCTGATTACAAACATTAGCCTATATTTCAAATCTTCACCAATATGTGACTACGTAGCTCTCTCTAGCAGTGTCTATTTGAGCTGACTTAAATATGTTTCTCTTTAGAAACTGAAAATGCCCCCAGTTTTTTTATTTAAACGGTTTACCATTTTTATCATTACTTTTGAATAATTTAATTATCAAATTCATTTGTCACCCAGTTTGAACACAAGGGGTGCTCACTGCAAAGCCAAATGACTTCCAACCTAAATCAGGTTTAGGGAGGGATAGGGTATGGTATGGCTGGATGTCAAGCTACATCCATAGACCTAATTCACAGCAGCGGCATCTTTCATTTTTAACGGTAATGAAAGTGATGCTGTGAGGGATAGACATACATCTCTTCAGTGGGTTGTACTGTTATTTAGTAACTTAGTTTATCGGCTTTTCAAATGTTCTGCTGATGAAACACAGCAAAAATATTTTTCCATGAAATTTCAGTGGACAAAAAAACTCGACAAGGCATGAGCTGTGGAAAATTATAATGAGCTTTATACACCTGTCAAGAATGCGTTCTGTGTCATCAAAGTAAAACTGGACTAACTCTAAAAGAAAAACTCTTATGAGAAGAGAGCTTTTCCAGGTTTAAAGACATTAAGGCCAGTTCCAGGGGAGCCATAGTGTTTCCTGGGGCCCCTGGATAAATTTGTAATCCGGGCCCCAAGGCCCAAACCCCCAATTATCTTATCTTTTTTGCCACATAACAGTCATTATCTATAAGCATAGCAATTAATGCATATTCAATAAGAGACAATAAAGAACTAAATTTGAAAGTTTATTAAATTAGTAAATTATGCATTTATAACTATATACAAATAATTACATGCTGCAGTACAACACCATTATACTATCTCATACACAGATACTATTTAAACTCTGTCTGGATGTTTTACAAGCTGTTTTATAAAAAAAAAAAAAAGCTGTCAACTTGCAATTTCTTTTTCCCCAAGTGCCAAGCGACGTGTTTTTCTCACAGCAAAAAAACTTTGATCGGATCTTTGAAATCAAGCCGTCTTTCTAAATCGTGTTCAATAGACAGCATGGCCAGACCATTTAGTCTTTCCTGAGACATTGTTGATCTGAGGTAGTTCTTTACCCGATTACGTTTACTGAAGGCTTTCTCTCCACTTGCAACGTTCACCGGCAGTGCAAAATATGCTCAAGGCAATGCACACTTAAAAAAAAAATCTGGAGCTGTATCTTGTAGATTTAATTCAAATGTTATCATTATTGTTATACTTATTATTATAACCTGCCGACCTAGTCAGGGTAGCTATAGCGCACTTTTTACTGACAGGAACGAAATCTGTTCTGTGAGGAATAGAATACAGTGCATTCAATGGATTTTACTGCTGTTTAACAACATTTATCAGCTGTCTAAAAAGTCTTTCTGAAAAAAATAAAACACTAAGTTACATAAAACAGTTTTAAAAGTTGCGAACTTGCGAGTTGCGAAAATTACCTGATCTATGACCTTAAAGGGATACTCCACTTTTTTTGGAAATAGGCTCATTTTACAACTCCCCCAAAGTTAAAGTGTTGAGTTTTACCGTTTTTGAATCCATTCAGCCGATCTCCGGTTCTGGCGGTACCACTTTTAGCATAGCTTAGCATACATCATTGAAGTGGACAAGACCATTAGCATTTCTCAAAAAAAGTGACCAAAGAGTTTCGATATTTTTCCTATTTAAAACTTGACTCTTCTGTAGTTACATCGTGCACTAAGACCGACGGAAAATGTAAAGTTGCGATTTTCTAGGCTGATATGGCTGGGAACTATACTCTCATTCCTGCGTAATAATCAAGAAACTTTACTGCCGTACCACGAGTGCAGCTGGCGTAATGATATGACGCAGCACCTGAAAAAAAGGCTACCTTCCGTCAACATAACCAACGTGACAACCTGCTTGCGCAGGGAGCGTTCCTTGTAGCATCGAGACATTTGTGACAGATGATTCAGAGGACATATACTACAAGGAACGCTCCCTGCGCAAGCAGGTTGTCACGTTGGTTATGTTGACGGAAGGAAGCCTTTTTTCAGGTGCTGCGTCATATCATTACGCCAGCTGCACTCGTGGTACGGCAGTAAAGTTTCTTGATTATTACGCAGGAATGAGAGTATAGTTCCCAGCCATATCAGCCTAGAAAATCGCAACTTTACATTTTCCGTCGGTCTTAGTGCACGATGTAACTACAGAAGAGTCAAGTTTTAAATAGGAAAAATATCGAAACTCTTTGGTCATTTTTTTTTTGAGAAATGCTAATGGTCTTGTCCACTTCAATGATGTATGCTAAGCTATGCTAAAAGTGGTACCGCCAGATCAGGAGATCGGCTGAATGGATTCAAAAACGGTAAAACTCAACACTTTAACTCTGGGGAGTTGTAAAATGAGCCTATTTCCAAAAAAATTGGAGTATCCCTTTAAAGGGTTAGTTCACCCAAAAATGAAAATTCTGTCAGTATTTCACCCTCATGTTGTTCCAACCCCGACCCCGTAAGACCTTCGTTCATCTTCGGAACACGAATTAAGATATTTTTGATGAAATCTGAGAGCTGGATCACTCCTCCATAGGAATCTTGCCAGCCCCGAAAAGTTATTAAAGACATCATTATAGTCCAAGTGACTACAGTGGCTCAATCTTGAGTTTATCAAGCGACGAGAATACTTTTTGTTCGCAAAAACAAACAAAAATAACGTTGAATAGTTGAAAAAAATTCAACTATTCATTTCCTTCTCTGTGGGCCAGTTCACTAGTATAACAGCAAGCGGTTACACTTTATTTTAAGTTGTCATTGTTACAGTGTAATTATATATTTAAGTACTGAGTAATATAAAGCAACTACATGTACTTAATATAGGATTAGAGTAGGATTAGGATTTGGTTGAGGGTTACTTGCATGTATTTATGCATAATTTACTGTTATTACTATGGTAAGTACATGTAACATATGTAAAAAGGACACTGTAAAATAAAGTGTTACCCAGCAAGCTTCTGTTGTTGTACGTCACAGGAATCACACACATGACCAGCGTCGGCCAACAGTGAGCCTACGTGTGACGTTAGGGTGGCCATACATCCGGATTTTGGCCGGACAGTCCGGATTTTAAGCTCCCTGTCCGGCGTACGGCGCAGCCTCAAGCCGGACACTCATTTTTCCTCCTTTTTGGAGTTGCGCTGAATTGTTTAAAAAAAATTAACCTATAAAAATCCCGCATATTGATAGCGGCTCCCTGATGCCTGTAAATTAGTTCAAATCTCCTGGAATCTAAAGCCGCGCATGCAAGACAGAACATAGCCTACTGTATGTGCTTCAAACCATGTAGCGCGCACGCCAGAGAGGGAGAGAGCGAGAGACCTTGCGTGCTCTCAGCAACCCCCCCACCCCCCGTCAACAAAACCGATCACAAAAATATGTAGTCGTGAAATGACTTCTTGCAGGTTGGGATGTCTGTGTCCTCCTTTTTGGTGTTATGGAAATGGCCACCCTATGTGACGTAGCACTACGCAATCACACTACGTTAACTGACTAGAGGCCCACAGAGAAGGAAATGAATAGTTGAAATAAAGTCGTTATTTTTGTTTGTTTTTGCGAACAAAAAGTATTCTCGTCGCTTGATAAACTTAAGATTGAGCCACTATAGTCACTTGGACTAATTTAACAATGTCTTTAATAACTTTTCGAGGCTGGCAAGTTCCAATCCCTTAGAAGCCTATGGAGGAGTATGGAGGAGTGATCCAGCTCTCATTTTCATCAAAAATAACTTAATTCGTGTTCCAAAGATGAACGAAGGTCTTACGGGGTAAGACAACATGAGGGTGAGTAAATACTAAATGAATTTTCATTTTTGGGTGAACTAACCCTTTAATACAGCGTGTGCCATTTCAAATACTGTATCTATCCTCACAGCCTCCTTATCTGCGTTATATTCAATAGGCCTATGTCGTCTGACCTGACTATGTTCTATTGCATTATTTAGTGTTATAAAAGTCATTGATAAATATGTTGTGTATTGTTTTAGCAGCTGCTTTATATAACACTCCCTTTCATAAATTCAGTCTTTCAGAGCAATATAAAAAAATAGAAATTAGTGTGCCTCAAATTTCAAGTATGAAATGGCTCAAAGATGAACGAAAACAAACTACACATTAATTGTTTGGTCATTTAGTAAATTAGAATGATCACTTAAAAATAACATATCAGACTAAAGATTATAGAAATGAGGAGTGAAGCACATGGCAGTCTAAAAGAGTATAGTGTACGATTTGTACAGCTGACCCTCTCACAGACCACAAGCCTTCACAGAGGAAAAACACCAAAGCATCAAAAGCCACATCACTTTTTCCTCCCGATAGGCAATCTCAACCTATCCATCTGTTCAGCTTTCTTCTTCTCCTCCTTCAGAGCTTTGTACCTCCATTTAGGGATCTGTAGGTGTAATGGGTCTTTTGAAGTCCTGCTAGGCGGACGCTCCGGCATGAATGCAGGGGCAGGAGCTTTACACAGCATGACTTTAGGCACCACTACTCCAGGACGCACACTGCTTCTGCGCATCATGTGTAGGGGCAGCAGGCTACTTCTCCTCAGGGCCATGGTGGAGGCCATCGCTACACTTTGCAATATTTGTGGCTGCAGACTGGCGCGCCGCTCTTGCTTCTTCGGCACCAGCAGGACCCTGGAGTTCTGGAAGAGCCGCTTGTAGATGTTGAGGCGCTCGGGCCCCAGGTTCTTCAGCTCAGCCAGACGCTGTCTGCGGAGGATGTCCTGTACGGCAGGGCGGCGTTTTCCAACACACGGAGGGCTGCCCGGGCACACAGTGTGGCAGGCGGTGGCTATGAGCGGGCTGGCCAGCGCCGTGGTCATGCGCACCATATAGTCCATGACACCTTCGTCTACGGGGTTGGTCTTCATGCTGATGCAGAGCAAGTTACTGACACAGTCTGAGAACTTCCTCAAGCAGGACTTGGGCTCTTTTGATCGAGCCACCAGTTCGCTTAGCGTAGGCCACTCCATGTGATAAGAGTCACAGAACTGTTCAGCACAAGGCTGTTCCATCAGTCGGGACATCTGTTTGGCGGTCTCGTAGCGGCCTGTGAACGTGGCCCATTCATGTGGAGTCAGCTTACGGCCAAAGTCCTTTGCTTCAATGTCTCCTCCTTTATAAAGAAAAATATCAGACAAAGGGAAAATGAATGCCCACATGAAGGAACAAAATGGAAGATTATCATGCATGAACTAAATTAGGAATTCATATTCATTTTTCAGCTGATGATACTGTACCTGTCATCATGAGAGACCGCACGCATTCAGTTCGACCCTGAATGGCCGCTTTCATCATCGCAGTGAAGCCATGACAGTTCCTGCGTTCAGTGTCAAGCCCGGGAAAATAGTTCAGCAGGTAGTTGGTAATCATACTGTGGCCTATAATTCAGAAGAAGATATAGAATACATTTTCGTTTATGCATTTGGCATATGCCTTTATCCAAAGCAACATTTTATGAGTTCATGCATTCTCTGGTAATCAAACCCATGAGCTTGACGTTGCTAGCAACATGCTCTACTTTTTTTTTTTAAACGTGTCCTTCAATGAGGTTTCTAGGTGTCTGCTTACTAGAACAAGTTTATAATATTCTATACAGGGTGCTTAATTCGTTCTGTGTATAGGGGGATTTTTTTTATGTGCATATTCAAAAAACATGCACTCCGGTTAACTCGTATAACTAATAAATCCTGTTTTCTTTTTATGAGCTCCCTCTTGCTCTGGCTGAAAGGGTAACAGTATAGTGAGATGGAAGATATCACTCAAACCTACTCAGATCACATAATTTCATGGAAAATTAATACATTTTGAAGTGGATTAAAAACTTTCATCATAGTTATAAATGAATTTTGAACAATACCATTTCTTGTCTTAGGACAACTTTGATTAACTTTTTTGATCCACTTCAAATATTGACTACTGTAGAAATGCTTACTCTTTCTTTCTGAAGAAATCTGCCAAACATATTATATTTTATCAATATTTGTCTAAATGTGTACGCCTTTGGACTTAAAAGCCTTAATGGAGTTGTTTTGGGCATTCCTGTGATTACAATTAAATGGAAGCAGGTGCAACTGAATAGGTAGGCCTATCTTTTATGTGAAATGGTAAATACTAGTTTGATTCATCATGTTTGATGTGCACTTCTGACACAAATTATCAAACTACTATCACTGTAACATTTTTACTGTAAAACATTAGTCAAATATCGATGTTGGAATCTTAAGTCTTTAAGTAAAGACCACACATTCTCTTCCATCACGCTCATTTTGCGATCTAGTATCTAGTTTTCAGTCAGCTGTTGAAATGGTGTGGTTGTGTGACATCATTCTATGGAGGCTTTAGGGTTTTTTGGCTACCGGACCGACAGTGGAAGCGCAACTTGATTTTGGGCTCGGTGCTTGAGGTCCGAGGCTATTGGCCCTACCCGCACGTTGTTAGCCCTGGTTTGCACGGGCCCGACAGTGGAAAGGCAGCTATTTAGACCCTTTCTTGCAAGCTCACATTTAGATCTGCCTCCATCCAATCAACAACCATCGAATCTCTAACAATCGTTCATCGAAGTTAACAAAGTCTTACAAAAAGGATTTTCAGTAATCTGTTTCACTCGGATGTGCCATTATGCTAAAGAAATAATAATAATAATTCATTACATTTATATAGCGCTTTTCTCAGCACTCAAATCGCTTTTACAGAGAAGGGGGAATCTCCTCAACCGCCACCAGTGTGCAGCATCCACCTGGATGATGTGACGGCAGCCATATTGCGCCAGAAAGCCCACCACACACCAGCTTACTGGTGGAGAGGAGATAGAGTGATGAAGCCAATTAGTATATATAAGGGGATGATTAGGAGGCCATGATGGACAGAGGCCACTGGGCAAATTGGGCCAGGATGCCGGGATTACACCCCTACTCTTTCGAAAAACATCCTGGGATTCTTTGTGACCACAGAGAGTCAGGACCTCGGTTTAACGTCTCATCCGAAGGACGGTGCTATTTGACAGTATAGTGTCCCCGTCACTTTACTGGGGCATTAGGACTCACACAGACCACAGGGTGAGCACCCCCTGCTGGCCTCACTAACACCTCTTCCAGCAGCAACCTGGTTTTCCCAGGAGGTCCAGGTACTAACCAGGCTCAGCCCTGCTTAGCTTCAGTGGGCAACCAATCTTGGGCTACAGGGTGATATGGCTGCTGGTAAAGAAAGGATCTCTCGCTACTTCTGTTCACAGATAAGTGATAATACATTTGCTCTTGTTTTATAAAAACCAAATGAAGGCCCTGGGGGATATACTGAGAGTTATTGATCATAATTTTATTTCTTTTAATAGATGAATTGGTGTCACTTCCCTTACCTGCTTGTGCAGCAGTCATGAGAGCCGTATTCCCTTCATTATCCTGCCAGTTCACGTCCACATGTGGACACTGAGAAAGTGCAATGACCACATCCACGAAGCCCTGGTAACACGCCACTATCAGACCTGTCTGTTAAGCAGTGGATAGGAAAAATATGAGTTATCTCCACAGTCATTTTCCTGAATGTCCATCATTACTGCAGAAGAAGGTGTTTAACGTGCAAACTGCAGAGCCATTGAACCCTGCTATATAGCAGTTCATTTAAGGGCAGGGATTGTTGCAGGGTGAGTTTCCAGATTCATCTCTGGAGGTCAGAGACACAAGGGTTTGGTGGTCTTATTTATGAAGTCCATGAGCTCTTGATCTTTAGTGTCAATTTGTGTTTTGCAGAAGCATAATTAGACTGGCAAGTCTACCCTATACTGTAGGTCAGTCAGTATTACTGCAATGTCACCACTGTGCATTGAAATGTGTATTTTTTTCTGAACCTTCTCCTCATCTTCCATTGGTTGGGCATCAGCCTCACCCAAAGTCAAGATAAACTATGTGCAAGTGTTGCTCAAACAAGCAATGTTTTGAATGCACCACATGAGCCACAGTGTTTACACTTTTCTTGGAAATCTTCTGGGTAATGACTTGTTAATATCTAGAAACAACTAACGAATTAAATAGAAATATTTAAGATTGACGAAAAGTACACATTCAGACTAAAAAACAGTTATCTAAATATGCTATAAATGGAGAATAATTGTTCTTTGTAATGTCTAAAAATTAAGCATAACAAATTGAACAAATGAGCACAGAGACAAATGCAGGGCAGACAAAGGGAGGCCTGCTCCTTGAAGGCAGCATATGTAAAATCACAATAGAATTCAGCAAATATTAAAGGCACAGATGAGTGAGGGTTACGAGGTCAGAGGCATTGCTTGAATAGTACAAGCATCTTCCTTTTCCTGTGTGTCTCCAGATTGTGAGTGATTATAGAGCACTACAGGCAGATGGTAAGCGCCATAAAGACTATTAGCTAAGATTTAGTATGGAGTTTCCTCTGGGCTCAGAGCGCTTGTCTCCTGGCATTTATGGTGCTAAGCTCCAGAATAGCAAGAAACTGAATATGATCAATCCTATAATATAATCGATATGCAGCTAAATTAAAATATATATTTCTATATATAATTTAGAACTAGTTGTCTATCTCTCTTAGCCGTCATTAAGGCTCTTTTGGAAATATATATATTTTTTTAATTTATCTCTTAATATAAAGGTTATTAATAGGCTAACGACCATTATGAGATAGCACCCGGTAGCAATTTCTACCTAGTGGTAGATCCCAATGACACTTCATAGGGATCACATCAGGTTACACAGCACAGTCTTACAGGGAAGCCAAATGTCATGCTGTCGTAAGATGATTGTGAAGAAAAGCCTCTCTAACCTCCTAAAGCTCCCCCTCCCGGGATCAACAGAAGTTCAGCTGTGAAGGGGAATACAAACTCTAAGGTGAAATATAAACTTTAAGCTTTCAAATGTGCATCCCCACAGTCAGCAGGTTTCCTGAACCTAAAATCTCACATTTTTCTGTTTAATTATCAGTGCTGCAAACAGGTTGAACATTGCAGAGACTGATAAACAGGATCATTAACTATTAGCGTTTAATGGTGCTGTTTAACTGTGCTGCACATATAATTTCCCCTGTGCTAATGGTGGTAGAATAAGATTTGTATTAAACAAATGATCAGGGATTGTGTTAGTTGAGAGACATTTACATGCAAATGGTTCGTAGAGTCTTAAAGGAGGACTGCATATCTTTAACTTACACACACACCGTCTGCTGCTTCGGGGAAAACAAGAGCCTTTTTATCTCTGTGTGAGTAACCGTTTGTTTCTGTGCATGTGTAGTTTCTGTTTGCGTTCAGAAACATTGAGTTTTCAAATTGTGTTGTCCAAGTTAAGAGTGAGTCACAGACCAAGCGTACAGTCCTATTCAGCAATGATGAATAGTTAAATAAGATGTTTATGAACAAATTCATTTCAATTCTCGTACCAAGCAGCAAAGTGCACCAGAGTATCTTTTTCAATATGGTCTCAGTAGCAGCAGAAGCACAAAAGAGGGGGGCAATAGGTGATGCTTCATTTATTATGGGTTCTATTTTTAGGAAGACAGACATGTTTAGCAGTAGTCAATGCATTTTGAGTTAAAATGATTCACTGAGGAAAGAAGTCATCTCAATTCTCACATATAATTTACCATGACAATAGGTGGCAAAACAGTCAAATAGCAGTCAAATTTAGACTTTTATGGCCTGCAGACTCCTTTGAGTGGAATTACACTTACATTATAAGGTTTGTGCTTAATGGATAAATTAGGGTTTCTCTGCTCATATGACATGCCGAAAAAATCCCAGTCTACTGTCTAGGCAGAGCCCTGCAGTATTTGGCATCTTGGAGAGCCTTTAAAAAGCTCAGTCATGATTGCGATCTGCTTGGGCAGCATCTCGGACTGCAATTCAAACTCCAATCTGTTCCAGGGCTTAGCTGGCTGGTGCACCTATGAGATTTCAGCTGTAGATCAGTCACAACACAACTGGACTCCAAGTCAAGACATAGATTTGACTTAGAAATGTCATGAATCTACGAAACTGAACACAAAGGTGTTGTTTTAGCTTTATTTATATACTATTACATTTCATTTTAGTTTTAGTAATTTTGCTACTGTATGTGCTTTTTCAGAAACACTTTACAATACGGGTGCACTAATATGCATTAATTCATGTTTAACTAATGCACAGTTAATCATGAGTTAATGTATGATTCATGAAGAACTACACAATTAATTAATTATTACTGCATCAGCAACTAATAAAGAGTCTATATGATTAATAGATTAATACATGAATTGCTATTAATTCAATGTGTCATTGTGTATTAATTCCTTAATACCATATTTTATTAACTAATAGTGTAAATTAATGTGTTAATTACCACAATTAGTCAAAGCTATGCACTTCAGCTACCAGTTGTCTGCTTTAATTAATCATTAGCTAATGATTTGCAAAGGTATCATTATGTTATGACTTTACTTGTTAAGGCACATCATTATTAACTAGTCATTTAGTAATTGTAGTAATTTACACATGTATTTGCACTAACAATGAAGTAATTAATCATGTATTAATGTGTACCTGTATTATCTGGAAGTTGAAATACAAGGCTTTGGCTCATTCTGGTAATTAACATATTAATTAACACTATTAGTAAAAAAAATGATTTATTAGGGAATTAATTCACAATTACATATTTAATTAATAACAATTCATTTATGAACTAATACATTAACCATACAGACTCTTAATCAGTTCCTACTGTGGTAATCATTAATGAATAGCTTAGATAATAATTAGTTACACATTAATTCAGTATTATCTGTGCATTAGCTAAGCATGAATTAATGCTTATTAGTGCACCCATATTGTAAAGTGTTACCGCTTTTTCTTAGTTTTATTTTGTTTTATTTCTGAACTTTTCCATGGACCCCTTAGCACCCTTGTAGCCCCCTGGCTGCCCATTTTTAAACTCCTGGACTTGATAATGACCCATTTATTTACATATTTGACCCTGGATCACAAAACCAGTCACAAGTAGCACGGGTATATTTGTGGCAATAGCCAACAATACATTGTATGGGTCAGAATTATTGATTTTTCTTTTATGCCAAAAATCATTAGGATATAGTAAAGATTGTGTTCCATGAAGATATTTTGTAAATTTCCTATCGTAAATATATAAAACAAATTTTATTTTAAAATATATAAAATTGAATAGACCATAGGCTACATCAACGGAAATGTTATTTATTCAGCTTTCGTGTGATGTATAAATCTCAATTTCAAAAAATTGACCCATGTGACTGGTTTTGTGGTCCAGGGTCACATCTATCGAATAAATGGTGGTTGTCATGTCAGTGAAAACCTAACTATAAAATAATATTTTTAGACTCAATGCAATTCCATCATGCCAAGAAGGCACATGTTTTGCTTACAGCTGCCATCCAAGACAGATTTCTTTTCTTATAGATCCTGCCTTTAATGTTACATATGGATGAAAGCCTCACTTTTTTTGCACAGCATCGATATTTATGGAGGGAAGGAGACAGCTGCCTAAGCTCATTCCCTGAGGAGCACTGTGTGGATCATGTATGTTTAAAGACTCTTTGATATGATAATAGCCTTGCATAAACATGACACTATCATCACCCACATTGTCATAATTGTAAGCTTCTCAGGGCTAAGGGGAGTTAAAGCCCATCTCCCAGTCAAGAATGAAATTCTTTAAACACATAATTTAGCTGAATGGATCCTGGAAAGTAATATGTTCATTATTCCAGTATCAGAAAAAAACAAAGCATGGATGGTAATGATAGTGATTTTCCTACACTGGATGAGCATGTTCCTGCAATTGAATTCTCATAACTGAGAATGTTTCAACTGCATGTGCTGCTAAAATGAAAAAGACTGAAGTTAAACTTAGATATTTTGACTTTTAAGACCACTTAAAAGACAAATGTGAGTCTTAATATTTAGTGACAACTGGTGTTTGATCCTCAGTCTTCTTTGTGAAATTGCAAATAATAAAAGAGCACTACAATATTTAAAGCTGAAATGTGTTATTTTTGTAGAACTATATAAGTAAGCAATTTGTAGCTTGACTTCCCTAGAAAAGTGTAAATGAGGCTTTTAAAAAACAATTTTTAGCACCCCGACCATCAACACTGATTTAACCAATTGCTTGAGTTTGGGGGCGGGCCTCTGTTTGTCCGACCAATGATAGGGGATGGGAGTGTTTGGGAAAGCTGTTTAAAAACAATAATTTCTGTGATGGCATAGAGGCATAGAAATGACACATTTCCCTTTTAAAACATTCAAAGGCTAACTTACTCTGTTATTTTTGTCCACCTCTCGCACCTCCTCCTCCGTCACACCTTGTCTTATCAAGATTTTGACAATGATGGCATTGTTAGTGCAGCATGCTTTGAAGAAGCTGAGTGGCTCAGGGCTCTCAGGACTCAGACATTTTTCGAAGTTGAGCGAATCATCAGGTGGGTAGAAGGAATCGTCCGACATAATGCTCTTGCTATCTGGTAGTTTTGAAAAGTCCAACTCCTCAAATTCTTGGTAGATGTCATCGTCATCATCATCATCATCAGAAAGATGGTGGTCTTCATCATCTGCATGATAAAAGTCCTCTGTTGGCTCCGCAATAGTGGAGCTCTGTATGGAGGACTCCTCATTGTTCCAGCCTCTTGCTTGGTTGACACTGGTGCCATATTGGTGATCTTTGACCGGAAGTACACCTCCTGCAACACCATTCTCAGTTATTAGCACCATTTAACTGTCCGACAGGTGGAACACAAAAACAAAAATCTTGTAGGATCCAGAATGAGACCATCACATAATCAATGGCAATCCTAAACTCCAGTTATTGACACAAGAAATGAAGAACCAGAAGTCATAGACCTTTTAGAATAATCTTTTCCATATCATAACCGTTGCTCTTCAAGAACCAGTTGTACTTATGTCCACCCTTGGTTTCTGATTATAATATACATACCCAAGCTTGTTTTTTTTCACCAAAACTATCCCATTTTTTCTTCACTTGACTTGCTCTGTGAACCAATCTGACTCTTGTTGGAGAATTCACCAATAGCTCAAAGTGAGGATGAATGACTTCCATCGGAAATGCTCTGACTGGGATGGGCACTGTTTCGAGAGAAGGCTCCTAATCGCCTTAGTCTCTTTCTGTCTGTCTCTCTCTAACCCCCCCCTTCCCTTCCCTTCCCTTCCCTTCCTTTCCCTTCAGTTACATGTGCTGAACAGTAATCCTACTGTCCGAGAAATCAATGCAGTACATTTTCCAACTGATGCAGCACAAATTTGCATCAGTTACACAAAACAGTGCACAACACAACTAATGCCTGCTAATGTCCGGAGGACTTTTATATATCTTTTAGGATATGTGTAGTCCTGCTGTGTACCATTATTACTCTTATCGCTTCTATTTTTAGCTGACTTTGATACTCACAAGCACATCCAGAGCGACTTTCCACACTTTGATAGCCTATATTTGACTGTGATCAACTGTCGGCCGCACAAGCCTCCTCATTGGATTAGTGGAAGGTTAATTGGATGCAGCAGAAATAACATTTTGTTGTGGATAAGCTGTTCTCTCATTTGCATTCTAAAAAAAAACAATAACACATAACACATAGTGTCACTGAAGACTGCTGTTTTCTAACTACTCTGTAAAAAATTATATGTTCAATAAGTTATGACACCATATTTTTATGCACTGCTTTAACTCGTCAAAATAAGTAAAAAAAATTGTTGAATCTTGCATAACAAAACAAAAAAGTTGAAAATTGCTTAAAGGTGCCGTGTGTCAGAATTGAGTTAAAAATATACAAAAAATTAGTTACACGGATCAAAAGAATGAGAAGAAATAAGGGCGATGATGTCATTAAAAAAATGAAAAGTTATAGTGTTGCAGAGATATCAACCTGAATTAGCATGCTAGATTACTAGCCCCGGCCCGACAGATGTCATAATACCAGTTTCGGCCATGGGAGGCGGTATGCGGGCAACACCAGCCAAACTGCAATACACGAATAAGTCGCACGGCTTGTGGGCGTGTTTGAACCTGATGTCAATCGTGTGGAAAGTACACCCCACTACTACAGTTCAGTTCAGGGAAGAGAGCGGAAGAATGGCCGAAGCCCTTGGCAAGAGACCCTTACCACAACCACCCGCTGCAGGGGAAAAAAACGCGCTCGGAATCACAAATAAAATCGGATAAAAAAAGGAGCAGAACCAGAGTTAACATTGGCACTGCTTTCCATCGTTGCAGACAACTAATGGAAATGAAAGAAATGAGGTTTGACTCCGAACTTGCAACATTTCTTTTGGATTGGTAAGTAAGATGCTGTTAGTATTTCGCTAGAAGTTTGTTTTATATGTTTGTTTAGTTTTTTCGGGAAGTTATAACATAGAAATGTATCAAAGGCTGTTCGATATAAGTTCTAAAGTTAGCGATGGCTACATTGAAAGGTGTAATGAGAACTACGTGAGCTATATTATGTTTACTAAATTGCTTTCCTGAGGTAAATCTGACATATTTGTTCTCTAGCTATGTTATTGACCTCTGCACGCTGATTAAAAAAATGATTGGTCGGTGTAGTCAATCTTAGTGTGTGTGGGTGAAGGAAGAAGAAGACAGGGTCGGCGAACTTGGGACTCGCACTTTATTCAGAAAAATAAAAGAACAAAAAAAGGTGCGCTCGTGCGCCTTCACCGTAGTATAGCACTACAGCACATATATAAGAAACACTCTGCCCGCTGTACCAGCTCTAGCTGTATGTCTCCAGCTCTCAAGGTACAGTCAAACGACCACTCTTCCCGTTTCATAAATAACTCAGTCCATTCAGTCAAAAACTCTCTCCACTCCGTGTGTAATCTCTGCTGGTATCTGCTGCGGGTTGCGTGCGAGTCCCAAGCCACTCTCTTCCCCGCTCTCTCATTCCTGGCAGCTTATATGCGGTCTCCACGCCAATCACTGCAATCAGACACAGGTGTTCATCATTTGCACTTGACCTACTTACTCACCGCACAGCTTGCTGACTCGTCTCTCGCTACAGACTTCGCGAGACCCCGCCCCCCTCGCCACATACCCCAACCGCCCGACTCAGGCCGGGGAGCCGTCCGGCCTGTAGCCCCCTGACACTGCTCCGTCCACTGGACCATATCCGGTGCCTCCTTTTTAGTTAGATCAGTCAGCGGGCTAGCGAGGTCCGAATAATTAGGCACGAACCTTCTGTAATAACCCGCTAGCCCCAGGAACTGTCTAACCTCCTTTTTGGTCTTAGGTCTCGGACAGATCGCAACCGCTGCCGTCTTATCAATTTGGGGACGCACCTGTCCGTGACCTGTCCGATACCTTACTTCCACACGCCCAATCGCACACTTCTTCGGGTTGGCCGTGAGCCCAGCCCTTCTCAGCGTCTTCAGGACAGCACGCATATGCTGCATATGACGCTGCCAATCGTTACTATAGATGATAGTATCATCCAAGTAGGCAGCGGCATATGCAGCATGTGGCCGGAGAATTTTGTCCATCAGACGCAGAAAAGTTGCAGGAGCCCCAAACAAGCCGAAAGGAAGGGTGACAAATTGGTGTAATCCGAACAGCATTGTGAAAGCTGACTTTTCTTTGGACATAGGAGACAAGGGGTTCTGCCATCCTTTGTTAAGTACAGTGTTGAATAAAAACGAGCAGAACCCAGCCGATCAAGCAATTCGTCAACCCTCGGCATTGGATAAGCATCAATTAAGACACCGCGTTCACCTTTCTATAGTCCACACAGAACCGGACCGAGCCGTCTGTTTTAGGAACTAAAACTATCGGGCTCGCCCCGTCACTGCTGGACTCTTCTATTACCCCCATATCCAGCATAGCCTCTAATTCGTTCTGAACTACCTTTTTTTGTGTTCAGGTAAACGATACGGGCGGCAGCGCACCTCCACACCCGGTTCCGTCTCAATGTGGTGCTGAATGAGGTCCGTTCGACCAGGCAGGGGCAAGAACACATCAGCAAATTCAGCTTGTAAATTTTTCATGTCAGTGAACTGGGAGGGTGAGAGGTGATCTCCACCAAGAGCAAGCGCAAGAGATTGTGGTTTTGTGTTCGCTTCTGGCCCGAGATCCTCCTCTCCGCTCACTTCCGTCGCCAGCATCACTGACTCTGCCTCAACCCACTTTTTAAGGAGGTTGAGGTTATAAATTTGATGTGCTCCGCCCCTATCTGTTCGAACTACTTCATAATTGAGATCGCTAACTCGCCGTGTGACCTCAAAAGGTCCTTGCCACTTTGCGAGTAATTTAGAGCTGGAAGTAGGGAGTAATACAAGCACTTTATCTCCCGGTGCAAATTGACGATGTCTAGCCCCCCTGTTGTACAGCTGACTCTGTCTGTCCTGTGCCTGTAACAAATTCTCCATTGATAGCCGCCCCAAAGTGTGGAGTTTTGTTCTCAGGTCCAAGACATACTGAATTTCGTTCTTACTAGTGGACGGTCCGTCCTCCCAAGTTTCTCTAAGGACGTCTAACACCCCGCGGGGCTGACGCCCATAGAGAAGCTCGAAGGGGGAAAACCCCGTGGAGGCTTGGGGAACCTCGCGTACAGCGAACAAGAGGGGTTCTAGCCACTTATCCCAATTTTTGCCGTCTTCGTGAACGAACTTCCGAATCATGGACTTCAAAGTCCGATTAAACCGTTCCACTAGCCCGTCTGTCTGTGGGTGGTAGACGCTAGTGCGAATCGATTTAACGCCAAACAATTCATAAAGTTCGCGAATAGTTCGTGACATAAATGCCGTGCCCTGATCGGTGAGAATCTCTTTAGGGTTGCCCACCCGGGAGATTAACGAGAAGAGCGCGCTTGCAACACTTTTGGCAGAAATGTTACGGAGCGGGACTGCTTCAGGGTACCGCGTTGCGTAATCCACCAGGACTAACGCAAAGCGGTGCCCAAGTGCTGACCGTTCTAATGGCCCGATGAGGTCCATACCAATTCGTTCGAAGGGGACCTGCATTAATGGAAGGGGGCTCAATGGTGCTTTTGGATTGGCCGGTGGGTTCACAAACTGACATTGACAACACAAGACGCGCACCACCTGCGCAGGTTCTCGTGAATGCCCGGCCAAAAGAATCGGGCCATGAGCCGGTTTAGTGTCGCCGTTTGACCTAAATGCTCGGCCATTGGATTACAGTGAGCCGCCTGAAAAAGCATTTCCCGGCCGCTCTTAGGAACTAACAACTGTATTGTATCTTCTTTTGACTGGGTGTCTTGGGTCACCCGATACATCTTTCAAAATAGCAAACTAGGGATAAGAGAGCGGTTGGTCTGGGTGGAGTACCTGGCCGTCGATAGAACGGACCTGATCAAATGCACGTTTTAATGTCTCGTCCTGGGACTGCTCCAGGGGAAAATCATCGCGCTCGGTGAGGATAGTTCTCTCCAGAGCACTCCGTTCCCCTGCAGCAGAAGCCAGAGGTCCCGGCTCAGCATCTCCCACCTGAACAACCGCTGTCTTTCCCTTGTTTTTCTTTTTCCAAGAGGCATCCAGACATAAGGACCCCAATAATTTCCCAAAAGCAGGCCAATTCCTCCCCAGAATTAGCGGATGCCGGAGGTGCGGGTTAACTGCTACCTCTACGCTATGCTTTTGTCCCCTAAATTGAATTACCACCGGTATTATAGGATAACTCACCACCACCCCTTGCACACACCGCACCTTAACCATGCGGCTGTTATCCAATGCCCCCGGTTGAATCAGGCTTTGATGAATGGAGGTTTGGTTGCAGCCTGAATCCACCAAAGCCTGATAAGTACCCCCCTTGATACTCACTGGTATCTGGTACAGGCCAGCTTGATCGGGGGCAGCCTGTGGCCCGTCGGGGACCCGGATCAGTGTCCCCACCTCCATCACCGGACACCGGTCTATAAAGTGTCCTGGGTCCCCGCAGCGCCAACAGGCCGGCCCAGGCCTCCCCGCCGCCCCAGTGGCGGGAAGCGGGTCAAGGGATTGGCGTGGAGAGCGCAAGGCTGCAGGAAGCGGGGCGGAGTGGTCAACCGCTGCGGGTCCCCTGGGTGGACCCCTGGATGCCGGGACAGGCTCCGCCGGAGGCCCGTTCTCCACCTCGGCGCCGGCCGGGGCATCAGCCCCCCACGAGACCTGGGAAGGGGGACAGGTTTGGGGAGAGAAGGGGATGAGAGAGAGAGGGGGAGAGAGAGACAGATGGGAGGGGCTCACCGACCCCTGGGCACGCCACAATGTGATCCTCTGCAAGGTCCAGCGACGTTGGGCGGTGGCACTGGACCCACTGCGCGGTCTTCTTGGGCAGATTGGCGATGAACTGTTCCAGTACCACCTTGCTGATAACATCCTCGACGTCACCTCCGTCGGCCATCAGCCATCTGCGGCAGGAGTCCCGGAGCTGCTGCGCCATGACGAAGGGCTGGCCGGACCCGTTCAGGCTCAGGGACCTGAACCGCTGTAGATGTTGTTCCGGGGTCCGGCCGACCCGCTGAAGAATGGCGCGCCTCAGATCTTCATAGACCAGGAGATTCTGGCCTGGCAGTTGGTGGGCGGCAATCTGCGACTCTACTGACAGTAGAGGGATGAGCCGCATGGGCCAGTCCACTCGGGGCCATCCCCGGGGCTCGGCCGACCTCTCAAAAAGGTGCAGGAATGCCTCCGGATCATCCTGGGGCCCCATTTTATTGAGAGGCAGGGGCGGGCCGAGGCCGTAGCTGGATCGGGGACGGCCCGAATCTCCCGGTCGAGCCAGCTCCGGAACAGCTCGCGGTCTTCTTGCTGGCCTTGGAGAAGCAGCTGGAACCGCTGATCTTGCTCCTCCTTTACGGCCAGCAGGGCGTGGTGTTGTTCCCTGTGAAGACCCGCGAGCGTTTGGATGAGGTCCGCAATTGGCGTTCCTAGCTGGTTCTGCATGGCGGCGGCGGTCTTCTCCTTCCCGGGTTTCGGCACCAGTGTAGTCAATCTTAGTGTGTGTGGGTGAAGGAAGAAGAAGACAGGGTCGGCGAACTTGGGACTCGCACTCTATTCAGAAAAATAAAAGAACAAAAAAAGGTGGGTTCGTGCGCCTTCACCGTAGTATACCACTACAGCACATATATAGGAAAGACCCTGCCCGCTGTACCAGCTCTCGCTGTATGTCTCCAGCTCTCAAGGTTTAGTCAAACGACCACTCTTCCCGTTTCATAAATAACTCAGTCCATTCAGTCAAAAACTCTTTCCACTCCGTGTGTAAACTCTGCTGGTATCTGCTGCGGCTCTCATTCCTGGCAGCTTATATGCGGTCTCCACGGCAATCACTGCAATCAGACACAGGTGTTCATCATCTGCACTTGACCTACTTACTCACCACACAGCTCGCTGACTCGTCTCTCGCTACAGACTTCGCGAGACCACACCCCCTCGCCACAGTCGGTATTATGTATGAAGAATAAATTTTGGTAAGTTGTAGCATACTGTATCTTTCAACAGTGTTCACGTGCGCTAGGGATCTGTCGTGTAAACTTAACATTAACAAGCGCAAAAACTGTATTTTTTGTTTGAATTGCGAAATAACATTGACAGAATCGGTGACGGTGAATTCTTGAGAGTTGGCAGCTCTGAATGGCGCTAGCTTGGTCATCAGCAGCGAATGCTGTATGTCAAATTAATGTAATTCAAACTAACAATAAAAATGTAATATGAACAAAACGAATACGAACATTCACTGGTGAAGGGGAGTAGCTTGAAGATGTCATTTAAAAATCACTTGACATCAACCAACGTTCCTCTGGACTCAAAACGTCCTCTATTAGTAGTTGGCTCGGCTTCGGCTATGGCTCTAGGGTCATTGTGAAGGTAGGGGCGGAGCATAGAGACTATGCCGTTTCTTGTTTGTTACTCTAGAGTAGATCAATTCACTTTCTGGAGGTAGACTGCCCCCATCTAGTATGGAATGTGGAGTATGAATTGATTTTTTTTGCGGATATTACACAAGGCAACTTTAAGTCAGTCATAAGTCTGTCATTGCTTAAGTCAATGTAATTTAAGTTGAAATGACTTACATTTTTAAGTACAATCTACTTGGATGTTTAAGGCAGCAACATTTTTGGGCTTTGGGCTTTAGGATGATGTAGAAGGCATAGAGAATAAAGGTAATATGGTAACTGATACGGCCAATTAGATTTCATAATGCCAGCTATCAACTAAAGTTAGAATTCAATTAAATTCACATTTATTAGTATAGTGCTTTTCACAATACATATCGTTTCAAAGCAGCTTTACAGAAAATGCATGTCTACATTACAATTTAGTGATCTGTTATCAGAGGTGACTGTGTCCAAGTTTTCTATTTCAGAAATGTATATATAAAATCATATTTAGCCAACAATGTATTAAAGGCAGGAACAATGAGCTCATTTAAGTATGCTAATTGTTACAAGTTGCGATTACATTATATAGAACATTTGTGGTTCATGTTGATTCAGTTTGCGTCATTTGAAGTCCTCGCATGAGTTTGAGTCATCTCTTCACAGAAAACTAAACTTAGCAGAAAGCATCTACAACAGAGAATATGAAAGAAATATGACTTCTCCAAAAAAGTGGCACAGTGATAGCTTGCCTTACACATAGTGATAAACTGGCATGTCAAGAGGTGAGTTGAATAATTGAGGATGCAAAGTTTACATTTCAAATATATATATTTTTTTTTATTTAACTTTTTTAGTGTTTTAGTATTATTATAGTATTTATTATTTATTTTTAGTGTTCTTTTCTAATTTAATTTGCTTTAGTAATTTTGTTAGGTGTTTTTATCATTTTTTATTTCTACGTTTATTTAGCTGTAATTTATATTTATTTCTGTTTTAGTAATGCTTCAACTATGCTTCAATGTAGCCAAAGTGACATTTCTAATTTATATATTTTAAGTAACATTTTTTCATAGTGTTTGTATTTTATTTAAGCTTTAGTTCAATTACTGAAAACATTTAATAGTTTCAGTTACAACAACAACACTGATTCATAAGATCTTTACAACTGAACAACACTGTATTGTGGCATTAAGGCAGGTCATTCTGTAAATCAGACATGACACATCTGTTACATAACCATTGACTGTAAAAGATTATGTGACTGAGCCACAAGGCATATTAAGGCTGAAGGTTATGAACTTTGATTGAGCATCCAGATTGTTTACTGGTCACTCACATGCATGTATTTACAAAAGGTTACTTTTATTTTGCTGTGTAAAATTCAATTTTAAAGGAATTTAGGAATACAAAATGTTCTGTACATCATGCCAAACAACATATATAACAAGAAGTTCACCTAACAAAATGTCAATGCCCACATCAAACAAACTAGCCCAATGCAATAATGAGAAACCATAGCAAGTAAAAGCACTAGTAATGAACCAAGAGTCCTAGTAATCTGTCGATCTACTTATATGCACCATTGTTTCACAACAAGGTTGATGCCATTATTCTACAGATGACTAGGGCAGACAAGTTTACAGTTTGCACTGGATGTATGAGAAATTATGCTTAGCTAATAACGTTTATGATACAGATATAATGTATCATTAGACATATGTGACCCTGGACCACAAAACCAGTCATAAGTCGCACAGCTTTATTTGTGGCAATAGTGTGTATTGACACACTATTGATTAATGTATTTTGTATTAATTGATTAATGTATTTTTTGAGTGGATGCAGCAAAATCAACTACAGAAATTGACAACTTTAAAGGCGGTTTTCTCAATATTTAGATTTTTTTCGCACCCTCAGATTTTCAAATAGTTGTATCTCGGCCAAATATTGTCCTATCTTAGCAAACCATACATCAATGGAAAGCTTATTTATACATCTCAATTAAAAAATTAAAAAAAAACCTTTAAGACTGGTTTTGTGGTCCAGGGTCACATATCAGAAGTCTCAATATATTACAAATACAGAAATACTTGTGGTCTTGTCCTGCATTGTTGTTCTTGCACCGCAAACACCCACCAAGTTTGTTAGCTTTTAGTGCAGTTCTCATTGTGCGAGTAGTCCGTTTTATAAATCCAGATGTTGCAAATCCCATTACTGTTATACATCAAATCTGGTTAACGGAGTCATTTGTATAATAAACATCTTTATATCACACTTTGTAATAAACAAATTATTATCATAAACAGTATTTCAAAAATCAAGTATGCAAATGATTCCAAGTTTGATTAAAGACACAAAAGCACTGCGAGTACCACACTTTGTGATTTAATATTTGTAATAAAAGTTTTCAACAAAAAAAAAATAATAATAATTGTCTGCCATTATGAGAATGTAATTATTACAGCGAGAGCCTCCTAGCAGGAGGTTTGAAAACATTCAGAATTACTGAATACTTCTCACACAAACATGCTATGAAAAGGCTTAGTAAACCAGACACGACTGTGTTTAGTGCTGGACCACTACCTTTTTTTCCTGGATTCTACCTGACCTCAGAAAACTTAAAGAGGATATCAAATCAATGGCTGATCAAACATGAAAACGGTCTCACTAGTTGCACATATATAAAAATAGAACATTTTCCTTTCAGAGGAGCGCAAGCTATCAAGAAGCATACAGTATCCAGTTTCAGTGTAATAAGATACTATAAGGTCACTTATAGAATCTCAGCTCTGATTAACACTATCTCTAAAGCCGTCTGAGACAAATTCTTCGGGAATCGTGAACCTGTAACAGACACGGCAAATCTGAAATGGAGAAAAACATACACAAAGAATTGAAAAGTTACACTATTTACAAATGTGTTGTTGAGGATCTCCTCCTTACCTACAGACACGAAAAAGACTTCTCTTCTAACAAATCGAAGCAAGAATCATAAACCACACGTTTCGACTGAAATCTGATCTGTTTGATTGACTTAAAATGTTGGTCTAAGGGTTTCTGAACTATTGCTGCTCTTTAAAAAATGCTTTTTTAATTAAAAAAAAGTGCAACAACCTGTGTACGTGCCAGTTACATCTATGAGAAAGTGTTGCTAGGCCATGCTGAGCACAAGACAGACATATAACGGTCGATATCAACTTGAACAGCAGACAAATGCTAGCTCAACCACTTACGCAATTAGCACTCTAAACGGTCTTCTAAGCTACTCGAAAGGCTTTTTCAGAGTTGAACGAAGAGCTAATAGGCAGAGGTAGGCTTTGCGGCTCACTGTGAGCCATAAACACTACCGTCAAACTACGCTTCGTCTGCCAGATACTGACTCTGCTTCTGTCTTCTTGAACAACAGTCGCGCACTATCTGTTGGTGAAACGAAATTCCCTCTTTTCCACATGACAGGAAGCGAATGGGTGTTGCGTAACCTTTAAATTCGCCTCCATCCACTTCTGCTTCGCACATAAAACTAGGGAGGTTAAAGCATCGAGAAATGAAGGTAAGACACACTGCCAGTTGCACCAAAATCAAACGAGACCCCTCTCATTCAAAAACTTCAAGATCATATTTCATTGAAAATTCAGAACTAATAAATAAAAAAGGTACTAATGTGACAGTCCAGCTCCATTATGACCCAGACGTTTGTCCGAGAGAAATTTCAGCTCTGGAATCTGACTGGCCTCTCCATGAGATTGATGAAAGGAACCATGTGGTTCGAGTACTACCACAAACAAATCTCCACAAATAAGGTAACAACAACATTTAATAAATTAATACACATACTTAATCTGTTTTTTGTTTTTTTTCTGGGTTTTCTTTTCCTTTTAGAAGTGAGACATTCTTTTTAAATCCATGGTTGGTTGGCTGTAGGGTTTCCCTCTTTCTGCCCATTTATGTACATGGCTCTTTCACCCCTTTTTTGCTGGCAGAGTCAGAGAGGCCAGAGGTCAGTTTTTAGAGTCTTAGTGGACGTGATGGTTGTATGGACGCACACATCACAGGTAAGCAGAGGGAGCAGGAAGGTTCATACAGTCGTTCACGCATGCCCACACATGCTCGCTCACTTATACACACACACAAAACCATGACTCCAAAGCAATCCCAAGCTCTTTACTCCTGCACTGAACTGCTGTGTGTGGTAGTGCTGGCCTTGCCAGCTTTTCGTTCATAGTTCACAAGTCTCTGTCCAACAAGGTACCTGCATGGACGAATAAAGAGCAAAAGTCAAATCAGAACAAAACAAAGCCCAGATAAACAAGGCTGTGAGTATTATTTATTCAAACCGGAGACAAAAATGATACCAAAATTGTATTATTCAAATTAGATTACAATACTATAATATTTACTTCTGTATTAATTCGATTTTCTTTGTAAAAGCCAGAATTTACAGATTCAATTAAATCATTAATCAGATTATATCAATTAAATCATTCAATTACATTAGTTCAAACGTTTGGGGTCGGTAAGATTTTTTTTAATGTTTCTGAATGTTTATGCTCACCGAGGCTGCATTTATTTGATAAAAAATACAGTAAAAACAGTAATGTTACAAAAAATTATTTTATTTTCCTATGCAAATATGTTATAAAATGTAATTTAGTCCTGTGATGCAAAGCTGAATTTTCAGTATCATTACTCCAGTCTTCAGTGTCTCACATTATATGATGATTTGCTCCTCAGGAAATATATCTTATCATCAATGTTGAAAACAGTTAAGGTTACACTATTTGGGTAGTTTAGACAGTCTGCTAACTATACGTAATTTTGTAACTACATGTCAACTAACTCTCATTAGTGTATTAGTAGACTGTTAAGTTAGGGTTTGGTTTGGTCAACATGAAGTTGCAAAGTTACTTAGTTAGTAGAATGTCTGTCGGGGACCATCAGGATATTAAGTTGACAGTCTACTAAAATTAAAGGAAAGTTAGTTGACTTGTAGTTGCAAAGTTACTTATAGTTAGTAGAATGTCTAAAGTGGACTATCGAAATAAAGTGTTACCACAGTTTCTGCTTAATATTTCTGTTGAAACTGTGATACATTTTCCCTCCAGAATTTTTTGATGAATAAAGATTTTTTGTAACATTATGTCTTTTCTGTCACTTTTGAATCATTGTGTAAATGAGTGATACACCAATCAAAAAATGCTCTCAAGGTACAAAATGTCCCTGAAAATGTAATCCACTAAGAAAGTATTGGCTCTCAAAAAATCAGTTAATTACTGCTCAGGACTCACTTGTCATTCTTGATGTGCTCATAAAGGCGCTTGAATTGTCGGATTTGGAAAGAGAGGATACCCATCAGCACCACTACCATCAGAAGGAAGGGGTAAATTCTCCTCTGCACCAAATTCTGCATCTCCATAGTGACCCCTATTCAGAGAGACAAGAGCTGGTTAGAATAGGTAAGAGCGGTTAATGAGAGCATGAGAGAAAACCACTGGAACCATCAAACTGGTTTTTGATTGATTTAATTCGGTTTTCAGGCAGACAAACAGAAAATAAGGATATCTTGCATGCCTCAAGAAGGCCAGGTGTATTCTCAATGTTCGGTAGCTCCGCCAATGAGGATTTGCTTTGATCTTTATTAACCCTAAAGTGAGGTCTCTACCTGAAGAAACTTATTGCAAACTTCATGGTTAAAGCCACTACACAACTTCAATATCGATTATGAAGGGCATCTAACTGTTCAGACATAGGAATTTTGTACTTAAAGAGCTCAAGTAGTCATTCACAATGCATCTGTCAAAACTAAACTTTTTCCCAATTGATTGAAGACACTCAGAGCCTCACAAGATCAAGCCACACTGAAACGTCTTTAACTATGAGAATCAAACGATGTTCAACTGCAACAACAGTCATTTGTTCTGTGAAATTGAGGGTGAATGAAAACTTAAGAACTTATACTTTATGTACGGGCCTTTCAAGCCTTTGAATGAATAAATAAATGTGTGTGTGTGTGTGTGGGAATTAAACAAATAGATAAATTAGTAATAAGCAAATTAATCAAAAAATAAGTCTCTATATTTGTTAAAATAATTTGATTACTTAAGAAATCAATTTAAATATGATACAGATCAATAGTTCAAGGTCAGTATTATTTTTCATGTTTTTGAAAGAAGTCTCTTATCTCACCAAGGCAACTTTTATTTTCAAATAACATTATAAATGTCTTTATTGTCTCTTGATCAATTTAATGTGTCCTAGTTAAAAAGTTAAAAACCCAAATAAATGAATAATCTTACTGACCCCAACATTTAAAAGGGAATATGCCATAAAAAGTGTTAGTTTTTTTTTTAATGAATGGATCTTATTTAAAGTGACTGCACTAAACTTATGAAACTTTGATAAATAACAGATAAATTGTACACGAAATACAAAAATGTCTAATACAACATTGTATATGAGAAACAGAACTTTGACTAACTAAAGTCTTGCATCTACCCACCAAGAAGGGGGACGATGCCTACAGAAATCACGTAGGGGATGCAGAGAGAAAGCAGCAATACAGCGATGACTGGGGCCGCTAACTTCCTGATGATGAAATGAAGGTCAATGTTCCTGATTCCATTGGCATACACCTAAAGAGTGGTAAATCGTTCAGTTAGTGTGTGCATCCATCTACAATTAGAGCGGCATGATTCTGGATAAATTGAGAATCCCGATTTTCAAGCAGAGATCACGATTCTGAAAAGACAACTTAACAAAATAGAGTAATTTACTAGAGGTTCTGACAAAATGTTAATTGCTGCAATCTATTTAAATTGTTTAATTAATCTGAATTATATAAAAATAAATAGGTTTGAATGATTGATTCAATGACTACTTCACTTGTTTCATAACTGGATGAATCAGCATTTTTGAACAAATCTCTTGAAAGATTCAATAACTACATTTTTAACAGTCACTTTGTCGCCACCTGGTGTTGTAAAAATTGAATCGATGATATTATTGCTTCCGCAGACATCAAGTGTATTTATCCGATCCAAAACTTTTATTTTATAATAAGATTATTTGTAACACAGAAATAGCAAGACTGTTTGAAAAGATTGCTGGTGAAGCGGTATCATACCTATACATGATAACTACTCTCTCTTGCTCATCGACAGCGCAAAAACAGATTTGAATGTAACAGTGTGATTTTGTCCAGGTTTTAAAAGTCACAGGCGAATCGTTGTCATTTATGAATAAGATCGCATGGGTGTTTGAATGAATTTAACGATTAATCACGCAGCTCTAATCTACAGTAAAAAATCTAGAGATGTAACAGCACCAAAGAGACCATGGACAAACAACAGCCACTAACCTGCTCAATAACGGTCTTCAACCACCACTGGGGACCCATGAGGGTGATGGCAGCAATGATTTTGGCATGCAGCACTCCTAAAGCCCAGTCCTTAATGATATAGAAAAACAAATAAGACTCAATATACCTCTGCCCAACTTTGCACCTGTGGAAATTAAGTTCTCCAGACATTATGGATTGGATTTAGTAAAAAAAAAAAAAAAAAGAGTTTTAATTAAAAAGAGTTCAAGAGATCAAATCTGACACACAGCGGACATGTCTGATGAGAATAATGTCCCTCATTTCATGTTATTTTTAAACTATGTGTGTATAAAGATCTAACAACATTAATACACCTGGTGGAACTGGTGAAACTTTATGCACTGGGATCATCAACACTTTTTCTCAAGTGGCATTTGACTAAAAACATTCAAAGCTGAGAATTCTTTCATTTATTCACCACTGTTTCAAATGTCTTTAAAGAGAATAAAAAAAAGAATATCCTTTAAAAGACCATTGGTTCTTTGAGACCAAATTACAACAATGTCATACGAATTGCTTTTGATACTGGGGATGAAGGAAAACAAAGAAAATTCTTAACAAATGAACCTTTTGTGTTCCACAGAAGAAAGTCATATGGGTCTAAAACAACATGGTGATTAAATTATACATTTGACATTTTTGGGTGACCTGTGTCAGCACCCCTAATCATGCTTTACCTGCCAGGGGTAAAACAGAGGCGTCTGATCCAGCGGCACTCTGAGAGGAGCTACAATCACCAGCTCGAACAGCAGTCCCAAGAGCAGAGGGATCACTCCAGCCAACAGCACAGCCACAATCAGTGTCTTTAAAATCTGAATCCACACAGAAAACACAAATCACAAACACACTTCATTATGAAATCATCTGTGTCTTTGGTTTACTTTACATGTAACATCTATAGTTTTTAATTCCTGTATGCTGTAGTAAAATAAGCCCAAACTCACATTTTAAAACTATTTTTCTCATTCCTTAATTTGAAGAAACATTTAAAGTACCCCTTTTATGCTATTTGTACATATACATCCAAGGTTTTAAATAAAAAAACGTTACTTTTTTCAATATACATTGCAGCATCACATCTTTTCTCAGTGTCTGAAATGTTTCGGTCAAGGATCAGTACCGATGAGGTCAGTTTTACCAAATCAACTCCAGCCACAAAGTGGTTTTGCTTTCGCAGAAAACAGCGTCTTCTCAACACTTCGACAGCACAAACCAAACTCCAGGCCTCAGCTACAACTAGTTTTTTTGTTGGCAGGTCAAAGTAGACATTGTACACGGGCAGGCATTATGCAAGTTTGATACAGATTGGTGTCAACCTGAAATTACTGACGATACCGACGAGCTCAGAATTCCACAATAACTTTGTAAAAGTTGCTAAGATCAGAGTGCATGACAAATATTCACAAACAGCTAAATTACACACAACATGAAAGGTAATATCCACAAAAAAGCATAAAAGGGGCACATTATCCCACAATGAGACTAATGAATTAAGTACCATGAGGGTCCACTCCTGAACCTTGAGAAGGATTACTCTACGCCCCTGAGGCATCCAGGCTAACAGCACTGTGATCGCTCTGATGGAGAGCCAGCACACATACAGGCCACATGCTGCAGTGTACAGCTCATGGATCTTAGCACTGCCCGTCCAGAAGGACATCAGCCAGCGTCCAGTGAACACTGCCATAAACGGAGGAAATCAGTAAGACAAAATGTACCTATGCTCTCTCTCTGAAAGCATAAAAGTATCAATATGAAAATAAGATGAATAAATAAAGGTAAAGGAAAACCTTGATTTAATGAGAGCTAATTATTTATTTGATCAAAAATCCAGTTAAATCAGTAATATGAAATCTGTCATTATTCCATGCTGATCACAGTTTTCCATGCAATTACAAGTAATAGGGACTTCACAAACAGCTTTAAAAGCATAATTAAAAAGGTCTATAAGACTAATGTGCTTTAAGTCTTATTCACTGGTCCTTGTTTAATCTTGAAAGAGTATCATTGTAATTCATGTCCACTTTAGGACAAACTAAAACGCAAACAACTCTTTAAACTTCCTTTTGCCACATTGAAGAAAGCAAGTCACACAAGTTTGGAAAAAAATTAGGGTGAGCAAATGATCGGAAACCCCAATTTGTTTTGATCTCACCTGGTAATGTGAGACACACCAAGCTGGCCAAAAGCAGCGTCAAGCACATGAACAAAATTAGCAACACAATCTATAGGGGGCATAAAGAGGAAAATAAACATTAAACACCATTAATCTGAAACTCAGATTTAAAAAATCATGACATACACTAAGGGATAAAGTATACAAGAGAGTTGGCATACCCTCAGGGGGAATTTCATAGGCCGGTGATAGGGCTGGAAGCCCACTGGGCCGCCCTGCTGCAGTATGGCCTGGTGGGCAGCGTGCAGACCTTCTCCCACCACAGGAATGGCATTGTTACGGGCCTGCTGGTTGATGTTGTTGGCTTGCTGGTTGGCATTGTTCTCATTGTCTTCCTGGTCTCCCAGCAAGTAAGAGTGTAAGTCTCTAAAAGGTGTGGCAACAAGTAGGATAGATCGAGATTATCATTATGACTTCAGGATTCAAGAAATTCAAGAAAGGTGTAGGCACAATGTAAATAAGAGATTTATTCTGCGATGTGGACAGCTTTACTTATTTTGGATTTGTAAAGTGCAGAACTCTGCACATGGACTGTTAGTGAACTCATGCTGAACTGCGTGGCTCAAACAGTTTAGTTAATATTTAAGTAAAAGTTTCATTAACTCTTTCCCTGCCAGCATTTTTTTTTTTTAAATTGCCAGCCACCGCCAGTGGTTTTGGTCATTTTCACAAAAGTTTCATGGCCACCAGAATATTTTGTTTTATGAATATCTGAACATACAATACATCAAAAGAAAGAACAGACCCTCTGCTTTTAAACAAAAAATAAAAATGATGATCAAAAACATAGATGGGGTGTATCAAGGCCGTCAACACCCCCAAAGATTCACAGTCATATAGCACTTCCTGGGTCGACATTTCATTCAGTAACATTAGGCTATTTTGATTTTTATACTGTTTATTTTCATATGCATCTGCTCACATATGAGATCGCTCGTTTCTGCTTCTTCTTTGTCAGCGTTTTGATCTGGAGATACTGTCCTTAAGGAGATCCGTAATAATGCCCCCTACATTATAACAGTGATAACACGGAAAACCGTAAAAACTCATTGACAGGGAAGTGTTATATCATGAATGACGAGATAACTTGTCAATGGCAGGGAAAGAGTTAATTATAATGGAATGACATTCCATGAAGTAATAACTGCCATTATAACATAAACAGAAATATTCAACAAATAGAATATCATAATCATGCTGCCCTAACACAAAGTTCAGTTTCAGTGATTTTTTTTTTAGGACAACACAAAGAGAATCAGGAAAAGTCATTTCAGTTCACAAGGTTATCAGACGTAATAGGCAACAGGGTAAATATGTATGCTAGACTCACAACAAGTAGCCAGCGGTCACGGTCCAGGCTCGTACCAGACCTTTGAGCCACTGTCGTGTATGTCCCTGTTCCAACAGAGCAGGAAGAACAACCTGCAATAACAGCAACTCCAGAGACAGCTCACTCACTGGAGCGTCGCTGAAAGAGAGAGGAAGTCATAACAATTCTATATAAAATACTGGCATCACTGTTTTCACTTAGCAATAGTGATGTTCGGGAATGGCATCAATTTGTAGGCCACCAATAAGGCTAAACCCTTCCCTATGGAATATCTAATTGGTTTTAAGAATAAAATACCCTGGGAGTCATCTTACCAGATCTGTGGCATTTTTCACCCCTTACAACACTCATTTGGTTGTCTTAAAATAAACTTGTCTGAAAGTCATGGAGTGAAATAGTTATTCAATTTAATCCTTTCAATTCTTGAACATAAATATTTAAAAATAGAACCTAGTCTACTGCCCCTTTTATGTGCGCATGAGCTTGTTGTTGTGTAATTCATTCGATAACCGCTGTGGTCTTTATGTAGCAACATGTTGCAGCTTTTAAAGCACACAATTTCAAAATTGAGGTATAACAGTGTAATTTGTGTTTCGGTTGTATATGGTGTAATGGTTAACCACATACTTTAAGGACCATTCAAGGACAAAGAACAATAACTGTAAATTTAACTAAAATAACTATACTATTCTCTTTATTCCAATGCTTGCTGCAAATATGTTGTCTTCTGCTTTAAACGCTTAAGCTCTTTAAAGTAGGTGGATTCTGATTGGCCGACAATATTCTTATCATAAATCAGCTGAAAAAAAACAACCTCCAACTATAATGTCCGTTATCATTATAGTTGTGGTGTGGGCTTCCCTATTCTCATAGAATTAGAATGATTATTAAAACTTTAAAATACAATTATCAATATAGTAATATAGTTATTGTATTTGTTGCGCACTCTGAACAGGCTTTTATTCTACTCATAAATCGAAAACCATTCTAAAGACTCATTAGATATTCCAGAGGTAACCTGAGGAGTTAAACTGCTTGTACAGGACAAAGTACAGGATGTTATGTAGCATTAAAACTAAAAACACCACTGCATAGAGTTCACCCATAACTGAAAATTCTGTTCATTTGCTCACCCTCATGTTGTTCCAAATTTGCATGACACTTGTTCTTCTGTGAAACACAAGAGGATATTTTGAAGAATGTCTCAGTGTTGTTGTTTTTTTTGTCAATACAATAAAAGTCTGTGCGGTACAATGCCGTTTTGGACTGCACTGACATTCACTGCATACAAAAAAAGTTGAAACCTTAAATCAAAATATCTTCTTTGTGTTCCACAGAAGAAAAAAAGTCATGCAGGTTTAGAAGTCCAAACATCAGCTTTCTCAGTCATTCAGACAATATTTAAAAAACCCCAATGGCCTATTTCCACAGAAGTCAAGAGTCAGTGCCCCAACAAACACTACAGCTGTTCAAAGTACTGTCATAGTGACGAATGTAAAGCTCAGCGTTGCTGAGAGAACAGAAAGGTTACATAGGGTAAAATACACAAATACAGAGTGAAGGGTCTTTTAACGGCATTATTGTTGTGGACACCATTATCAGCTCTCTGCAAGATCAGACTGAAGTAAGGTCTGCTGGGATTCTGGGAATGATGACATCAGGTGTAATACACCTGCCAAATGATGCAACAGGCCCACCTGACACTACAGAGAGTCCTGGCACTCATTAGGCAACGAAGCAAAGGTTTGCCATAATGACAGCAATAATTAGCACTTCATATTTATGGCCCTTTCTTTTAAACATGATGTCACATCGAGAGAGAACTTTGTTTCTACTGGTTGTAATCTCAGACCAAATTTATACAGCAAAAAAAGCGAAAGCACCAAACGACACTTGTCCTCGAACTTTAGGCAATTATCACAAGGAACATTCAAGTTTAAGACTAATGAGGTGGAAATACATCTCATTTACCTGTAAAGCATCACATTGTAGGGAAGAAATGAAGGGAAGATGTGTTTGATTATCCGGATAGGAAGCCACAACATGAGAAGAACGATTGAGCCAAACACAACCTGAAAAGAGAGCAAAGACTTTTCATTCAAGACCACGGAATCCAGAAAAGTAGAGAACATACAAGGAGACACGATAATGGGGAAAAAAAGTATTATACTGGAGTAAATGTTGCCTTTTCTTGCAAAACTATTGGGTTCCCTCGAGAAACTTTACATTCGCTTGCAAAAGCAATTAAATATGGTCTTCATCCCACCTAATTTTAAGGGCTCCATTGGATACAGTCTCAAAAAAAAGTGCAACATTTACTCACCACTGATAGTATGAATCGTCTCAGGTGTCTGTATATTGGTAGGTGAATCATTTCCTGCACTGGGTTAAAATCTGGATCGTTCAGATTTCTGAGAAACCACAAGACTCCAGGCCTTAGAACCTGAGAGATAAAGGAACAGCATCTAAATTTACCAAACATTTCCTGAAATATCTACTCTATGGTTAAACTGATACACAAATGCTCACCTCTCTGAGTAGAAGAATAAAAGAGGCGAAATAAAAGACGTAGACCATCCCCACCAGCCAGTGAAGGAACATGGTGGTCCCTGGTGCGGATTCAAAACTCAGCTCTCTGTCTTTCAATGAGGCATCAAACATTTCCTACAAAACAGGTAGATAAAAAAAAGTTTTCCTTTACTGTATGACAAAGGTTAAGGTTCCTAAACTAAACTTACCAAAAACTTATAAAATATAAAGATGAAGAAATGAAGCAGAGCACTGAAGATCATGGAAGATCACTGACACTGAAGATGAATGAATGGGAATGATATCTGACTTTCTCCAGTTATTACAGACCTCTTTGGGCCAACTTGGACAAAAATGACTGAGTGCACCTTAAATTAGTATGATAAAATAAAAACTAAATACCAGAGAGCAGATATCAAGCCACCAGCCACAGATGAGGGGGAACACGCCAATCTCTACAACTACTAGAAGAGACACCTGAAAGAAAGATAATTTAATATTAGACTCAAAGTACTGCTATTAAGCTAGTAAGCTAATATATGACATATAAACACACACATAGTTGCATACATACTGTGGGTGAATTAGGCCCAAGCCTGTAATCTAAGCTTAGATAATGTGACCTAATTATAGCAGTAGCATGACTGAAAACAGCATTAAGGTAAAACCCAAAGATCTTATTCAAAACCAGTTGTTGCAACCAGTGTTAGGCACTAATATTAAGTCACTGTTCTCGCCCTTTCAAATGACTCAAGTTTAGCAAACAGCACATGCAAACCGCTGATATAACTGACCTTTACCACAATGTAGCAGACTCCTAACAAGCGGCGTGATCTTTGAAATCTCACCAGCGCTGCTAATCCCTGAGATCTGAATTAAGGAAAGGAACATCAAGGGCCGTATTACAGAGACTTCCCATCTTAAGATATGACAAGTTCAATGTTGTAAACAAGACCCTTACTGAATTCACTATGGTTACTAAACAGATATGATTCTGAGTTAATGTGTGGTCACATTAGCGAACTTTCAAATTTTGCGAGCAAAAATCTCCACTGTCAATAGTGTAGTGATGTACGCAGAACAGCTCAAAAAGAAGTCACTTTCAAACCAATCAGCTTTCTGCAAATTCATATAATGAAATTGAACCTAATGGAGAATCTGCTAGGGAAATTCCAAACTGCTAGCCTAGAAATCTAGACGCACCCTAGCGGCAGCAAAATTTATTTTGCAGCCAGGGTAGTCTAGCAACTCTACGTTGGCTTTCGAACTGGAAAAACAAACTCTAATCAGGCCAATCACATTGTGTATAGAGTTGGTGGACGGGCTCAACATAATGACGGCAGAGTTGTGACAGTTCCGCGTGAATTCCCTGCTACTTGAAAACAAAGAAGATGACCGCTGCTGCTGGCAAACAGCGGTCTTTCGAATCGGCTTTGGCCGCGACTCTGGAGGATTTGAAGTTAAACTTTTCTTTGAGAAAAAAACAAAGAATGGCACTTAAGTCATTCTTAAAAAAGGAAGATGTGTTGGGATTTTTGCCGACCGGATATGGCAAAAGTTTAATATATCAACTAGCTCCGCTGTTGGGAAAACGCATGGGACTCACTCAGCCACAACCGTTCATCGCTCTGGTTGGTTGTAGCGCTATCCTATTGTATGCAGAGTGAATTTGAAAGACAACCGTTTATCCCGCCCCTCGGATTGAGGCATGCCAATGGTGAGTTCCCAGACCTAACATCTTGATGTGGGCCAAACTGCATGTATTTCTTTCAAAATTACTGGATTCTGCCCACAAAGATTTGCCGAACAGTGTTAAATGTGAAAACACCTTTAATATTTTTAAACTGAAATTGTATGACTTGAAAGTTGATTTAACTAAAAAAAAGTAGTAGTCGTCGTATGTTGTACATTTTCCTGGTCTTGAAGACTATATAAACCAGTGCAGGCTAGTTATTGTTGATTGGAATAGTTTTATTCCAGGTGTTTCTGAGTATGGAAGGATACATGACACACGATGAGTGTGATGGCTAAAAGGACATATCCAACTATAGTGGTGATGAGACCCTCAAAGTGTGAGGCACGAACCTGAAAACAGATGAGAGATTGTTGTAAATGTTGAAACTGTGTTTACATTAAAATTTTTCAATCAAGCTGGAAAAAAAGGACCTAAAACAAATCTGATACTCACATATTCTTCAAAACCAAGTCCAACCACTGAGAAGTGGCCAATATGGTAAGGACAGAAAGCTTAAAAGGAGTTGATTTTAAGAGTTGAAGTTTGTAATTGGAGAACACATAGTAATAGTTTTCATATTGCTGAACATTATTTAATGCATGTTATAATTTGATTGATACAAAAATGCAGCTATGCTTACCAAACACCAGGATGAAGAGAGTGTTGAGAGAGACCACCCAGAACACATGCTCCTACAGCAACAACAACAACAACAAAAATCCATAGATTTGTTTGCTCTCTTGAATGAGATGTTTATTGAGACACATGTATAATTACTTACCAGGAAAACCAGGGACCCATCAAGCCCAAGCATCTGGAAAAAAAGGGGAAGAACAGGTTTAATGTTTCTCTGAAAGATTATGGTATGACGTACAATATATGGCACACCAGTCTCACCCTTTCCCAAGTAAGCTCTTCAGCTGCCCGATCCCATTCCAGAGCATTCCAGTTCATATCATCTGTACAGAACACACACAAAACTCTATAACTACAGTTCACCACCAGTCAACAATTATACCCATTTAAGAGTTTCTAACTTGTTTAATTAAAGCATTCGTACCCTGTGCTCCATTGTTTGCATCTGCCGCATCTTCAGCTCCTCCATCCTCCTCATCTTCATTATCTAGCTCCATCTCTTCCGCAGGATCAGCGGGGAGGTCAGGAGCCTCAGCAGCTGCAGCGTTCTCTCCTGGAGGTTCAGCCGGGGCAGGCATGGGCTGTTCAGCACCTCCATTACCCTGGCCCGGGGCCTAATGGATAAGATATTATATCGATAATGAAGAAAATCAACCCGCTGACAGGAGGCAACGATGATAGAGTATCTAAATAAGAGGATTTGTAAAGAAGTAAACTGCATCTGGTTAAATTCAAAAAAGAACAAGCAACTATTCTGGTAAGAGAGCAGTCTCTAGAGATTCAGGGGATAATGTGGGATTTGAAGATGACAGAAGTTCAGGCAGGCTACTGTGCTTTGCTCAAAACAAAATGATAATTACAGTAAGTAGAATGCAAAGTAAACAAAGAGGGTCATGGCGCAACCTGCATAATTGGTCTCTGAAGAATATCAAGCTTCAGAAAGTTTCACTGACATAAACCGCAAAAGGAATGTCATTTTTGCTCTCCAAGAGAATATACGTTCATAAACAGAACTTGCCTGTGTGGAAATTTAGGTGGAAAATAACATAAAATGGCAATTAAATTTTTTGGCCCAAAAAAAAAAGGCTGAACAAACCTGTGATAGTATTTACATATATATTATAGACAATATGTTTTCTGCACCTCATAATATAGAATTCTATCCATTAAAGAATCCTGAAAAAAATGAATATGGTTTCCACAAAAATATTAAGCAGCACAACTGTTTTTCAACATTGATAATACTACAAAATGTTACTAGAGCAGCAAATAAGCGTTTTAAATTGATTTCTTAAATATTGCATTACGGCTACTGAAAATTCAGCTTTGCCAAAAGAAATAAATTATATATATATATATATTTTTTTTTTTATTGTAATAACAGCCATGGTGGTCTTTCAAAAACATTTTTTAAAAATCCTACGACCCAAACTTTTGAACGGTAGTGTAGATGGTAATGTAATAATAACAACTAAACTAAAAAGAAAGTGTAGTTATACAATTTTATTAGTGTATTACTATTGTATTTTCTTAATCATTTAAATTTGAGGGTGATCTGCATTCAGTCTGTTGGAAAGCAGTGTGGATATTCTACCTCATTGGGCGGTCCTGCTGCATTGGCAGGCTGCTGCTGGTTGTGCTCCAACCATAAAGGGGCTCCACCATGAACAATCTGCTCCCGCAGCCACACCAGACTGATGAAGGCGCAGAGGGTGCAGGTCACAACAAAGCAGCCCTGCAGGCAGTCAGCCAGCAAGTTCTCTCTGCAGAGGATGGACATTCGCTGATCATCACTTCTGAAATATCCAACCATTACAATTCACCACGCAACCACATCCACAGCTAAACCCGAGACCGTGGCGCTGATTGAAATAACCCATCATGCTCAGAGTTCACAATGAGCCGATCCGCAATGTAAATGAATATATTAAGAAGAAAACTTGAGCTTTCCTGTCTGGTACGTACGTGGAGAGCATGTCTAATGGGAGAGTCAGGAGGGAGCTTACGGATCCAGTGAACAGACACTTATAGATGCGACCTACAGGAAAATGAGAGCATTATATGAGCAACATAGCAAATAATGCACAACATATGGAAAAAGACAACATACTACACACAACGTAACAGACTGTGATATATGGGCATCACTTACATGCTGTTAGAGGTACAACCCCCAGCCAAGCGAAGGCAACAAGCGTGTAATGAAACCAGTATCGGATTGCCGTGCCTATACTGGTGACCAGTCCTGCAAAAATGTCTTGCACTGGCAGCCGTGAAGGCATGTCTGGAGAGTAAACTGAAAGGAAAACAGATCAGGACTTTAATAAATTTTATATATCTATCATAGATAAATATTGTAACGGTTTTTCATAAATTAGTGAAAGTGTAGCATTCAGTACTGAGAAATATTGACTTTAAACTGATTTTATTCAAATTTAAGATGCTCAAAATCCTTTGCAACTATTTGAGTGCAGCCTTGTTTTGATTACTAGGTTATTTTCACAGATGTTTAATATACATCTTGCTCTCAGATCATGTCTCTGAAATGCCTCAAGACCATAACTCTACAAATAGAAGTACAGAAGGAGCAGAAGTGTCTCAAGTATGTCATCAAAAACTTCAACTTCAATCAAAACAACAATTATTGTCTACATAAACACAGATGGGAACATTTGAGAGCAGACAAAAAATGTTAACAAGGATACAGCGTCTAAGGTTATGTATCACTTGGGCATGGGCTGCACGATTTTGGGGAGAATTTTTTTTTTTATTGCTTTTTTGTAGGGCTTGTCCAAAAATGTTATATATTAATGACAAAAACATTTGTTTAATTATTATTATTACCAAATAATAATAAACAAAGTAAGACATATTACCATTGTAATATTTCACTGTAATATAAAAGAGCATTCCAGAAAAATAATTTTTCTTGATAATAATTTTCTTTTTTTATTAAAGCTGCAGTTTGTAACTTTTTTGTTTGTTCAAAATGTACACCATTTTACAATACTAATATACTGTAAATATGGTTGCCTTAAATTCTTAATTTTCTAACATTAAACCACCAAGCTTTGCGGCAGAAAACCACAGGGACCCCAAAAAGCTTCTCTTTTATTGACGACACCACTTTTCATTACAAGTTTAGGAAGATAGAAGCATTTTGTGACCCCAAATGCATGTTATAAGCAACCTAAACTCAGAGCACATGCAGAGATGAATTCATGGGGAACACCATTTTTTGTAAACTGAGCTGCTCTTACACACTGGAAACACTGGATCATGAGCTGTATCTGTGTAAAATAACAGTGCAAGAAACTGGAACTAATGGTTCCCAAAGTGTCTGTGTTTAAATTTGTAATGCTTTTGTAAAACATTGCCCAATACTCAACTATGACATCTTCATTGTAGTAAAGCCCAAAAGCCATGCAACAATGACTCACTCTGGCCTGGGTATAAAAACCTTGTTTCACCTCAGCAAATATCTACGTCAGACAACATGAGTGCTGTGCTTTTAAATCACATGACTCAACCCATAGAACCATATCACTCTGAGGCACACAATCACTGCCATTGAACAGGCCATTTGAGGCCGTTGTGACAATGTAGAGCTTTGGCTTTACCTCCCCTGAAAAATGTAATGAGAGGGGTTTACTTACTTGGTGTGAAAGCAAATCTGTGCTTGCATAATTCACAGTACTCTTTTCTGCTGTGTTTAAGCCACTGCACCAAGCTGTGAAAACACAAAAGGAAGCAGGCATGAGGGTGATGATCTGACGTGTGTGAAAAAGCACTGAAAATCCAGCCTTATTTTCCCATTTACACAGTGGAAGAATAACAACAGCTGGAACTCCATGGTTGGGTTTACCGTTACATTGATGAGGCCCCCTGAAATCATAAGTTACAGCTTGTCATTTAGTAAAATGGGTGTTGCTGGCTCTTTCTATTCAGTAACCAAAATGAAACCAATAAAACAACAACTTTTGAACACAAAGCCTAACAAAATTAACTAACCCCAATAGAAAGGATAACCTATATATCGCTATCAGAGGCAATAATCTACTGACAGTTGTTTTGTTCTAGAAAGAAATGGCAAAAATGTGTGATTTCTATTACAAAAATTCCTCAACTGGTTCTAATTCAGTGCAATACACCTAAAACAGTGGTTTTAGTTTGGGTTTTTTTGCTATTGAAATTGCAATATACACTTTTGTTCAAAAGTTTGGGGTCAGTAATATATATATATATATATATATATATATATATTTTTTTTTTTTTTTTAATCTAAATAATATTTTTCAGCAAGGATGCATTATATTGATCAAAAGTGACAGTAAAAACATTTCAAATAAATGCTGTTCTTTTGAACTTTCATATAAATCAAAATCATCCTAACCATGCTTAATGCCCTCTCTTGTTGACTTGTAAGCTTAATAATGAACAGCAATGCCTTTGTTAGATCAGAGCTTTGAACCCCTTCTTACATTGTAAGTGGTTTTCAATTTCTTGCTATTATTGACTCATCCTTGAGTAGGACACCTAGAATTCTTACTGCAGGACATAAGGTTCAGTGTAGTTAACTGCTCAAATTACATCTTCTGAATTTTATTGCACTCACAATAAACTAATAAAGTGACTTTAGGCATGATGAACCAGGTTTCGTCATTGAATGTTACTTCTAATATCCCATTTCTAAGTCAATAACAATGAAATATGTAAATATGACACTTTGGAAGACATTTCACACTGTTTGAAGCATCTCATTAAAACAGTTATCGCAAAGGGAATACATCGCTGACCGATCAAAGCTCTTACCATTCTTGGTGGATGAACTTAATACTTCCAGTACACACACAGGGATGGTAGAGGGGTTTGTCTTGAGTTCCCTCAGATCGACACACCCTACATATATCAGCTGCCAGAAAAAAGCATATTTTAAAAAGAACTTTAAATAACCCATTAAATTAAATGAGGATGACAGGATATGAATGTTGCAACAAACCCAGAATCTACAACAACATGAGAAAATACGAGTAATGAAAAAAAGATTTTATTAGGTTTTATTATTTTCAATTTTTACAGACGAAAACAAAACAAGGTCAATGCAAGCACGATTTTGGCTTTCTATCTTGCCAATCAATCTCTTTGCCCTCTTGTTATAACTGTAGAAACCTTGACTAGATAATGAATAACATGAGACAACTATCACTCTTCCACACATAAAGTTAAAACAATTAATAAGCACTCATTGCAATGTTTCAAAGATGGTATACGTTATTTGACTGACCTACTAAGCTGAATATGTCATCATATTTCATGTGCGTTTAAACCTGGCCAACATATGCGTGTTACAGTTGTTATGATAAAGGCTAAAACTATGGTTACATGATTAATGTGCTTTAAAACATTTCCATGACATCCTAAAAGTCAAACTCATATCAAAGCCATCTTTATTTGGACGTGCTCGTAGGATGACAGCTGTACTAAAGCTATGTACTAAAGACCAAGCTGGCAGGGAAGCATATAGCTCGTTAGCTTGAAGAGGCCACATCAATTGCATATTTGTAAGATGCATATTTGGTTGACCGCCCCGGCTAAATAATCACATAATGATAAACAATTTTCTGTCAAAGCGCATTTAAAAATCAACTACAAACAGACAGCAGACAGAGAGCCTCGGTGTCTAGACAGCTTACCTTCTTCGGCAGTGTCCATCTTGTACGGTGACGCACTGTCCTCTTTACAGTCAACACATAACACACACCGCGGAGCAAAACACAGTATCAGCTCACAATTACGCTGAAATTAAACATGACAAAATCGATCCAAGCATGAACGCCGCATAATCTCAGACCGGACACTATTTATTCGTGTAGTGCACACAAACAGCGCTGTGAAAGATACTTGTTGGTCGACTATTTTACGCTCGGCTGAACATGTTTGTGGCCTCTAGATCCGAATGTGCTGCCGTTTCGATTTACGACAGAGCAGCGCGCATGCGCAGAAAACGCAACGACAGTTTCTTGCGTTTTCCGGTGGTGACTGCGCTGGATTGTAGATCATTTTCATACGGACTACTACAACTCGTTATACATCATGTTACTGTATTTTTAAGACACTACCCTTATTCTTTTATTATTATTATGAATACAGGGCACAAGGCGAGGCGAGCATAAAATATTAGAGGCTTTGTGATTTGCATGTATGTTAAGGAGGGATAGGACTTTGAATCTTGTCACACCTGGGCATGTGCAAAACACACAAACATACCTTTTTCTATCAGGGTAGGGACTTTTCATTGGCTGCTTTTTAGTAGTAAGTAATTCATATTTTGTATGGGTGCATTTGGTCCCCACGAAGCAAACACATTTATTTAGTGGTCTGTAAATAAGCGCTGAAAGATTTATATAAATCTTTCTATATATAAAATCATTTTCTTTGTCACATAATAAAAAAGCTGAAAGAATAGATTATTTTTTTGTACAAACACAAAGGGATATTTTATTATTAACATAACACAAAAATAGTCTGAATTTTACAATGATATTACAGAAAACATGTTTGTCAATATTGTAAAGAAAGTAGTATTTGTTTTCCTAGGTCATCGCTGCTGAAGACTTATGGCATCTCTTATCTTTCACTATCTTTATCATTTCTGATGTGTGGTTTGAATGTCTTGGCATTGTAAACCCACACAGTGTCAATTCCTTCTCCAGCTACTTCATCAGGAGTCCAAGTGGGAAATGGAAAGCGACAAGCTACTACTTTGGCTGAACTCTGGAGCTCTGTCTGGAGCTTGACTTCAAGCTGCTCCATCTGTGGAGAAAAAAAAATGATAATTTTTTTTTTTGTCTGATCTTAGATTAGATGCATTATCATGGAAACACACACATATAGATATTAAATATGCATTATATTACCATTTGAGGAACCCCAAAGATGACCACATTGGAGTACTCTGAAAAACTGACCTAGGAAAGGAGTTTAATGTCACCATGGAATCAAAATGGACAGTTCATATTTTTATGGATAAAGCAGTATTTGTAATAAATGATTATCTTTGCACAGCTTTATTTTTGTAAAACTCATGTGCCCACATAATCTTTAATCAAAATAATTTCCCCTCCCTTTTGCAACAAGAACTCTGCTCTGATGATGCGTTTACTTGCAAGAGAGCAGGACAACCTGTCACTCACATGAGATTAAGCAATAGCGAATCACAAAGATCCAATAAATTGTGGACACCTAATTGGATTGGCAAAATCAAGTTCCGCCCTAATTTTTTTTTTTTATTCACTTATATGTCACAATAGGATACATTACGACCCCCCAGTGCCATGATCCCTCCAAAGTCCCCATTTAAAGGACTCTGCCCTTCAGATAGTGTGAGGCATAGGGATGCTTACATGACATTTTTAGCACATGCACTATTTTTTCAACTGATTACAAATACAAAAGGAGATCCACATTTAGATTATGATTGACCTGTTCTTACCTTCCAAAGGTCTGAAATATTAAAAGATGTGCTGTGATGAACACCTTCCCTCCAGGCTTTGTAACGGGAGTACCAGACCAGCCATGGGTTCAGCTCAAAGCCAACTGCCTTGAAGCCTCTTTTTGCTGCAGCGATAACCTACACCAAACCAGGAATACGATTTTTAGGAGATATTGAGATAATGATATGGCTATACACAGGTTACTTTGATTAACTAACATCACATCAATACTGTCATTGAGTTGAATGGTCTTGATATACCACGGTACTGAATGGTACTGTTTGTTAGTGCAAACTCCAAATCAAAAGATAGTCCGAATCAGGAAACTCACTATCCGTCCATCTCCGCTGCCGATATCCACAAGGGACCCTGATCTATTTTGTAAAACCTTTATAACGTTTTCAATTTGTGTCCTTGTTGCAGGTACGAATGGCAGACAAACTTTCCTCAATGCTGGTGCAATAAACGGCCCGGTGACTGCATACAGAGTGACCAATGACCCACCGACGACACAAGTTGCAACAATACCGAGTCGTTTTTTAAAAGTACCTTCACTCGCTATACCCTGTTTATAAGTCTCGGAACGTAGACTTGATTCTGTGCCAAAGTCAGACATCCTGAAATGAGTCCACTGACCTCATTACTGAATGCCCAATGACAGCACGCAGCTTTTGACAGCTGTGAGGTCAGATACGCAATGAGCTAAACATTTCAATAAATGAACAACGTTGGCCTGAAAATATACACACTAGAAGTATGTAAGTATATATTCTATAGATATGTATACAACAACCACAGAACTTCTACAGACGAGAGGCATTAGAATCTGTGCATCTACTTATTTGTCCGACGACAGACCGGAGCGCCGTCGACATTAGTTCCACTCTCTGTGTCACTTCGTACAGATCCGATGGACACATACTATTAATTCAAGAGATTATAAAAAAATGAGACATGCAGAAACCCAACACATTTTTGCTTAAAAAACGTTCCACCTGTTAATTTACAGTCAATTTCTAATGGTATTTTGAGTGGTGAAAGTTCCTCCCCTGCATTTACTTTTGTAAACCAGTGGGAGGCACTATTATGCGGGTCATTACTCATCACAACATATTCTGGCGGCTGATATTTCTTCAAAATGTAATGGCATTTGTAATTAAACATCACTTTTAGGGTTCGTACAAGGTGCTTAAAGTGCTTGAAGTGCTTGAATTTGACTTTTTGAAAATTAAGTCCTGGAAAACCCTTGAAAACAGCCATATTTTTGAAGAGGTACTTGAAAAGTGCTTGAATTATTAAAAATTGGGATGCACCGAGCTCATGTACTCGTAAAAATGCTCCGATACCGACAACAACTTATAGGCCTACAAGGCAGCGTGTGTATAGTAACAGCTGTGGTGCGCGAGCTGATCAGAGAAAACCGCGCTGTGGATTGAGCGCGCAGCGGCACAGACACACGAGCTGGTCGAGCACATCCCTTTAAACTGACATCAGTTGAAGGTTTGTAGTTCAGTTGGATGTCAATATCAAAGAAAATAAAACGAGGCATGTAGCTTATTATTAACGTTAACTTACGAGAGAGAGAGAGAGAGAGAGAGAGAGAGAGAGAGAGAGAGAGAGAGAGAGAGAGCTCCTCAGTTCTGTTGAATGCTCTTGATTGCTGATCGTTCACGCAGCACGAGTTATTTGGATGAAAACTAAATAATCGTAAATGTAAGTAAAGTAAAACATGAACTGTTACCTGTTGTATGTATAACGAGTGATTCCCTACATTATTACTGGACGTTTGCAGTCACGAAGTTCAATGAACGCAAACATCAGCGTGCGCCCCGCAAACCGGCGTCTCCCCGCGCGAATACTGAGTTAAATTGTCTTTCACGTCTTGCGCTTGTACGGACGAACTCACAAAATTATGTAAAAACGCCCGTCTTGGCGAGTATCCTAGTAAACAAAGTCAGTTAAGTGAACCATGTTCAAATGGGGTCCTTGCGTTCGGTCAGCAGTTTAACAAACCCACTGCTGTTTTAATGTTAATCAAACAATGGACACATAAATTACAAACTGCCCTTGACTAAATAGGCTACCCTTTTCAACTTTACAAAAATATCCATCTATATTTAATTTATCCAGTAATGAATATGCATTTTTTCACATTTGATTACTTTATTCAAATTTCTGTAGGCCTACGTTAGATCTACACAAACAACTCTTAAAACACTGTTTATTTCATTTGTAGCCTTTCTTTGCTACTATTTATTTGTAAGTTGATTATTCATTCTTATTTTGTTGCTGACTGCTTACCTTTAATAATGTTTTAAATTCACATAAATTAGGCTGGCAGTTTTTGTTGTATCAAAATTGGATTAAATAATAGATATTTCACTGGTGTCTAAACATTAGTACCACTGACCCAATCCTCAGCACTGACCCTTCTGGAGCTGCTCTAGTCTAAATATGTGCTGTGCTATTCAATGAAAGATAAAATATGATAGAGCAATAGAATGTACAGTAACAGAAGCTCATACAATGCATTTTAGCAGATTTAATTAAGCATGAAAATAATTGAAAGAAATATATATTTGGTGAACAAATTAAGCCAACTAATATGATTTATATTCTTTTGGTTTATCTACTAATACATTTAAAAATTACAAATGCAGTGAAAATTCAGGGATTGGTTACGGTATCGGTATCTTGTTCTGCAAAAAGTGGTATCGGTGCCTCCCTAATTCAAAATATTGTGATTTTTTGTTGTTGTTGTTGAAAACATACAATTGTTTCACGCTAAATCAACACTGCAGCCCGTCTGAGATATAGAGCTATTTATCATGGCTATGAGCATGATATTAAGTATGATAAGTATATAATACAACTTTCATTCTTCAGGTCAATCATATATATTAATTGGGGAAAAAATCTGTTTCAATATCCTTTCAATGGTTAAGGGGATTTCCCATGCCTGAGAGTGCTGGTCAATGGATTGACCTCTATGAAGTGAAACATCAGATACCATATATATATTTAATTTGAGTAAAAAAATAAAATAAAAATAATAAAGATACTGTTTGATAAGTGCCGATTGAAGTCCTTGAAATCCAAAAAAGTAGTGCTTGAAAAGTGCTTGAAAAGTCCTTGAAAGTCCTGGAATTTCATTTGACAGAGTCTGTACGAACCCTGCTTTAAATCTTATTTAAATCTTATTATGACGAGGATTACACATATTTAGAAATGTTTACCGTGGTGCTTATGACCACATTAAATTGCTACCAATAGGTGCGGAAAATGGAGGCATGCCGTGAAAAAATAGCATTTTGGTCTACAGTAAGCTACATGACATTTTATAATAATAATGCAATCAAATTAGACTGCATAACTGTGCTTGTTTGTAATTTTATCAGTAATGTGATATGAGAATGAAAATTGGAGTATGAAGGGTAACAAAGTATAAAAGAAGCACATGTCACACACACAGGCATAAAAGCAATATATATACAAATAAATTAAGTCTAAATTAAAACACAATCAAATTAAACTACACAGTTCAAGAGAGAAGCCTTTTACAGATCACAAAAAACAATGATAAATATAACCATAAAAGTAATGACAGAATTGTAAGTCATGTTTTAAATAATACCGACCCAAACGGAACAGTATGAATCCAAAGTATTTACAAACATATGCAATGATCCTATGTCCTAATATCATTTCTCGATACTAGGAGTAAAACAAAAGTGCATAACAGTCATCAAATTATATGGAATAGACAGCAAGCACACTGTTCTAGGCAAAACAGGGAAATAAAACTGACAGTAATACAGTTCAATGGTTCATTTAATGCATACAGCCATGTTTGTTGATTGATATTCCTTTATGGATGCAAAATTATGAAAATGAGTGACTAGACAAGGAAATTTTGTCTGTCAACAAACAAAATGCTACAAATAAAACCAAGACAAAAGACAATAAAGAAACAATCTATCCGAAAGCTAGGCTGATGTGCATGGAAAACCATCAAAAGTCATTGGATATTGACCGATGCACAGTTCTGTCCATTGCAGCTCGCCCGTGGCTGGTGGTGGGCCCATCATAAAGTTCATCATCCAGGTCGCACTCTTCAGCCCCATCGTGCGAGTAGCTGTGCTTCATCACCAGAATATTCCTGCGGCCAGTAGGGGTGGCTTGCATAGGGAACTGGGGTTGTTCTGACGCCTCCATCTCTGAGAGAATGGCAGCAGCATCTCGCATGCTGAGATCGCTGCGGCTGCCTCGAGTGCTGGACAGACCGGAGCCACAGTGGTGGCCGTGGATGCATTTAGAGGAGGTGCGCTGCAATTTGGGGAAATCCTCAGGTAACACCTCATCATCGGATGAGGTTGCTTGCCGTAACGTGCACAGCTCGTAGTGCGGGGGTTCAAAGGCCTCGTGAAGCAAGGTGGGGTCAAATTCATCCCTGCGGATTATGTACTTTTTCCGTGGCTGTTTTATTTGAATGATTATCGACACGGTAAGCAGGATAATCACCACTCCGCAGGTCACTCCAATAATGGTTACATTGGTATTGTCAAGGCTGTCCAGGATAGTGGCTTTTCTTTTCTCTGTATGAGAGGGGCATTAAAACTTTATGTGGTATAGTGTTTTGAATTTAGAAATTAATTAAATGACAAATAGTTAAATTAATATACACTAACATTCAAAAGTTTGAGGTCCGTAATATTTTTACATTTTTTTGAAAGTTGTCTTTTATGCTCATCAAGGCTGCATCTATTTGATCAAAAGTACAATATAAACAGTAATAGTATGAAATATTATTACAATTTATGGATGAAGGGGTGTAGCCTACTAAAAAAAGGAATAGTTCACTCAGAAATGAAAATGCTGTCATCATTTACCTGTATGACTTTCATTCCTTTGTGGAACGCAAAAGTGTAAAAAATGTTTGTTTGTTTTTCATTCAATTTTGTTTTGGACTCCAATTGACTTTCATTGTATGGACAAAAACTTTTTTTTTCAAAATATTTTCTTTTATATTACACATAAGTAAGAACGTCATATAGGTTTGGAATGACATGAGGGGGAGTTAATTATGACATTTTCATTTTATTTGGATGAATATCCCTTAACTTTTTACTTAATAAGTGGATTATTTACATTAGCTTTGTTAATACATTTGCAAGTATTTCATTTCGGAATATGTGATTATATACCTTTGCAACCATTCTCATCCCAAGGATAGACACAGTTTTGGATACCATTGCACACCAACGTGTGGTTAATACACATGTTGCTATGGCAGAAGAATGCATCTCCTTCACATGGAGCTGAAGAGCAAAATGATAATTATAGAAACCACATGAGAAACTATCATATCATGCAGTTAAAACAGCTAAAGTGACTCAGTACAGCACTCATAATGTGTTGGTCCAAATATGCAGATAAAATAAGAGGTAAATCACAACTTTAATGCTAAAAAGCAAGCTATATGTGCTACTGAAATGTGTTAAGATAAAAAAAAAATGATTTAATGACTCACGCTCGTGGAAGGTGGTGAAGAGGATACGGAATCGGCTCCTGCGGCTGGTCTCATCGGCCCACATGCGAATCACACCTAATGAAGTCAGCAGCATCACATCATTGGCCACCGTGCTGCAGAATTTATTCTTCAGATGCTCCACCGAGCTGCTCCCATCATACACCGCCACAAAGTTACGCTTGCACTCGTTCGAGTTGTGCATTTCATAATCCAGGAAGCGCAAATAGATCTGTGCAGGAGACACATTTACAGTCATGCTCAAAAGTTTACATACACCTTGCAGAATCTGTAAAATGTTAATTACTCTTTTATTTAGTACTGTCCTGAATAAGATATTTTACATAAAAGATGTTTACATATAGTCCACGAGACAAAAAAAACCCTGAATTTATCAAAAGTGTGCATACCCTTGAATCTTAATACTGTGTATTACCTGGATGATCCACGACTGTTTTTATGTTTCGTGATGGTTGTTCATGAGTCCCTTGTTTGTCCTGAGCAGTTAAACTGCCTAATGTTCTTCGGAACAATCCTCCAGGTCCTGCAAATTCTTCAGTTTTCCAGCATATTTTGGCAAAAATTAAGTCTATTCTCTCAGTCTCGAACTTAGAAAAAGTTATACATGCTTTCATCTCTACCAGGCTGGACTATTGTAAATCAATCTATATGGGGATCAGGGAGTCATCCATTAATCGCCTCCAAATAGTCCAGAATGCCGCTGCAAGAGTCCTGAAAGGAACTCGGAAACGAGAACACATAACTCCTGTGCTCAAGTCTTTGCACTGGCTACCAGTGCGCCATAGAATTACTTTTAAAGTTTTATTATTAGTATATAAGTCGTTAAACGGGATGGCTCCATCGTACCTCACGGACCTATTGACTGTCCATAAACCACCTAGAGCTCTTAGGTCTGCGAACCTAGGCCTTCTGGTGGCTCAGAGAACAAAACTTAAGACTAGAGGAGACAGGGCTTTCTCTAGTGCTGCTCCTAGACTCTGGAACAGCCTCTCTCCAGAAATCAGAGCTGCACCAACCCTGCTTATCTTTAAAGTGAGATTAAAGACATTTTTATTTGACCTGTCGTATGCAAACTAAATGTTGAAGCAATTGCCCTGTGGTTGTTTTTAATTTTTAAATTACTATTTTCTGTGTACAGCACTTTGGTCAACGGAAGTTGTGTTTATGGGTGCTTTAGAAATAAATTGAAATTGAAATTGAAAGGTGAAAACATTCACTGATGCTTCAGAAGGAAATGTGATGCATTAAGAGCAGAGGGGTGAAAACTTTTGAACAGGATGATGTCCAATTTTTTCTTATTTTATTAAAATATAAAATGTTTTCATTTAGTACTGCCTTCAGAAGCAACAGAAGATACATACATGTTTCCCGAAAGACAAATTAAGTACCTTGATCTTTAAATTCAAAAAGTTTTCACCCAGTGGCTCTTAAAGGGATAGTTCACCCAAAAATGAAAATTCTGTCAGTATTTACTCACCCTCATGTTGTTCCAACCCCGTAAGACCTTCGTTCATCTTCGGAACACAAATTAAGATATTTTTGATTAAATCTGAGAGCTGGATATCTCCTCCATACTCCTCCATAGGCTTCTTAAGGGATTGAATCTTTCCAGCCCCGAAAAGTTATTAAAGACATCATTAAAATAGTCCAAGTGACTACAGTGGCTCAATCATATGTTTATCAAGCGACGAGAATACTTTTTGTGCGCAAAAACATACAAAAATAACAACTTTATTTCAACTATTAATTTCCTTCTCTGTGGGCCTCTAGTCAGTTAACATAGTGTGATTGCGTAGAGCTACGTCACACGTAGGCTCACTATTGGCCGACGCTGGTCATGTGTGTACAACACAGGAGCACTTACGCTATTACACTACTGAACTGACTCGAGGCCCACAGAGAAGGAAATGAATTGTTGAAATAAAGTCGTTATTTTTGTTTTTTTGGCGCACAAAAAGTATTCTCATCATTTGATAAACTTAGGATTGAGCCACTGTAGTCACTTGGACTATTTTAACGATGTCTGTAATAACTTTTTAATAACTGGCAAAATTCAATCCCTTAATAAGCCTATGGAAAAGTGATCAGCTCTCAGATTTAATAAAAAATATCTTAATTCGTGTTCCGAAGATCAACGAAGGTCTTACAGGGTTGGAACAACATGAGGGAGAGTAAATACTGACAGAATTTTCATTTTTGGGTGAACTTTCCCTTTAATGCATCGTATTTCCATTGTGTTTCCTTCTATCAGTTAATGTTTTCACCTTTTGTAATAGTTTCGTATGAGTCACTCAATTGTCCTCAGGTTGAAAAGATGGATCTCAAAATCATACATTCACTGCTGGAAAGGGTTCAAATGTGCAAAAGATGCTGAAAAACTCAAGAATTTGCAGGACCTGGAGGATTGTTCTGAAGAACATCGGGCAGTTTAACTGCTCAGGATAAACAATGGACACAAGAACAAGCATCACAAAACATTAAAAAAGTCATGGATCATTCAGGTAACGAGACACAGTATTAAGAATCAAGGGTATAAACTTTTGAACGAGGTAATTTGTATAAATTCATTGTATAACATTTTTTTTTGGTTTTGTGGACTATATGTAAACATCTTTTATGTAAAATATCTTATTCGGGACAGTACTAAATAAAAAAATAACATGCATTTTGTATGATCCCTCTAGTTTTGTTAAAATAATTAACATTTTCCAGATTCTGCGAGGTGCATAAACTTTTGAGCATGACTGTATATTGACATTTGTTTGTTTTTATTTATATTTTTAATTAGACATAATGGAGAATAACAGGATATTATTGGAAAGAGAATGTGGAACAAGATACACCGTTCGGAAAAGACTTGCTTATACCAACATGTTGGGTTTTAATTTAATTGAATACAGTTGTGAATGGAGGTTTACCTTAGAGCCAGGAGGAGCTCTTATGAACCACCTGCAGTCTACAGCCTCTGTCTGCAACGCTTTGCCCTCTTTCGCAACCATTACAGACTCCACAATGCCCTCTGGCCCGCTCATCTCAAACTCACAAACTACACCATGAAAATACAGCAATGAATTGTGAACTGGTTTTGATATGCAGAGAGTAAACAAAAAAAAAAAAAACACTTCACTTACTTGGAAGAGGTGGTGGAACTCCAAGGTCCTTGAAATCAGGATCTGCAAATATATACAGAGGAGAGTCAGTGATTAAGGATTTGAATAAGGCCTTGATCTGTTTACAAGGTCAAAATCACAAGTGATTTCATATTCAAATAAGTAGCTTTACACAAAATATTGTCCTAAATATCAAAATGAGATGTTGTGAAATGAGTGTTGTAAAGGTCTTTGCAGAGCAGCATTGTGTCATGCTGTTTATCTTCAAAAAACACTAGTTCTCCCCAATTATCTTTCTGCAAAAGTTGGTCTAGCAAGGAATGTCATGCTGGTTACGAAGCCTGGCGAGGACCAGCATGCAAAACGGTGTACATACACTACCGTCCAAAGGTATACAATTAGTAAGATTTTGTTCGAACAACTGTTTTCAACATAGATAATAATATGAGATGTTTCTTGAGCACCAAATCAGCAGAATGATTTGTGAAGGATCATGTGACACTGAAGATTGGAGTAATGATTAGAAAAATTCAGCTTTGCCATCACAGGAATAAATCACATTTGTCACATTGTAATAATGTTTCACAAGATTATTGTTTTTTGTGGGTTTTTTTGCAGTATTTTTGATTAAATAAATGCAGCCTTGGTGAGCTTACTTTTTTCAAAACCTTTGGACGGTAGGCTGCATTATTTCTTCCTCAGAACATGGGAACTATTTTAAAAACAGATTTCATTTCATTTCCCTGATGGTTTCAAAGACTAACACAGATAAATGAAACACATGGTTTACTTCTCTCCCTGACCTTGAAAAACTTCTATCCCAGCACCATCATTTATTTTCTTTTTGCCTAATAACTGAAAAACGTAGGATTAGGGAATGAGAATGATGTCCAGAGGCTTGAGTCATGATTGTACGTGGATTAATAATCCCTGCACCAGACTCACACAGATTAGGCTGCACGGCGTGAGAAAGTAAAGTAATAAGATGTAGGTGTGTTTACAGAAGCCTGTTTGTATTTAATATATTTTTGCAGAGTATTTCATGCTTAAACAGTTAATAGGCTGTGGGCAGTTTATAATGTAGATCAGTTTATAACTAGATCTAATCTATCATTTCCAAAAAACTCACTAGGATATTTCAGAGTCCTTTAGGGTTTCAATCTAAAAATCATTCAGGGATTCGCCATAATCCTCTCGTGTTTTCTTACCTCTGGTACAGCTTGACTAAGATTATTCTTATCATGATGTAACAGGACGCATGGATGTATGTCTCTGATAAATCTATGATTTATGATGTGCCGGATTGTATTTTACACTATTCCAGATGTACATATAACCAAACATCATTGATTGTAAAACCAAAATAATTTTACCTTTCATTTTTTAGCTTTTGTAAAAAAAAAAAAAACGATTTAAATTTTTTTTTCTGGTTTCCGCAGTGTGTAGATGTCATAGTGTTTGGCTATGATGCATGGATTTTGTGTTTCCTTTATTTCAGAACTCTCAAGATTCACAGGGCTCAGGACAAAGACGTTATTGCAGGTCCCCCTCCACCAGGACCTGTCACAGGTTCTCCCTCATGTCCCTGCTACATTACCTAAATACTGTTTACCTATCTGTTCACTGTTTATTAGGCCGCTGCGATTAACACTGGTATAATCAGAATTTAAGTTTAGCCTAACATCACATAATTGGGGAGGCCAGTCCAATTTAGTCAAGAAGGACATCATATCTGTCTCGAACCTCAGTCGAATATAGTCAAAAAACACTCACATTTTCATTTTTACTTTGAATGATGTGACTATGAATTCAAAAATATTCTGACAAAACATTTATGACCCCTTTGCAACCCAACAGTAATGCATACTCTATAACAAATTTGTTTGGCCATCCCATACACTCTTAAAAATAAAGACTCTTCATTGGCATTGATGGTTCAAAGAAACTTCATCATCAATGAAACCTTTTCATTGGACATTGCTCAAAGGTTCTTTAGATTATAAAATGTTCTTCACAAAAAAATTGTTATTTTAAGAGCTGTTCACTAAAAGGTTATTTGGGGAACCAAAAATGGTTCTTTAAGGGCATCACTGGAAAAAAAACTTAATTTGGAATCTTTTGGAACCTTTATTTTTTTTTTAGAGTGTAGATTTTCAATAGGATTTGGTGAAGCTGAAGTATGAGGACAGAGCTCAGGACATGGAGCAGACTAAGTGTGCTCCTCTGAAGACAAGCTTTCATTAACTGGGATCAGAGAAATCACAAACCTCCCCCACTCAGCTGCTGCATGTGTGCCTGTACTACAAATGCAGGGCCATCAGACCTGAGCACTGAACACAGTATTTACCAAAACAAGTAGGATTCTTACTAAGAATAAACCACCAGTACTAAACCAATGTTATAACTGTATGCGCTTTGTTTTGCAATAGATACAGCAGAGTCCAAAAGTCACAAAATCTGCTATTCTAAAGGTAATTTAAACCTGTAACATCCTGAAAAAATATTTCAGATTTTACACTTTTTCAAGGTCGCTAATCAAAAAAAGTTAATTTGTGGCATGGATCACAGACGGTCAGATGTTCTTCTACTGAAGAACAAGATGCTCCTTGGTTCAATCTCAAATCATGATCTGGACAACATGATCTTCAGGTTTTACAAAAACTTTTACAAAAATAATTGGTTGATACAGACAAATGCATATACTCAGGCCTGGCGCCATGGATATCCCTGTGCCCCCCTTCCGGACCGGGCCCCCCTACCCCCAAACAACAACCCTTGTAGGCGCCGGACCAGAACACCGGACCTGCATATACTCATGACACAGACAGAACTCTTACCTTGGGTAAAATTGTACCGAGCTGAAAATCCAGTGGATTCTAGTTCACCATCTGCCACAAATTTTAACCAAAGGTATCGTCCACTGGACCTAACATAATTCGGGCTCTGTTGTCCACAGAAACGGCCGATGATAGGAGAAAAGCTGAAGGGTCCATCCCTGACTTCAATGTGGTCAAACTTACACTCCCACGATGGCTCAATAGCATACTTTTCATCAAAATACAGGTCGATGCATTGCCTTGGAGAAGCTATGGCACAATTAAAATAACTAGTTAGATATAGAAATATGACTCATTAACAATGATCAAAATGTAAGCTGAATAACCTTCAATTATGTATATGCATTCTCGGTCAGGAGGATATTTCTCAGGATAGTTAGGAGATGTAAAAATTCCTCCATCAGAATCTTTGACCCAAGAACCGCACAATCCCGCTGGTGTCACACCCGAGTTGTTTTCAACTGAAGAGACAAAGCATTAAGAAGAGAATAAAACTACTTGGATTAAACAACTACAATGTGCATTGTTAGAATCAGTCAATCATGATTTTGCATGAGATCACAATGCCCTTCTTGCCCACTTAATATGTCATTGTTAATAAGAGATAATTACCTACAACTTTCTTCGGTGGTGCTGTTGGTGCTCCAGAAAATCCAAGATTGACGACACTTGCAACAACTGCTAAAATAAATAATAATGATCAGAGATAATGATGGTCAAGAATAGCTTGCTTCATGCTTTAAAAGTTCTTAAATGTGCCACTACAACTCTAATGTACAACATGTATACTGTCTTTGCATTTAATGTTTATACTGTGTAAGTGTTTTGTTAATAAATCTTATCTATTTATCTATCTATCTATCTGGCTTTCATCACAACATTGTCAAAATTGAGGATAACATACAGTACACTTCGATGTTTTCTCAGTCAATTGTGACATTATGGTTTCTGAATGTTCCGTACATAAATAAAGACTAGACTAAATAACAAATAAATATCCAATGTACAACGATTATATTGATCTGCATTTTACAACTTTATAACCAGTTTTGCAAGTGTATGTTCTAACTGCCACTTGAGGTTTAGTTATATAGGACTTGCTTTCGTGTGAACATTGCAAACAGAATTACACATTATAAGAATATAAACTTGTTCGGAACAATACATGCATGATTCTCTTGAAGTTTAAGCCATATTCTTAAATTAAATGTGTACTTCTGTTTGCAATTTGTTACCAATAGGTTACTTGGTCGAAGACAATAAATTAAACATACTCGTTGTCATAGGCTAACTGTTTTGATGTTTACTCACCAAGAAGCAGTTTTACCCGCGGCACCATTATTCTCCCCAAGGGTTTCAACTTTGAATTCCATGAAATACGAATTGTAGTGTCGAAGCGAAGGATAAATTTTAGAGATAATATAACTTCAATATATAGAAATCCGTCATTAGAAGAGGCTGCTTGAAGGACGCGACCCAAATTATGTGAGATTCATTGCAAAGAATTGTTGAAGCTATTCCCTGAACTCGCGGTGTAGTTGAAGACTGTTTGATGGAACAGGTTGAACACAAACACATCTGCGTAATCTGCCTCAGTGCACAGAAGACCTGCGGACATGAAGAGTGGATTAACGAGATCCCTTCTCTCATATGTGGACAGACTTGGCGAACAACGTCGTGAATTGGCTACCCTGCCTCAGATGAAGTTTGTCCAAGTAGCCTATTGTTAACTAATGATTTGCTGGTTAAAGTTGGCCTACTACTTTGTGCACTTTGAAATATGGTTGTTTGACTGTCGTGTGCCAAATGAAAATGTGAGTTTTGTTAAGTTCCTGCATAGCAGCATATTAGATGCACCTATAACGATAAGACTGCGTTCAAACTAGAAACTAGATACAGTAATGTGGAGGAAAAAGTGAAAAATTAAACACTAATATGGTCCCAAATGCTTTCTAAACTGCCATTCTCTGCGGGACTGCTTTTCATTAGCATCTTGTAAACAAGAAATAATGGATGCTCCAGAACTGGGAAATACTGCAAAAGAACCTGCTTCAGTCGGCTAAATCTCTCTTCTTTTAGCTGGAAAGTAATTTAATTAGCACACTGTGTCATAAGAACGAAACCATTAAATGAAATGGTATGGCACTGAAATTTGTTGTGTGAAAGACGATTAATATTATCTGCAGTATATGTGCATCTAAGAATAGCCCATAATCACACTTTAACAGCATGTAAATCTGGTGCATACACCCCAATTGATTTAAAGCTAGTTATACTGTAAAAAGTTACTCTACAAAATATGTCTCATAAAAATTAATCAACAGTTCTGACCACTAAAGCATATTCTATTTCCATTTATGTGTGAACAAGTCTGAATACTAAAACGTATAGGCTTGAAATTTGAAACATCAGAGAAGTGAAAATATATAAATATACTAGTATTTTAGGTTCAAAGACAAAAATAACCAGGATGTTTTAGTCATTATAACGTGCTATATATTTCTAACTTTTATTCTGGCTGCAGATATCTATTTAATATAGGTAATAATAACTTTCCTTTTATTGTTTTCTGCATTATGTTCTCAAGTTGACATATGAAGTTGTCCTGTGGTGTAACATGCTAATCTAAGTCTAAACAGCATTTTGCTAATTTGTTTATAATTATTATGCATAGGCCTACAGCCTTTATGAGCTCATATGAACTGAGAGGCTATATGGAATACTTGTATACTAATTTGTGCACTACAAGACCAATGAAAAGGTGAAGGCGAATATGGCGACCAGTCAGAGGATCTACGATGTACAGTTTCTATTATACAGTCATATAGCCTAGCTTTAAACCATTGCTGGGTGCAATGCATTACTATGTAATTAATAACAGTAACTTAATTGTTTCCCCCTTAAAATAAAGTAAAGGATTACTCTTAATTTTGTCTGTAATTTAATTAGTTACTTCTGATGTATAATGTTTTAACTTTTTAATAATGTTACAAAGTATGTATTCCTTTAAATAGCCTACTTTGGTCAGTTCAATAATAATTTTTTTTTTCATATTATTTATTTGAAAATAAAATGTATTGAATTTAGATTTTTAATAGAGGGATTTCATGTTGTTGAAATGGTCAAGCTTGATACGGGATTCAGTATTAGATAGTAATTAATTACTTCTTTAGAGTATCTTACCCAAAACTGCTTTTAACCTAAAATCTTGTTGTTGCTAAAAGTAAAAGTGCTTGTTAGGGCTTGCTTTTGCACGTTTATGTTATGATTTATATAGCCTATATGTTTATAGGCTAGCCTACATCTTTCAGTTGATTAACACAGTCTCTGCATGTGTGAATTCAAATTTGAAGAGCTTAATACTTCGCTAGTTTTAATTTAATGCTTTAATATCTTTTTACAACCACTGGATGGAGCAATAGCACATCATATTCATTTTTAAAACACTCACAAACAATGGGATGTCACCAGCCATTGTCCTCTTACAGTGTTACATTGAAATTAATTTAGCCATAAATGCTGAGCAGACCTGTTAAAGTTAATAAAGTGGTATAATAAGACATTTACTTTACAGTAAATTGGATACAGTACTTTTAAGGAGATGTAATGGACTAGGCAATTAATTCAACGCACAAATCCTTAACGTCGTTTATCCATCTACAGATTTGTCGTAGTTTAGTAATACGGTTGTTCTAATTATATGTGTAGTTTAGCTGTGATGCATCAGTTTTGGATTTGAACTTGATTGGAAATTAGTGAGCAATTTAAAAACTTAAGCACATGGTGAAAAATTAGGGCGTTGTTTTCAAATAAGGCGTGCGCGCGCTGTTGTGTGTGTGTGTGTGTGTGTGTGTGTGTGTGAGAGAGAGAGAGAGAGAGAGAGAGAGAGAGAGAGAGAGAGCGAGAGAGAGAGAGAGAGAGAAAGAGAGCGAGAGAGAGAGAGAGAGAGAGAGGGTTGCTGTCGTCTTTACTGATCTCCTAAGAGTGGCCGTTAGTATTTTTTGCTCAGAGGTCTCCCACAGTCATGTTGAGAGCCAGGGAACAGGGCTCTTTGGCCGTGCTGGCTTCCATCCTTCTTTTGGGATGCGGCGTTGCGTTTTCCCTCGGACAGAATGACACAGAACCGGTTGTTTTGGAAGGAAAATGTTTAGTGGTGTGTGACTCGAACCCGTCCGCCGAAGGAGGAGTGACCTCGTCGTTTGGGATATCTGTCCGGGCTGCTGGTGCTAAAGTGGCATTTTCTGCTGTCAGAGGAACTAACCACGAACCATCAGAAATGAGTAACAAGTCCATGACAATCTACTTTGATCAGGTCAGACCTTTTTCTTCTTTTTTTTTTTACATTTACGCATATCTGTGTGTTAAGTTGGCTGTAACATCCATGTAACTTTTAAGTGAACACACACCTCTCTGCAGGTACTAGTGAACATTGGACATCATTTCGATCTTAAGGCGAGTGTATTTCAAGCTCCTCGTCGAGGCATTTACAGCTTCAGCTTTCACGTTGTGAAGGTCTACAACCGACAGACAATCCAGGCGAGTCTATGTTTACATTTGCTTATTTTTACACCGGCTTTTGTTTATCATTGCATATATTAAAAATTAATTTCTGGCTATTGCAATGGCTGCTGGTACCGTTTCCAGTTTTACTATTACATTTATTTGACACTACTACTAATTATTTAATTTAATAGTTATGTGTTCCGGTTTTCTTTGTACTAATTGAATATTATATTAGACACCTGTGTATTCCAATAGTAGGCTAACACTTATCTTACTAGAAATATTTTAATTGAACTGTATAGTATCATTCTGACTAGTCATTTCATATGACAAAACAATGGTAACAAAATAAGATAAGAAATGTTACTAGTACCATTAATGTTAGTAACTCTAGTTAGCAACTAAGAAATAGCAAAATTGGAATAAGTATCAGCAACAATTGGAAGTCATTACTAGTCTAAAGGTAATATTTCAATTGATAACTTCATACCAGTAAAACAGAATAGTTTGTTTTCACTGTTGAAATGGTGAAATAGTGGGGGTGGTGATGGCGCAGTGGATAAGACACATGCCTTTGGTGTGAGAGACCCGGGTTCGAATCCACTGTGAGACACCAATATGTCCCAGATAAAGACACTTAACCCCTAATTGCTCCAGAGGCCTGCAACCTCTGAAATATAGCAATTGTAAGTCGCTTTGGATAAAAGCGTCAGATAAATGAATAAATGTAAATGTAATGTATGTAAATGTGACTAGAAGCACAGGAAAAAAAATACTAGTGGCTTATTAAATTGAGACTAGCCACTACTGGAATAAGGACTATCTAACTAGTACTAATGAACAGTTACAAGTGAAATTTAAATGATGTCTTTATATATATATATATATACACCATATACAGTTTTGTTCTATGAAGTAAAGGTTAATGTGGCTTGTTGTAATGCATCTGATCACATCTTGTGTTTCCATGCCATTAGGTCAATCTGATGCATAATGAATACCCAATAATATCTGCGTTTGCCGGTGATCAAGACGTGACCCGGGAGGCAGCGAGTAACAGTGTTCTTCTTCACCTGGAGCGTGAAGACAAACTCTATCTCAAACTAGAGAGAGGGAATCTCATGGGCGGGTGGAAGTACTCCACATTCTCTGGCTTCCTTGTTTTCCCTCTCTGATTAAATATAGCCCACTTTAAATGGCCCAGACTGAAGACCAAGGGACATTTCCATATCTGCTTTCAAAAGTAAAGGTAGCAGAGAGAACATGGAATGCGTTCTAGTTTATTTTATTTATTGTTAGGATCTAAAGAAATGTTATGAGTTTGTATGTATGTGTGTGTGTTTAACTATTTGTGAGATTTAAAAGCAAGTAAGATAGTGACAGTCTTTGGACCAATTGATGTCTGCATATTGCTTTGGAAAAGAGCGGTATGTTATTGTCAATTACATTTTTGCATTCAAGAGCATATTTTGCACGAATTGTGTTTCGTAATGTGCTCGTCATTGTATTTTTTTGTATAGCCCTTATAAATTTGATGTTCAATATGAACAAAGTAAGTACAAAAACAGCTATTTCTCATTAATTGTTGTTTGGCTTAATGCATAGATAAGCAATGATATCTTGCATTTTATATTACTTGAATGTAAATATACCATATCATAAACAGAAGGAATGTATTTAAAAACTCATTTAGGACTTGAAAGTTTTATTTCGCAAAAAGGCAATAAAGTCATTTAAGAGAGAGTGGAGGAAAGAAGAAATCAACACTGTCCGTGGTGCTGAAAACAAATGTCCGTCAAAAACTGCAATCTTATCCAGTACACATATGAATGATTTATTTAATTATTACTTAGAAACACACAGTGCAACATTTATCAGTTACATTTGTTTTGAATACAAACAGTACGTCACCATTTGAGAACAGCGTATACCTTCAATGGCTACCAGGTAACCAGGCTGATTAAGTCTATCAACGGGGCAGTTTTAGGAAGGATGAAAGCAACACCCACCTACAGAGATCAATATGTGCACAAACTAGAAAGATATAGACACCATGCAGATTTGTTGTCTCTTTGTTGAGGGCAGGGCAATGGCATAGCATGTGTTTCAAGATTCTGTCTTACGCAACAGTGAACTTTAAAGATTTTAACATTTATAGCTTTATTTCAAAGCATGGCTGGGAAATGGGATGGAAATTAAGTAATTTATTACCAAGGGCACAATTAAAATCTGTGAAGACAGCAATTTTTGGAGGTGAAATGCAAATGTGATGAGGTATGAAAATGATGTGGGCGTTAAGTGTTAAACTGTGAAATATTCCTTTCAAGAGTAGGGTTTAAAAAGATACTTGCATATATTTTCACTGATCAAGACGGTCACATTTTATTGTATCAGTATATACAGTGTGGAATGTTTCAGGGGGTAACGAGTGGTTATGTTAGATAATAATTAAACATTTTATTTTATGTTTGACCTCATGATCAGACCGTGAACCTTTAAAAAGTATGAAAGAAAAAACAATTTCTCTTTCTTGTCTGTCTTGGAACTTGATTTGGCTTGGAAGTAAACATTGCCCAAAGGCTAAAAGCTGTCTAATGTCTCTATCTGACCTTTCCCTTTGCATAAAGATGATTAAGAATGAAAGCATGACTCAACAGCACATGTCGCTGCTAGGTCACTAAACATGACTTTGGTTTTGGGGGACAAAATGCAGAAAATGTTTTTATGCATAATTCTTTCATTTGTCCTTAGTATGATATTGTATGCATAAACAACTGAATGATAAAGTAGTCAAAGTATTCATCAGCACCCAGTAGTACAAGCCATGAGTAAAGCGTGCACTGTCTATGAAATCATGATATTTCATTCAACATAATTATTACAGTAAGTAAATCATGACTGTTGGGTGTGAGACGCACACACACACACACACACACACACACACACACACACACACACACACACACACACACAACACACACACACACACATATATATATATAAAGAATTCAGTATGTTTTAGAAACAAGATTTATGTTCTTAAACAGTCTTGTACTACTGGGTGCTGAAGAATACTTTGACTACCTTATCATTCAATTGTTTATGCATACAATATCATACTAACTAGATCTATGCCCAATTATGTGAACCTAAGAAATTAAACTAATGGAAGAATAAGAAATCTGCAGTGATTTTAAATTGCTCAATAAATCAAAACTATTTTAGTTTCTAAAGTAGCCACCCATTGTCTAGATTACAACTCTGAGCTTCTCTAAACCAACTCCCTGAGGTGCATCCTGGGATGCGTGTTAAGCAGCATTTGGCCTGGTGAGCTGGACACTTGTTGGCTGTTGCTCCATCATCTGGTCCAACTCCATTTTATTTATTTATTTTGTTAGCTTTGTAAAGAAAAAACTAATCTTAAGCATTTAAGCTCCTTGAAATACAATTTATAAGAAAGCAAAATAGAAATTTAGTCAAAATTTTTGACCGTAGAACTGTCTACATACACTAACGTTTGGAGTCCACGATTTTTCAATGTATTTGAAAGAAGTCTCTTATGCTCGCCAAGACTGCATTTATTTAACTATAAAAATATTAAATAAAATATAATTACAAATTTACAATTTAAAATAACTGTTTTCTATTTTAAAATGTAATCTATACCTATGATGGCAAAGGTGATTTTTCAGTATCATTACTCCAGTCTTCAGTGTCACATGATCCTCCAGAAATCATTATAAAATGCTCATTTGGTGCTCAAGAAACATTTTTTCTTATTATGTTGAAACAGTTGAGCCACATTTTTGTGGAAACAGTGATGCATTTTTTCCAGGATTCTTTGATAAATAGAAAATTCAAAATATTTGCAAAAGTTTTTACATTATAAATGTCTTCACTATCACTTTTTGACCAATTTATTGCATCCTTGATAAATAAAAATATTATTTCTTTAAAGAAAAATCTTACTTACCTAGTAGTGTAGCTGCCCGAATAAATATTGTCTGATTGTGTGTTTGCATTGATCTACTGAAATAGATTTGATCAGATGGTTTAGTGACAGACCAGAACCCAGCAGAGCAGGGAGTTGTGTAACTTTACACATTAAAGGCCACAAACCAAAGGAATAACCTAGATGTGATAATAAGATGGGATCCTGTAAAAAATAAACCGCAATTTTTACGGTAAAAAAACGGCAGCTGTGGTTGCCAGAACTTAACAGTCAAAAATACGGTAGCAACATTTTTGCTTTTACAGACTTAACTTAAAATTTACAGTAATAAACCGTATTTCATTATCTGATATAGCGTTAATTTACCGACCTATTGTAGTATTAATATCTGTTTTGTACCATTGTAATACACTGACAACCAACAGCCACAGCAGTGATGAAAGTCACATGATCAATCAAAGCTCATCACCACCACGTGATGAGCACCACGTCAACAAGAAAGTTAATACTAATATATAGAAGCTGCACAGTGTCCTTCGCACAAACATTAAACACCATGGTAACACATGAAATTTTAAAAATGCAATAAACATTGATTTAACAACATTAAATGTCACATAAAACCCTAATGTACATAACTGATTCGAAAAAAACTAAGAAAACTATATGAAGAAACATATAGTTATTTAAAAAAAAATACATCAAATGTGAAGTGTCATGCAGGGAATTGTGGGAATGTCAATTTACGTTTTTTCACTGTAAATTATACAATGATTGGTCTTTTTCACTTTCAAAAACTGTAAATTTAATGGTATTTTACATTAAAATTATATTAAATGTACCATTAGATCTATCACAGTTATTTACCGTATATAGTAAGAAAACATTCTGTTAACCAATTAACAGTTTCTCACTGTAGCATTTTATAGTCTTTTGCCGTTAAAATCACGATCATTTTATACAGTGGGCAAATGTTTTTTTACTTAATTTCTCCAATACAGAAATTGCTTTAATAACAAAGTGCATGCGTGGGATTGCTTCAGACCTTTGGCAGAAAGCATTATGCATTGAAGAATCGTTGTCCTATGAAGAAAATTGCAGTGTATTTTTGCACTGCAATTAATGATTTATGGACCAGATTCTATGCTTAACACCCCACTGAGTTAAATGTGTTACGTCTAGGGTGAGAAATCCTAAAAATGACCTAACAAGCAAATGCAAATTAATTTTCAAGCTCTCCCTTTCTTCCTCTCTCTCGCCATCAACAGGAGCATATTTCATGTCGCTGCATCTATCTTTGGGCTGTAATGTGTGTTAGTGTCCTCTGTCCCCGTTCAGATGATAAAGGCACAGCCTCCTCATCTTTCCAGCATGAGTGCAACACGGGGCCTTTTGATGTCCGTACCCCTTGTGGGATGCATGCTGGGAGAGCCCGAGTGGCAAAGCACCGGTCCAATCTGTGACCCACTGACACATGGCATACACAGCTCCATAATCAGCCCGAGCGCTGCAGACTCACGCCAAGCTGGCCTTTACAGGCACGAGGGACAGAAGCGTCTCCAGAAGAACCCACGGCCATCTCTACCGGGCATTTAGCTGCATCAGGATATCAACTCTCAGCCTGCTGCTTCCTGTGCTGGAGCACGCATAGCCCAAGCAAGATATTAGACAATTGGAATGGAACAAAATAGTTTGAGACACTACATATTGTCTTTGAATCAGAATGATTTTACTGTAAAGATGATGACAACATGAAAAGCATGCAACTCTGCTTGTAAGAGGCAGATATTGTGCTGATGGCACGATGCTTACAGTTGTAGTAATTAAAACATAATTAGGTGTTAGGGTCCTCTGTTCCTCCATTACACCTGGAACACAACCATCAATCTTCATTACACCCCAACATTGCATTAACCCGCTGAATAAGCTGCTGTACAGTACTGATGTTTCCTATATAACATATTATGCTTATCATTTACTTATTTATACTTTTGTAAAAAAAAAAACATAATGCATATATGCATGTATTTTTAAATATACATTTTAAATATACATTTATTTAAAGTTAAATATTAAACAATGCTACACACACACACATGCACACACACACACACACACACACACATATATATATACATACATACAGGTGACACTCGAAAATTAGAATATCGTGCAAAAGTTATAATTTTGATCATTATGGCTTACAGCTAATGAAAACCCCTAATTCAAAATCGCAGAAAATTAGAATATTACATGAAAAAAAAAATGATTTTAAATACAGAAATGTCAACTCTCTGAAAACTATAATCATGCATATGTATATAGTTAAACTGTATATACAAAATTTATTAGTTTCACCTTTTAATTTGAATTGCTGAAATACATGAACTGTTGCACGATACTCAAATTTTTCGAGTTTCACATGTATATGCAATTTGTATATATATGTATATATATATATATATATATATATATATACACACATACATAAATAAATGTATTGTAATGTAAATGTAAATTATATTTTACTTGTTTATATTATATTTAATAAATTAAATGTATATATTTTTAATAGTTTAAAAAAAAGAATGTGTATATAATTTATTATTATTGCCAATAAATAAGCATCATATGTAGGATTTTAAAATCATATTATTTTATATAATTTATATTTAATTTAATGTATTAATAATAATAAACTAAGACAATACTTTGGAATCCTCAAGAACCTTAATATTAAGGAGTGTATACATTTATGTATTCTTTGTCCCTGTCCTGTGGCCCCAAACAGATTCTCACTTTATGGCCTCTGAACAGGTTGTTTGAATGCAATAGTTCACTTTGCATGCTGGCTCCATCACAGACAATGGTTTATGGTGTCAAACTTGGCCAGAACATATTGACATTACAGCACTCACTTTTCTGCATCTAAAGCATTTTTTCTTACCCCATCTGCTGTGATTTTCAGACCGCTTAACAGAGTATGGCTTATCATAAAATTTATGTCCAATCTGTTGAAAAAAGGTTGGTCATAAATTTGCTCCGGTTTGAAATGCATGGGACAGCAATTCTAGAAGAGTAATGTCCAACAATCAGTAATATTAGACTTTTTAAAATAGTCCTCAGAGGAGCACTTCAGTTTTGAATTCAAGTACAATACAAACAAAATTTGTCTAGAGTGTCTAGTGAACATTGGCTCAGTAATTTAGTTATTTTGTCAAATGCATTAAAGAGAATCTTTAATAATCTCACAATCACCAGCACAAGAGTTTGAGCATTTGTCCTCTGTTCTCAGAGCCTCGTTGTCTTGTAAGCTGTAGACTGTGATGCCAACTGAGAAGCTGTCTCTAAAGGATGTCAGTGGCTGTATGTAAATAATAAATAAGGGCATCTGCTGGTTCCTGTTATGTACCCTTTACTTACTTCTCATTAAGTCAGTGAGCCTGAGAGAAGAGCGCACTCCTCACTTCTAGTTATTGTCTCAATGAGCACATGGTGTGCTGATGATGCTTGAACAATCTCATAGTTTCGGTTTAGCCCATAGAGTTTTGTATTTACGGTAACATTAAGGTTGAATATGTTAATATTATTCTAAATCTCTTAAAAACACTGATTACATCAGCGGTTCTCAAAGTGTGGGGCGCGCCCCACTGGTGGGGAATAGAGACGTGACAGGTGGGGCGCGCCGGGAGGGAGGAAATGTTCCTTTTTATGCCTTTATATCTTTATTCGTTGACGTCATCTTCATCTTTGCAGCGACACAGAAAACACCAGTTTATTAATAAAAAAATAAAATGTCTCCTTGCTATTTTTGATACATTCATAATCATTACTTTTGCCGGTTCTTTGTGGCTAGCTTAATGCTTGCGCTCGTGCGCTTGAGTGCGGCAATATAACGCTCATTATCCTGTATAGCCTATTTAAGTAATAAATCAATATAAAGGGGCGAGTTGTCCAATAATGGCTTATATGAACAACTACTAGTCGACTAGAAAACAACTTTAGGCGGAGACAGCCCTTATTCCACATATTTTCGAACCAGCAGGCCATTCTGTGTTGAGCGCGCGACCCTGAGCGGAATGAGCAAGCGGAGCGAATATTCAGAAATATTCAACAAACTGTTCCAGCCAATAACGATAAGAAGGGTTTGGGGGTGGGGTTTGGGGGGTTAGTGCGCGGATGAGGACGAGGGAGGGTCTAGCTAGCCTTCGTTTTGTGTGACAATACTTTAAAAGTCAACGAGAAGTGATGTCACCCGACATCGCTTAGAGCACCTTTAAGTAGGCTATATCTTTATATTAGCGAACGAATACAGTCAGTTGGTCACTGACTACATTATCCATACTTAACATGAACAATAGGCATGCATGCTTTGAGTGTGTTATATGCATGCTTTGAGTGTGTTTAGCTATAATAGAAGTTGCGATAGTCTTTTCTTCCCCTGTGACGTATATAGAGAAAATGTAAGGCGGGACTTGATTTTGTCCATCGGGAATTGATTGGATGAGTGCTTCTCAAACGGAAAGCTGCAGCGAGGCTGTGTCCTTCCTTCTGAGGCAACGCTAGAAATTCTAGCGTTGCCTCAGAAGGAAGGACACAGCCTCGCTCATTCTAGCCTAGAATGAGACTGTCTAGTAGTATAATAGTGTTCCCTCCCCCATGGTCATTGGTCACGACATGAAAACTTAAATTTTGGAAACAAAACTTTTTTATTAAAGACCCCCTGTAGTTAAAATCATTTTTTCAATGTTGTTCATATGTCTATGTGGTGTTTTTAATATTTAAGACAAACCATGTGCAAGTTCATAATATACATCAAAATAACAGGTGAATTGTGTATATGATGTATATTACTATGTTATGGTGAACTGTATGCCTTTCTCCACTGACGGTCTTAAGTTATACAAAGCATTTCTAAGAATTTTTTTCCCCCAGGGAAAACGTTTAAATATGTAATTTTGGTGATCAAAGATAAGTTTTAAGGGATACAATTATTGACAACAGGGGGACTTTAAAAATCTTTGTAATAACTGGCTTCTTATTAATGCAATACAGTGAATTACAACCGACAACTCGCAAAAATGCAAGATAACATGCATTAATCTCCGAAAACATTATTTTTGTCTTACATTTTATATTGATCTCACACAAGCTCAGTGCTAACTCGTTTTTCGTCATTAGTTTTTCGTGAATTGGAATGTGAGCAAAGGATTGTGAGTGATTGAAGGAGGCGAAGGATGCACTCGATGCATCCTTCAGAATGAGCTGAATGAAGGACGTGAAACTAAGGCCCTGTCCCAAAAGGCACACTTCTTATGCACTTTCGGTCTGGTGGACTTACAATGACTGTCCACAAGACTTATAGGGTGTCCCATTTGTCATTTTAGGTTTCAGAAGGGTGCTCGTGAGCACCCCCTTTGCGGTCGATATGCACCCTCGATGCGCACTTTTGTCGAGCCCGCACTGAAGCGAGCTCCGCAGTGAAAGCAGCATTACATCACGAAAATTTGGACTTGTAAGAACACCACAAAGTTTAGGGTGCCATTTGGTACAGGGCCTTAAGGCTGCCTTCCAAGGATCCTTCAAATTTAGACGGCCATCAGCGGCGCTTGATGACGTGGCAGCAGAGAAATGCAGCCTTAGGCCCTGCCCAAAATGGCACCCTCAACACTCAAAGTCTTCCAACGAGTCCGCACTTACATGATGTAACGCCACTTTGACTCTCGGGTAGAAGTCTGCTGAGGAGCTCACTTCAGTGATAAGATTACGGGGGCACATGAATGTTTTTTAAATAATGATGTGGACAGATAAATAATTTAACAATAAATACAGTAATATTACATAAAAAAATATTTTTTGATTTCATGATGACTTTAATGTTAATTTCTTCATATAGGCCTACTAAACATTTTACAAGTTGTATATTTTAACATTAGTTAATATAACAGTGACCAAGGTTATTTATTAACTAATAAATGCTTTCAATTTTTGTTGTTAGTTCACAGTAAAACAAAGAAACTATTGACAATATTGTTAAGTCACCATCGCCGGATTGTTTTAAACAGCTAAGTTGTTTTGTAATGCTATATTATTGTGTTAATTGCAGCCTAATATTAAGTCTTTTAATATGTCTTTTGAATTACGTTAACCTCTACTTTAATTCTGGCATAATTTAGCCCAGACTTAAGGAAGGATCTCCTGGGTGAGACCTCAGCAGGGGATACATTAAATTAATGAAACCACACATTTATTCTTACCGAGAAGTGTGAATCTCAAACACCAGCAAAAGTGGCAGCACCAAATTAATGTCTTTTTAAAGAAGGATGCTTTCACAACTTTGTCATGATTGATCATTTCAGACCTCTTCGTTTAATCACACACCATTGTCTTTATTTTTTAGCACTTACATACATATTTAGCTTAGATATTTGTTTCCTGGGAGATTACACATTTATATTTTATTTATTGAGATATCACATCCAAGCTGATCCCAAAGAGACTACCTGCTGCACCAGCAATAAAGGACGTAAATGTGTAGTGCATTATGGATGGTTCACATTCTATTCTTATTTCATCAAAATCAAAATCACAAGCAACCTTCTCCGCTAATAAATCAGAGAAGGGCAGTTGCAGATTTTGAAATAAACCAAGCAACTTTCTAGCTGTTATATAAGCAGGCATTTATTTAAAAAAGAGAAAGAAATCAAAAGAATGAAAATGAGGGCTTTCAGGAGTTTGAAACTTAAAAAAAAAATTGTTGGTTGCTATAGATTTTTCATGATGTACACTGGGAATTGTTGTCTTTAATCTGGCTTCTTTTAATAACAAAAAAAGAGAAAACGAAAAGGAGAATACAAACATCCACTTTAAGTCATACAAAATATCAGTTATTGAAAGATCAGTCCATTTCTATGGACATAAATAAATATATATATATATATATTTTTTTTTTTATACTTAGTTGATGCAAAATTGTGAAAAGTGAATCTCCATCTGCGAAAAAAGGTTTACTATTGAGAATTTTCCTGTAATCAGCATATGTTTAATCAGATAAGGCATAGTTTTAATGTGATCATGATCATTTAATGTTCCCCTCCTGTAAATTTTTAAGAAAATTAGCAACAAGCAAACCAGTGTTGTAGATGCTTTCAAACTGAGCAAGAACCCTCATGGGACGATTGTACACTATCCCACCAATATGCTACTAAAACCAAAACACAGCTGGAAAACCACATCTAAATCTTTGCAGCCCATCTGATCTTCTCACATTTTATCTTAAGTTTAACTTAATTTGATGCAAATGATTTAAAGTGTCATATCAGCTACACTAAGATGTGTACTACTGAGAACAACAGGTGAATTCTGGGTTATATAAAGCCGCATCTGGAAATGCCCTTAGGGTAATCTCATAGAATAATGAATCTTCAAGCGAGAGAGGTATGGTGCCGCGCAGTACTGTTTGTTTAAGCCACCCTTTTATGTGGAGACACATGGTGTGCTCAGAAAGAGGTCTTCTGGGGTTTCTGACAGATGGCATGGCTCACAGATAAAGACAGCGTCAATGTGACAAAAAGCTCAACTCTGCAGGTCTCTAGTAGAGATCCACTGTATATGCCTTTGTGATTTTCTACAGGCTCAATTTTTGCCCTTTATGCACTTAAAGAGACTGAATCTGAGATGTTGAGGTGTAGTGCATCAGAATAATTCAGATATGATGTTCATGTATCAAATAAATAAAAATAATTCAAGAAGCAAATTTTAAAGAGCAGTTCTTCTGTGTTACTGATCTAAAAAACTATATTTAAAGGAAATACAAAATCATGTTGTTTTTCTACAAAGGCTGAGGCTGAAGGTACTGCATAGGTTCAAATGAATAAGGTGATCTACAATATTTATTCATTGTAAAATAACATTCCTAGGTGTCGGTCCAACTCAGATAACGCTTCCTCATCACCAAGCCAGGAGAGAAACGCCACCTCGGGCTATGGAAATGTGATTGGATTGTTTCATCTGTGACATTTTGCTCCTCTGTGAAATATTCAAATGTACTCATATACTTCACAAGGCACTTGGCCTTGCCAGTCAAACTCACATGAGTTTTACAGAGAAGACCGAATAAAACCTAATTTAGTGATTAATCTCTAATGTAACATTTGAAGTTAACGAATATACCCTAATTTCGAGCAAATCAGCAGTGAACTGAAGAAGCATTCAGTCTTATCATGTGCCATTGCCATCAAATGAAACAAACAAAACAGACTGTGGAACAGATGATATTGTCAATAACGGTATACGTGTACCCACATTATTTATAGAAGGTAGAGAGAAAACTGAGAATTATATTTGAAATTCAAGAATGAATGCGCAAGAATTGGGATGGTGTATGTTATAAGCGTTGGTGGATGCATGTCAGCAACATTTAAATATAGTGGTTTGATGCTCAGATTATGTGAATGACAAGTGTATGTAGAGTATACACCAATGCCCCCCCCGAGTTACCTCCGACTCAATAGACAAACATATCCAAAGTCGTAGTTTTGATTAAAACATAGAAGGCATTTGCACCGGTAAGTGGAGTGAAGAAAGCTCTCAGAGGAGTCTGATGTGAAATTCCAAAGAAACCAATTAAAACAGAAGGGAGGGAGTAATAAACAGAGCCAGAAATCCTTCTCCACCTGTAATAAAGCGTCCTCCAGAGCCTTAACAGAATGGATTACTATAGGGTCACAGTGATGAAGGGGATTGACAAATCATGCATTGACAACATAATAGCCAACATGATGAAATGAGATAAAAATACTTCTGCAGCTTTCTAAGTGAATCCTTACTGCATGGATGACAGTTGGTTGGGTTAAAGCAATATGCAAGGATGCTGCAGATAGTATGAATGATTCATGTTCAGAAGATATTACAGGGCAACTAACTAAGCAACTAACTTATGCTTTCTCAAGTCCAGGGCATGTAAATATCACACCGCCTGAGCAACAATCACCTCCACCAGGGCAGATGTTGGCCTTCATTAAAGGAATGGTGGACATGTTTTACTTTGTTACCAGAGCCCTTAAGTACATTTTTTCAAATAGGCCTATCTGTACTTTTTTCTTTTATTTCGCTACATTCCAAAGCATTATATCGTACTTTTTACTCCACTACATTTTATAAAAAAATGTCATACTTGCTTGTTTTTTTGCATGGAAGAAATTGTCACCCACTCTGAGACACGATAGAGTTGTCTGGGCTGATTCGTGAACAAGCTGATTCAATTAAACTGTTAAAGCGGTTTGTAAATCGCACTGTACGATACATACATGAAATGGACTGTTTTCATCCGTTCTCGACATCAAAGTACCGCAAGCGCGATTAGAGAGCAGAAGCTCCATATGCTTTCGAATCTTATGATGTCATACACAGATTTAAATCAAACACACCTAATAACTTTGATTCAAATACAGAGATCTGATCAGAGTGAGTCACCAGTTCACGATTCACAAGTCTGACTGAAGGGTAGATCCTCAGAGCTTGAGTGCATTCCCAACTGATGGCACAAAGAGTTAGTTACTAATGGCGAATTTTAAGATTTATTATTGCAGGCCTAAATAAAAATTATATTTAGGTCACAGCTTACAAAGATGGATCCTATATTTCAATGGTCAATCGTGGAAGTATTCTTCATATAGCCTATGTGTATCTGATTAGTCTAATATTTGAGAGCAGAGTGTCTAGTTTTGTGTGAGATGAGGAAATCCGCCTGTGATGCACTCTCGACATTTTTCATTACTGCCCCACTCATTAAAAATACATTTTCAATACAGTTCCTTCTGCAACACCTCACTTCTACTATCATACTGCTATCATATGATGAAGTAATTGATGACTTTGCATCAATGAAGACCAGAAGTGTTACATTTTAAATTCAGGTGCAGTGTAATCCCACTAAATGGAAGCAAGCTGATTTTAGTCAATTCTCTATATTTTATTATTTAATAGTTAATAGAGTTGAGTTGTAAATAGGTATTTACTAAATAATTTTATGTGGTGCGTTTTTTTTCCTTCTTTTTTTTTATGTGGTTCTAAAATAAAAGCATGTCAATGCAATGCTGATTTCACCTATATAGGGCAACCAAATAAGCCCGAAAAGGATGAAGTTTTAAAACTTAAGTACACTAAAAACTAAGTACTTTTGTACTTTTACTCAAGTAAAGTTAAAAAGAAGTACTTTTACAGGAGTAAGATTTTCTTCGCCCACCACAGGTCTTTTAAAGGCAGTGAAATGTACCATCAAAACGGCTGTCTTACGGTTTACAAGAAAAGCTGGCATTAGCAAAACGTTGCTTCTACATTACACCATATGGTGACGGACTGACACTGGGATTCTCCTACAGCAGCATCAAATTAAACTTTTTCATTACTATGTTGAGGTCAAAAATATGACAATTAGATGGTTTGTCCAACTAAAACAAAACATTTTACTTAAATTGTCTCTGGAGTTTGAAGAAAACTGCTTCTCTGTGTTCAACATATCTTTCTGATGGAATGTGACACTGTGTTTGCAAAAAGCACGTTCTGATTCAGCCAAAAGCTGTTGTAAGGGAGTTGTTGGCCCTGTGAGGTCTTTCACTTACTCAGCAGTTACTAACAAAAACATAAAGTTGAATTATTCTGGCTCAAATTGCTTGGTAATAGTATTAATATAAATGAAGTAAGAATGTGCTGGATGGAGAAAACAGTGCAAAGCCTCTCTGGCAACCAGTATTAAAGCCCACACGCTGCCCACTTTTACAAAATACCATTAATTCACGAACAAAAACAGTGAAATACCAGCACTGCAGCATCTCAATGGAGCACAACTAACCATCAATCTAAACCCACCACATTTAATTCTGTTCTAGTGCACCAAATAAGTCAAATGTTCATCGCTGACTTTCTAAAGATAGTCATGTCACACACTTTAAGAATGATGATCAATGAAACAATAAAAATCTATGAATCAAAGACAACATGTTTTAAGAAAATCAGAAAGAAAGACTTGTTCCTAATAAATAACTTAAGTATTATTAGACATTATAAAAATGAAATGTATATAGCGACTATTAAAACAAGGATTATATGCAAGTCAAGAAACTCATCAACAATGGCACAAATATTCGACACTATTTGTGCAATTCATTAACGAAAAGAGGTGAAAGCAAAATTGACAGTGGGAATAAGTGTTGGGAACCAAGAAAATTTACGTTAATAAATGTAAAACCAGTCATAAACACACTCGGACACACACACACACACACACACACACATATATATATATATATATACAATCATAGCATTAGCCCCTCTCTGCTTCTGTTAGAATGATTTTACAACCATAAATGAGATTTTAAATTACAGATCAAGTAGTTTTACATTAGAAGGAATTGACATAGCTTAACCATATAAAACTTTTATTTTGAACTGGAGAACAAGTTCAAGTTACAACATATCAGTAAGCAAATTATGTTCCCAAAAAGAGATGATTTTAAACTGTACCATTAACATAGTCCATAACAGGAAACCCTTCTGTTTTCAAACAATGACAAGTTATTCTAATGAACACTTAAACAATGGACCAGATGCGTTTATAACGTAACTGCATGCCTGTTAAAAGATGACTGTTATAAAGAACAAATCATACAGTCCAAAATCAATAAGCTACAGCAAAGACGAATTTCAGCCAGGCACCTAACCTTGGCATCACATGTGCTAAAAAATGCAAAACAAAACAAGGTGTGACAATATGATCTGACAAATATGAGCAGCTAATATAGCTTATTAGAGTAACTCCACAGAAGGGTAAGATATGTAGGGTGAGAGGATATCATTTGGCATACTGTATAGTACATTTTCCCTTTGAATAAGGTCATGACACAACAATGGCTAGTACAACAAAAGTTGTGTGTTCAAAAAAGGGGCGAGGAGGAATGTAGTCTATGCATTCACAAACATGCGGCCATTATTAAGGCATCTATACCTCTGTGCATTGTTGCCAAGAATCTTTAAATGCCCTACAATAAGCTGGAGCTTGGAGTTGTGTGCTGATATTTCATAGTGTGGGATATGCAGAAAAATACTGGATTGTCTTTGACTGTAACAAAATCACATGCTACAGTACTAAGAGAACATGCGAAAAATGCTCCGACATTGAGATCCAAACACTCTAACAACATTCTGGCACTGCGCATCTTCACAAACCATTGAATTATCTACTCTACCAGACCGACAAACATTTTTTCTTTCAACAAAACGTGTAATTGAATGGTAACAAAACTCTTGAAATGTTTGCGAAACCTGCTTCGGTGTGTTATCCAAAAAGTGCAAGTAGCAACCAAGTCAGGATTTACTGCATTTAGTAGTGCTTTTCCTGCAGGTAATCTTTCATTTTGTTCGGTAAAGGCAATTTCTGGATCAGATCTATCCGCGTGTACTGGCGAATAACAAAACGGCACAAGTACTGCATTGAACGCACTTGCATAAACCTTGAAACGGGATTGGTCAGTCTAACAGGGTAGGTGGCGGAACCCGGTAAGCGGGATCTGGAGTAGCAGAACGCTCCATTCTCCGAATCCTTGATTGAATTATCAATGAGATCTACAATTGATACGTGGCCTTCAATGTCAGGCTGCTCATAGAAGCTGAAACTGCCGTTCGAGTGCTCAATCCGTGTGTGGAGCGTCTTACCCTGTGAGCGAAAGCTCAAGCTTAGGAGATATCGATCGTCGGAGCTGTCGCGGACTAAAAAAGAACCGTCTTGAAGATTTGTCAGCTTTTCTTCTGCCTCCCATCTGGTGATGGGACCCCAATACCAACCCTGCTTGGCTAGCTTCTTCAGTTCAGCTGTGAGACTAGTAACCACCATGGGGCCGCTGTTCTGCACAGCATCATAGACCCGCTGCACCCCTGGAGCCGAGTTGGGGTCAAAGTTGAGATGTTGCATGACTCTCTCTGCAACCTGAGCATGAGTACCACCAAACCGAGAGAAACTTCTCTGGAGATAACTATCGGGCAATGGAGGTAGCATGGGGGAAAGAGGAGCTTCGAGTCTGGAGCCCTGCAGTAAGACATTTGCAGTGTTTAAAAAGAGCTGGTTCACCGATGACGACTCCATGAAGATGTCTGGTGACAGGAGGTCCTGGACAATAGGCTCCTCATCTACATGAAGAGATCCTTCTGACTGCGGAACAACATCCATGGGTGTGGGGCCATCTAAGCAAAAAGAGTGCGAACCTTCGTCGTCAGGATAGAGTACATCATCTAAAGGCATTGTGTACTGAATATAATCCTGAGCTGCAATACCAATGACTACAGGCACATGTTCATCCATTTCAAGGTGCAAATCAGCATTCTGAGCACCAGAATGGTGGTCTGGCACACGTCTGGTGATTTTCAACGAATTGCTAGATTCTTCAAACTCTCTCTGGAGGTTTAGGATGTCTTGGTGCACACTGTTGAAAGCCGGACTTGGATCTGAGGAGTTCATTAATGCCTTAACATCCATTTTGACACACATCTCCTCTGAGTTCACTGGTCTGAGAGGCCACGGGGTGGGACTGTAATGATGACTATGGACGGATGTGGAGCGGGAGGAACGCTGGGATTTTATGTCACTTAGAGTAATGGGTGCCGAAGAGGAGGAGAAGGTATCGTCATCTATAGAGCATACAGATGGAGAACCACTCTTGACCTTTGGTTTCTGTTTTGCCGATAGTCTTCTTTTCAAGGTGCCCATGAGACCCTCGCTCTTAGATCGGACTTTAGATCTTTTTTCGTCCTCGTTATCCAGGTCGTTGCTGACAAAATCTTTGCTGTAGCATCCTCCAAACAGAGAGTCTTCAGCAGAGAAACTGGCTGCCAGGTCTGGCTGCGATACGGCATATTCGTTCTCATCTTTGCCTTTAATGTTCAGTGACTTTCTTATTGTTTTCAGACTGATCTTCTTCATGCTGAAAGATCCCCCTTAATGATTTGGAGGGGGGTTACGCGTGGTGTTCTTGGGATGAGGGAGATGATTGTGAACACTTACACATAGCTGATCACATAAGGCCCACAACTGCCATACCTACAGAGAGGATTGAAAAATAAATTAATATAGACTGAAAAACAGAGAAATCTTACATAAACATTCATTATATTTAGGTTAAAAAGATGATCGCAACTCATGTTACTTTCACAATGAGACTATAAAATCAATACAATTGTTCAAGGTTTTCACCATTTTATACACCTTTTTGCCTAGACTAGCTCATCTTGAGAGGTCCTACACGGTGACAAAAAAAAAGCACAAATATTTTGTCAACTGTCTAATAAATTAATATGTAATAATTGACGCATAAATAAATGAATATTAGACTACAATCAATGGTTGGTCTAAATGGTAACATATTCGTCTTTGTTTTGGGTTATGTCCAATTGTTAAGTTAGATTTACACTACTGTTTAAAAGTTTGAAGTAAGTTCGTTTTTTAACTACTTTTTCAGCAAGTAGGCTATGCATTCAACTGAATAATATAGTGACAGTAAAAAAAAATTGTATCGTTACAATTTTTTATTTTATTTTTTACAAAAGTTTCTAGAAATATATTAAGCAGCATTTAACTGTTTTCAACACTAATAATAATACAAATATAATTGATGTTTCTTGAGCACCAAATCAGCATATTAGAAAGATTTCTGAAGGATCATGTGATGTGACACTGAGGACTGAGGAATAAAGGTTGCTGAAAATTCAGCTTTGCCATCATATTAATAAATTATATTTAAAAAATTTTAAAAACTTTTTACTTTACTTTGGTCAAATAAATGCAGCCTTTGTGAGAATAAGAGACTTTACAAAATCTTACAAACCTCAAACTTCTGAACGATAGTGTATTCTCACTTTAAAATAAATTACTTATTTAAATAGTTGAGTAATTATCTAAACAATAGATCAAATATATTACTAACTTATAGGTCGTTCCTTGTCAATTAAACCAGAGGTCCTGTACTAAAAACAGGGTTTCTGCAGGTATCTTCAAATTAAATTTAATGCCTTTTTAAAGGTGCAATGTGTAAAAATTTTGAGTATCTATTAACAGAAATGCAATATGACCTCCATAACTATGTTTTCAGTGGTGTATAAAGAACTTACTTAATAAACCGTAATGTTTTTTATTACCTTAGAATGAGACATTTATATCTACATAACCGCGGGCACCCCCTTCTATGAAGGTCGACATATTGTGACGTCATGTTTCTACCGTAGCCGAACGCGAACAAACAGCGCTACAGAGCGCGTTTCATCACTACCTTGAAAGAGAAGCAGCAGAAAGCTAGAAGCTAGCCATAAACACTGTGAGTAGTGACTTTTCCCTTGTCAGTGGTGTAAAATATGTAGTTGGATTGTTTCATGTAACTTAGTTCTTCTCCCTCGCTGTGTTATGGCTTTGCTATGTGGTAGGGCTGTAACGATACGCGATATAAAATCGAAATCGCGATACTCAGGTCCACGATCCTGTATCGCGATGTGAGAAGGCAGAATCGCGATCACACCCCTTCCAACTCCCAGAGTTATCCTTCCTGTCCAGAACCAGGGCTCGAATTTCGGCGCGGGTATTGCGCATAATTCTAATCATTCCCGCAGGTCTCCCATTTATAATGTGGGAAATTCTCGCAATCGTAATCCACACAGATAATAAAATAAAATCATTCTTTTAACAACTATCTTCCAGACGCAATTTCACAAACAGCGTGAGTGTTCAGCGGTGCCGCGCGTCTTCTATCTCTTCTCATAATGTTTTGTGCAAGGCAGGCATCAAGCGCTGCGGCGATAATACACACTCGCGTTTTGGAGTCGGGACCATAGACTGTAAGGTCGGGACATGACGGAATATTCACTTGCACAATCGGGCCAGCAGTGCATCGTGACTGAAGTCTTTTTAAGTCTTACCAGTTTAAACATTCAAGCGATTTTAAACTAATCAGTGCTCGCGCGCTCTCTGAGATTATTTTCTATGCGCACATTCATAGAAAATCCGCCTCAAAAACAGCTGGCTAGTAACTATTTTTCGCGGATTATATTGCTTTAACACGCAAAATTGTCAATTTCGTCTTTGTGAGTAGGCTATACTCTAAATAGGCTATAGTCGGTTTTGTCTTTAATAAACATAAAACGCATGCCAGTATAATGAACACAGGATCCGTGCACTAGCTCTTAAAGTGACGGCAGCCATATGTGTCTGTCATTAATTTTGTTGTCAAAACAACAAAAGATAGCTTTAAGTTAAAGGAATCAGGATTAATAGCCTATGTATTTAATTTATTCAGGACTAAAATACTACCCAGTGTTATTTTCCATTTGATTACTTTATTCAGTATCTGTATATAAATACTAGTGTTAGACCTATTCAAAAACTTTTCTCTTTAATTGTCTTTATTTGTATCTTTATTCTATTGTATTTATTTGTGCTACTTTTTTCAATTTAATTAAACAATTTAAATCAAGCTTCCTTGTGATGTGTAAATTCTTAACAACAATAGGCTATTACCCCATTGTAAAAATGCAATGAGCGCAAACATTTAGGCAAGATAAATGTAATAATTTTGTTTGGAAAAAATGCCCCCCCTTTCTCCCCTCAAACAAAAAAAATCCCCCCCATGAGAATCATCTAAAGGGTTAGATGCCCCCCCCCCCCTCCCCCCCTCCCCTCCCCTCCCCTCCCCTCCCCTCAGGCCCATGAGAACTACCACATCTTTAAATTACTATTAGTATTATTTGAAGTTAACATTATAAAATAGCCTACGTAGACCTACACCACAAAACTAGTTGAGGATAAATTATTTAAAATTTGGCAATTTCAGCATTATGGACGTGAAATTTGCAGCCAAAACTTGAAATATAAATTCTCAGAAAGTGCATTAAATTAATCCTCAATTGACCGGCAACACGTCCAACATGCAGATGCATATTACGGCACCATCCCGAAATCAATTTAGTTGGAGTACAGAACACAGCCCAAAAGCAGCAGCCTACACTGCCGTATAGTATAATAATTTGCATAGTTATTATTGTTCTTTGGTGTTTAGATTATACAGGTTTTTCCTAATGTTATTTAATAAAAATACCGGTATTTTTTTTCTTCTCTCAAAATCTCTTTTTTTCACCACAAGCCCCGCCCCCTCAAGCCCCGCCCCCGTGATAGAATCGCGATACGAATCGAATCGTGGGTCAAAAATCGTGATACGAATCGAATCGTGGGTTTGGTGTATCGTTACAGCCCTACTATGTGGGGATAAATGTGCTGGTTACGTTCGTGAGACAGCTGATTAGTACTCTTGTCATTGACCGTAAAACAACGTTACCGGAATCGCCAACCCGTCGAATGCGGTTGACAAGTCAATCTTGGAAGCATTTTAAGTCGATCGCGAAGAGTATCAAAATCAGAGAAAAAAAGCCTATTGTGTGTAGTAAATAGTGTCTAGGGGATGCGGAGGCGAGCGCTCTTACAATCATGCCATTTTTGCCGCGCGCACCTTTGGGCTCATGAGGACGTGTCGAGTTTAAACAAGGCTTTACGCTTTAATCAGCTCAGCCACAGTAACAGCTCATATTAGCCAGCTAAACTTTTACTACCCTGTTAGAAAAAATATATAGTTGCATAGTTTATGTGGTTCTTCTCCCTCACTGTATTATGGGTTTGCTATGTTGGGGGAAATGTGCTGGTTACGTTTGTGAGACAATCAGCTGATTACTATTATTATATTATATATTAAGACCCTTGATCCTCACCTGACTATGGCTTTGTAAACTTTATCCATGGTTTGGTGAACATCTCAGCTGTCATCAGCTCCGGCTTCTACCAACTTCGTTTACTATCTAAAGTTAAAGGCTTTCTTACTCCGATAACTTTGGAAATGGCGGTTCATGCATTCATCACGTGTAGGCTAGACTACTGCAATTCACTTTATTGTGGGATATCAGTTTCTCAAATTGTCCGTATTTAGTTGGTCCAAAATGCTGCGGCTGGACTTATATGATAACTGTCACAAATATGATCATATCTCTCCAATTCTTAAATCATTACACTGGCTGCCAGTCCGGCAGAGAATAGATTTTAAAATCCTCCTATTTGTTTTCAAATCTTTACATAACTTAGCTCAAGTCTATCTTTCCGAACTTATTCATCCGTATATTCCGTCCAGAAGCCTAAGGTCTCACGACCAGGCTCTGCTGGTAGTCCCTCGTGTCAGACTTAAGCGTAGAGGGGAGCGTGCTTTTGCAGTGGCAGGGCCTCGTCTGTGGAACACCCTGCCCCTAGAGATCCGAACGGCCCCCAACCTTTCTATCTTTAAGCCTTTGGTAAAAACCTACCTATTCTCTTTAGATTGATCTCTATTTTTAATTATTTTACTATTTTACAAATGAGTCTCTGATAAGGCTACTCGTAGCTTTGCTGCTTTTTATGTGTTCTATGGGTTGTTTTGCTGTTTTTACTTTTCTTATTTGTGTGTTCAGTAAAGCACTTTGGTCTGTCTAAGCGGCTGTTTAAATGTGCTATATAAATAAAGGAACTTGAACTTGGTGTATAATGGACTGTGGTACAGAAACAGTGACAATGTTACACACTCTTGGCTTACTCTGGCTAGGCTATTCTCTGCTGTCTCAGACGACGATATGTTTGTCCCATGTTAGACACCGTAGGTTCTTCGAAAGGGAGGGGTGAGCAGTGGGCTAAGCCCTCAGTGCAACTCGCAGCCGAACCGCTAGATGTCGCTAAAAATCACACACTGAACCTTTAATGCCTTTTTAATGCCATTTTTAATTTTTTTAATGCCATACACGACCCATGACTAACCACAGAAATATATATATATATATATATATATATATACACACACACACACACACACACATATCCTGGAACACATAGGCGTAATTGCAGGTGGGACATGTCCCCACCACTTTTGCCAAGGTCGATCTCGCGGCAAGAATGTAACAATACAAATAAATAAAACCTCTCCAGTTAACTAGCAGAGCATTCATTTCGTTCGTTTGTTAAATAAGAGGCAATCTGAAATGTGTTGTTTTTTAAATCAAGTGACCAAAGTGCTCATTGCCGCTGCTATCAGTGGCGCGGATACAGTGTTCTGTTGTGGCTCGCGCAGTCTTTTCTTGGACGCAATCCTTCAATCCGTTACGGAGAGACACTCTATTCTTTTCGTTACATAGAGACCAGAGGTGGAAAGTAACGAATTACATTTACTCGCGTTACGTAATTGAGTCGTTTTTTTCTGTACTTCTACTTTTTTAAGTAGTTTTTAAAATCTGTAATTTTACTTTTACTTACGTACGTTTTGTTTGAAGTATTGTACTTCAGTACATTTGAAATCATATCCGTTACTGAGTAAAAAATAATACAAGGGAGAAAAAAAAAATTCACACTCCGGAAACTACTGCATAGATTGAAGGAACGGAGAACAAACATGCAAAAAGGTGACGCAGACCCAGCTGAAGCTGAAAGCAAAGTGCCCTCGAATTTTTATGAAGCGAATTATGGCCAGTATGGAAATACTTTGGATGTAGAAAAAAGTGTGGTTGTCCTTGAGGATAGATATCCCAATATGCAAAAAATGTGGACACAAAGTGGCTGCAAAAGGAGGATACATAGGACACCATCCCTCCTGCAGATAAAGGTATGTCCCGATTATAACGTAAGGCCGAATGATTTACATGATGCAGAGGGAATCCCGGAATCCAGTCATGAAAATAGAATTTACATAACGCAGAATATGTTACGTAAAACACGCAAAATGATGGATGGATGAATACATGGAAAGTAGAACTGTGCAATAATTCCAAGCGCGACATGGTCTGTGAATATTTAAGCGCAAAAATACTGCTATGTAGATATATAACCTGCTTGTTCTGCGTTTCTGTGAATCGGTGTGAATGAGCTGCTCCACTTTGTCTACTACACACTCAAGTACGCGTGGTATTTTCAGCGTCTCACAAACAATTTGAATACATGATCAGATGAATACATGAACAACAATTTATTTAAACATTAATTAAGACATATTTTTTGTCCATGGTTTAATTTAGTAAATCTGTATTTTGCTGCTGTTCCCCAAAAAATAAAAGGACTCAAGTTTAAATTTTCATTTGATTGACACCGTTTTTGATAATATATTTGGAGTAAATCATAAAAAGAAACATTCATTTTATGAATAAAATACATTTCATAGGACTATATTATTCTTAAAAAATTTAATAAATTATTAATGTTAAAAATGAGTTGTTAATCTAATTCATTATCAATTTTTGAATTTAATTGATTAGATATGTTCTATTGAAATTTTAATAAACAAAACAAACAAATGGTTTCAAGTTTGCTATAATAAAAGCATTTGTTCAACCCCCAAAAAACTGTTTTCTTTATTTTAACTGATGATAATAAGTAGGGCTGGATGATTAATCGAAAAATAATCGAAACCGAAATTCAGAGCCTATAACCGACGTAATTTTACCATGTCGGTTATTTCGGTTTTTTAATCCTATTAATATTTCCGCCCACTGTGTGTTAATGTACTTTCCCCTTAAAACATATTACCGCGTGTGTAGTCACGTAACTCCGCCCCGTCCAGTCTGCGACATTGAAGCAACATGAGCCCCTTTCGCGTTGATCCCGGGAAATTGCCAGAACAAACACCTTCTGTGTGAACGCAAACACGACCCGGGATTGATGCCAGGTTGGGGACATAGTAACATTGCCGTGTTCAGTCCCGGAACAGGCGCTGTGTGAACAAAAGCCGTAATGAATGCCGTGTCGTAATGATGGCGCTAAGCCGGGATCGTTCGCCAGCGTGAAACGGTTCGTAATGCGCTAGTTTATGATCGAATCAGAGAAAAAAAATGCATAAGCGTGGTTTCTCGAGAGAAATCGCAGCTCATGAGCAAACTATAGACGCCGCTGGGACATGTCACGTGTCTTTGCGGGTTGTGTGTGTCTGTGTGAACGCACTCTCTTGATTCCGGAAAATCACTGGCAGTGTGAATGAACTAAAGTCAAACGAACCCGGGTCAAATCCCGGGCCACTTTATCCGTGTATTTTCCGGAATCTCTGTGTGAAAGGGAACTCAAACACTGAGTCAACTCAGCAACAGGAGCCGCTTGTACCAAAGAAACACGCGAAAAAAGAGAGAGACTGACAAACGCCCAGCAACACGTACCTCCACTCCACAAAGCAGGTTTCGATAACACAAGCATTTACAAATGCTACGCAATATGAAAAGGATTAGTTTTTTTAGTTTTATACAAGTTATATTTTACTTTTAAGATGGAAATATTTACAATAATTTATTTTGTTTACAAAAAGAACTATTTTCTACATTTTTAGGAAACTTTCTTTTTGCATTAAAACTTAATCACTTTTTTATAAGACGTTTTTATTTCAAGCATTGTATGCTTTGTTTGATTCAATTGTTTGAAATATTTAATAAGTAAGCATTAAAAGCTATCTGTGCGTTTCCTTATTTTAGAATCACAAAGATAGGATTATGCATTCTCTCATTAAAAAAAAATAACCGTGAACATATTTACAGTATAAGCCTTGCCAGTGACACATGAGAAATAATTTTTTTTGAATAATCGTTCAATAATTGTAATCGAGGTAACTTGTTCGATTAATCGCGATTACGATTTTAGCCAAAATCTTCCAGCCCTAATAATAACCATAATTTAATACTGTAAAAATCTCATAACATTACAACCCTACACGGGAGAGACCCCCACCCCACCCACTGTTCACCCACCCCCCACTGTTAAAAAAGTAACTCAGTAACTTTTACTTGAGTAAATTTTAAATGAGCTACTTTTTACTTTTACTTGAGTTTTACTTGATTTTTAGACCGGTAATTTTACTTGTACTTAAGTAAAATTTCATTGAAGTAGTAGTACTTTTACTTGAGTAGAATATTTTATTACTCTTTCCACCTCTGATAGAGACGATGTTTTGTTCGATATAAAACATAATGCACACAGACGTGTCCCTGCTTGATACACAACCACTGATAAACAATCGGTTTTGATGAGGGGGAAAAAACTATACTTCTATAGTGTGGATTAGAACCCAGAACCTCTGACACGCTTGGCAAAAGTTCTAACACTTTACAATTAAAGTACACGCGTGTAACAAAGAGAATTTTTACGTGAATAAATACATAGATCCGACTAACAACATATATTGCATCTCATTAGATGACAAATGTAACACAATGTACTATTTAAATCGATTGGTGGCCGTCACACTGAAAATGGGATTTTACGCCGCTTATTTCCTTTGTCCCGAACTTAAATGCTTTTTTACAAACACCGCTAAATTTCTAGTTTCAACATTATTTATTATTTACAACATTCCCCATTAAATGCAAAAAGAATCAGCTGAAGAACCACATTTGATTTTCGACCAATGAAAATGAAAAAAAAAAATCAACAAATTGAACATTGAGCCACATTGAGATCCCCTTATCTATGGGATTGAACCATAGAGCTTCAGAAGAAAAGTTTGTTAATAACCGGCATCTAAAATCATATTGAGATATTTTTAATACTTTTTGAGTGACAGGCACACAAACTTTGGAAAAAAATGTGTTAATGGCACTCAGACAGGTATATTCTATGCAATTGTGTTGATAGAAAAAAAAAGTAGATACAGTTCTAGTTTCAACATTATCTGTTGTTCAGATATTCCTTTTTAAAAGAAAAAAAAAAGTATCAGCTGTATGCATGAAATTACTTTTATGAATGTTGATGTTGGCTGGTATTCATAGTCTAAATTGGTAGACTCTGTAATAAAGTAGAGGTAACGGTTAAGCTGAAATGGAAATATCAGCAAAATTTAATAAAAATTTGTTCAACACGTTTACCAGTCTCTTTCTAATAGCAACTGCACACATAATTATGAATGGAATCTAAATACTGCACAACAGATTTAGATGGAGTACAGCACAGAAGGACATGTCAACTTCATGAAAGTATTTCATATCATCTACAACATGGAAGTAGCATGCATGTAAAGACGTTACAAGGGTTTTTAATTAATGTTGACTTTAAGAGCTTTTTATTTAATAGATGAGCACAGATTTAGTAGACATTCACCAGATTAACTCAACATAACTAAAACCATATTGCACACCAAACAGCGCTTTTAATCTAGGCAAATGTTTTGTTTTCAAGGAAGGCTGACGTTCACAAAATACTGACATTATTTTACAGTAGGTTAAGTATTTATGTCTGATTGATGTCTGTCTGACAGGGATTAAAATCTAGTATGTAAAGTGAACAAAGTGATTAATCAGCTGATAATAGATCTATAATAGGAATTTCTCATCCTGTTAACAAGTTATACATTTCAAAGTTCAAATGAAAACACTTCTTGAATTCATAAATATGAGCGAGCTAACGCTTTAAGAGCAGTTAGCACTCAGGCTAACCTGTACAGGCCCTGTATAATAAACATCACTTCTATCTAATGCTACAACACTAGCCATCAATATTTAACTTACACACATATATATATATTAACTATACATTACCTGATGTTCCTTGAATACACTGTCAACTAACAGGAGTGGTCATATCAGTGTCCGGAGAGTTATGAAATCACATTAAGAGACATTATTACTTCACGGATAGCTGATACCTGCACTTACAAAAAAAGCCCCAAAACGAACTCAATTTTCACAGAGACGATTAATAATGGGCAGTATATGACCGCGTTTCGCGATTAAGTAACACCTTACGCTGTGGACTTTTTGAAGTGCGCCTATTTTCGGCGTTTGAAACTTTTCTCTAGCTAGCTGCCGTTTCTCCATGTAATGTCTCTTTCGTCTGCCCTCTTTGTTTGCTGTTGCATCATGGGAGTGAATGTAAAAGAGGGGAGGAGATCTTTGATGCTCGTCGGAACACAAGTCTACTTGTTGAGCACAAGAAACCACATAAATATTATTTAAATAACACAATCATATTTTTGTAATGTTACATTTTGCTTTTTTGGTGAATAATTGTTTTACTGTTTGAACCTCTATGAAAAGGCACTTTAATAACAACCTTTAGTTTACAACATGCTTTACAAGTTACTCTTAAGAGTAGCCTACACACTTTAAAGTTTCAGGAGTGACTGGCAACTGCATTTTATAATATTATCCACATTATCGTTCCATGTGTATGGAACACTCACTCCCGAAACTGAGATGATTGACACCGTGGTAACCATAACAACGTTCTAGCGCAATAATAATGTTGCAAATAATGTTCCGTTTTTAGCACAGTCCGATCGTTTAGCTTCATAAGACCTCATATAGGCTATGTCATCAGGACAGGAGCCATCGGTATTAATTTTGTTTAGCCTGTAGCCTATGTTTATTTGACTCTTAAAGTGACAGTAGCCGTTGACTTGCATTTTATGGTTTCAGCTAAAAAATGTGAAAAATAAATAAATAAATAAAAAACACTTTACATCTTTACATTGCATAAGCATTCAGTTCATCTAGGCCTATCATTGAATGGAATCATTGAATGCATGCTCGGGAGAGCATGTAAACATCACATCCTTTTGATTTTCCCATCAAAAATGTCCTGAATCCTTCACATAAAAATCAGTCTACATGCTTCCATAGACAAGTTAAGACAACCTATTGGAAGTCGGGGGAAGTGTCATTTTTTAAGTTTCTTTAAAAGCTATTCACACATTGCCAAAAAAAAAGCGTTTAGGCTAATAAATGAAAATGCTGACATATAGCCCTTTTAAATGAAAAGTATTTTTTTTCCTGGGTGATAACAATAACGCCAAATTGTGTGTGAGTGTGAATGTGTCCCAGCACTCTCAGTGCAGTGGTTGTATTACCAAATCAAATGTGTGTGTGTTGAAGCGGACCCTGCAAATGAGCGGGAATAACACTAGGAACATGGATGGATGGATGGATAATGGTGGTAATCTTTTTTTCTCTATTTGAGATTTCAAGACTGTTCATATATAAACAAAAATAAAAACATTCCAAATTTTTCACTGGTGTAGGCTATAAAGTGTGACAAATAGCCCTATAGTCCCCTGCAATGTTTTGTCTTGATTATGAAAGAAGGCAACTGGTAAATGCTTTCATCATTACAGGGATTCAATTATTTTTCAGCTATTTAAAGTCGGCATGAAACAGAAGTTGTGATTGTCTTTATTCCCTATTGTGATGTAAGCTATATAGCTATATATATAGGCTATAAGAGTGAAACGGCTTCTGCATGAGAAAAATGTAGGGTGGGATTAGATTTAGGGAAGTTCGGTGTTTCTAACTGAATGGACGTAGATCCGAATGCTAGTTTGCTGTTATGGAGGATAGTCCCACCCTCCGCCGAGACATGTCATGAAGAGAACAGATGCCGTTTTAAAGGGGAGAGAAGGTTAACGTTTTTGATTAAAGATTACGAGGGCATATTGTTTTTTTTTAAATAATGACGTAGCCTACATGGATGAATCATTTATAATAATCACTACAACTGCTTCTGTAAAAAACTAAGAATTCTAACATTTTATTTAACAAAAAAGACTTAACGAGATACATCTTTTGTGACATTATTGTGATCATAATTGGATAGCTGTTATTTGTTTATTGTACAATTTTAAACAACGAAATATAGATATTCTCAGGGTTACTTTTATTGGGAACAGATTTAATCTATCAAACCTAAAGGTAATTTTTGATCATTTGTATATATGAAGCTACTGATACTTCTTTTAAGACACCCAGGAAAAGCAAACCAGTCTTTTTAACTGCTGCTCACAGAAAGAAAAAAATTGCTGTGCGTTTGCACATCAGACTTTTAGATGATTAAAGTGTGGTCTAATTAGTGTCAGTAATATTTTAAAGAGGGCGCCTATGCATGCCAAGGCCAGGCTAATTGATGTCATACTCTTTCTCTGTGTTGTTTTTTCTGCCCTGTTTAACTGACAGAGCTGTGGGCTGTTGCGGTCAGGTGTACTGAAAGCTACAGCAAGGAGACAGATACTCTGCAGAGGGATAATTACCTTCAGTGATAAGGGTTAAACAAACACCTCTCTCACAGACATCGCAATGGGTTCTGCTCTTACTGTAATGCATTTTAGAGAAAACTACTCAGAACATTGTTTTAAAACATTTTTATTTAGTATTATTATTTATGCAATAAATCCCTGCCTTGTTGGTACAGAATTACGGATGATGCCATTTGACAGGGTATTGAAATTTTTTCCCACATTTCCCAAAGCCCCCAAATTTTGTTTGAATACAAATGTCAAAAACTGTATTTTGATCCTCCACTCAATAAAGGTTAGTTTTCACTAATTAAATGAAGTGATGTTATCTGTAAACAAACAGTTTAGCCATTCAGAATTAGAGATACGCGGCGTCTGTATGTCAAACGAATCTCTCCAGTAGTTTTGAACAGTGACGTGACAAATACCGCCACGACAGCTCGCATTACTTTCCCCTGATAGCATTAACTGCCTCAGACTCAATGTCATCTGACATGTTTTCATGCCTCGATTGGCGGCGAGGCCAGATGGAAAACATGAGCAAGAGTGATTGACATGCTCGCGAGGGTCGAAGGTCATATTAAGCAGTCATGACGGACCATCCTTTAGCAGGAGCACGCAGAGGGCTGGTGAGCAGCAGGACAATGAGTTTGATTGGGGGCGATGGAGCCCAGTGTGAGGGTACGTGTGATGACTCACCCAACAGGCTGTTCTCTCCCTGTGTGATGGAGTGATGTGAATGATGGATCGCAAATCAGGGCTGATTGTCGACATAAGGCTTTATTTCGTTCTTCAACGGGGAGAGCTGACCCGAGTCTCCTTTACAGCTCAAGCGGCACACGTTAGCACAGGACATTAACATCGGAGGAAAAGAGCATTGACTCCAGTTTGAGAGGTGCTGAAATATTAGATTCCTTTACTGAATCAACACTGAACTGACTTCAGTGCTGAATAATGACACTATTATCTTCTGTGGAGCTGCTTTATATTTGAATTGAGTTCACTATAAAATGAACTTTGCAACACTGACACTGTATTTGAACTACATTGAATCAACTAAATTGAGTTGAGCTGAATAATGACACTATTGTCTTTTTATAGCTGAAATTGCATTTGTTTCATAATTGAAGAACTTTGCAACATTAATTCTGTTTATTGTTTTATGACTGTAAGCTGATTTGGATCCATATGTATTGTAATGTGCTAAATAAATAAATGTGACTTGACTTTGCATCTTTTGGAGACAGAAATACTTATGGATTGCTTGCGGAAAATAACAACGATGAATCATAAAAGAAACCAGTGCTTGTAAAAATATAGGCCTACTGCAAAATAAATGATTTTCCTGTAAAATTCCACAGAGTTTTGATTGTTTAATAACAATAAACTGACTACTTTAGAGGATATTTTGGTAACCAAATAGCCTGTTTGGTCTATTGGTTCTCTTCAAGTGCTTTTCCATTGTAAGTTAAAAAGCTGAAGCTCAAATAATAGGACTGAGAGCACTTGTGCCGCAGCTATTGTCATTTGATTAAACATCATCTACTAAAAATAAATACAAAATTAATGAAAATAAGGCTTTACAAGCAAAAAAGCAGAACAAAATTGTAAACAAATGCAAAGTGGTCTTGGTTGGTTTAACAGCTATTTTAACAGCATCTAGCCTGTAAGAAGCAGAACACATTTCGATCTCTCACCCAGACATGTCCCTGAAATGTGACGAAGCATTAAATTTATACTCGAGCTCACTGTTTGATATGTCTCTCCATTGCTAGCTTTGCTTGATTTCTCATTTTCCACTTTTTCTGCAAGTGAAAATAATGCTGAAATTAAGATTTCTCTGGTACCCCTCATTATCTGCACCAGACACCGGTATCTCAATCGCTTCCTACAGCTGTACCTCTACTTATTTTATTCATACCAACACAACACTTTAGGCTACAGTTGAAAGTAACTAACATCAGCAGGAATGGACAAGCTTCATTTTCATATAGCTTCCTGTACCGGTTCCAGGGTTTGTTTGTTGTTTTGCCCCCCTTGTGTATCCGTTTCCTCCTGACTGGCACTGTTACCCTGGGGCCTGTCTGTTTGTGATATTAAAATATCTAGGGAAAGGGGGATGCTGCCATCAAGAGGTATGATAGGATCTCCGTGGAGGAATTAAATATTTAAGCTGCGTAGCTGTTATGCACTGCTGTGAGACCGAAGCGCTTTTGCAAACTGCACAGTTTTATGCAAAGAATCTGCTAAGTTTGTGCTAATGCAGACTGAACGAAATGTTCTATAAATATCACACATCAGTATCTTTCAGACATAACTTTACTGTAATGTCACAATGATAAACTTGTTTGACAAACTTTAATTCATTTTTATATAATGAAATCAGGTTTTCTGTCACGATATACATGTCGATGTGTGGTCGATAGGGGCAGGTCGGGGAAATGTTTGAATAAAGGATTTTTTTTTATTATTCTTTAAAGTTTTGAAAAATAAACATTAAATAATTATATATATGGAGCCTGTCATTACATGAGGCATTGATCATTACAATGTTTTTGATGATTGCTTTGTAAAAAGTTAATAGTAATAGTGCAATGTTTCTGAAATGAATAAACAGAACATAGGCTTACAAGAAATCAGTCCCTCAAATGTCTAAGATTGTATCATAGCAAATTAAATTAAATTAGCAAATTAAATTAAATTATTAAATTAAATATATAATCATAGTGGATATTACTATATAGATATTTACTTTAAAAAAAGTGTATACATAATATTAAAAATATAAATATTGTTTAACACCCATTACAGTGTCCACGCAATGTTCAAATGAAATATGCCACTGAACAGCTTGTCTATTGCTATGTCTCTAAAGAATATTTTTATGCTGCTTCTTGAATGAAATGATCTTTGTTTAAGATCTATGAATAATTAATAAACAAAGGATTCATTAATAAATAATTCAATTAAGGTAACATCAACGTACATATCCATGTCGAAAGCAAATTAAGATATTAATTGCACATTTAACATCTACTCACAATGCAGAGGACATGCAGAGGAAGTGTGCTTGGGTCACAACTGCTGAAAATGAAAGCTTTAGCATAAGTTCTGCCATGCAGGAAGACTCAGTTACTAAGTCCCTTATTACCTTCACATCTAGGTCGGCTGCGCCCCTGCCTTCGTCTTCAGGCAGGAAATGCAGATCCGCTACCCTCGGATTATGAACTATGGACGGGGCCTACGCCAAAGAACTTTATAAATAATTGCTTGACGGGCCGTCAATAACTTAATGCTTTGTTACATCATTCTATCTCCGGAGACTTTCTGGTAGAACTGCCATTAGTTCAGGTGGTTACAGACAGGAAAACGTGTCAATTCCTGCCAGACATTTACCCCCTGGGTTTAATAGGCACACTGGTGCATTGCCATCCACGAATGCAAAAATCAAGTGAGTAAATAATCACAAGTCATGTGTGATTATTTTGGCTGTATTTAATGGGCTGTTTGTGTATGCAAACCTCAAGATTTTTTATATCTTCAATAGCTGGCCTAGAATTGATTTACCTAATATGATATAGTGGACTAAGCAAACTAGCACAAATAAGAACAGAGACACTGCATCTATGCTTGTGAGAAAAGGGGAGACATTTTAGACTTAAATCAATATGTTTTCTTGTTGGAAAATTTAGGAAATGCATTTGCATCAAAAGGTATGCAAAAATATCATCAGCACCCACAATGAATATATTTTGGAGCTGAACGAATAGCTCACCTGCACATCTGAGGTGCCACAGTGGGTCTATGAGGCCATAGGCGTCCAGTCTGTTGAAATGGGGTTTATTTTCTTTCTGCTTAGTTTAACCCCACTGGTTCCCTGTGGTCTATACTCACAGTTCTGCTGCATTTGCTCTTTCTTTGATTATCAGGAAGAAAGCAGTATATATTGTGCCAAACTTCCCTGAAGCGAAACGAAATTTGGCTTCTTCCACACAGACCAGCTTTGACTGTGCCCCCAGTGTCCCCTTATAAAGGGTTCCCTTGTTATCCAAGACTTTGATGAGACTAAATTTAAAGGTTGAAAACAGGCCAAAAAAAAAAAGAACATAATGTTTCGTCAAGCATAGGTAGACCTGACAAATTGAGCACTTTCATTACATTCCTTTGTGGAACAAGCATGAGTGAATGCAGAACGGGTTATGACTGTTCTCTTTGGCTTTATAATATGAAACACTATGCAATAGATATCCGTTGCAAGGTTTCTTCTAAATGATGTAAGTTTGAACATTTCTGTAGTGCAGTCACGGTCGGCTTATAAAATATACTTGAGGGACTGAGATGGAATAGTACCAAACCACCCAGTGGGTTTCCTTGTGATAATGAATAATCACATCTGTTGAACAATAGGATTTTTGTGCTTAAGGCTAATTGAAATGAAAATTGCAATGACAACAGGAGGAAATGAAGTCAAAGAGTCCAGTAGAGGGCAGTGTTGCTTTTAAACAGCGGTTGGGAAGCAACAATGGCAATGCTAATGTGTCCATATGATGAATGCTGACAGACCATCAGGAGTTTTGCTCAATTTTTGGTGGCCACATTATAAAAATAATAATAAAAAATTAATAGATTAGTCAAACAGGTAGTTTGTGCTTGTATATAACATATATTTCGTCATGTTTTCAAATGTAGCGTGAACAAGTTAATGTTAGATGAAACAAGCACTGGAGACCAAAAACTGATCTGAATCACACAAACATGTCCAAATCTTATGTCCAAAAAACATAAAAAATGCATAAAAATAGTAGCCTGTATTACTTGTGAGAAGCACTTTACATATAAATCAGAATTTTATTGAATTATTTCTATTCAGGTATATCTTGACCTAATTATACTCAACTTAATACAAAATAAACACTCTCAAGTTTTATATTAACTGGGAATGCATAAAGCATGAATTTACATCAATTAAAATATGACGACTGGACTGGAATGATGCCCTTAGTATGTTGTCTTAAACTCTAAGAGGAACAGATCAGAAGATACAATAATGTTTTAAAACTTTTTTTTTTTTTACTGGCGTTCCTGTTGGTTGTGTGCCTTGCTGTGATGCCTTGACTGCTTCACCTCCATCAAATCAAAACAACTCACCCACTGTCCACAATGGTTTATGTGTGAACATGAGAGAAAAAAGGTGAAATCAAATACCTCCTCCAAACAGAAAAAAGGTCAGAGATGACGTGGAGAGTGAGGATTAGCGCGTCTCCTGACCGTATCATTAAGCAGTCCAATTCTATAAGCAGCACCTCTCGCTGTTTACCCTTGGCGAAAGAAACCCCAGCACCCATATAAACACCACGACTTGGATGAAATCATGTCATCGCATGTGTAGGCTACACACTGCACAGTGCACTTATGTAAGTAGCCTACTGCACAGTCAGCATTCAGTCACAGGGCATATATTTGAAGACAGAGCAACACATCCACAGGAAAAAGTTTGTTTTCTGAAATGGTTAGTAAATCTTCTGGTGTGGAATAATTGATAGCGTGGTTTGAAATGCTTCCTTGCATACAAAATCTATAATGTTTGCCAGTGGTTTAGGACCTCACTAATTCAATACACGAGAGACCTGTGTGCCAGTGATTTTATAAGCAGTTTGACTTTAGGATAGTTTCCTATAGGATATTGTGGATGTCTGTTTCTGCCTCAGAGTAAAAGAAAAAAAGTTATTATGATAAGTTTAAAATGAGAAAGAAAGTCACATTGTGGATATAAATTCATAATTGTGATGTATACATCATAATTTATGAGATATACAGTCATAATTAATAAAAAGATCAAAAGCCATAATTACTATATGAGATAAAGTCACAATTGTGATAAAGCCATAATTAAATGAGATATAAAGTCATAATTGTTCATTAAAATGCAGAATTGTGAGATGTAATATTACATTGTGCGTTATAAAGTCACAGTTATAATATGTAAATTAGTAATTGTGAGAAATATATACTCATGTTGTTGGATATAAAGTTACAATTGTGAGATATAAAGTCACAATTGTTAGATTAAAATTCAGAAATGTGAGATATAAAGTCACAATTGTGAGATATAAAGTGATATATAAAGTCATAATTGTGAGATATAAAGTCATAATTATATGATATAAAGTCTCAATTATGAGATATAAAATAAGATAAGTGAGATATGAATTAGTAATTGTGACATATATAGTCACATTGATATAAAGTCACAATTGTGAGACAAAGTCATACTATGAGATATAAAGTCATAATTGTGAGATATAAAGTCACATGAGATATAAAGTCATCATTTTGAGATTTAGGCTGAAGTCACATTGTAAAGTCAGAGTCACAAGACACAAAGTTGAGATTTAATTCATTTAAAGCAGCAGATCTTCAATGTTTGTATTGCTGATAAATGCAAGAATATTGATGAATAAAGCAACATATAATCAGTGCCTGAATTAATTCAGGACATTCTCATCAAAATTACCCATTGAGGCATCCAACCCAAACAAACCACTCTCTTTCGGTTGGCTTCACGCAAGCTGACAAAAACGAACCCTCTGTCGTGATTTCAAGAGATGGTGTGTGCTCCTAATGAAGCAAAATATACAATTTAATGAAATTCATAAATATTAAGATCAAAATATAGGCTCGGTTGTGTGCTCAGGTCAGCGACAGGAGGGCACCAAGGGCTCATGCCAAACGTTAGCATGTCTATTTTAGCCATGGCGGAAAATTTTCCTCAGGTTCTTCGAGGACATACAGTGGGGGTACAGGGAGTGGGCAGAAAGCTCTTTGCTTTACTAACTGCTGTGTGAACATAGGGAAAACTTGCCCAACCACCACACTGGCACAAACTCAGTGTGTGTGGGATCTTGACAAATACATCTTAGAACACAGCCAATATCACAACCCGGGAGGGGGAAACGCAAAAGATTTAGGGTGGTGAGAAACGGGAGGCTTGGCATTAGATGAGTGTGTGGGTGAAAAGAAAAAAAAAACACAAACATCTATGGTGAATAGTATTTCAGCATATCAGCAAATGGTGTGGCCTCAGTTTGAAAGATTTTCAGAATAATTCCCTCTCTGTGTATAAAAACTATATGTAATCAAAATGACCCACGCTTTCCACCCATCAGAAAGGGCATCCACATCTGCAACCAACATTTTGGAATCATATCGTTTCTCAGATCAAGTTACAACAGTTTTCCTGAAATTCTGTCCCATGCAAGCCCATGCACAATGTCTTATTTTCAGAAATACACTTACATGTATATAATGAAAACATCTGGAACCAGATATGACACTTCTGTGGGTTAGGAGCTGGATATTTATGTATATAAGCACTGCTAAAAATATTCCATTATTATTATACAAACCAGCAATGCAAAGAAAAGCACCCTCATCACCAAGTTCCTGCTGTAAGTATGTTAGAATAATACTCATTAAATCTGCTGTGGTGGTGAGCTCGCACACGGCCTCTGCAAGCTCTTATGTGAAGGTACTTATTGTCGACCGCATACACATCATATACGTCCACTCAACAGAGTGGCTTCTGAGGAATTCATATGAATGTGTGAGGCATTTCTAGAAACTGGCTTACAATGAGCAGGCTGTGGATATCAAGAATGGATTGGTCACAAATAGACATCCTCACTATCCAATGCTGTGGTCATCTCGGACCACTGGCTCTCGACTGGTGGGTCACAGGTTTGTTCTGAAAGGACTGTGGGTAGCAGGGAAAATCCAACGCTAAATATGAATAATAAAATGCAACTATAATCATGCATAGTTAAGATAGGAAAATGCCCATCAAATCTAAAGGCTATATGATGGGCAGCAAGGGGCAGGTTGCGTGACGTCCTCATCTTTGAAAACTATAAACAAAATTACACAAGGTAACAGAAAATTTGACCCAGGCCTGGATTAATGTGGTTTGTGAAACCCACGATGTGTTTTCCGCTGTGATTTATTGGCTGCTGTTGAGAGCATGAAACCATTGAAATTACATTTTATGCAATAAACAGTTTTGGTAGCCTGTTCGGTAGGTTGTCAGCAGATGCCCACTCTATAAAATATAAATATAAAATATATAAAATATATTTTTGTATTTTTGAATATGAGTTGATGCTGTAGTCGTTTTTTGTGTTATATTGCACTTTGCAGATGGTCCCTTGACTTGTCTCTCAGCCGCCTGCACATAAAGATCCAAAGCTCGTTTTGAGGAAAATTGGGTTGTAGCTAGTTGTCGTTTATGGGTAAATAGGTGTCGTTTATGTTTTAACAACGTTTAGCTCAAGAATATTGATCCGGGAAGTTCCTTGAGTTAAGCACTGACCGCATTTCTTTATATTTGAGTCCAAGTTCAAACACTATAAAACGCTCCATTTAACGTACGGAGCTCTGAAGCACTGCCAGCTGGACATTAAACAGGAAGTGTCTGTCCGAGCTCACAACAGGTTTTGCGTGTGAACGCAAATATCTTTGCGAGGGAACGCAAAACGTTTGCGAAATAACTTTGCGAGGGAACGCAAAACATTTTCGTGGGAAGTGGGAACGCAAATATCTTTGCGAGGGACCGCAAAAGTTTTGCGAGGGAACGCAAAAGATTTTTAAAATAAATTCTCCCATCCTAATTTTTTTCCACCACCACTGGGGGCTCCGTATACACAGCTGATTGGTCCAAGTTCGGTTTGCAAACTCTTACCTGGAACATAACTGCCCCGGAGCAAGTTGGTTTCACACTGCACGCGTTAGCAGAGCGGAGGCAGCGCGTCAGCAGTGCGCATGGTGAGCGGGAGCAGCACACGCCCGTTTTGCTTTCACACTGGCAGCGTTTGTCGCGCGCAGCTGAACCACGAATTGTGTAGTAGGCCCACAGGCTTTTGAGGTTGTGTTCAACTATAAGTACAGATTTTGTATATATTTTTTTAAATAAATAAATATTGTTAGGTAGCCTAATTCATACCTTAATTATTACTATTATATATTATCATCTGCATATTTATTAGGCCTACTCATCTCCAAGTGTCCTGCAAAAGAGAAAACTTAACGAAATAGATTGTTGAAAAATCTGATACACATGTATTACAAACATCTTAAAGATAATACATAAATGTCTGTAATAACAAACTGCGCAAATTCTCGGTAAAAAAGTCACAAATTCAACAAAATCATGCACATCATAGATGTCTATAGCCTACTAATCTGTCTATTCTGTTTATCTTTCTATATTGAGTTTCGAGTTGTTCGCTCGTGGGCCAGGGAAGGGTTGTCAAAACACTTTTAAATGACTTACCATTGGCTCCAAGAGTCACTGTAACTTCATCCCATGCCTTTTCCTTTGTAAATAACTTTATGCTTCTCAACCTCCACGATGAGACGAGTGTCGTCCATTATTGTCGTATTTACAGGTGCACTCTAAAGACACCGCCTGTGACACCACGTGCTTTTGTTTATGATTGTCAGCATGATGTCAGCATGACACCTTAAACGAAGAAGCTTTTAGCGATCAAAATAATTGATTTTGAAGAGGTTGAAAAAGATAGTTTATATGTTTGAGATTGCAAATATGAGCAAGATCCTGAATGTAGGCTACAGCGGTATGAACTCTGACGAGGATAGTGATGGTATAAAACATTGCTCAAACTGAACCCTTCCAAGCTGCAAAATGTAACAAAATATGCTTTATTTTATTCTTTTGTAATTGTTACTCTAATATCAGGAGAGTTTTATATTATCGCGACAGGTAGAGATCCTTCCGTGTTAGATAGGGCCTAGATCCGGGTCACTATAAAGACCCGAATATGCAATAATAATTGGCGAAACATTCATGCATTTAAGGGTTAAATATTAATTAATTTAATTAACATGCCTATCAAATGTTTCAAATAAAGAAAGTACTGCATTACACATGTGTAATTAATATTTTAAGTTAACATCGTAAATTTGCCAGTCCTAAATTTTGTTAAAAAGAAATTCTCTCAAATTTTCTTTCCTTTGAAACCCCCTGATCTAGACTGTAATCATGAATATAATTTAGTTAAGGATCTTTCTCAGTCTAATAAATGTTTAGGATAAATCATATTTCTTCAATTCATGGCAATGAACATTATTAGGCCACATTATTAGGAAAAAACATGGTATGCTCATGTTTGGTGGCATACTGATCATTCTTCATTTTGACCGCAATATGAACCACAAAGATTTTTCATTACAGTTTATATACATCCAGCCAATAGTCTGTTGGGTGCAAATAAAAAATATAAAGTCACACTGTTTTTAGACCTTGGATCTAATCCAAGAACACAATGAGCATGTGAAACCTGTGTAGCTTCACACTTACTGCCCACGTTCAAAGGTCCACAACATACCTTGTGGATATATAGGCATGTGTTTGCTGGAGTTGACACTTGGGAGACTTAGATTGTCAATGTGAAAAAAAATATGTAGATAAAAACTCCAGGAACAATCCCATTGTGTTTTTGTATTTGCAGCATGTGTGTGCAGAATCAGTTCTCTGATTGGAGTGCCATCCTCTGTGTCTTGAGTACAGACACTTCCTTATCCCGTGCTAGCTCCAGCTTCTGCCACACTGGCCTGTGAATTTTGACAAACCTCTGATGCATGCCTCTTCTCTCTGGAAACCATCATACAGATCTGCTCTGGTTCCTCCACAACACAGCTTCCATCTCCAGGTAACTGTCAACAGACTGGTGACTGTTGTTTAGAAAGCTTGCTTCAAAGTGTGGGTTGTCAAAATAACTACTGCAATGTGTAACTTCTATAGCAAATTGTTTTGCAAAACCTGATAAATAAATTAGCAAGATGTATGCTGTAGTTAACATTTGCGACCTCACAAAGATTTTTGGCAATGGATCTTGTTTTTTATGTTTTCTGTTACAAATGCTTTTGTAGATACACAGTCATCATGACTTTATTCTACCATCAGAAGTCTACAATAACAGGAGGATTACTGAGATGAAATGAGTAGTGTTTTGCTGGTCATGTGATTTCAACATGGTGTCCTCCATGAGGTGACCTGCTCTATGTACAATAAAACAGCTTTTTAAGGTTACTTTAATGACTGAAGTCTTATTCTCATAATGAATTTCACAACACACTATTGGGGTCAGAAAGATTTTAAAATGTTTTTTAAATAAGTATCTTATGGTCACTAAGACTGCCTTTATTTAATCAGAAATACAGTAAAAACAGTAATATTGTAAAATATGTAATTACAATTTGAAATAAAGGTTTTACTGCATTTTAAAATGTAATTTATTCATGTTATGGTAAAGCTGAAATTTTAACATCCATCACTCCAAGTCTTTAGTGACACATGATACTTTAGAAATCATTCTAATTTGTTGTTTGGAACATTTCTTCTCATCAATGTTGAAAACAGTTGTGCTTATATATATATATATATATAAGATAGTTCTTTTGAACTTTCTTTTCATCAAAGAATCCTGGAAAAATGTATCAAGATATATATATATATATATATATATATATATAAGATATATATGTCTTTCTTCAAAAGAACAGCATATATTTGAAACACACGTCTTTTATAACATTATAGATGTCTTTATTGTCACTTTTGTTTAATCAGTTTAATGCTTCCTTGCTGAATAAAAGCACTCATTTCCTAAAAGAAAATATTTTTGGGAAATTTTTCCCAAACTTTTGAATGGTAGTGTTCTACTCATTTCTTCCTAAGTAAAACTTTTTAATAAGGAGAAATTTAATGAGTGCACCTCTATATGATCAAGACAGGAACATACTTGTGATTTTGTGATAAACTAGGGTTCTAAGCCTGGAGGCAATGATCTCGAGAGAGCTTGAGAGGGCAGACAGGAAATGAGAGAGGTCAAGGTGAGTGACAGAGAGCCTGCTACTACCACTCAACCACATCTGTGCCTGACATGGAGGAAATGCACTCCAGGAAGTGAGATTAAAACCATCACACACACCAGCATACACACAATGTCCTTCTTTGTCTGTGGTGCCGGTGCACTGCCAGCAGAAGTTGAGTATTTTCACATGAGGCACATTGGGTTTTCATTCTTCAAGGTGCAGAGGCTCTGTCTGTGCTTTTCAGAGTCTTGAATTTGAAGTAACCTCACAGCTGTGTTAGCCAACAATCACAGAAATTCAAATACATAATACATCAAAACTAAAGATTGTGAGGGACCATTGAGAAATATTTCAATGTACTTTCTCCGCAATAAGATGTACTTTAAAATGTTCACAGTCAAAGTCATAATAGGATATTATAGTAATATTTGCAACAGAAGAATTATGAGTCTAAATATCTTTATTTTAGATTGCATGATAATAAATAACACAAAAAAGTCTCTCTTCTTTTCCATATTGCTCCTTTTGTGGTACATTTTTCAAATTCTTCAAAAGCAATAATGATTTCCTGGCCTGCCAGGTTGTTACAGTATCAACTTCTGAACATATGCAGCATAATATACTGTAAAGCGCAATACACCAATGAGCAGCTTCTGAAAACTGATTCAAATTTTTTTACAAAAATATAAACTGTAATATTATATGGCCTTTACACATTTGACATGTTCAGAGATTATGTTGTGTTCGCATGCACAATTGCCTATTTTGTTACTTAAAGGAATGCTTTATATCTTTATGTGCTTAAAATAACAACATACCTATATAAAAACATACAAGAATGAATGCAATGAATAAAAACTGTATTTACAACTCGTATATACATGACATTTACATGCAGACCAAAATCATGGAGATTCAGTTTTCTCAGGACCAGATGGTGTCAAAGTCGATGTCTTTTTTTCCTGTTGAGGATATTTTTCATGACAGCACTGGCCTTAAATCCAGCCCAGCAAGACCAGCAAACCAAATGCACGGTAATTACCGGCTGTTACATTACCAAGAGCTCTATTTCTTTGCATTCATCCTTGGAGGATGGTTTCAAATGACCGCAAACACTCTGAATGCTTTGCCTCCTGGGGGATTCTGTACGCTAGATGGAAGAATAATGGCCAAAATTAATCCAAATCCAGCAGGATAGAAAGATATATGGTTTATATGCTAGTATGATTCATTAATCACGCTTCAGATACTTATGATAACCTCAACATGCTATGTAATGAAGCAAAATAAAACCAGCCTGTGTTGGTGGTCTGGTTTTATTTAGCAGAAATGCAGTTAATAAGATTACGGTTCAGCCACCCACTAAATAAAATGATTACGTTATCCAACCAAGCTCATATAGAGGGATATTAGATAATTAGTCTGAAGACCAGACGCCAAGATGGAAAGATCATCTACACAGCAGTAGTAGCTCAAAAGCGGACTCAGTACCTCTCTGAGGTGATGCCATTCTGGTAGGAGCCCTTGTACTGCCTCCTTTTGTCCACAGGCATTACGTCCAGATAACCTCCCGAGTCACTTCGAATCACCCCTGCATGGATAGCTGCCCTGCATATACTGGAATTCTGCTCAGTGGGACAGAAAGAGGAAATATGGCTAATTTTCTACTGCAGTTGTAACAAAACAGTGACTTAATAGCCGCTATATAGCGACCCAAAGGAACATTTCATTGCTCAGACATTGTTCTTTTATAGGTCAGGAGACTTATGTGAGTAATCAATTATGTTTAAGTATCAACTTTCAAAAGTCCTTAATGGGAATAAAAGTACTTTTTTTTTTTTACATATAATATTGGTATACAGCTATAACAAATAATGTGGATAGTTTTAGTTAAATTAAGTTTTGGTGTCAAAGCAAATCTGAGCAGTTTGAAATCGTTTTTGATAATTTACAACTTGTGAGATTACTATGGTTTGTTACTCAGACATTTACCAACAAAAATGTTGGTAAATGTCTGTATTTGCTCTACATTTCAACATTGCAGCCTAGGAGAAACAACTGAGATATTAAAAAAGATATATCATATTTTTTTTCAATGATATAATGGTGTTCTAATGTAATTAGAAGATAGCAGTGACCTCTTAACATTTATAACAGGGCAGGTAGTTGTAGAAAACAGAATCAAAATTGGTCACATAACAATTTTTGTGCTTAAAAACACAATGCGTAGGTCAGAGAAATGAAAAGAAATAACACAATGTCCCTAGATGCTTTTTTAAATTTAAGTGTCACTTTTTTTTTTTTTTACACGTGCCATGAGCGAGACACTTCGAAAGATACATGATATGAGAGCAATAATCAAAGATGTCCATCTAGGCATGTTTACATAGAAAAACAATGGAAAAGCAGTGTGAAGGAATGCAAAAACATGTTCTGTGTGAAAATGGGCATGAAGACTTACATCTGAATAATAGCGGGTTCCAATTACTCGGGCATAGCTGCCATACAAGCAATTACGAGGACAATACAACCTGAAAAAAACAATAACATCTTGTTAGCTGTTGCGTTATTAACGACAAAATGCTTTTTCCAAATTTACTACATGGTATTTTGTGTAATTGGTCAATAATATTTTTTATTATAAAGTAAGTTCACCTGGGACAGTGCTGGACTGGTTTCTTGAAAGGGCAGAATTGTGCCACTGTAGTTTCACAATTAACTGCTTTCACTGGAAGTCACAAAACATTTGTTTTTAAATTTCTTTTCTGAAACTCTAGCAGCTTTATCTCATTATGAATGATCATCTGTGCACTGACCTGGGACATTTGATACGGTGAAGGCATTGGCACTCTGATTTTTCCTGAGGAATAACATGGAAATAAAATGCGAGAACAATGTTGAACCTACATCCAGCAGCATGAATCAAGCATGTGGGTTCTATGACTTACGCCAGAGTCTGAACTCCATTTTTGAAGGACTTTGAGAATCGTTGCCTTCTGCCCACCCTTGTGACATCCAGCCAGCCTCCATCATCATCTATTATTCCAGCATGCAAGCCGCTGCCACAGATACTGGATTGCTGGAAAAACAACAACATTAATAAGAGAGACCCTGAGCTGACCACAATCCATCCGAAATTGGATACATTATTTAAATGTGTAACTGGAAAAATCAACTTGAAAATCTTGACAGTTGATGCCACATTGAGATAAAAAGTAATACAAAGCAAATGTATTCACCTACCATGTCATAATGACCTGATCCAAATACTTTTCCATAGTTGTACAAACAGCCTGGCGGGCACTCGTACCTGATTAAAGATTGACCTGTCATGAAAATAATTCATAGTAGCATGACCCAACCACATTCTTTAGAAACTGATGTGTGAATTATACCTGTTACAAGTAGTTCCTTTGCACTGATCACGTAATCTAGTATCACATGCTACTTGCTGAGCTGCAGAAAAAATATATACAAACAAAGACGTGTTAAGTATTTTCTGGTTAACCTTTTAGTAATGGGTTCTCATGTGCTAAATTAGGGGAATATGATTCTCTTTCTTCAATATTAAACTGCTTGTAAACACACCTCAAGAGAATGTGCATAGAAACATACATACCTTCTGATGTCACCCAGCAAAGACATTACACCCCCGCCCACTTTTGAATATCTTAAGTCAACCAATGAGCTTAAATTAGCTTACACATCTGGGAAGTATTGATGACTTCATTCCTCTCAATGTTCTCATTGGGAGACGGAGTCGTGGTCTCATCCCTGTAGTAAGTGTCATGGCTTCGGACTGGCTCTGGTTCAATATAGTTATTTTCCTCTGCCTCAGAGGTGTAATGATAATGACTGCCATCATCTGAAGAGTGCACAATTTAATTACTTTAAAAAAAAATGACTTAAGACTTACAGTCTTCACAAATGTTAGCTAAATATTGTTTTCATAACTAGTTTAGGGATGAAAGTAGTTTAAAATGTTTTAATCAAATTAACTGCATAATACAGTAGTGGCCAAAAGTGATGGCTGGCCTAGGAAAATTGACCTATTATTATTGAAGTATTGCTCAAAAAACGTGTTAAAGATTTTGTAAGCATATTGCATAGTTGTGTTTTGCGTCAATTGTTTTATTTGTGATAACACAATGAAACATGCCAAATTGTGCGAACATCATTTTTGGCCAGGCTGTCATACACAGAAATTAGGCACACAGGCAAAAACAAGAGAGAACCGTCAAAATAATAGCTGATTATGTTGTAGTAAATGTATGGGGTTTTTTTTCCTGACAGCTTTTTGTTTTTCTATGCCTTTTGCTTTGCATAGTAAAATAAAAAAACGTAGTTGTAGCTTGCCTTTTTTAGTATTTTGATCGCAATTAATCACATATCAATTTGCTGTCAATATAATTCAAGATAATTAATTGACAATGAATTGAAATTTGTTTATCTTTCTTTTTATTGCTAAATGAACACATTAAGTTACTATATTTAAATACGTAACAAGAAAAGGAACATTAAACATCAATTGAATAATATAATCAGTTTAGTACCTTTATAGCAGAGGTTGTTTCTGCAACCGCCGCCATAGCTGGGTGGGCAAGCAGAGCAAGGGGTCCCGTGCTTGTATGGTGCATGTCCCCACCAGTTTCCTCTGAGAAAAGGATGGCACAAGGCAAAAGCTAATAATAGTGCTTAATTAGAAATATATAATATTGCAAGTGAAAAAAAAAGATGAACGTTCATACGGGGGAGAGTAATTGCAGACCAGATACACGGCTTTGGTCCAGATCATCCCCCATACATTCATGTTGTAGCACACATTGATGGCACAGCCAATTTTGCTGCTTGTGGCCCAAACCAGCTGTGAACAAATCATAATATAACATTTACTACATTGCATATCTCACCTGCTTGATTGCTTGTATTGTCACAAAATGTCAACTATATTATCACCCAATTCTAATCTGCTAAATGCGACTATAAGGCATGAAGTTATTAAGATATTATAAACATGAACTCTTTCCCCGCCATTGAGGGAATTTTCCATCATTTATGACACAACGCTTCCCTGCTATTGACTGAATTTTACGGCAATCCATGTTTTAACTGTTATACGGTACGATCAAAACACAGAGAAGAAGAATCAGAAACAAGCAATAGAAGCATTGCTTACACAGGCCATCAAACATTAAACAGCATATGAACCAAAACTGCCTAATGTTACTGAATGAAATTTTGACGCAGGACGAGTTAGAGACTGTGCAAGCTTTGAGGGTTTGATGGACTCGATCTACTCCATCTCTGTTTTAATCATTGTTCTGAATCTTATCCAGATGATTTGTTAAATTTTATTTAACTTTTTGTCAAAAATGTTGCTTTTTTTTTAAAAGTTATGTTTTTGTCCTTTTTGTGCCTTTAATGGATAAGACAGAAGAGATTTTGACAGGAAAGTGAGAGGAACTGGATCGGAAAAGGACCTCAAGCTGGGAATCGAACTCGGGTTGCGGGAGGCGCAGTTGCACTATATGTCGGCGATAACCACAAGTCTATCGACGCCAATGTTGCTTTTTTTATGAAACCTACCCACATTCAAGTGTTGGTTAAAAAAAAGAACGCATGAAGCTAGAATAAAATGGTAACAATGGGTGCTTTGAAACAATGTATATTGTGAAAATACATTTGAAAAGAAAATTGACAAAATGTAAACTGGTGACTATTTTCCTGCCAGGATTTTGAGGATATTGTTGATTTAGTAACGTGAATGTGTTTTTACCTGTGTGTAATGCGTGCAGACGGGTCCAGAGCATCTGTAGGGGCAGTGAGGGTTACACTCTTGTGGATAGGGGTAACTGAAATCTCTCACCTCATCATACCAGGCTTGGACATGAAATGTCGGGGGTCTGTCTCTGAAGACAATCATATTTAAAGATAACAGTTAAAGCACTGTATAAGATCTGCATGAGATGCAATTGTTATTTTATGTGACCTCAATATTATTTGTATCCATTTTTAATACAGCACCTGCCCCAGTGAGCTCCCAGGTTCTGGCCAATCCGGGTCAGTAAGTGAGACGGTCCATGTTCCCAAAGACAAGTGTGTGCCCAGTGCTCAGCACTCCTCTCTAGTTCATTGTCCCACACCTGTAACAGCGTAGTAACACAAACCCGATCACAAAGCAACATAAAATAATTATCAGTCCTGTATTTGAGTGCTGGTTATTAACAAGAGGGATGACCTGTGAAGGTATTTTCGAGTGAATATAACTGTACTGGACAACTGTACAACATACGCACGCATCTCATTTGTGTTGCGTGTTTTCATGTGTGTGGTTTTGGTATTTTGCAGAGACCGAATGAGCCTCGTGTCACTGTTTTCCACCAGAGCTACTCCCATCAGTTTTGTGATAACTTATACTAATACATAGGTTATTAGTAGCGACTTGAATACTGTACTGAATGTACTGAACAGTTTGATTCACACCTGTTGTCAAATGCGGTTGCCAATCCCAAACACTGACTGTGTGAATATAGGTAACACAGCAGCTGAATCTGTCATAATTTTTGCAGAAAAAGGGCCAAACATTAAAGGGATAGACATGAGGGTGAGTAAAAGATAACCAAATTTGTATTTCTGGGTTAAATACCCATTTAAAACACAACAGCAAATGTTTTAAAGAGCAAAAACACCTAAGAAAGATGTTCTGATAAAATTTTTGGCATATGGTTGAACCTGCTTCTGCATATGTACGTCAATGCATGGTTGTTTCTGACCAGTAGATTGATACAAATCTACAAGTGGGGCAGTTGAATTTAAAAACCATGAAGCATTTCTGTTTCACTAACTTGGGATAAAAGACATTAAACCTACTATTATGTTTCTTACAAGTTTAAACTGTTTTGTATGAAAGAATAAGCACAGTGTACTGTTTTGCAGGGCTATAATTATTTCAATACACAACAGTTTCATTTAGAATTACATATGAGCAGTGGTGGAAAGAGTACTAAAAAACAGTACTTAAAGGTGTCTTGTGTCATGTCCGCCAAAAAATGAATTCATACTCCACATTCCATACCAGATGGGGGCAGTATACCTCCAGAAAGTGAGTTGGTCTACTCTAGAGTAACAAACGAGAAACGGCATAGTCTCTATGCTCCGCCCCAACCTTCACAACAACCCTAGAGCCATAGCCGAAGCCGAGCCAACTCCTAATAAAGGACGTTTTGACTCCAGAGGAACGTTGGTTGATGTCAAGTGATTTTTAAATATGACATTTTCAAGCTACTCCCCTTCACCTTTACCAGTGAATATGTTCATATTCGTTTTGTTCATATTACATTTTTATTGTTAGTTTGAATTACATTAATTTGACAGAAAGCATTCGCTGATGTTGACCAAGCTAGCGCCATTCAGAGCTGCCAACTCTCACGAATTCACCGTGAGACACACACAATTGACACTTTTCACACGCTCTCAGTCACGCCACACGTCAATTTTGTCACGCACAGAAAAAACTCAAAGCAAAGAGGACACGGAGACCGATAGACTAGACAGAGCAGGTTAGTTATGATATAGAAAGATCTTAGCTCTCAGATTCTGTCAATTTTATTACGCAATTCAAACAATAAATACCGTTTTGGAGCTTGTAAATGTTACAGGACAAAACCCTAGCGCACGTGAACCGATCATCTCTAATTTAATCAGCGTGCAGAGGTCAATAACATAGCTGGAGAACAAATATGTCAGATTTACCTCAGGAAAGCAATTTAATAAACATAATATAATTAGCTAATGTTACATTTTATCATCAGCTTGGTAGAGACTGGCTCTGGTAGATAACAGGTGAAAACCGGGTTGATATCTCTGCAGCACTATAACGTGTAATTTTTTTAGTGACATCATCGCACTTATTTCTTCTCATTCTTTTGATGCGTGTAGCTCATTTTTTGGATATTTTTACCTCAATTCTTGGCACCTTTAAGTAAAAGTATTGCTACTTAAGAAATTATTTACTTGAGTACAAGTAGAAGTACTGAAAAATAATATGACTCAAGTAAGAGTAAACAAGTAGTTTGCTGAAAAACTACTCAAGTTACTACGTTACAACGGTCAACCTAATCAAACGGGTTGGCGCGTATAGTTGGGTTGCGGAGAGATTGTGAGATTGTGGTTAGGTCTTAGCAGCAGGAGGGATGTAGAGGTCAGAAAGCTGGGCTGAGTTGAGTGGGGGACGGAGGGGGGTGACTCTGGGACGCCAGAGTCACTGTCGAGCCCTCTTGAGGTGTCGTGGGCTAGTCGACGAAACACTGAGGACGGAAGGTGCCCACTTGAAGACCCTAGAGATGTCCCCTACTCAGCTCAATCCAGACGGTTGTCATGGGGGGACCGCACTGTGGTTGCAGCCATTGTGTGTGCTGACGCGTGTTAACAATAGATAGAAGGAGATTTACATAACCATATGGAAAGAAGCGTAAATGGATGGAGAAGCATATGTTAATGTAAAGCTATGTCTTAGTTGGTGATTATCATGGCGAAAGCCGAGTACAAATCAGCATGAAGTTTTAACATCTACTCTCGTGTAATGGAAATCATACGTTACAAAGTACTAATATTTTGTAATATGAGGCGAAATATGGAGCACAAAACACTCTCATGTAGTTTATGTTTCATTCATACTGAAAGCAAGATGGCACCCTTATGAAATCCCTGATATAGACATCAGATATCGCTACAGCTGAATAACATGAAGAGAGACGTTTTGACTAATGAAAAATAAAGATAATAAACACGATTGCAATGATCTGTGTTTATGTGTGTTCTTCAAGCCATCTCAGGTATTCTCGTAAGAATGATGTATATCCAACACTAATCGACATAGCCTGTATCAGAGTATAGAATTTAAAAAAAATAATACTATTTTCTGTCTCACTGCGTTAAGAAGCTACAACACTGAAGCAAGTTATTTCAAACACGACTGATGTGTGTTTGTATATATATATATAGTTATTTTATATATATAAATAACTTATAGTGATTTCGGAGCAAAACATATTAATCTCATAAATTGTTGTGTTTGACACTTAGCTTAGGCAAACATCCTAGCTTTCCCTGTTGCTAAGAGCGATTGTTTCATTACTAATTTTTAAAAGTCCACGTAAGATCATTTGAATGTTTTTTTAAAAAGGGCAACAGCACAGAAGGGTGAGAGGTCTGGTCAAATAAATAAGGGATTAAAACAGTATGAATAGACAAGTGGCAGTAAAAAAAATAAAGTTGGTAACGGGTTAACATGTTAAATAAAATGCTTTTTATTTTTCATTCTACCGAAAAGAGCCCACTGTTGCTATAGCAACGAGCTACACTTTTACGTGCATCTGATTGACTCAGAAGCATCTGAAGCCCTTCAGACATGTCTGTTATTGGCTGAAGATTGGTGAAGCGCAGGACTCCACCGCAGTATGTCAGCTCGCTCTGTTGCTCCGTCGGCACCTTTGTCAAAGTACTTTTTACTTTTAGTGAAAAATAAAGCGAAATTGAATACTTTTTTTTTCAACTCAAGTAAAAGTACCACAATTTATTTATACTCAAGAAAAAAAAATTCTACTCAAGTACTGTAACGAAAGTATTTGTAATTAGTTACTTTCCACCTCTGCATATATGTCATTTGCTGCCCTGCCTGTGTGCTAATCCGTTCCATGTGTGCAGAGCTGGTGCATTCCATTCCAGGAGACCTCAACAAATACTATTGCTGAACCACCTTGATTATTCTTTTATATTGCACAATAAATAAATAAAATGCGTTTTAAAATATGTTAAATCTAACTTAGATGCTACTTAGATTGCATTCCTGCAGTTTATGATGTTAATGCGAACTGTATAAAATGTCTTGTCGTCAACATGCACTTGAAATGTTTACCATAAATGTAAATGTAATATCGGTCTTTAAGGCGCATAAAAACCTAGCAAGCTTTCTGAATATGAGCAGAACCCGCATAGAGATGCAAAGCCCGCTGGCATTTTATGTGGCCTTTGAGACCCATCTTGACATTGTTTATTTGTTGTGATGCCTAATTTGCCGTTACAGCGACCATCTGGGTGCATTCCAAGGGAGATATGCATCCTCTGTGACTCCCTCCACTTCCTTTTCAGCGTAATTACCCAGAGGACTGCACAGAATGGAGGTAGCTAATGTCTCCTCCCCTACCTGCGCCCCACACAAAGACACATTCTGTTTAATTTTGCTGTGGGATACAGGCTGGAGGCATTTGATAGATTTAACTCTGAATTGTTCAGAGTCCCAGAGCGCCACAGATGTTATCAACTCAAAAGTAATTGACTAAGAATGTTTTGAAAAGGTTCTCTTACAGCTGATTGCAAGTGTCAGTAATATGGAATGATCCATGTGCAGTGCCGGGAAATGAATGATATATTGAACATTTAGAGTGTTCTATTCTATTCTGTTCTTTGAAGTGCAAGTCAATATTTGCCTCCATTGCTGCCAACTGCAATGCAGTGGGAAGAAGCAGCAGCAGCAGCAGCAAACCATAGACGGTTCTAAGAAGTATCAGGTCATATTTGGCCAGAAAGCAGTTGAGAGGTCTGGCTGAGTGCCATATACAGTAGATGAGCCACAGAACGTGGGAAGGAGAAGCTGCATTTTGGCCTCCCTGTTGGACCTGATGAACTGTTTGTTGTAGACCACAAACTTGATAGAAGTTCAGTGTGTTTGAATGCATTTGTTCAAAGTGCGGTTATGATGGGTTACCCAATACTGGTTGGCAGAGCCATCTGATAAATGTATGAGCCCCCTCATGACCCCACCAATGTATAAATAGCCTTTTAACTCCCAATTCAATGGAAAAGTTGCACTTTAGCACACTTTTTAGTCTTTTCAAAGTCACAAGACAACTTATAGAAGATTTTCACATTTGCAGTAGACTAGTTTTTTGAAATAGCCTAAATTTGATCTTTTATTCCTGTAGTTTGATTTAATGAAGAGATGAACGATATATTAGTACCATTTTAATTATCAGCCGATATGAGGGATTTTTGATTGATTGGTATCTGCCAATTATATTTGATATTTATCAGCAGATAACGCATATTTAAATGTACATTTCCCATATTTTTACATTTAGATTACTTTTGCCATTATCTTATGCTCAGTAAAAGTTAATCTGTAAAAACACTAATAGTTTAATAACACTGCAATCTTAAAATATAAATTTGTAACACTATAATGGTATGGTGTCTTAATTCACTTGTACCATTTAAAACAATTGTTTTAAGTTTTTAGTGTTTTGTTTTTCATTTATTTAGACAAAATGATAATGGTAGTAGATAGTTTATTTTATTGACTATTTGGCAGGTACAAAGTCTGACCCACAATTTCTGTAATTCCTTCTGCAGTAAATATATATTGGATTGTGATAAATCTGTAGGAACATGATTCAGCAGCATTGTGACTGAGAATAATGTGATCTTACCATGTACTCCATGTTTGAGGCAGGGGGGTACACTTGACCCCTAAGCTTATTATGTAGGTCAAGAATGAATTGCATATCACTTTGTGAAATTGCTCTCTTGCCCCTTGGCTTGGATTGCCACCACGCCTCATCCTTATCCATGTATTTTTCCAGGATGGCTTCTAAGTGGGTGGCATTGGGAATGACCATGGAAACCACCGTCTGGACAATCACAAGCAGCACAAACCCACTAAATAAATCTTCATGTCCACACTTCATGTTTCCTTCACATCTGTCAGCTACAAAATCCAGTGGTATCTGTCCTCTGCCTGTGAAATCAAAATGATTGTAATCAGATCTACATTTTAACGCACATATTTTTGTATACATATTTGTATTAAATTTATACATAATGTGGTATAACAGAATGACGGAATAATTAGATTTGATTATGTGCAATGGTTCGCATGGATGATCAGCAATAGATCAGTTCATACAAGCCTGACTGAAAAGTGCAGTTTCAGCATTTTCACAACTGAGGTGTTTGTTTCTAACTTGTCAAAGACTTGTGTACGCCTTTTGCCACACACTTGCAATATTTCATACAGTCGTGTCCTGTATTAAAACCAACCACACAAGTCTTTGAAGTCTGTAACGTTATAGCATCTTCAGCTATAGCCTATAGATTATGAGTAACTCTAATGCTATCTCTTAAAATAGTATTATTATTATTATTATTCTTTACTAGAGTTACCCTTATAAAGTTTGTAGTAGCATCAATTCATTTGACATATTGCAGAAGAAATGTTAAGTGCTCTTGCATTTTACCTTATGCGGTTCCGCGCATGGACGTTTTGATCCGATGTTGACCTATTGAAATAATGTTTCTCTGCAGTTTTTGCATTTCAAATACACGAGCCCATCTGTTTTGATCTGCTTGCCAGTTTCTTTATGAATGAGTCATTATGGGTCATTGAGGAGCTAAATAATGAACGTTCAAATGTTTAAATTTGTGATGCTGCGTTTCTCATTTATAGTGTACTTTTAAGCCACGCCCACAACCACGCCGCCACACCCACAGCAAAGAAGCGTTTAGGTATATCGGTGCATTTGCCTGTATTTTCCTAGTAATTTCGTCAGAGTGAACAAATAATTATTTTCAATTGTGTTTTTATGTGTCTTTTAGTGTCTATGTTTTTTATTGCCATAAATCAACACTGACCAATCATATAGATGTATCTATCTATCTATCAATCTATCTATCTATCTATCTATCTATCTATCTATCTATCTATCTATCTATCTATCTATCTATCTATCTATCTATCTATCTATCTATTTGACTTTTTGCTTTACAGTTGTGTAACAGTGTAATAGGCCAAACAAACACTAGATGGCAGCATTAAGTGATTTATTTTTTAAATTAACTGTGAATACTTTCCATAAACATGGCACTTGGGCTGGATGATTATATTGATTACATTTAGCCTATACAAAACTGATTTCCACAGCTTGAATTTTAATTTGAGAAGCTTTCTAATTTGTATCATGATAACCTAGTATTTCTGGCAAAGTCACATAATACTTTCCTTGTAATCTTAGTACTAGGGTATTCTTTCAAATGTGCACATCTGTAGAAGAGGTCATGCAATTGGTAAAGGATGAATTTTCTTTAGTGTGAAAATAAATAAGATAATGATTATTTCAATGTATCTGTTGGCAGAGAGGGCCTTTAGCAGGCCCGGTCAATGTATGCAGTGGTTTTGACCTATATTTTGCTGAGAGAGCTGGATTGTTATGTTTGTTATTTGGTGGTAGAAATGGGGAAGTCTTTCAGTTAAGTTTTGTTTTTTGTGTGTGCTCACATCCACATCCAATATCGATGGTCTGCAAAATTATAAAAACAGGGGTATATTGTTTTTTTCCTACGAAAAACATACTATTGGTTCACCATTTCTCATATTTCAGCTTTATCAACATACAGAAATGCTGAGAATGTTTTCACCAGGTCAGTCTTACAGTGATCAGGAATATTTTCAGGTGCAGAAAGGGAAACAGAACAGAAAGGCATTTATTCAAAGTTACAAAAGAGGTTAACAAAAGAAGAAATAATGCAAAAGAAATCTGAAAAGTGGATGAGGATAATCGTTGAAGAACTTTCCAGGAAAACTGGAACCATTTAGCTTCATAGACACATGTTTACACAATCAATAAAGTAGTGCAGCAATCTCTGAAAGACGCTGAAACAATGTGAAGTAACATGTGCCAGGAAAATCTTAGGAATGTGTTTATAAATGAACCCAATACATCTCTTGAATGTCAGTGTGCATTTGCAAATAGAATTTTTTAAATGCAATGTCAGTAAACTTAAAACTACTTTTGAAAGACACTTCTTTTCACACACATACAATGCACCTTAAACTGTACCCCAAAACAGACACTTACAAGTAAATAATTCTTTATTAGTATATATTTTCAGCACAAAACTGTAGAAAAACTTAAACTACACCAACTGCATTGGGCTAAATATAAACTCAGTGTAATGCTAGTAGTGCTACAGTATCTTGTGTTTAGGGAGATAAATTAACATACGAGCATACAATCTATCTCTCTCATTTAAAAAGAAGAAGGATATGAAGAAAGCAATACCGCTACTATGTGCTGGGAATGTATAACAAATAATTCTCAATCTCAGTGAGCCACCATTTGAAAGAACTGTTATGCTGGCACAAAATAATGCACTATATATCATTGTATATAAATTACACAATCATAAATTTAATAGCTTAGATGCACCTCCTCTCTCCCAGAGAACTAAAAAACTAGGATGTGGAGTTTGGTAGAGGTCACAATCTGAGGTCATGTTAGTGTAACCATGGCAACATCACTGTTCAGCAAACATTGCATAAAGAGAAAAGCAAATCAAATTCAGAGTAGCAATCCATGACACAGAATAGCACCATTCCATGATCATTTATCATGAATTGCCAATTTATATAGTTAAATGTAACACTCACACAAACAACATATAATATAACTAAACATGAGAACTTTACATAACCAAATAAAAATGTTGAAAATACACTCAACATTATCATTACAAAAACCTCAGAGCGGTTTCTGCAACTGAAAATACATGTACAGCTATAAAAACAAAAAATAGCTTGAATGTTTTATGTCTAAGCACCTTGGAAAAACCCTGACGTAACGTATGTAAAAAAAGAAAAAAGTGTATCAAAGTGGAATATAGAGTGATCAGTACACTTGATCTGTGAACCAGAAGAAACTATAACTACTATCCATGAGCATCAATATGATGGCTGATCCTAAAACAATCATGTTAAGATTGTATTAACATTAGCACCATTTCTGGAATCGATAGTATCACATACAAAAAAGCAGCTAAATCTGCTGTACAAAATGCATATTTAAAGATATATTACACAGTACATTACTGTAAAATTGCATTAAACATATGACAGACTGCTTATTTAAACCAGTACATGAAATTTGAGTTGATGGCAGGAAAGCACATGTTGTTGCTGCATGAACCTCCATAGCTTGGAGGACAGGCAGAGCATGGCACACCGACTCTGTAAGGTGCTTCGCCAATCCAGTTGCCCCTGAAAAAATAGGATTCTTTAAAAATATGCCACAAAGACAAGCATGCGTAACACTTTAGTCATGCGCTGGCATTATCAGACTAAGAATGGCACACTCTGTGCTCTTGTAGAGTGTAGGTCTGGCAAGAGTCACATTAAAGGATAAAAACATGACTAACTTTGGGGAATAATTGCAGACCAAGTACGTTGCCTCCCTCCACACGGCGCCCCACACTACCATATTGTAACAGGTTTGGATGGCACATCCGACTCTGTTTGATGATGCCCACACCATCTGTAACATTCAGAGACTGTCAGACATGAAAGTCTTTGCTGTTTGCTTAATCTGAATTATAACCTGCAACCAAACTCACTTGTGTGTAATGTGTGCACATGGGTCCATAACAGCGCATCGGGCAGCGGGGATTGCACTCATGCGGGTATGGAAACGCATAATCTCTGACCTCATCATACCAAGGTTTAACCAGCTGAAGAATGGAGCGGTAACTGGCAGGAGCACAATTTGGGCGGGTGGGGGGGGGGGGACAGTATTATACACTGGACTGTATCCAAAACACAATTCTGGTCTGGCCTGATGCCTTGAGTCTTGTTCATCATTTGTAATTTGATAATGCTGCCAAAGTGACATTTTTAAGTCTTAAATGAGCACCATTCTTCTTTATTCAAGGAACACTAAAGATATGAGAGGTTTTTCTGTCAATGGCAAACAACTGTTCACCTGCAAGACTTACTAGCCAGTTCGGACTGAGAGGTTTTGACCCAGATATCTGAGAAGGTAAGGAGGTCCATGTTCCCAAATACAGGTGGCTGCCCAAGCTTCTGCTGACCTGGCCAGGCCTTCATCCCAAAGCTAAAAAATATATACAAAACAGAGGTAATTGTGTGCAATAAAAAATATTATAATTATTCTTATTATTTTAATTTTTTTACATTTGAAACCATGGAGGAAAGCATATAAATTCCATGTCAAATAGATCTAAGATGAAATTGCCCTGCTTTCTGCTACTGTCTGCTCTCCAATTGCTCTCGTGGTACTTTTGGCGCTTTTCCACTGCATGGTACGGTACGGTTCGGTTCGGTATGGCACGCTTTGGCGCTTTTCCACTGCATGGTACGGTATGGTACGGCTCGCTTCGGCTCGCTTTAAATGGTACCACCTCTGTTGAGGTTCCAAGCGTACCGTACCGATACTAAAATGTGACGTGGAAGCACTGTAGATCACTATTGGTCAGACAGACAGAATCGTCACTACCAGCATCATTGTATTTGCGAGACATCAAACCCGCTAGATTTAAATAGCCAGTAACAGCCACCACTGTAGCACCAACTAAAAAATACTTGCTTGACTTGCTTTAAGAAAAAAAACTTACAAAAAAGAAATGGCTGAATTGTGGTCAGTGGACGAGAAGCGCAGACGTTCCTCTTGTTGGTTGCCGAGGAGCGGATAAACTATAACGATCAGTCATAATCCCACCCACAAGCAGTACTAACTGCAGTGGAAAAGCAACCGAGCTAAAGTGAACTGAGCCGTGCCGCGCCGAGCCGAGTCGTACCACGCAGTGGAAAAGCGGAGCCGAGCCGTGCCGCGCCGAGCCGAACCGTACCGAGCCGTACCATGCAGGTTCAGGTTTATTACATGCAGTGGAAAAGCGCCATTTGATGTCATACACCGATCGGTCTGCGCAGTGCCACTTCAAGTCAAACACACCTACGCGTCCGAAATCACATAATTATTCTCTTGAGTAGGCCTACTTATTTTGAATAATTGAAAAATAATTATTTCGCGATTACTAAAAGTATAGTGTGTACGAATGTAATCTGGACTTCACATGTTGTCATTATCACGTGACCTATTAGGGAAGTAGGAGTATTTTGGATGCAGTAGTGTGATTTCATGTGAACATTTAGTCACATGACCGTGTGTGTGTGTGTGTGTGTGTGTGTGTGTGTGTGTGTGTGTGTGTGTGTGTGTGTGTGTGTGTGTGTGTGTGTGTAAATAGCATACTTCCTTTACTTTATAATAGGCTACTTAATTGTAATAATTGCTAACAAACTGGGATTAAACGGTTTTGTCTTGTGACTATTTACACAACCCACGTAAAAATGTTTACATTAAGACAGTGTGCACTATTTTATACTCGCAAATTCTGTGTAAAATAAATCAACGATTATTTAAACTCAGTAGTAAATTTACCGGTGGGATTAAATTATTTGAGACTATTATAATAAACTATGAGGCTATAATATTTTATTGTATCCAGCAGGAGGAGCTGTCGAATGAATTAGGCTACATGCAGCACCGCATTGCAATCTAATCAGCCTCATATAATGTTGATATAATGAGGGGTAAACTGCTTCATATTCTTTCTTTGGAAATGAGAGGGATGCTTACCATGTACTCCATGTTTGCTGCAGGTGGGAAAACATTCGCGCGCACTTTGTTGTGATAGTCCAGAATTGCTATCATGTCATCTTGAGAAATGTACCGTTTTCGCCTTGATTTGGGTATGGATGCCGATCCGTCATCACCCATGTCCGATTTATTGATAGTCAGATTGGTTTCAGTCGCATTTTTGATCATCCAAGCGCTCGCATCACTGGCTACGAATACAAGAAACAAATCGGTAAAAAAGTTGACGGTCTTCATCCCTCTTTAGGTGACAAATCAGTGATTATCTGCAAGTAAAATAATACTCATGAACATTTACATGAAATATAACTGATACAAAGAGAGACAAAAAAAAATATTTTAATTATATAAAAATATCATACATGGTAGGCTATATAAAGACTCTGTGTAAGATTCCTGCATCAACATCGTACCGTTGAATCGTTCGTATCTGAATGAGTGTGCGGAGCAGCTCTGTGAGTCTCAGTTATCCTGATGGAGATCTCTCATCCCGTCCTCTGCTGCCTCTGGCTTTTATACTGTGCTGCTGGGATTCAGGAGGCAAGCGCAAGGTGCTCTGACTGCGATCGGTCACCTGAACACCAGAATGAGGCCAGCTCACTATCTTACACTCTGTATGCTACTGTTTTAATTGTAGTAGGCTATAGGGAACTTTATTTATTTATTTATTTATTTATTTATTATAATTACGTGCTGGCTGTTGCAACATTATTACACTGCTACTTAATAAGTAGGCTACCTACAGAACATTAGAAATATTTTTTGAATAGAAATACTTTTATTAGGATATAGACCGGGGAGATACGGGATTCCCGGATGGGCGGATCTACTGTTCTACAACAGCAGTCATTCAGTAACAATAAGTAGCCTACCTAAAACATTGCCTATTCCAGAAATATATGTCTATTGCAGACGTGCTTGTAATAAAACTAATTAATCATAGTAGCCTATGCTATTAGTTGCACTGAAAATATACCGTAGGCTACTGGATGCATTTTTTTGTCTCCTTAAAAAAGACGAATGTCACAAAATCAATGAATAGCATAACCTTTGCGGAGACTAAAATCTTGTTGATAGACACAATTAACCTTTCTCCGTATGGCTAACAGCTTATAAAGTCAGTGAGATTTTTTTCTTATTATATATGATTTTCTTGTATTATTCATTATACAGATACACTTGATCAGTGTTTGAGTCCAAAGAGCCCATTTACTAGTGTGTGGAGCCAAGTTAAAAAGCCCTTTAGAAGCATATCGTTTTCTTTGGCAGGTGGAAGTTAAGAGCAACGTGACGCACATACGACCCCACTCCCCCCGTTAACTCTCCTCCCCTTTTCCACTGAACTGTGAATTTGCAGATTTTCTTGGAACTGAATGTTACTGTGCTTATGCATTATTTGGTCCAGAAGTGAGATGTTTACTATGTCCAAGAAGTAATTAGCCCTAAGTTAGAAGTTAAGTTTTTGGGTTAAATTTGAAATTGGGTTAAATGAAGGCAATGCATTACATTATCTCATCTAATTGCAACTTTTTCAGCTGCTTCCTCTTCACCAGGCCAAATTTAGTGGATTATATAGAGGACCTTATTGGGTCCCCCTTTTCATAGGACCCAGGTAAATTTCCTATTTTAAACTCTCAGTGATAGCCTTTATAAAATGAACAAATGTAATTTGCTATAAATCAGAAAAGCAAAACAGAAGCAAGTGCAGAGATACTAGAGTGACACTCACTGCTTGACTCCTTCTTTCTCAGCTTTGCAGAAAGACAATAACCTGTCAGAATAACCAAATGTCATACTGTACGAGGGACAGAACATGTTTATAGAATAGAGAAATAATTGTAAACTGCTTAATTTGAGATGGGATATTATCTGTGATAAAAGATAAAACAGAATGCAAGAAACCAGATGAATAAAGTGAATTTATAATCTTATGGATTTATTTTCACCTGTGCATATTGGATTTTAATGGAGGGACCTTAAACTTCTTGTTTAAGAATAAATTTCACACAAACTGAGCTACAGCATTAAGATGATATGAAATGAAATCTTTTGCAGTTCTTCTATATGCTGGCCTTAACCCAGTCTTATGCTAAATAAACCCCTATGTCCCCGCATTCATATTTAATAATTTATTAATATTTGATAATTTTACAATGCATATTCACTTTGTGGACTGGTGCTGTTTAGCTGAAGAGTGAGAGCTGGAAAGAGAAGGTCTACTGCCAAGCCATCAGTATCCTTGCTTAGCATTTGTGTGCTCCACCCAATGATGTTCTTACTAACTGGCAGCTCATAGTTACAGCATAACGACTTCATTTCCCTGTGCTCCGCTTAGGTAAAAACTGTCCCTGCATGTGAAACTTCCAAATGACAAACCTGTAATCAGAGGTTCACTAAAGCCAATGGCTTCTATATATAACTATTGTTTATTTTTTTCTAAAAAGATTATTCGAGCAACCTACTTATGTGCCTTGTATTCTGTGAATTCTGCAGTCATTTAAAAAAAAGCCCCAGAAAAGCTATATAGCCATGCTTACTTTGCAGTCTGAAAGACTGCTGTGTGCATATGCATCTTTATTACATGGAGCCATTATCCATTTCATTCACATTGTTTACCATTATTTTATAGTCAAAACTCATTCACACACTTAAATCTACCCTATTTAATTAATATATCCATGATGGTCAAAACACAATACATAAATCTAAAGAAACTACTGTTCAAGTTCAATGTGCAGGTGTGAGCATGAGGAAATCTTAGGTCACTATAGGTCGAATGGTTCATTACGATTCATTCAGTCTTTAAATCTAGTACTGAACGTTTTTGGCTAGAAACACATTGGTAGCAACAACTTATAATGATAAACAGAGACATACTATCAAATTATTCATTAGGGACCAATGAAAATCTCAAACAGGAATATTGTGTTCATTCACCTATTCACCATGCTGAATCTGGTATCTGCTCATTTCCATCACTGAACAGCTCATACACTGACAGTTTATTGTTTGGTCAATTTTTTGTTGTAACAAGTTGTCCTCAACATTATTTCAGTAAAGAACATCTATTGTGAATGTATATGCAAACAAATGCATTTGCGAACATGCACTATCTTTAAAACGTTTGGGGATGGTATGTGATCTGTAATGGTCAGTAAGAAAGTCTCCAGTTCACCAAGGCTGCATTTATTTGAGCAAAAATATGCTAGTAAAAACAGGAATTTTGTGAAATATTATTACAATTTAAAATAACTGTTTTCTATTTGAATATATATTAAAATGTAATATGTTTCTGTGATGGCAACGCTGAATTTTCAGCATCATTACTCCAGTCTTCAATGTCACATGATCCTTCAGAAATCATTCTAATATGCTGAATTGCTGCTCAAGAAACATTTCTTATTATTAAACATTTCTTATGAATATTTTTGTGGTAATAAAAAAAAAAAAAGGTTCTTTAACAAACTGAAAATTTGAATAGAAATGTAGCGCACTCACACACATCTGAGAAGCATTTGTTAGACGGAGGCATGTGGTATCAATCAGCAACAGGTAATTTGAATGGTTATCAGAGACATTTTTACAACTTCATTTGTTATGAAGAAATATGTCTCACTGCAACAGGGTGACATGTTCCTTGACTAAATGAAAAGATCATCCAAAATACATCTATATCTTAAGCGAGCTTTGTTGCAAACAGTATGGGTGGGTGTTTATAATGTTACAATGATTAGTGACATAATGGAGCTGTGCAACATTTCTGTGGATGATGTGCCAAAACATTGTCTAGTTCAGGAGTCCACCAATTGTTGTTTGATCCTAAACCAATTTTTGTTGTTACCACAAAAATACAATATTAGATCATCTTTAACATGTTAAAGTTCAGCTAAACATTCCATCTCACATTAAAACGTATAAGAAAATTTAAAATGAAATCAAGTTTTTGAATAATTACAGTACTATACGCATGCTATAGGGCAGGTCTAAAATGCAACACTATTTTATGCAATATGTAACAGTTAAAAGGGTTCTTCGACTAAAAAGGGTTGAAGACTGTCTGTCCAGGAGAGCTATCATTGTAACTAAAATGTAAAATGCTTTGGGAGAATAAGGGTGAAAGACTTGACAGCTTGTAATAAAAAACCTTTGTCACATGCACTCAACGAGTGTGTCAGCCATGGCAAACATTCTTGTGTATCTGATATTTCCTTAATCAAATACATCTATTCTCTGAAAAATCTTCTGTTGTCAAAACATCTCTGACATCACTTTTTGTTCTTCATAATTTACTTGCTAACAATTGTGCTCAGAATGAACTCATGCTCAAGGATGACAGTGAAACTAGCAATTATGATACAAAGTAAAAATAAAAATTTGCTTTTATTGTATTTACATTTTAAAATGTCAGAGTATAGGGAGAGAAAAGCCATTTCCCCCTTAAGGGAACCTCCAAGCACAACAACTCTCTCAGTACTCCATAAAAGCACCGGACTACAGCTCTGATATGAAAAAAAAAGATTAAAAACCTCACTTTCTATCATGAGTCACTTACTAGAATTCCCTGGAACTCAAAGAGAACAAACTTCTAATGCACTCACTTAAACGGCAGTGCTGTTTATAGGAAGATGATCACATCATCATCTAAGATACACTTTTTGGGGGACAATTTATTAACGTCCGAGGTTTATGAGCACTGTAAAACAATTTAAAATGAAGCACATTAATGTCTATAACTGGGGTCAAATCTCATAAAGCATTATTGGGAGATCAACAAACAGCCTCTGGAGTCTATATGCCAAAATTCATTAACACTACTAATTTCTATAAAAAGACATTTGGTTCAGTGACGTTGGCTCAGACTAATGCTGTGATTAAATGTGCTCTAAGCGATGTCTCACGTTTTTTAGGCCAAAACATGTTTTGTCACATACAGCAAACATCTCCTCATATCCGCTAGCTGTCTGTCCCCTGAACACACTGTAAAAAAATGCAGTCTCTGCAGACACCCCAGGCTCCAAAAACGGCAACAAAAACAAACTGGGCTAACCCGCACCATGAAATATAACACACTGTTCCAGCCAATAACCGACAAGAAGGATTTGGGGGGTTAGTGCACGGATGAGGAGGACGGAGCTAGGCCCTCCGTCCTCCTCATCCGTGCACTAACCCCCCAAATAGCCTCCGTTTTGTTTGACAATATATACTTTAAACGTCAACAAGAAGTTACGTCACCCGACATCGGTTAGAGCACCTTTAACTGTTTGTTTCCATATGTAATCCTTGATTTCATTTCTTACGGTTCATGCTGATATCAATAATCGACCCTTGTATTGACTGTCATTTTGTGACCTGCATGATGCAGTGCAATGTTTTTCTCATCAGGATTTTAATGGCAAATTATTTATAAGATGGCCAAACCTCCCCCCAGAGATGAATCCCACACAACCTCCAAAAATCATCCACATGTGGGAATCTATAATTAAATGAAGAAAACTAAATATGATGTGGTTTTTAAGAAATAAATGGTTATTTTGTGGCTTGGCAATCTTGTGTCTTTGGCAAGACCAAGATAGTGGAGGTCTAACCATGTGGAGAAGGATTTCACACATTAGATTTATTTACAGGACATTCTCTGTAAACCCAGTGGCCCCAAGTTTAATCAATTTTTAGGCTACAACACAGATATTGGTCAAATGAACAAACAGCATCTGTTCTTTTTTAAAAACTGAATATTTCCGTTTGTAAAACTGATGCCATGGAAAATTGCTGCACATCATATTTCTGTGCAAATGAGCAAAGATGCGGTCACAAAGCTGCAAATCCACTTGACCGACTTGAACCGAAATCTGCGATGGAAAGACTTTTGTCCTCACGTGAAACTCCTGGTCCAGCTCCACCTCTCTGGATGTCTAATGGGGTGGAGGGATAGAGTTATGGGTAGGGGTAGCTCCACTCATTAGGCCCAAATTACATTTGCTCCTCCTCGCTGGACATCTAGCGAAGAGGGGCTAGAAATGACTGGATTTTGCCAGTGAAAATTCACCAACAATGATGATGAACGGTATGTGCTCCTAACTTTTTATTATATCTTATTATATCAGTTAATTCCAGTCTTCAAATCTGAATGGTCAAGTGACTCGCTGTTTGTAGCCTATCACTTACTCACTCGTGTCATTCTAAGCATTATGATTGGGATTTTTCAGTGATACTGCAGGTTAGTGGCGACAAGTGACAGTCATTGAACCATTCATTCAAACGATTCCCTCAAAAATACTGATTAATTTAGGAATGAGCAATGAGTGAGTAAGTTATTCAATTATCAACCAATTCATTATAAAACAGGTTCATTCAAGGCAGAAACAAGCAGCTGGGCTGCATCTGATTATGCATACGTCCCTAAAAACAGCACGTGAAAGAGTAGTATGTATTAATTCATAAAAGAGGCAAACTACCCAGATGACCTACTACTTTCGACGAAATTTTGAGGTGCGTATCCAATGGACATGGCCAAGAGAGAGGATTTGTGAATGGCAGTGAAGTGACACAACCGAAGCTGGTTAGTCACATGACAATGACAACATTAGAAATGTAGCATATTGGAATATGTTCATACTACACACTTATTCAAAAGAAGAGAATATGCAATTTCGGACACAGCTGCTCTCTTTAGGAACGAGCAATGGAGTCATTTACTACTCAACCAATTTGTTCAAAACAGATTAATTCAGAAATAAACTAGTGGCTTTATAAGTAAGTCATTGGGTCATGTGTTGTGATAGTTACATTCTTGTGATAGGCCTTAAATAATTAAAAGTTAAATAACTGAATCAGCGTGTGTAAAACGCCAATCTCTTCGAGTGATTTATTTTCATATCCAGTGAGGAGGAGCCAATGTAATTTGGGCCTAATGGGTGGAGCTAGAATACACCCTAACCCTATCCTAACTCTGTCCCTCCACCCCATTAGACGTCCAGAGAGGAGGAGCTGGACGTTATTTGACTCTGCAGCGAGTACCACTGGATCTGTTCTAGGAAAATACTGAAGGACTATAACCAGCATATCAAAGAGAACAAGAAGGCAAGATCACCAAAAACCCTGCAAACTCTGCAAACTTAAAGTCTTGAAATGAAATTAGGTTAATGACATGTACATGAAAAAGACGTGCAGATCCAGCTGCCTCGGTCAAGCACTGAATGTCTTAATCCCATCCTAAACCTATTGTTAAAAGCAAAGTGAGATTGAATAACAAAATGCATTTTGGTGGTGCTCTGGCCAGAACATTAAACAGTGGAAACCATAGCAGCAAGCACTTTAAATAAAAGTGAATTATAGTGTGCAGCGTGGACTAATCTATGCACAAACTAATGTAGAATGCTGTAAAATGTCATGTAGGGAATTTTAATGTGGTCTAGACCGAATGGAACAGAGGTTGTAATTCTTTTTTTCTTTTTTTTGCAGTGATTAAAGTGATGGTGCACTGGGCTGGTCAGTTGTCTGGTTTAGACAGGAAGTGGCATTTTCAGTGTGGGAGGAACATGGACACTTGTTTTAAAATTCCCATTCATTACAACACCATATTTGAACCAAAATTATAGTGCAGAATTGTTTCCATATCTTTAGTGTTGGTCCAGAAGAAAACTTAAATTTATTTGGATTAATGCCAAATGCATTGATATAAATGCAAATGTCTGAATCTATCTCCAGAGCCTTATGAAAACATCATAACAAATGGGTTGCACTGTAGGTATGAATTTTCAATGAGAGCATGGTAACTGTATGTGTCTATGAGTGTGCTTGTGTAACAATTCTTTCTGCATTCCAACATTTTTTTCTTCCTCAATTCACATGTATGCCAGAAAAGAAAAGAGCTCTCAGTACCATATATAGAATCACACTACAAAAATAGAACTAACCGGCGCATTTAAAAACATTGGAACTATTAATGCAGAAGATTATTGCATGGCGATATCATCATCCACCACTACAACTGTTTATAGGAATGATACAATATGATGACATGCAAAACCTATAAAATGAAACTATTACTAAATACATTTCATTCTTATGCATCAGAGACCATCAATGAAAAGAACGGTAACAGTCAACCCTTACTTTTAAAAATGGTTAGTTTTAACAATAACAGCTGACATAATGGCAAAAGTTCATGTTGTACTGGTTGAAATCATAGTTTTAAAAAGGAGATGATGTCATGCAACCATGTTTTTCAAGCTGATACAAGGGGTTCGATAAGGAATAGCATCTGCTTTTCTGTACATAGTAGGCTATGCATTATTAGTATGGTGTTTACTGAGTTTGACTTTATTATTTATTTATTTTAATATCAGTCTAAAGCATTAAGCCATGTTAGCGTTTTAGAACGTCCCCGAGGACAGGGGTTTCGTGACACTATCACGTACAATAGAAGTCCCATTTCATTGGCTAGTCGCCAAACAATAAAACAACTCTTTTGAACACCCCCCGCTCCCGCCCCCCTTTCTCTCTCGCCACCAATGAGTTGCAAGTGCACACGTTTAAAGCCCAATTTATACTTCTGCGTCGAACCCGGCGTACCCTGACGTGCACCTCTCCAAAAATGTAACAACGCGTCTATTCTACGCGGACGCAAGCGCTCTGATTGGTCTGCTCAAACCGCTTCCTCGGGTTTCACATTCTCCCTCTGCGTGCGTCAACGCGGACAACGACGCAGAAGTATAAATTAAAACCAAAGCGTAGGCTACGGCGTAGAGGCTCCGGCGTAGGTCCGACGCAGAAGTATAAATCAGCCTTAGTTTTGCATCTAATATATCGTGAAAAGAGTAGCAAAAGTCAAGGCGCGAAATTTGAAATTGCAGCGACAGATTTGCTTCACGTGCCTAATTTACTGCGAATGTGAATGTAGCATTTTACACATTTATGACTACTTCAAATTCACTACTGCAGCTTCAAATTCAGAATACAGGTTTGTGACTATTGTCTACGAGTGCAAATTTCAACATTCAACTTTAGATTTTTATTTTACGGGTTTTCACATTGGAGCTGTGAGTGTAAATTTTAGCGTACAGGTAGGCTACGAATATTTATTGTACAAGTTCTCAAATTCACATCTACAGGTCCTTCTCAAAAATTTTGCATATTGTGCAAAGTTCATTATTTTCCATAATGTAATGATAACAATTAAACTTTTATATATTTTAGATTCATTGCACACCAACTGAAATATTTCAGGTCTTTTATTGTTTCAATACTGATGATTTTGGCATACAGCTCATGAAAACCCAAAATTCCTATCTCAAAAAATTAGCATATCATGAAAAGGGTCTCTAAACGAGCTATTAACCTAATCATCTGAATCAACTAATTAACTCCAAACACCTGCAAAAGATTCCTGAGGCTTTTAAAAACTCCCAGCCTGTTACATTACTCAAAACCGCAATCATGGGTAAGACTGCCGACCTGACTGCTGTCCAGAAGGCCATCATTGACACCCTCAAGCAAGAGGGTAAGACACAGAAAGAAATTTCTGAACAAATAGGCTGTTCCCAGAGTGCTGTATCAAGGCACCTCAGTGGGAAGTCTGTGGGACGGAAAAAAGTGTGGCAAAAAACACTGCACAACGAGAAGAGGTGACCGGACCCTGAGGAAGATTGTGGAGAAGGACCGATTCCAGACCTTGGGGGACCTGCGGAAGCAGTGGACTGAGTCTGGAGTAGAAACATCCAGAGCCACCGTGCACAGGCGTGTGCAGGAATTGGGCTACAGGTGACGCATTCCCCAGGTCAAGCCACTTCTGAACCAGAAACAGCGGCAGAGGCGCCTGACCTGGGCTACAGAGAAGCAGCACTGGACTGTTGCTCAGTGGTCCAAAGTACTTTTTTTCGGATGAAAGCAAATTTTGCATGTCATTCGGAAATCAAGGTGCCAGAGTCTGGAGGAAGACTGGGGAGAAGGAAATGCCTGAAGTCCAGTGTCAAGTACCCACAGTCAGTGATGGTCTGGGGTGCCATGTCAGCTGCTGGTGTTGGTCCACTGTGTTTTATCAAGGGCAGGGTCAATGCAGCTAGCTATCAGGAGATTTTGGAGCACTTCATGCTTCCATCTGCTGAAAAGCTTTATGGAGATGAAGATTTCATTTTTCAGCACGACCTGGCACCTGCTCACAGTGCCAAAACCACTGGTAAATGGTTTACTGACCATGGTATTACTGTGCTCAATTGGCCTGCCAACTCTCCTGACCTGAACCCCATAGAGAATCTGTGGGATATTGTGTAGAGAAAGTTGAGAGACGCAAGACTCAACACTCTGGATGAGCTTAAGGCCGCTATCGAAGCATCCTGGGCCTCCATAACACCTCAGCAGTGCCACAGGCTGATTGCCTCCATGCCACGCCGCATTGAAGCAGTCATTTCTGCAAAAGGATTCCCGACCAAGTATTGAGTGCATAACTGAAGATAATTATTTGAAGGTTGACTCTTTTTTTTGTATTAAAAACACTTCTTTTATTGGTCGGATGAAATATGCTAATTTTTTGAGATAGGAATTTTGGGTTTTCATGACCTGTATGCCAAAATCATCAGTATTAAAACAATAAAAGACCTGAAATATTTCAGTTGGTGTGCAATTAATTTAAAATATATGAAAGTTTAATTTTTATCATTACATTATGGAAAATAATGAACTTTATCACAATATGCCAATTTTTTGAGAAGGACCTGTACGTGCTCTCGAGTTTTGCTACTTTTTTACCTTCATACCACATACCATTCACTCATGTAGGCCCTATGTGTGAATCCACTACAGAGCATCAGCCTTGCACCTTTATGTTGTACTTTGCAAAAAAGTTGCAGAAAGAGGCAGAGTATCGGTGCCGAAATTGCACTCTAGGTGTCAGTGCCGAAAGTTGAGTTGACATCAGAACACAACGTCAGATTGACGTCAACATCCGACGTCGGACAGACGTTGGATTTTGGTTGGAAATGAAAGTTGGGTTGACGTCAGAATATCTGCCACTGCATAGACATAAAGTATTTTATGTGCCCCATTTTATCTGTATATATTCATACAGTACATGTGTGTCCACAGAATACAACAATTCTCATTTTTACACATGGCAAAGTTTTAGCAGGGAAAGAAAACCTCTTGAGCACTTTCATTGTTTTTCTGAGATATTTGAGCACCCAATCTTTGATGAGAGGTTACTGTGGAAAATCCACTGCAATATGGCATGCAAAATTGTCTTAGTATGTTATGATAATACTTTTTCACATTTCTTAACGCACAGTAGAATTTAAATACATTTTATATGCGTTATCATCAGCAATATTTCTTTAGGCACATAGGAGCGCAGGCACCTAGCGCCTACAAAGACACAGAGTGAACTGATGGCTTTATCTATAGGAATAGTCTGGCTTTGCAATGCACTCTGGGACATACTGGCAGCCTTGTTTTTGTCTTTGTTCCATCTAAGTACTTAGCAAGTGTTATTGTTGGCTTGCTGTTCCGTTTCCCTCCCATTTGAGGCATGAACTCTCCGCAGTGCCCCCAAACAGAGGGTCCAGCGTTTGTGAGAACCACCATGAACTACTGCCTCGAGAGGCACGAAACAGGTTTTAAATGACCAGCTGGTGTGCCCATGGTGCTTTATTTTGTCAGGTGGCCATGCATATAAGAAAAATATTGTATCGGATAACCATGTTGGCAACTATTGGATAACCATTATGCAACCAAATTAGCTCCTGGAGCGAACAGTCATGTAAGCCAATTTTTCAAGTGATTATAAATTGTCATGTTTGGTTTATGACGCAGGGAAGAATCATTCAGCTGTTCTGCTGTAACCTACAACACGCAAAAACTTTTAGAAACAAAACTGAGATATGACTATTGCATAAAACAATGTTCTTATCATAAATTTTTTCTTGTTGTTAATTGAACTTTACTGTCTCTTGCTTAAAGCATCAGCTATAAGAATATGCGCTGTTGATTTGGTGAGTGGTTCTTCTGTCTCTGCTGGTTTATTTTAAACACTGCTGCTGTGTGGGGAAAGGAAGCTGACATCATAAGCACGCTTGCCCAAATGAAACCAGCAAGAGGCCTACTTCACTTCATATAATTTTTTTAAATGATTGAAACAGTCATTCGAACATGGCAACAAACCGAATGTGTATTTAGAACCAATGGCTGTGTTCAAAATGACGCACAAGAGAGGAAATCTGTATTAATAGGTTTTCATACTTCATAAAAGAAATGTTCTTTTACATGTGACATTTTTAGTGTATTCCACATCCAATGGGAAATGTACCAAGCACATAGGGACACCTTGTGGTGGATTATGGGAAAATGTCCTGAAGCAAGATTTTACTTTTCTTATTGGCCATAAAGCAATTATTTTTAACAATTAAATAACTTAAGCAAAGCAACTCACATTATTCACATTTAAACATTAATACATCTTCACATATAGCCCAATATAACTATATTATATAGCAGTTTCTTCCGGCTATATTTTAGGCTATACTATGGATGTCATATTTGACACACAACTGATTCTTGACTGAATTCCCAAGATTAAATAATTTGGACATATATGGTTACTGCATACATATGCATTGAGAGCTTAGAAACATGACGGATGGAAGACAGGGGTCGCTATTTGCATTCCTTGTTGTTCAAATACATTGTGAGACGAATTTCATAGCCTAGCCTACTAATTCACAACACCTGTTGTTACTAAGAATTAAAAATGTCAGCGATAGTCGGGTTTCTGACGTCAACCCGATTTTCATTTCAACCACAATACAACTTATGTACAACGTTGGAGATTAAAGTCGATCTGATGTTGGAATCTGACATTAATCTTATTTTCATTTTCAACGCTGGGTTTGGTGTTCTAAATGCGAATTTTGGGGGGTGATTGGTTGACTGGTTGACACCGAAACTGTTTATTACCGAAACAGGCCAATCAGGATGCTCTCTGTCTCACATGCGCTTCATGAGGCACACTAGCACACACACACATGCAAGTTCTCTCGCTCTCTCCCTCTGCCGTGAGCGCGCTACACGGTTTGGAGCACGATATGTTCTGTCTCGCATGCGCGCTCTTGCTCGCTCGCTCTAGATTCCGGGAGATTTTAACTAATTTGGTATAAATTAATTATAACAAAATTTTAGCCAGATTTTTAAAACATTTATTCTCTCATAACTTCAAGTAAACATTATTTGTAAAAATGTCTTAAACAATATAATGCCTATTTAGGGATATATTAGCTGTATCATATTTAATATGCAAATTTCTAGGGCCCATAAATTATCAATATGATCAAAACTTTGCTGAAAAACCTGTTTCAAACAATCTACTTCATGCCTTCTTTCCTCTGATTGATAGTTCATACTTTTTTTAATTAAGTAATGTCCTTTTTTCTGTGAAATCTTTAATGGTTTTTATAATGGAAGATGAACATTTACTGGACTGAAATAACATGGGTTTCGATTATTCATATATAATATTTTAACGTTAAAAAATATATATTTTTTACATTTTCTCATGTTAGTGTAAATGTCAAATATGACAAAAAAAGGCTTTTGGGGAACATTTATTTGTCTATCTCTTAATTATGATTGATTTGCAATGAATTGTATATATGAACCATGAAAGCCTAATGTATGAAATATGATACTCAACAAAAAGTACACACACACACACACACACTCACACACACACACACACACACACACACACACACACACACACACACACACACACACACACACACACACACATTTACTTAGCTCAAAATGGGGACATTCCATAGGCGTAATGGTTTTTATACTATACAAACTGTATCTATCACCTTACACTAAAGCCCAATTTATACTTCTGCGTCGAACTAACGCCGTAGCTACGCCGTAGGCTGTGCGTAGCGCGCGTACCCTTCGGCGTACCCTGACGTGCACCTCTCCAAAAATGTAACAACGCGTCAGTTCTACGCGGACGCAAGCGCTGTGATTGGTTTGCTCAAACCGCTTCCTCGGGTTTCACATGCTCCCTCTGCGTGCGTCAACGCGGACAACGACGCAGAAGTATAAATTAAAACCAAAGCGTAGTCTACGGCGTAGAGGCTCCGGCGTAGGTCCGACGCAGAAGTATAAATCAGCCTTAACCCTATCCCTAAACCTACCCATCAGACAAAACTTTCTGCATTTTTACATTTTTAAAAAGCCTTTAATAACTTTATTTTTTACCAGTTTTACAAATGAGGCCATCCCTAAAAGAAGGTTTTTGGAGATTTTGTAAAGTTTTGGTCACTTCTGGCTATACATTTGTATACCCAAAACATACTTAATCAGGTAAACACACACACACACACACACACACACACACACACACACACACACACACGCACGCACACGCACACGCGCACACGCACACTTTATCTGAAAGTGAGTAGATTTCCCACCACAAGTGGCCATGTTGTTTATAAATGCTGCCCATGAGCTAAACAACGAATGTATAAATGAAGAAACCAGATCTGAATATCCACAACAAACACCCTTTCAACATAAAACCAAGAAATGAGACCTACACTTTCACTGCCTCTCGCCACAGCCTCTCAAATGTTTGTTTCCCCCAGGATACAAAAACCTTTTTAGGGCTAAGAAGCCTAACTTACCACAGCAGGGGTAGGCTATGTACTTCTGCGTTCATTGTTTTAGTGTTGTTGTAAAATACTGTCCACATGGATCAGTGTTTCTATTCTGAGGACTGATGACGTTCTTTGTCACCTTTTGCATCGCACAAGTTCATCCATCTTTCAGCAAGTGTCTGACATCATCTGAGCATTCATTCTATAAAGAAATTGCAATCTGCAGGGCGACATATGTGTTCAGATGGCACACATGGGTTAAGGTTTTGGCAGTTCTGTTGCCTAAATGACTTTGATGCCACCTCAGAGAAATGATACATTTTCAGGATCTATTTTTGGCTAGAAGAGTGTAGTTGCCAATCACTTCCACCATTAAAGCTGCCATAAATCCACCCAGGACAAGCGTGGGCCACATCTGATCATAACAGTGGTCATAACTATTTTGTTATGACAACATTACCAATGTTTTCTTTAGCAGTTACAATAAGGTAAGCTGCATAATTATAGACTTAATTGTGGACTAAACTGGTCTGACTGTTGGTGGGAGAACTTAGAAACAATAAAAGTCTATGCCAGATCCATAAATCTAAAGGTCCTGCTGGCCACTTTGTCACAAAAAAATGTATTATGAAATTTTCTCAACATCTCTGTCAGCAATGTGATATCAAAATGTGATCTATCTATCTATCTATCTATCTATCTATCTATCTATCTATCTATCTATCTATCTATCTATCTATCTATCTATCTATCTATCTATCTATCTATCTATCTATCTATCTATCTATCGATCTAACTAGTGTCTATATCTATCCATTACAGTATTGCCAGATCGTACAACGTACAGAAATCGGGTGTATAGAAAATAATTATTGGGGGGGGGGCATTAGGCCTATATAAATAAATATGATAAATAAATCTGTCTGTCTCTCTATCTGGTCCTATTTCTGATTCTAAAATTTACAGCGTTCACCCACCCATAATTTGAAATATGTGAATGTGGTACAACGTGAGGGCGGGCTTGTAGTACTGACGTCATCAGCTGGGTGTCTCTCGCCCGACTTTGGGCTCCTGTCCCCTCGCACTCTCCCTCCCTGTGAAGCGAACAGGGGGGAGAGGATCATTTAAAAAAGCCAGGAACGGCGACAGTGACAGCGCCTCCGGCTCCGGCGCCTGTGCGCGATCCTCCAACACTCGCACCAATGCGCGCGCTCACCCATCTCCACCAGACACCACCGCATCAGACCACTGCGCCCGCAGTCTGATATTTACCCCCCATTTTATTGTTGTTGAGCATCCGACATACGACCAACCAACCATCGAGACGCAAACACGTTCATTTCAACCCTTCATCTGAATGACGGGCGGACGGTTCGACTTCGACGATGGCGGCACTTTCTGCGGTGGATGGGATGACGGAAAAGCCCACGGACACGGCATCTGCACCGGCCCCAAGGGCCAGGGCGAATACTCCGGGTCCTGGTCCAACGGGTTTGAGGTAGTCGGGGTGTACACCTGGCCCAGTGGGAATACATACAAGGGCTACTGGGCTCAGGGGAAGCGGCACGGGCTCGGCGTGGAGTCCAAGGGGAGGTGGCTGTATCGCGGGGAGTGGAGTCACGGATTTAAGGGTCGGTATGGGGTGCGCCAGAGTCTCAATACACCTGCCAGGTATGAAGGCACATGGAGTAATGGACTGCAAGATGGATATGGGGTCGAAACATACGGGGACGGGGGTGAGTTCCGCTAAACATCACTTGACCTATTTAATGTTCTTTAAAGTCTTGCGTATTTGTGATGATGATGCTGCTGAGTGAAATCAGGTCTCTGTATTGTAATATAGGCTATCATTATAAAACTAAGCCCTCTTATGTATAATATAAGGTTTCTTTTTCTTCTTGTTTTGTGAAAGATAAAAGTAAGATTGTGCCTTGAGTTATTTCCATTGCCTGACTGTTAGATTTTGCCCATACATCATGGTCTACAGATTTATGAAGCAGTTTGCCCATGCAGTTGAGTTGATGAATGGCGTATAACTGGACTGGTCAGCAGAAGTTGCTCACAGAGGTCATTGCTAATAATAGTTACATCTGCAACATGTCAAATGAAAGTTCTCCAGACTAGTAGACTAGCAGACAAACTCTTTTCTGATCTTATTTATTTTCCAAAACTATTCATATATTGTAACATGAAAATTCTTTGCCCTCATTACAGTTGCTGGAAGTTAAATGGGCATTTATTTAAAAATGAAGTTAAAAGTGTGGAATTGTCCACCTGTTAAGTTAATGTACTTGTTCATACACCTAAAAAAACAGTGACAATGTTTCACACATTACAAACAAGTGCCATTTTGATGGCTGTATATTTTACAGTTCATAAGCATACTGTATATTGTTAATGAATATCATGTTAATCTACAAATGTAGCCTACTTGAATGTGCTTAGTATTGTAAAATAAACAGACAAATGGGTGGTAAAATAGAAGGCCACAAGATGAACTGAAATTAATTAAATAATGCTACAACATTAACCAAGCAACATATGAATTATGAAACACAACAAAAAGGTGTGTAATGTGTATTGCCTTGTAAAAATATAATTTTTGACACTGTATATTTTAATATTTTATTATAATTAGTGTCCTATTAAATCTAATATATATATATGTATGTATATATTTACAGTTAAAATGTTATAATTAATAACATTACAGTGCATGTTACTTGAATAAAATTAATACCTGACATTGCAACATCTTTAAAATAGCTAAAAGTATATAGTCAAAATGTATTTGCTTATGTTAAGAAATTGGTTTATTGAATATAACTAAGTTACAAAGTGCATAAACAACATTAATATTCAAATAACTTAAATAACATTGCACAGTACATTATTAAGTCTTTAAAGAAGAAATGTTAATCCAAGTTAATTTTATATTTAGACAAGACTTTGGCAAGAACCATGAAGTTTTCTTGAAATGTGGTGGCGTCAGAGAGTTAGGCCTACTGTCGAATTTATTAGGCAGGGTCACACAATACCACTTACTCATAACTCACTTTCATCTTCTGCAAAAAAGTCCTGAAAGAACTGATAGCTCAGCTAGGCTGCTGAGACAGAGTGCTGCTGTGCACAGTTTATATACCATAAGTCACATCCATTCTGCCATTTTACCTGTTATTTGAATATGATCTTCTCAATATTGCTTTTGTAGAGGCCATGACAAACGCAGAATGGAAAAAATAAGTGTGATGTCCGCACACTGAAATTAACAGCTCCAAACAACATTTTATTGAAAGCATTTTGACTATCAGGTCTTCATCAAACACAATGACATTCTTGACAATGGCATCCTTCTTTTTTTCATTATTGTTATTTTGTTGTCCTGCACCTGAGCCCAGTTAGGGTCCGTGGGCCGTGCACACCTTTTTATTTTTGATTCTTCAAAGACATACGCAGAATCATAAGGAATGAATGGATAAATAAGAGTTATGGTTGGCTGGAGCCTCAAACTTCACAACAGCTCAGATTACTCCCATGTTTTAAAATAGTGCTGGCTCTGCTGTTGAAGCTGTTAGGACTGACAGGCTGGCATATGAAATATAGGAGGCAGAGCTGTTCACTTCGTCAGTTTACCGTCATAACGTGGATAAGATTACACCTGTATATTACTTGCCTGACGATAATTTATTCAGTTATAATCTGATGTTTTTTATTTATGCATGTTTGGTGAAGATCAAAAAAAAAAAAAATTCCTAGACATGGTGGCAATAGAGAAAAATGCCTAATGTTTATATTGAATGGTGAGTACATGTATGAACTGTTCAAAAGTTTGGGTTCAGTAAGGTTTTTGTCCAGCAAGGGCACATTAAATTGATCAAAGTAACAGTTGAGATATTTATAATACTACAAAAGATTTATATTTCAAATAATTGCTGTTCTTATGAACTTTCTGTACACCACATATACACCAAATATTAAGCAGCACAACTGTTATCAACATTAATAATAATAATAATAATAATACATTTTTCTTAGCCCTAGTAAATTAGCATATACGAATGATTTCCGAAAGATCATGTCACACTGAAGACTAAGAGTAATGATGCTGAAAATTTAGGTTTTGCCACACAGGATTAAATTGTAATATTTTTAATTAAATATATTACTGTTTTACTGTATTTTTGATCAAATAAATGCAGCCTTGGTGAGCATAAGAGCCTTCTGTCAAAAACATCAAAAAGTCTTACCGACCCCAAACTTTTAAAAATTAGTGTGTTTTGAAAGATTCTATTCATGGTTTCTTATGGTAAATTATTCTTAAAATGATTGATCAATTAGTGGACGCTTCCCTCTAGCAGGCTGTCTTTATTCTTGAATTCAGTCTTTTAATAGATCCTTTTAAAAGATTTTAGGAAATAATAAAAGAAGGTCTATGATTAACACTTGCAGTTTAGAACTCTTAAACTTAAAATAGGAAACGGAAAACCATTCACTAATTCTGTTTTCAGTATTCATGGAATGCAAATAAATAAAATATAAATAATGAATAAATTATTTCTCTAAAAAAAATCTATTTATTTTAATTATTGAAATGTTTCTAATTCATTATTTAATCTAATTAGCTTGGAAATATTGTGATGCCTCAATAAAAAAGAAATCTAAACATTCCTTAAAAACATCAAAGCACCTAGACATGTTAGTTTCTCTAGTGTTTTCTTTTGTATGTAATCCCTGTATTATGTGTTATGCAATATCTAGTCTAAAGTCTCTCTAATCCCTTTGCCAGGTACATACCAGGGCCAGTGGATGGGTGGCATGCGACACGGCTATGGCGTACGTCAGAGCGTGCCTTACGGCATGGCCACTGTCATCCGCTCCCCGCTGCGCACCTCACTGGCCTCCCTCCGCAGCGAGCAGAGTAACGGCTCTGTCCCGCACGACCACATGTCCGACAGCCCTGCTGGCACCCGCGGGGGCTTTGTCCTGAACTTCCACAGTGACAGTGAAGTGGGCTCCGGCAAAAAAAAGGGCCTCTTCAGACGGGGTTCGCTGTTCGGGAGCCTCAAGCAGCTTAGGAAGTCAGACTCCCGCTCCTCCATATCCAGCAAGCGCAGTTCCGCACGTAGTGACGCCACCATGAGCCGCATAAGTTCAAGCGATGCAAACTCCACCATTAGTTTTGGTGATGGAGAAGTGGCAGACGAGTACATGCTGACTGAGGACAACGTCGATGCCACCACAACCGAGTCGTACATGGGCGAGTGGAAGAATGACAAGCGGAATGGTTTCGGTGTCAGCGAACGCTCCAATGGGATGAAATACGAAGGGGAGTGGATAAACAACAAGCGGCATGGCTATGGGTGCACATTGTTCCCTGATGGGACGAAAGAAGAGGGGAAGTACAAAAATAACGTTTTGGTGCGTGGTATCAAGAAGCAGCTTATTCCCCTCAAAAACACCAAGACAAAGCAGAAAGTGGACCGTGCCGTTGAGGGAGCCATAAGAGCGTCTGCCATTTCCCGAACAAAAGTAGAAATCGCCACCTCAAGGTTAATACTTCCTCCAGATTAATCCCACACCACACTTTCAATTGTATCTATTTACGAAAACATCTTTATCTCACTCTCTGATCTCTTTTTTCCCTTTATCTTGCACATCAGACATAAGTTTCTACATCTAACTAACAGTATTGCTCACAATAATTACGTTCCTGCAACCAACATAGCACATGCATGCTCTATCCCAAACTGTAAAGGAGCTAAATGCTGCTCATTCGTCCTCATGTGAATGAGCGAAACGCAGCAGGGAAGTGACCAGGCAAACAGGCAGGCAGCTATTGTACAGAAGAGCCCCAATGAATAGTCTGTTTGCATGAGTGCCATCACATGCCCCCCTGGCCATAGCTCTCATGTTGATAACATAATCAATGCAGAGCCAACAGGATGTACTGAATGAAGTCACAGAGGAATCAGGGGTGCCAGTCATAACATTTATAATCATTTTAAAAATGTCTAGAGGAGTAATTGCAATGGTACTGCTCATTACGCCGATTAAGCATATACGTTCCCAAGAAAAGTTCAGCACAGATGTATCAAGCTCAGAGGAGATACGTATGTAACTTCATGGTGTGGTGGGTTGATATTTGCTTTTTCAAAGGCGACGCTGCTTCAAACCTCTGGGACTGAATTACCATCAGTTCTTTATGTATCCATAATACATAACACGTAATTATCAATTATGTCACACATGGAATGATTAAGGAAATATCCATTATTGTTTCTAAACGGCATTTTCCCACTTTAGAAAACCACTCAAAGTTATTTTTTTTGCTCTTGTAATTCATTGACAAAGCTTGCTAAAGGCACACATCGATTTTTGCAAGTTGAAGCAGGTTGTGAAGATCAGAGTGTGTTAAACAGGAACTCATTAATGTTGTGTGAGCTGAGTGGTACCTCTGATTTATGTTAGGACATGTGAGCCTTTGTGCTAGTGCTGGCATGGTGTTGATTCTGAAGTTTAGGAACAATTCCTCACTTGTGATCTCCTTTCAATTTGAGACACACATTTAGTTATTCATTTTTGTTCTTTTCCTCAGACATTTTTTTCTCTCTCATGAAATGCACCAGAAAGTAGTAAGAATGACAACGCTATGCTTAAATTGCTAACTCAAAACTCATAACCAAAAATGGACCTTCTGTCATCATTTACTCACCCTAATGTTGTTCCAAACTTGTACTGTTTGAAATCAGTGAAAACACAATGTGTGAATCTTTTAAGAATATCCTGGGCTCTCTTTTTAATATGGGTAAATGAGGACTGGGGCTGTCAAGCTCTAAAATGGCAAAAAACAAACAAAAAAAAAGCACCATAAATATTATAAAAGTGATCCATATGATTTATATGCTGGCAAACATTACGCTTACCCCATCTTTCCTTGCTGTGTTCAAAAGAGTTGAGTAGTGATGTCAGTTTTGTGAATGAATTATTCTTTTGAGTCTGAGCTTTTCTGTGAATCAGTTGATTCAGTTCATAAAAGAGGTCTGAATGATACAGTTTAATGAATCACACCGATCTGGTTCTCGATTTCAGCTCACTTTCATTGATCTGGTCTTAGTGGTTAACAGCTCCCAGACACTTATCAGTGCATAACCTCAATATGTACCACTTTTGAGATGCGTTTGAGCTCTTTTTAAAGCTTGAAGGCTCCAGTCCTAATTATAAGTATTTGTAATTTCAAGAGCAACCGGTGCATTATATCTCCTTTTTTGATTCATGAAGGAAAGTAATGACACAATATTATTTTTTGTACTTCTTTAACAGTATTTATTGTTTCTTTTCATTTGAAAATTTTAATTTTTACTTTGAAAAATTTAGTGTATTTTTCATTGTTTTCTAGCTTGAACGTTCTGCTTAGCTCTATTAATGCAGTTATTTACTTCTTTCTGTCATCACAAAAACCGTGTCCATGTTCTGTTCATTCATTACCATGGGCTTCTTTCTTATTGCTGAAAGAGTATGAATTTTAATGAAATCTGCTGTAATGAGGCTTGCACAGTCCATGTAGCTAATGAAATAGTAATATGTCCCAGAGCTGCTGGATGAATAAATTATCTCAGTGCCTTTGAAGATTGTTAGGGAGAGAAGTGATAAGCACAGTGAGGGTTCAGGGAATGTGCGGAGAGTCTAAGGCTTCAGATTGCCTTGAAGGAGTCTAGAAAAAGAGAGCGAGAGCGAGAGAAGGTTCTCCGGCCTGTGCTCTCTCACACACGTGCACACTGTGTCAGCACTGAGCCTGACTAAATAAGGCAAGGCAGGAGTTGGCTTCTCAATCACTGACAAGAATATAGTCTTGCAGCCGTCACTGATACAGTAGCCAGTCCTGTTATCATCTGTTAAAGCACTCAGGTTTAGAGACGTGTGTATGTGTGTGTGCATTTATCCTTTCGTCACAGACTTTCTTTTTAAAATGGCAATCATAATTCCTTCCAAAATATAATAGTTATTATTGTATACTGTATGTTATTTAGTTTAATTTTATTCAATACTTTTTGTTAATGACAGTGGTGTGGAGACTGTGGAAACTATGATATTTTGGTGTAAACTATTAATTATTTAAAAACATTTTTAGGTGATTTTGTAAAAAAGTTGATTTTATGAAAGATTTATGTATCCTGCAAATTAGATTTGGTCAATGCTTTAACAGGCGGGATTACCTGAACAGATTAACCATCTTTCTTAATCTTCTGTTTGTCCTCCACTACAGTTTATGTAGATAAATGTGTTCCTCTATGGTAATCTGCTTTATATGCTCCGTTTTGTAGTGGTTTGTTGACTGCAAAATTTATTTTATGTTGTGAAGTTTCCATAGGCACACTTACGCTTGTTTGATGTCTGTCCAAGGCAAACATTTTGCATATGTGATTAATTAAATATGCTACCATTCCAAACTCACCAAGGCCACATTTATTTAAACAAAAATGCAGTAAAAAGAGTATATATAATATAACATAATAATATATGACATCACTTTTGACCACTACAAATGATATATATATATATATATATCATTCCATCTGGGATATATATATATATATATATATATATATATAATATAATTCTCCTTCAGTTAACACATTCAGTTCATTATATGTAATGAACTGAATGTGTTAACTGAAGCCGAATTATGAGATTAATCACGATAAAACATTTTTAGTGATTTGCAGCCCTCTAATGTGAAAATTACTTATCAATGTAGTCCGGCACATCAATGGGAATATCATATAAACTAGCACTATAGGAATATGTACAGAAATGTACGTTTGCAATGGCTAACTGGACAGATCAGAATCGAGACACGTGTTGAGTTGCTGTGAGCTCAAGCTGGGAGGATGTGCTCCTTTTCACATCTTTATCTGAGCTCTTGTGGGTGAGAGAGTGGGCGAATGTGAGGAGACACTGCCAAATTAAAACCCTCAGAATTTCTGCAAGTGCTCCATCTGTCGCCTAGGAGATGTTCTCTGGCTCAGACTCCAAAGAATATTACATTAGGTCTATTAACGCCTAGAGAAGATACTGCTTATTACTTGGCTGACAAATAGAATGTAGATGCTCTCTTAATATTAATATTATACATGTCTTGTGTGTTTAAAGGAGCAATGCGTGTTTAAATAGTTTGGAATTCTAATCCGTAGTAAGTAGTCATATTTAAAGGGACAGTTCACTAAAAAATGAAAATTGTCATTTTTCACTCACCCTTATGTAATTTCAAACCCCTATGCTGTCATTAATTTTGGTGTATTCTCAAGTATTCTCAAGTCATACAATAGCATTGTACAGAGCCCCTAAGGGACATAGTGATGGAAAAATATGAGAGGGAAAAAAATATAAGTGCTTTTGCGCTCTCTCACAAATGTTTTGCTTTCCCCAGAGAAACTTTACGTTCGCTTGCAAAAAGTTTGCGTTCCCCCAAGAAACTTTGCGTTTTTAGGGGAACTCGGTGGAAGGCAAACATTTTGTAGAGAACGCAAAAACATTAACTTATTATTTTTCCTCCCGTCTCATACTTTTTTCCACCCGCATGTCATTTTAGGGGCTCCGTAGCATTGTTATACCAAAATTTAAGTAGATTTTCACTGATAATCTTTACCATCAAATGTTATTTATGTCTTTCCAAATGCATAAATGTAAATACTGCAAAATAGGTAAATAATGACTTTTGTAGATTTCATATTTGGGTAAACTATTCCTTTGACATGTTTCATTTTACAATTTACACTACTGTATAGAGTCTGTAAGATTTTACAATTTAAAATAACTGTTTTCTATTTTAATATATTTTTTAATTGTATTTATTCTTGTGACGGCAAAGCTGAATTATCAGCATCACTTCAGTCTTCAGGGTCACATGATCCTTCAGAAAATGATTAAATGTTCGAGAAACATTTCTTATTATTATCAACGTTGAAAGCGGTTTTGTGGCTTAAAGTTTTTGTGAAAGCCGTAATACATTTTCCTCAGTATTTTTTGAATAATAGAAAGTCGAAATAGAACAGCATTTATTTTAAATAGTTTTTTTTCTTTACTGTCACTTTTGATCAATTTAATGCATCCCTGATTAAAATTGTACAATTCTTTTAAAAAACTGACCGCAAACCTTTGAATGTTGTGTTCAGCAATGCTGTTCAAGCTAAGGCTGTCTCTCAAGACCCAGCTGTAACAAGTCTTAATTTAGGCCTGAGGTCTATTTGGATCTCCTCAGGAGCTGATCTGTGCTGGGATGGTTTGGACAGAACCATAATAAAGCATTAATCTCGCTCTCACAGAGTATTAGAACTACTTTTGCTCTATACAAGCGCCAGACCCTCAGTATATTTGTTTTAGCGCTACCACACCGTGACATGACTCTCTAAATCAAGCTTACATTATCTTCCTCCTATTTAATGTTTCATTTATTACCATTATTGTAATTCTCAGCAGAGGACCAGTGTTATATGTCTCAATTATACTGTACCCTTTATATACAGTGCTGACCTTATTACTCAAGCTTTGCTTTTTAGAAGGAAAAGAGAAGGCTGGCTAGTTTAATTCATTCAGCCAGCGCTTTAGATTCAATTTAATTTACTCGCACAGCTCTTCTTAGAATGTGTCCCGAAAGCTCCTCACCACAGTTAAAGACGATCCCTTAAAAGCAAGCTTAGCATAACAGTTGCAGTATGGATGGACTTCAAAATATACTTTGTCTGGAATGTTTCATGACAACTCAAGTAACACTTTATGACTTCATTCATATTAAGACTACATGGCCTGGTAAAATATTGGTGCAAAGAATACAAAAAACAATAATGGTTAATGCAATCTTTAACAATGGAGAGAAGATGGTATTGATATTCATATTTTACTCTGTATATGCGATGGGAATTTTTGAGTAGGATACTGCCTAAAAGTAGGACAGACCAGTTTGACTGATATGACTAACCCTACAAAATGTGTTCACCCTAGATGAAATGTTTAAACCAACTAAAAATAGGTTTGATGTCATGAGGCCTTTCAGTGCTCATGGCACTGCATATCTGTGTATGAAGGCATTATACTGTAACATACATCTACAGTATATACAAAACTGTCTTCACTGACCCTCTCATGCATACGTCCTCTCAACAAGTGTTAACCCGATGGGTTATTTAAGGCATTTTTGGGTTGATACAAAATACTAAGTTATATTTAAATGTTTTGTGGATTAAATATGGAGTAGTATGCTGTATATTAAATATTGACAATATATTTACAATGGATTTGGAGGCACCACAAAACTTTGTGCATATTACATTGATTTTAATGCTCTTTTTTCAGTCTTATGTACTAGCCAATTAAAACAGAGAAGGTTTGATCATTTATTTGATTTGATCTTTATAGCAAAACTAAAATCTAAGTGTTTAGAGATGTTTGAGAGTTTAGAGAGTGTTTGATATGTTAAATTGACAGACTCTTGATTTGAAGATTTGTTTCATCTTGTTAACATCTTCTGTGATGTTATGTAAATTCATAATGTCTTATGTTAATACCTTATATATTATTATTATTATTATTATTATTATTATTATTATTATTATTATTATATACATATATATTTAAATCTTATTAATCCCAAACGTTTAAAATGGTAATGGTTCTGTGATGTTATGTAAATTCATAATGTCTTATGTTAATACCTTATATATTATTATTATTATTATTATTATTATTATTATTATTATTATTATATACATATATATTTAAATCTTATTAATCCCAAACGTTTAAAATGGTAATGGTTCTGTGATGTTATGTAAATTCATAATGTCTTATGTTAATACCTTATATATTATTATTATTATTATTATTATTATTATATACATATATATTTAAATCTTATTAATCCCAAACGTTTAAAATGGTAATGTTGAACACTGTTTAATAGTGTTTATCAAATATTATCAAAAGACTGAAAAAGCTTAAGATGTTTTAAAATAAATATTTATATATTGCTCAGCCCAAGATATTTTTCTATTGATAAAGGACAGTCTTGTACTCTTTCCAAAGTTTAATGCCAACAATTAGCTCAATTTGTAGCATAATTTGCTTTTTATGAATAGGAAAATGAAAGCAGTACAGAGTATAGTAACTTGTTTCTTATCTTGTTAATGAATGTATCTTTGTGTGCTTGTTGTGAGCAGCTCTGTGTGTGGACTCAGCCACTGCAGTGGTGGTGACTGACAGTGCCAGGGGCAGTGTTAAAACGATGCACTCTTCTCCCATATCTTATCTTCCAAGCTGTCTGACTCCAGCTCTGTGTCTTTGCTTTACCCAGAACCGCACACGCCAGGGCCAAAGCAGAGGCAGCTGACCAGGCCGGTCTGTCTGCCAGCCAGGACTCTGATATCGCCAGGGCAGTGGCCAGAGAACTGTCCCCCAACTTCCATCAACCAGGTATCACACCATCCATGCACACATTCGCTTTCTCTCATGCATACACACACGTTTTATATGCCCTTTCACCCCTCCCTAATTACTCCCTTTGTGTCCTTGTCTTTCTGTCTGGGTCAAGTGTCTCTTTTTTGCCTCCCTGTCAAGCAAATAAAAAGAGAGCAGATGCAATTGCAAATTAGTTGTGAAGGGGAGGAATATAATTTGCATAAATTATCTACTGCTACTCTGAGCCCAGCTCCAACTGCTTTTAATGCCTGCAAATTATTTAAGAAAACATTAGGGGCAAGAGGTGTATCCGTGACATTGTCTATATATTTTATTATATAACATTTCATTTTTATCCTAACCACTGGGTACGAAGTGGTGGACAAAGTTCACATCAAGTGCCTGAGTAAAAGTACAGATACCCTAATAAAATATTACTCCAGTAAAAGTACAAGTACACACTTTCAATTTCACTTGAGTAAAATGTACTTAAGAATTAAAAGTAAAAAGTACTGATCCATGAACCATGTTTATTATTTATTCTAGCCAGCACTAGTCAGAATAGTCATTAGTCAACAAAGATTAGTGCAGACTAGAAAATATGCATTGATTTGCAAATAAGCAAACTTTTTATTGTTTTGCCCAAACCACTTATACACTAGCGAAACATTAAACTTCAGTATACTAAAATAAGTTACTGATAATTCGAGTATGCAAGCAAGTGAAATAATATACCTAAGAGTAATTTAAAAATGAGGAAAAACTATATTTGTGAAGCTAAACATGTGGCTACAAATACAGTGGTGGTCAGAATTAATGGCACCCCTGGTAAATATGTTCAAAAAGATCTGTAAAAAATAAATCTGCATTGTTTATCCTTTTGATCTTTCATTCAAAAAAATTGGCAAAATCTAACCTTTCATTGAAGTAAAAGAATTGAAAGTGGGGGGGTAAATCACATTATGAAATAAATGCTTTTCTACAAAACACGCTGGGCATAATTATTGGACCCTGTTATTAAATCCTCCTTTTGCCAAGATAACAGCTCTGAGTCGTCTTCTATAATGCCTGATGAGTTTGGAGAACACCTGACAAGAGATCAGAGACCATTCCTCCATACAGAATCTCTCCAGATCCTTCGGATTCACAAGTTAATGTTGGCGCTTCTTCTTTTCAGTTCACCCCACTCATGTTCTATAGGGTTCAGTTTAGGGGACTGGGACGGTCATGGCAGAAGCTTCATTTTGTGCTCAGTTACACATTTTTGTATTGATTTTGATGTTTGTTTTGGACCGTGGTCCTGATGAAAGATCCAACCACGGCCCATTATAAGATTTCTAGCTGAGGCAGTCAGGTTTTGATTTTTTTACTGTTGTTATTTGCTAGAATCCATAATACCATGTATCTGAACAAGATGTCCAGAACCTCCAGCAAAAAAATAGGCCCACAACATATAAGCTCCGGCAGTATATTTAACAGTAGGCATGGGGGTACTTTTTATCCCTGTTTGCATCAAACACAACTGGTGGGTTTGCTGCCAAAAAGCTCTTTTTTAGTTTTATCTGACCATAGAATCCATTCCCTTTTGAAGTTCCAGTCGTGTCTGACAACTGAATATGCTGGAGTTTGTTTTTGGAGGAGCGAGGAGGATTTTTCTTGAAACCCTCCCAAACAACATGTGGTCATGTAGGGGTTCTTTAATATATTTTTTTTAGGCTTTCTGACCCCCAAGACTAAACTAATTTCTGCAATTCTCCATCTGTGATCCTTGGAGAGTCTTTGGCCACTCAAACTTTCCTCCTCACCGTGCATTAAGACAATATGGACACACGTCCTCTTCCTGGCAGATTAGGAACATCTTTAGTTGATTGTAACTTCTTAATTATTGCCCTGATGGTCAAAATGGGGATTTTCAATTCTTTAGCAATTTTCTTACAGCCACTTTCTATTTTGTAATGCTCAACAATCTTTTGATGCACATCAGAACTATATTCTTTGGTTTTACTCATTGTGATGGATGAATAAGGGAATTTGGCCTTTGTGTTTCCTCATATTTAAACTCCTGTGAAACAAGAAGTCACAGCTAGACAGTTTCATGTTCCCAGTCACCCTGGTGTGCTTAAAAAGGTAAATATTAATGTGAATATACTCGTAAAGAAATCTAGGGGTGCCAATAATTGTGGCCAACGTGTTTTGTAGAGAAACATTTATTTCATAATGTGTTTTACTTCAATGAAAGGTTTGATTTTTTGCAATTTTTTTGAATGAAAGATCAAAAGGATAAACAATGCAGATTTATTTTTTACAGGCATTTTTGATCATATTTACCAGGGGTGCCATTAATTCTGACCACCACTGTACAATACAATGTACAGACGACACACATGGCAAACTATGTTAACATTTAAAGATGAACACTATTGCAAACATACTATTTTATATCATTTGAAACTTGTACAGCAGCGGGGAACATTCTTGGACATACATTTTCGTTATTTGACCTAAAATCATCATACGGTGACATGTCCACATTGAAGAATTTCAATGGGCTTCAAACGCTTTTTTAGTAGATTTAGTTCACAGATAACTGAGAGTCATGACCTTAATATGATTTCATTTATTGTAATCAATTTAAATTTGCCATTATAACTTACCTTTAACGGCATCAGTTTCGTGCATATTCAAGCTCTGAAGTTATCCCGGTGCTTGGCTCATTTTGACTGGATCATTAAATCAGTGAGTTGTTGATTAAAGAACAGCTGCAAGCAGATCAGTCCGGTTAACAAAGGAATTGTTCTGTGTGATTTGTGAACCAATTCATCAGGTTCATTGGAAAGAAACAGCTTGGTTATGAATCGGGCATCGCTTTCATGTCTCAGAGGGGGTGGTGATTTTTTTCTGTTCGAATGTCAGTTTCAAATATATTTTTATGAAATACAGTAAAAAGCAAAATAATATGCTTTAGTGTGAAGTAAAAGTAAAAGAGATACTAGGAAAATATTCTTAAGTACAGCAACAAAGTAAAAATGCTTTTTTACTGTCCAGTGTCCACCACTGTACATTAGCATTTGACAAATGTAACATGGCCCATACATGTATGATTCATATCAATAATATCACATCAACCTCAGTTCAGTAAGGCCAGAGTTTCTTCAACGACTTTCTGCTCATATAAAGCCTTTTTTAAGCCAAAAAGCCTTTGGCATTTGTCTATACATTCCCAAACACTCCAAGTGGACTCCTTAAATCCCCCCCCCCCCCCCCCCCCCCAACTCAATTGCAGGTATGCATGGCTGGCCACTGACATCTTTCCTATGAAGTTAAATGTATTTTACATATTGTGGATCACTATGGTTTGTTCAAAACTATTCTTTCTTCCTGAAATACTTTGCATCTCTACTTCCAGGATCAAAATAACAGCTGTAAAACATGGAATGCTATTCAAAAATGTATTTGAAAAACAAATTAGCCTTTGCAATCAAACACGTTTATTACAGCAGTCAGTTATTTGCAGAATGGCCAGTTTTGAAAGAACAATCACAGTGGGATTAAATCTGCTGTTTAGGGGAAAAAATTCTCTCTGATGAGTTTTCCCCCATCACCATGTCCCTTTATGTGCTCCGTCTAAATTCCAACTCATGAATTGAAATGGAGACGATTCTTCTAACTTGCATTGCCTGCACATGTTTTAGGTAAATATTGTCCAGGTCTAATCAGGCTTATACATTTTTCTTCAATATAATCTTGCTGCAGAAATCACTTAAAAAATCTTTAAAAAATTGGGATAAAAATTTCAAATATTTATATTAGTAAGACACTCATTTTAGTTTACAATACATGTTTTATTTCACATTAGGCTGCTGCAAGTACATTTGAAAGTCACATGATGATATACAATCTTACAGACTTTATAAAAATCACCTTAATTCAATGCAGTGAGGCTGATGAATTCTCATGTGACCTGCAGGCTCTCCCAGAAATATTAAAATGATTTTGTTTTACCTCATCATAGCATCAACATAATGTTCTCAAGGGAACAACATGGACTGAAAGGGTCCTGAAATGTACTTACAGTTTGTTTGTTTTTTGAGAGTGGTTGTTGTCAAGGCTCTCCGCAGATGAGCTGTTCCACACTTCAGCTTTGTAAAAAGGCTGATAAACAGTGTGATTTATTCACAGTCTTAGCCTGGCCTTGGACACGATCCAGTGCAAGTTCTAGAAAACCCGTCTGTGTCAGCTGTGAGGCCACTCTGGCCATACCCGTGGTCTAGAGAATCTGGAGAATGACTGGAAGCTCAGAGTTGAATCATAAAAGCAAGTGGCAAAGTTCTTAATGTCCATCCCTGCATAAACACTAACAGACTGAGACTTTGAAAATGTGAAATTGCATCTGTGCTGGCAGTTTATTCTGAGCTTGATATTCACAAGCAGCACTCTTGAGTATTGAGCATTTGAGCCGCATTTAGATCTATCAAGGTCTTTTTGTCAGACAGTAATAATTTGATCTTATTACATTTGGGTTTTATTAAGATTCAGATTTTGAGTCTATATAAAATGTAACAAAAATAAAACAAAATATTAAATTGATATAAAATACACATATTAAATATAAACACATAATATTGATATCTAAAATATAATAGAATAAAATATAAAACTAATTCTGACTTTCTTTATACCTTTTTAAGGCCCTGACTATATCAAGCAGAGGTTCTCCAGTGAGCCCATTGAGATTAAAGAAGTACCAGAAGAAAAGAAAGAGAAATCGCCTTCAGGAAGTCCGCACTTTTATCGCAAAGGCACAACCCCAAACCAGTCCCCTTCCCAAAGCCCCGGTCCTACACCACCTCCCTCACCCCCCCTCAGCAAGAAAAAGCCCTTCTTTAACAGAAGTGCCCCTAAAGCCATCAAAGAAAACAAGCCCCCTGCTGCCGAAAACCTGGCAGCAGGCGTCACCAAGGCTACTTCTAGGATATCAGAAAAACAGGAAGTAAAACAGGAGGTAGTACCTGTAGCCAAACCCTCCAAGCCGTCGGCGCCGGTCGCCAATGCCTCCAGCCCTGGGAACGGTGAGCTGCACTCCCAGTATCATGGATACTTTGTGAAGGCTGAGGTGATGATACCACCTGATGATCTGGAGGATGTAGAACACCATGTAATGCCGACTGCTCTTGTCAGGATGCCCCCACCTGCAAAGCAGTACCGTGCACCGACACCCAAACCAGTCATGGCCAAAGAGAGCAAACCCGAGCCCAAACTGAAGAAACAAGAATCACTGAAGCCAAAGAGCCTAGCAGAAACTAAGAAAGCCAGCATGGAAATTACTACTGACATTGTTGAGGAGGAATCAGTAAGTAGCTGCAATATGCATGACATTTATTGCTAAAATGACTCTTCTTGACTGCATACTGAATAACATAACTGTGCTCTATGCACAGTATGTTGAAAATGTTATTTTTCACAGATACATGATATCTATATAATCAATATTAAAATTCTTATATCTTATATATTATTTATTTTAAAAAAATCATTTTATGATATAAGTGAATTTAAGCATCACAACAGTATGCAAATGGCTATTTATTTTTGAGATTTCCTAAAGATTATATTAATTATATATTAGCTCTGTAATTAATGTTTTAAAGAGTTAGTGTTAAAAATTTGTTTAAAGGTATGAATAGTAAAATGTAATACTGCAATTAAATATACAATATTGGCTAATAAAAATCTTTATGAGTAAATAAAGTACAAAGGTGTACCTTTTGAAAGGGTAGCTCCCCAGTGACAGCTTTTGTCAACTAACCCTAATCCTACCAGTCTACTAATACTCTACTAATACTCTGATGAGAGTTAGTAGACATGAAGGTGCAATGTTACTTATAGACAACAAAATGTGTTAAAGGGACCATCAAAATAAAGTGAAACCAATGATTTTATTTGTAAGTATTTATTTTACATTTATTTAAACACAATATTATAGAAGTTAAATATTGGCCATTTATCGACCATAACATTAAAATGATTATCGACTTTTCGGTATTGGCCAGAATATTTTCAGTTTCTATTTGAGAGCAGGTGGCGTTTTGAGTTTCTCGACATTCAATTGCTAATCTACAGCTTTGTCTCTTGTTGGTTCTTCAGGGTCCCAACTCAATTTTGGTCATTCTAGTGATGCTGATAAATATTGGACTGGCAATTATTTTTGTCCATTTTCTCACTTGACGGAACATTAAACTCAGGTAAGACTCTCGCACTCAAATGGAGGATTTTGCAGGTTGCCATAGAACCTGATCTTTGCCCCATGTCAGTCACCAACTAATGTAGTCTACCTTACTCTTGCCATGTAATTGCAGCTGTGCCTGAATGTTATTCAACATAATTACTTACCCTCTAACTGTTTCGACCCTTCAGTGAGCTCATGAAAACTAGCGGCATAGGCCCCTAATTCTCCGCAGTTGCGTCAATGGCCTTTAAAACAAAATGACGCCAGTCAAACTCAGACACAGGCAAAGGACTGGACGACTGGAATTAGAGCAAATCATGGGAGAAAGACGAAACCCGGACCATTCGGCCTGAGCCAACCCAGTTCCTCTGGCGATGATTTGTTACTCGCTTGGGCTCTGAAAGCTGAAGCAAGCAGTCGTTGGGAAAGAAAAAGAATCTGCTGATCCAAGCCGTACCCAGTCAAGTGCATGTCCACCCCCGCTGCTATGGGGAGGGGTGGAATGGGGGGACTTAACTGGATATGTTCGGAGATGCACTTTTAGTTGACAGAAGCAAACAGCTGCCTTACTATTTTACCAACTGACGTTTTAAAGGGGAGATGTGCAGTGGGTTGCCAGTGTGTTTGGGCAGCAGGAGTGTGTACCAGTGTCCGCTTTCCACTTGGTTCAAAACACCATGCACATTTTGAAAGGGTCACTTGCCAGTCTTATTCCATTACCCATCTCTACAGCCTTGTCTAACATCTGCTCCTGTTTTAGGAGATTCATCCATGACATGCCTGTGCATGGTACTGGTTTAACGACTTTGTCTTGACGTTTTTCTTTCTGCTGTGTTCTTTTTTCTGCACCTGTAGCTAAAGATGATGAAAATATCTCTAGCCTGTTCTATTCTCATTCTCAGAAATCAAACTTGAAAATAACAGCACGTTACAGTTGTAACTTTAAGATGACCTACTGAGAAAACAAAATCAAGTATTAATTATTTAAATATTGGCTTTTGAAAAATGCAAGTACAGTGCGTGGTTTGATTAAAAAAAATATTTATTTGAAGTATTATTGTAAAATTGTCTGTACTTTAAAGAATGTTATGTTTGTAGTATGTTTGACATTGTACTTACTGTAGGGTATAATGCATGGCTTTTATTTTTTGAGAAATGACTAAATGTTACATTTTGCACCTTTAATCTTCATGGCCTGATATACTGTGCCCTCTAACCCCCCACTCACACACCCCTAAACCCCCAAACCCCCTCGCTCCACCCCTAAACCCCCAAACCCCCTCGCTCCACCCCTAAACCCCCAAACCCCCTCGCTCCACCCCTTAACTTGACATGTGCAGAGCGGTACCTGCCTCAATATTATGCCTGCAAAATTGTGTTGAATACATTCAGGTCGACCCACTGGTTATAAATGCGAATGTAGAGATGGCTGCCTTTAAAGAATTTATAACAGTGTTATAGTTTACCTCAGACAATATGTGATTTTGGAAATGCTGTCTTAATTAGGAATTTTGTGGAAATCTTCTGTTATTCTCCATTATTTTAGTCTGGTGGTGCATGAGGATGTGGTTGCAATTAATGTGCACATGGTGCGTTTGCGCTAGTATTTAAATGACAAATGTATACATATAAATAGATATATTTTATATACAAAGTCAGAATATATTTAGTCAACAGTTGGACACTTAATGGCCTTGACTAAAATTACAGCACAGCATCTTTTGCTGATTGATTCGAACATCCTGCATGCTCGTTGTATTTGGTGGCCACGGATGTGGGGCTGTATGTGTCATGTGAAGAATGAATTTCAGCAGTAACAGGCTGACTATTTTTACAGAGGTTTTGTCAGACTGCGAGAGTATGTGAGAGGGAAGGAGGAGGGAAGAGAAGAGCATCAGAATGGATGATGGCTTGTCATTTGACAAGAGAGATTAATCTTCAAATGTAGAACAGACTTATTTTTAAAGAATTATTTATTTTTTCCTTTTTGTGGCAGGGGGAAACACCATTTGATTTACACTCATCGGCTATGTACATGGCTATTTTTAATTTGTTTTGTTTTCTATTTCTGTTTATATTCCATCTTGACCTGATGCATATTAGATGTAATTAAAAGTTCCCCATGAAATTTGGCATTTGTTAAACAAATAAAGATTTTTTGTCATTTGGTTTCTAAGCATCTCTTTACCAAGCAAAGTTACAATTTCTGTATTTAAAAAAAAAATAACAACAGCAAGTACTTAAGATGTTTTGGTGTAAAACCGCATTTAACTCTTTCGTGCTGTCACGATTGAAGATCCAGCGTAGCTCTTACTGGGACAAATTGACGTATAAAACTTCACAGCGGAAGAATCCAGGCTGCATTGAAGTTTTAGGCTAAAAAGTTGCAGTAAATCTGTGTAAAAGAATAAATCAGGTAAAAAGAAAAATGACTTGTAACAGCACGGAAGGGTTAAATACGGCATTTGAAATGGCTTTAATATGTCAATGTAATATCTTCACATTTTCAAACTCATTTGAATGTATTGTTTTCATTTTAAATGTTGATGAAAATTTTGATATGAACTCTCCCACACACCTTAATGACACTGAAACGTATATATAAAGAAATGTTTTTTGGGGGGGAAATTATTCATATAAATTATAATTAAAAAGGTGACTTTTCAAAGTCTTGACGTTATTTTATCCCATTTCATTGACAGGCACCCAGTCCAAATCATATAATAACCTATCATAAGTCAAAAAAGAGTTTTAAATGATTATACAGTTTAATACAGAAAATTATTAGACAGAGTTCAGCTCAGACAGGGGGCTCCCATTACTACATCTCCAAGTGCAGGTATGCTTTATTTTAGAGCGGTCCTTCCCCCTTGAGTGTGAAAATTGTTCCTTGTCTAGAGGATTGCTTTGGTGATCCTAAGACCAAAATAGTGCGAAGCAGCTGCTGTTGGCTGGTAGAGGGTCGTATTTGAGCCCCATGAGAGTTGCGCCAGCCTATGTCGTCTCTCTCCTCCTCTGAGCTCACTGGAGCGAGTGGAAGGTCACCCACCAGCTGCTTTGTTCTTCTCTTTTAGTATATGAACATGGACCCCATAGTCGACTACAGTTAATATAGAAAGAGCCTTAAATAGAGGCTCTACCAACAGACATAACACTCAAAGTTCTGTTGCTCATCAGCCACAGCCATTAGTACCCTAATCTCACTTGACATTTTACCTCAAAAACCACCTGCTGACGCACGAACAGGAAGAGGATCTCACGGAGGTACTGTATGTCACGTTGTCACATGACATCAGAGTCAGCCATATTGGTATTGCCTCCAAACTTCAGCACGTTGTGTCATTGTTTGCATCATTTTCGAAAAAGTTCTCTCGCACAAATGGTTGAGACAAACTTAGAACCTGTGTAGTTTGAGAAATATTTTGGTGGGAATTGCCAAGGTTAAACATTTGTGGCATGTGAATGGGAGACAGTGAGAAACCTCAACCATCTCAAGCTACATACATCGGTTCATATTTCACAGGTCATCACTTCTAAAGAAAAGGCTTGCGGTAAAAAGCCATTTATGAATGGAGTGGATTTTTTTCTTCAGTTTTTCAGTGGTCTTCTAACACGAAGCAAATTGTTTTAGATTTATGTTTGCTCCCCCCAAAAGTTATTAAATTATTAAAGTAATTAACTTAAAGTCCTATCACAAACACTCGAGGGCACCAACGATGATCATTCCTTTGTTCAAAATGACATGTAGTACATTAATATGTGACAAATGAAAACATTTTTGCACCTCAACTTCCCTTTTGAAACATACAGTGGGCAAAGTGGAGTTCCCTGATTAACCCTGTACTCTTAACCCTCCTTGCCCCCTCCCTGCCATTAGATCTTGATTGATAGGTCCCAAGGGTCAAAGCTGCGAGGTCAGCCCGTCCTGAGACACCTGCTCTCTCTTGTCAGGCCTGCAACACCCACACTCCCACTGTGAGTATGCCAACTTACAGCCAACCCTCTTGACAAGAGTGTTTCCAGCACACATACTATATTACACTGACAAATACTGCATCTATCTGCTATGTGGTAATTTCACTTGTCTTTTGTCATATGGGGAATATAGGGCTGCAATTCAATTTTTCTCTCTCTATCTCTGCAGAGAATGCACAATCGTGAATCAGCCACATATCTCAGCCAAAAATTGTCCTATCCTAACAAACCATACATCAGTGGAAAGCTTATTTTTCGGCTTTCAGATGGTGTATAAATCTACATTTCAAAAAATGTACCCATGTGACATGGTTTTGTGGTCCAGGGTCACATATATAATTTACCGAAACAAGGACAAGGATTTTGGATACTGCAACCCATGTCCCCATAACGTATGGTTTAAGACATACAGACAGACACACACAGTATACACCAGTATATGCTTTTATGATTATTACAGTATTAGGGCCTGTTCACATATCGCGTCTTTTGCGCGCTCAAGTTCGTTATTTCAAATGTAGGCGCGCGGTATGCGCGCTCATAATGGAAGCGATACGTTCGTTTTTTCCAAGCGCGTCCGCGCCGCATCGAAATTAACATCTCAAATTTTCAGAATGCCGCAAAGCGTTATCCTTGCTGTAACGGAGAGCGCAGCTGATGGTTGCGCTTAGCAACGACAGACGCCTCCCGAGCGCAACCGCCCTAGCGCTTTGTAAAAAGAACGCAGCGCGCCTAGCGTTTTTAGAACGCTATATGTGAACAGGCCCTTATTATGGAGTTTTTGTTTTAGAATATTGGACAATCACACACAGAAACACTTTCAAAAAGATATAGGCCTACTAACAAATTATTCTCATTCATTAACATAACCATAACATTTAACTTAATATATTATGTGGTGACTCTTGTTTCTGTGTTCAAGTGCCATAAGGGAATGTCTCACAAATCACATATTTAGAACAAATGAGTAAGAGCAGCTCTTGGTTGATGGCAGACACTGTGAATAAAGCTGCCCAGAGCTCTTATTCTAACCTCCTTTATTTCAGTCTGTCCAAACTTCAAATAGGACGGCGGTTTTGAATGAATGATAATACTCAGCAGCTGATAATGCACCATTCAGGAAGGAGAATCAAGTTCCTAATTGACAGACTGCTGGGCGGGCTGAAGGGGCAGAACCTAAATGTTATTTAGAATTCAAATGTTTGATACTACCTGGTATCAAAACAGCGTGTTTGCCAAAAATGTTAAATTAATTTACTAGAATGACAACACGTCTAAGAACTCCAGAACAATCAGTGACTCTCATATGCATAAACCACTGACGATCACTTGATCTGCTCAGAAAAACGAAGCTGTTTACTTCAAATATTTTGCTCTATATAGTCCTCCCAGCTGTGGGACAACATTGTTGTTCTTATTGACAGTTTTTTGCTTCTAGAGATATTGAATTGTAATGTCACTTTGTTTCCAAGGTCATCAACAGTGTTTACAGTCAGAAAAAGCTGATACTCTCCCTGGAAAGTACAATAGGGCAATCTGTTTAACTATAGCTTTTAATCGTATTTCTATTTTATATCATTATTATTTATATATTAATATAGTGTATATTTTAATATACTTAATTTCTGAGGAATCAAATTAATATAATACATCACATTTAAATTGAAGCGGATAAAGCATTATATTGATTGCTCACCTCAGGGCCATTCAACTTTTTCATGTGGCGAGGTTGCATGAAGTGTTTTCTGAAACAAGGAAGCAATCTCATTGACATTCCAGCTGCATCACTACAGTACAAGATAATGCAGTATACATTCTAACATGTTGTACCTCCTTTGATGATGTAATATGTTTTGATATCCTCACAACGTTCATCTGGCTGCTCGTGATCCAACCACAGCTGAACTTTGTAGTAAACACTCGCATGATAACCAATACGGTTGATTGTGAACACTGAAACACAAAACCAGTCAAATGTCATCAGCTCACATCAAAGTTAGTTAAGCTATATTAATTTAATTAATTTAATTAAACAGGGGCTGTTCCATATTATGTAATATAATCAGCATAAATCTTTCATAAACTTACTTGGGATTACTGTATAAGTTATAGAGAACAAATTCACTCCTAGAGAGCAAGGAGAAGCAGTCATTGACAGGTAATACAACGGTCCTGATGAAAGAGAGAGTTTTAATGAAAAGACATCTCAAATACTGAATGTTGCAATATTTTTTTGTGGATTATTATGTAGGTTTCCAATTATATTTTTGAACTATACTGTTCAAATCTTTGGGGTCAGTAATTTTTTTAAACTTTTTAAAATCTGATTTATTTTATTCAGACATGGACACATTAAATTGACCATGTGACATTAAAGACATTTAAAATGTTACAAAATATTTATATTTATTATGAACTTTCTATTCATCAAAGAATACATCTATCATGGTTTCCACAAAAATATTAAGCAGTACTGTTTTCAATACTGATAATAATAATAATAAGAAAGCTTTCTTGAGCACTAAATCAGCACATTAGAAGGATTTCGGAAGGATCGCGCTAAACTGAAGATTAAATGAAAATTCAGCTTTGCCATCACAGGAATACATTGCATGTTAAAATATACAAATATAGAAAACAGTTATTTTAAATTGTAATAATATGTCACAATATTACTGTTTTTACTGTACCTTTGATATGTACATACTGTATATATGTGCGTGTGTGTGTGAGAGAATGTGTGATTTTTAAAAAAAATTGATATTCCACTTACCATCAAATGTCTAACAGATAGTAAGATGTTCTGAGGAACATAATAATCTTCTCTCTGCAATCACAGATGACACACAAGATAATGCAATAAAACAGAAAAGTTGAAGGGCACAAAAGCACCATATCTGTTATCCTTCATGAACAACACCAGTGGCCAAAACTCCTCTGGTCAGAACGGTTATGTACAAGTTGAGAGGCTTGGATTTAAACAGAACAACTATTCTGTAAAAGAAGTTCTTGCTTTTAACAATGCACTGTAGTATACTTTTGTAAAACACATTTGGTTTGAAACCCACCACAGGTGTTTTGTTAAGTGCCAGTGTTTTTTTTGTGAACAGGGAACTTTTGAAAAAAGCAAGTTTATCCATGAGATGAAATCACGAAACAATGTAGTGGGTACCGTATGTGCATGACTTTATTCAGTTTTATACTTCAGCATCACAAACATGATGACATACAATTTCTGCAAATATTTAATGTATTAAAATAGTCCACTGAAACAACAAATGGGTATTTCCTGTCTCCTTGCTGTTCACATGAAGAAGAGTGGCATCACACTGCTGGACTAGTCAAAACTTCTCACCTATAGTAGGGAACAAAAGTTTATTGATGTCATTAGATTGTTTTATATCAAACACAGAGACATTAGAACCATTGACCAGTGTATAATGTATTTTTACAAATCTGATCAAAGCCAGTGCCCAGGTCAATTTTACTGCCATCAAAATGCCATTAAAACATTATACCAATACTTTGAAATGGCTTTGCTTTAATGAAATATGAATATGAATTAACCACTGACAATCTCTTGATCTTATCAGAAAACACAGAATGGAATATCTGCTCCAAAAAAAGGAAGAGAAAAAAAAAGAGAAAAGGAAACAGCATACCATTTGGCTTGTCTTACATCCCTCCTCTCTGTTGAAAACTTTTGCTCATAACATTCAGATTTTTCACCTGCACAGTGATATTGAAATTGTTTTCAATACCTTCTATTGGATTGTTTGGATGTTTTCAAGGTCATCAACAAATGTCACGTTCACATAAACCTGATATTCGCAAGGCAAAATACATAAAATATATTTTTTTTTATCTCAACTTGATCATAAAGATATAAAACATTGTTTATTTTGGAAAGAATAAATTGTTAGTGTTGAAACCTCTAGACCAGAATTTTTTTTTCCTGTAGTGAAAATTTGTTACATGACATACTATTATATCATTTTGCTATATATTTGTATACATCTGGATCATAAAATTCATTTGTATTGGAAAAGATAAAGCATCACTGTTGATTGCTCACCTCAGGGGTATAAACTGTCCTCATATAAATTCGAACTGTTTCATGAAGTGTTTCTAAAACAAGAATGTGGTCTCATTAGTGAGATGTATTAATGCACTGCTGATAGTGACTGTAAGGGATACAGTAAAACAGTCTAATATGCAGTACCTCCTTTGATGATGTCACATATTTTAAAATCTTCACATATAACATCTGGCTGCATGTGATCCAACTGACCTTTTTAGTAAACAAGACCATGAAAACCCATATGTGTGGTTGTGAACACTGAAGGACAAAACAAAGCAAATAAATGATTAATAATAAAAAAATAAAAAATAAAATAGTTCCATAAAGTAAACATTATTATATGCATAATGTAACCAATATAAAGCATTCATCTTTCATATTTTCAACTTACTTGGAATAACTGTATATGTTAAATTGTATAAGGTCATTCCTAGAGCATGGGGATGCAGTCACTGACAGGTAATGCAATGGCCCTGATTTAAGAGAGCATTGACTGTTTTAAATTACATAACAATGACATCAAACAGAATCATGAAAAGAGATTCCAATCCCAAAAGAGGTGATTGATGAACTCATGATTCATAAACATAATTTGTAAAATAAACAGTAATTAATACATAAATTGAAATTAAAAATCGAAAGAAACCTTTTGGGGGAAAAATCTATTTACAAAAAACACCCATTGAGTTTTTAATAAGTACCACATATGTTTAGCTGGTAGCTAAGGATCTGAGGTAGATCAAACTGAGTAAATAAGTAAATCATTGAAAAACAAAAAAGATCTTACCATCGTAGCTGCACCAGAGGCTAACACTTTCTGAGGAGCAAATCAATTGTGTCACTGCTGAGGATATAAGACAATGACACAATATGACAAAGGAAAACTAAAAGGTATACAGAAGCACCATTGCTGATCTCCTTTAATGAAACAGTGGCAAAACCTCTCCTTAATGGGTTCGTACCATTTGTGTATCAGTCTTCAAATTATGATCTAATAACAACAGGACACAACAGTGCACTGCATTATTGTAAAACTTCTCTTTTAGATTGAACCATGGTTTTTTTAACGTTTTTTTCTCTCTCTGTAAGTACCTATAATTATGTGAACAAAGAAGTGCTGGTAAACAGAAAGTAGTGAATACAGAGGGTATGTCATTTAAATGGCATTTATTTACACTTTCACAGTTTCAGCTTCACAAACATACTAAAACCATTTCATGACTCTCCTCAACAGTCCAGACTTAGACAATTACTTTATTATAAAAAAAAGGCAGACACCACAGAAAAGGTTATAAAAAAGAAATAAAATATAATACACCTAAGGTTTATGCTTAAAACATTAACTGTCTTAATAAATCTTGTTAAATACCATTCAAAAGTTTGGGGTCAGTAAGATTTTTAATTGTTTTTGAAATAAACCTTTTATGCTCCCCAAAGTAGCATTTACTGTATTTGATCAAATATACAGTAAAAACATTTTGGTTACTAACATAACCTTAGTTCCCTGAGATAGACAGGAACGAGACATTGCACAGACATTGCACAGTAGCTGACACTATGGGAAAAGTCTCTTTCTCCAAAATACTGAAGTCTAATTAAATCACGTCTGTGTAAGAACATTTTGAACATTTTGATGCACACAGAAATGGCATTTTAGCGCACCCAAATGGGTAGGCCCATTTGTTTATATAAGTCGCCGCTGAGTGCCATTTCATCGTAATTTTTCGACTGCGGAAAGTGGAGAAGCGACCGCTAACATTGCAAGCATAATAACATGGCAAGGGTATGCAATGTCTCATTCCCGTCCATCTAAGGGAACCGAGTTACGTTAGAAACCAAAACGTCCTTTCAATAATGGTTCACTCGACATTGTGACAGTAGCTGACGCAATGGGGAACGCAATCCAACAGCGCTGTGTTATTAGCGCAGGACTGTCCTTAAAAGGCAGAGAAAAGGCCCTGCAAGCCTGGTCCAGGGATAAAGCTCTGTTCCCAGGACCTTAACAGTGAGGAGGATTGCTCGGGCTGCTGCTCAGGGTCCAACACTAACTGGGGGCGAGGGCCCTGACATTTGAGGAATGGATATCGCTTAACGTTCCGTGGAGGCAGTGCCTGACTTCAAGCTCTGCTTTGGGCTGGGCTTGAGCAGATGCTGCCGTCAGATTGACGGGCTGCTAGGTCGACCTGGGGCGAAGCCGTCCACTACCGAGCAGAAAAAGGCACGTCGGAGAGACCGAGGAGTCAAGGAGGGCTGTCCTGTCGGCGACATTGATCTCTGTCAAGTTCAGCCAAAGGTGGTGCAAAGTACCACTCATTGCGCGGCTAATTGCTTGGGTTGTCATCTTGGCACATCTTGGCTGATGACTTAGTCAGCTCTTCATTCACCTCTGGAAAAAACAGGTCTGGCCTCTGCTGGGGAGCTCTCTGCCAGCGCCCTAGCTGCAGGAAACACTCATCGAGGTAGACTCAAACCCAGCTCCTTGACAGTCTTGAAGGGGACCCGACTGAGCTCGGGTCAACACTAAGAAAGTTACTTGATATTATTAAAAACAAATCGAATAGAAAATATAACATTTCTTACATATAACATATTATATATATATATATATATATATATATATATATATATATATATACAGGTCCTTCTCAAAAAATTAGCATATTGTGATAAAGTTCATTATTTTCCATAATGTAATGATAAAAATTAAACTTTCATATATTTTAGATTCATTGCACACCAACTGAAATATTTCAGGTCTTTTATTGTTTTAATACTGATTATTTTGGCATACAGCTAATGAAAACCCAAAATTCCTAACTCAAAAAATTAGCATATTTCATCCGACCAATAAAAGAAGTGTTTTTAATACAAAAAAGTCAACCTTCAAATAATTATGTTCAGTTATGCACTCAATACTTCGTCGGGAATCCTTTTGCAGAAATGACTGCTTCAATGCGGCGTGGCATGGAGGCAATCAGCCTGTGGCACTGCTGAGGTGTTATGGAGGCCCAGGATGCTTCAATAGCGGCCTTAAGCTCATCCAGAGTGTTGGGTCTTGCGTCTCTCAACTTTCTCTTCACAGTATCCCACAGATTCTCTATGGGGTTCAGGTCAGGAGAGTTGGCAGGCCAATTGAGCACAGTAATACCATGGTCAGTAAACCATTTACCAGTGGTTTTGGCACTGTGAGCAGGTGCCAGGTCAAGCTGAAAAATGAAGTCTTTATCTCCATAAAGCTTTTCAGCAGATGGAAGCATGAAGTGCTCCAAAATCTCCTGATAGCTAGCTGCATTGACCCTGCCCTTAATAAAACACAGTGGACCAACACCAGCAGCTGACATGGCACCCCAGACCATCACTGACTGTGGGTACTTGACACTGGACTTCAGGCATTTTGGCATTTCCTTCTCCCCAGTCTTCCTCCAGACTCTGGCACCTTGATTTCCGAATGACATGCAAAATTTGCTTTCATCCGAAAAAAGTACTTTGGACCACTGAGCAACAGTCCAGTGCTGCTTCTCTGTAGCCCAGGTCAGGCGCCTCTGCCGCTGTTTCTGGTTCAAAAGTGGCTTGACCTGGGGAATGCGGCACCTGTAGCCCATTTCCTGCACACGCCTGTGCACAGTGGCTCTGGATGTTTCTACTCCAGACTCAGTCCACTGCTTCCGCAGGTCCCCCAAGGTCTGGAATCGGTCCTTTTCCACAATCTTCCTCAGGGTCCGGTCACCTCTTCTCGTTGTGCAGCGTTTTTTGCCACACTTTTTCCTTCCCACAGACTTCCCACTGAGGTGCCTTGATACAGCACTCTGGGAACAGCCTATTTGTTCAGAAATTTCTTTCTGTGTCTTACCCTCTCGCTTGAGGGTGTCAATGATGGCCTTCTGGACAGAAGTCAGGTCGGCAGTCTTATCCATGATTGCGGTTTTGAGTAATGAAACAGGCTGGGAGTTTTGAAAAGCCTCAGGAATCTTTTGCAGGTGTTTGGAGTTAATTAGTTGATTCAGATGATTAGGTTAATAGCTCGTTTAGAGACCCTTTTCATGATATGCAAATTTTTTGAGATAGGAATTTTGGGTTTTCATGAGCTGTATGCCAAAATCATCAGTATTAAAACTATAAAAGACCTGAAATATTTCAGTTAGTGTGCAATGAATCTAAAATATATGAAAGTTTAATTTTTATCATTGCATTATGGAAAATAATGAACTTTATCACAATATGCTAATTTTTTAAGAAGGACCTGTATATAATGAGGTTTCTGTTTATAACATTAACTGTCTTAAAAATTATGTTAATTTTGCTGTCAGTTACAATCATAATTTTCTGAAATCTTTGTAACATTATAGATGCTTACTGGATGTGCTTTTTTCTGAATAAAAGTATTAATTCCTTAAATTAAAAGCAACAGTTCATGTATTTTTTTTTATATACATGTTCACTTAGAATCGAACACATGACCTTGGTGTCGCCATGCTATACCAGTTCAGCTACAGGAACAACTTATAAAATCTAATTTATAATAGAATGGCTACAACATTAGTCATGAAATCTCACCTGAGGAGTAAGTAAATTGCTTATTTTTAAATAAAATGGACAGGTTTCCTGCAGTGTTTCTGAAACAAGGAAGCACTCAAATCAATATCCAGAACTGCACTATGAAAGATAAAGTGCAGTGCAGTAAATATATTTTTACATGTACCTCCTTTGATGGTGTAACAGGCTTTAACATCCTCACAAGGAATATCTGGTTGTGTGTACTCAAACCATAGCTGACCTTTGAAGTAAAGTTGAGCATGATATCCAGCACGAGCAACTGTGAACACTGAATGACAAAAAAAGTTCATTTCAAATTTAGAAAGCCAAATTTGCACAAATGTCTTTTTACAGCTTTAATAGCAAGCTCAAACATTATTCCAAGTTGCATGACACATAGATGTTATACATAATGTAATGATTCAGAAGGATAACATTTTAATAAACTTACTTGGGACTACTATAAAAGTTATAGGCCTAATGTTCCAGGCCACTTTTGGAGAGCAGGGGGAACCGGTCAGTGACAGGTAATACAACGGCCCTGGTTAAAGAGAGACTGGGCATTGGCTAATGCCAGAATAATGACATCTCAAAATTATTAATATAAAGAGTAAAATACCTTCTATCATTTTGCAAAACTTAGTACACATGGATAGTGTTGCTAGAGGTTTGATATCTGAACAGGTAACCAAAGTGCTGCAGGTTTAAACTCCACAAAAGTTGATCCATGAACTTTAGCCATTGTGTCCTTGAGCAAGATACTTCACCATGGGTTGCTCTAATTCGGTGCCCCTAAAGGGACATGGTGATGGGGGAGAAATGAGATGGGAGGAAAAATTATATATCAATGATTTTGCGCTCTCAAGCAAAATGTTTGCGTTCCCCCAAGGAACTTTGCATTTGCTCACAAAACTTTTGTGTTGTAAATAATATGAGGTTGGAGGAAAAACTTTATCTCCCACTTTATATTCATATTATAAAGTCCCACTTTATATTCAGTATCCTTAACTATTATGTTCTAATATTTGAATTAATTATTTGATGCAATGATTTAACACTTATTGTTTACATACATGTTTTACATTGTACTTATATTACTTACCCACATCACACCTCAAATAGCAATTATACAACATAAACACAGTAAGTAGATTTTTGTGTGATGCAAGCACATAGTGGTTAAAGACACCTAATATAAAGTGTGACCCAATGCTTTTGCGAATGAACACAATGATTCATTGGAGAATGCAATACTTTTGTGAGAGAATGCAAAACAATTTAAACTAAATATAATTTATCCTCCCATCTCATATATATTTCCTATATTATTTCCCTTTAGAGGCTCCATATTCCATACGATAAGCTAAATGACCAAATTAGATGTTTAAAACTTTTCTTTATGTAAACATCTGTGGCAATGTTTCTGTCTTCTCTTTTTGTGATAACGATTTGAACCACGAGTCATTCAATTTAAAAAGTCATACTAATACATTTTGGCTTTGAACTGACCAAACAGAATCATTTAGAATCATATAACAGCACATTGTTTAAGAAAAAAATATTCAACTCACCTTCGTAGCTGTTCCAAATGCTACAATATTCTGAGGAGCAGAAGAATCTTTCTGCACAGGCAGAGGACACACAAGGCAAAGCTATAATTAAAAAAAATAAAAAATAAAGCATACAAAACCACCATTGTTTTCCTGAATAAAACTAGTAGGCAGATATCTCTCCATATGAAATAATAACAACAGTTTTTGTTTAAAATGATCAAAATGATCATAGAGTGTCTCACTAATAACTACTTCTGTAAAACATCCTCTTTCGATAGATAGGTCACTGCTTGTTCACCCTATAAATGGCAATTGTCGTGACGTGAGAACAAGGAAGATAACAGAAGTTGGGCCACAAGATAGAATCAAGATGCAAGAAGGGAATTGAGATAGGGTGTGCAGATGGTAAATATCCATTTATTTACACTTTTATACAAGTTTCTACACCACAAATATACTGGATGACATATCATTCCTGCTAATATTTAATACACAACAACAGTCCATTGAAATGTAGACATCTTGGTTTCCCAAGCTAAATCGATCCAATGTTGGTGGACAAGTTAACTTTTATCTGGTTTGTTCAAGTCCTCTGTATCAAAGGAAAAGGGCCGGTCATAACCCATGAGGTGGTTGTAGTCGTTGGGCAGAGCAAAAAGCATTGGGTTGACCAGCATAGAGTGTTTCTTGGCGTAAAAACTAGTGAACATCCTGCTCACAGCAGGGATAATGACATCACTCTGATGGAAAACAGTCCGTTTCTCCACTAGAAGGGCACTGTAAGTGATGGCTGTGTACATGTCAGTCTCCTTGTTGTGGTACAGGCGTACTACATAGCCTTTGGTGATTAAGTGGAGCAGAACAGGAGTCAGAAATGTGAAGAAACCTATAAAGCCACAGAAAGCCACTTGCAGTACCAAGCTGTTCACACCAATGCCTGTTTTCATGAGGACATATGGCATCACACAGAGACTGAACATACTGCTGGAGTAGGAGAAAAACTTCACACCTACAACAAAGGAGCAGATTTAGATCATTAGGTTAGGTTTTAGAAGCTAACATAAAAAAATCATGGCAACAACTGATAGCTATATCAGTTTGGTAGTTCACGTTGTGTTTTACAAGCATAAATTATGTATGTGCTATATATGGCAGGCAATTTACCGAGGACAGCTTTTCCCAGACTGCCTGTGTAGATTAATTCTCCATCTTTAGGCTGAACAGGTGAGGATGTATACCATCTAACACCACAGTATGGTTGAACCTAAAGTACAATCAAACACAGCAATTAAAGGGTTAGTTCACCCCAAAAAAAGTTCATAAAGAGATTGTAAAACTAATCGTCCAACTTTTCAGAAGAGACTCGATAGCTTTATATGATGAACAAATTACATTTATGGCTTTTATTCACGTGTAACTTTTCGAAGTGTTGACGTGATACTTATGCGGGGACTGTCAGTGGAGGGACAGAAATATCTCAGATTTCATTAAAATATCTTTATTTGCGTTTCCAAGATGAAGTAAAGCCTTCCGGGTTTGGAACGGCATAAGGGTGAGCAAACAATGACCGAATTTTTATTTTTGGGTGAACTAACCCTTTAAGTGTAACACTTTTGAACACTGAATTACTGTAACCGCTTCTCAATTAAGTGTAGACATTAACATTTTAAAAAAATAAGATTAAAACAGATTTTCAGGAACACCTCATTATAATAAAATAATTTATGAAAAAAGCCCATGGAGGACAATTTCCATATTTTCTGAAAAAAATACATATAAAAAATAATTGCTCAAAACAAAATAAACCAATATTTAAATAGAACATTGTAGGTTTATGCACAGGATCCATGTTCTTCTGTGCTAAGCCAAATTAATGATGAAAGCTGTCTAGTTATAAACAATGTACAACAACAATTGTACCATTTACAGAAAGGTAAACAGCAAGAAAACGGCGTATTTAAACGCAATCTACTAGTATGTACCTTTTTTGCATGGGATTTTAAAAATGACCTTCGGTTCACATGCAGCAAATTATCCTGCCCCTTTAAAACTACAGCATGAGTGTGGCAAAAACTCCCACTGCTGTGTGATACCGGACGAACACCGACTTGGATTTTTCTGATGATCTGTTCTTGGTTTTTTGACACACGCCGCAACCCATGCAAAATCCCAATCTGATACATTTTATCATGTGGAGTTTTCCCACTTCCTTAGACAGCAAAATGACAACGCACCGGAAGCAATTTGATGCGCGAGCACACACGTGCGAGTGAAAGATTCGTAATCGATGACCAACTGTACAAAAAACTCACATATGTGGAGAAGCATATATATCTTACACATCACACTTTAATGTCAATTTAACTAAAGCATACAATTCTGATGTGATATTAACTATTAAAGCATATTAAGGAGGACTCTAAATTTGTAATATTTGTAACGGAAGTGCATGGATTCTCTGCCTGACAATTGTTTCCGGTTGTCCGCACTGACAACAGAAGAAGCAGTTGCCAGAAGCTTATCGGAGAAAAAACAGAAAAAACTGCCCTGACCAACTCAATCTTAGTGAGGTGAGACAATATATCTTGTATTTAATTACGATTATTTATTCTTGATTCGCGCGAATTCTGTATACTGAAATACTTTTTTTTTAAAACACGATTTGTACATAGTGCTGCTTGAGCTAACTGGGAAGGAAACTCATTGGCTATTATTTACTGCTCTACATGCATGACCCAGACTGCATCAGGACTCGTGGATCGGTTTTATTCTTGTGCCTAATATTAATAAAATACCAGTTTTTTCAATATAAATCAGATCACACACACACACACACACACACACACACACACACACACACACACACACATGTATATATGTATGTATGTAACGTTATGTATGTATGTATGTTTGGTTTCAGCAGCCCTTTTCATGAACATTATGTGCGTTGTTACTACCGCTACATTATACGTGGTAACTGTTAATTTCTCTCTTAATATTTCAGAGAGAGAGAGAAAAGGGAAGGCAGTAAAAATGGGTAAGGTTTTCTAAATTAAAAAAATTAACTACTTATAGACCTAGTCATTTTGTGTTCTTGGGAGAATTAACCATACATTACTTAGATTAAGGGATATCTGTATGATGTGTTTATGTGTATGTTATGTTGGTAGTTCGAGTGTATGACCAAATTAATACATTTTAGATGGAGAAGAAAAGACCTATGGTGGCTGTGAAGGGCCAGATGCCATGTATGTGAAATTAATCTCCTCTGATGGCCATGAGTTTATTGTGAAGAGAGAACATGCTCTGACATCTGGAACAATCAAAGCTATGCTTAGTGGTCCTGGTAAGTATTAGTTACCAAAGGGAATGAATCAAATTTTAATTGCATCTAAAACAAATAGAATCTTCCTGAATTTTGTCCAACAGTAGTTATTCCACATATTCTTTAAAAGCTACATTTTACATGTTGTAAGTGTGTATTGTATTGGTTCTTTATTTGTGTTTTATCTCATTGAAGCTTTAAGGTGATAGTAACATTGCATTATTTCTGTATTTCAGGGCAGTTTGCTGAGAATGAAACGAATGAAGTCAACTTTCGAGAGATCCCATCTCACGTTCTTTCTAAAGTGTGCATGTACTTTACATATAAAGTCCGCTATACTAATAGTTCAACAGAAATCCCAGAATTTCCTATTGCCCCAGAGATAGCGCTGGAGCTTCTGATGGCTGCCAACTTCTTAGATTGTTAAACATAAAAAAAGAAACACTCATATACACATCTGGCTGCAGAATAAATATGAAAAGCAAATTATTATTGGTTTATTTTATTGCTTTTAAATACTTTTAGGTTTGCAAACAGTGGTATGCTGTGCTGAATGAGAGAGGTATAACAGTTTTGGTCCCTTGCTCTATTTAACCTGTAATTGCTTTACAAATAAAGTTATTTTACTTTATTGTTTTAAGCTTTGACCCAGTATTAGCTAACTTACACAATTTCTGTATTGCAAAATAAAGATGCCTGGAGTGATGAATTCCTATTAAATGTTTTCATGACTAGTGTCAACCAAACAGACATGTAATTTTACAATGTATCTATTTGTGTTAACAATTTCAAAATTCAGTTCTTTTTCTTTTGGTTTTATAACGGGTTGCGAACCAACTTCGTAGGTGGCATACCTAGAATTCAGTTGAAATAGATTTGTCATACCTTTTCTGTATGTGGATTCATCAGGCAGAAGTCTTGTAATTGTCCACTGTAGTCATTCATCAGTTGTTTAATGAATAAATTAAGCTGTTCTTGAAATATTTTGTTCATTCTTTTAATTCTGCTTTGTGGAGATTATGTCCACTTAAACCCTTTATATTTTCAAAATAAGGGTTTAAATTGAACATCGTTCTTCTGTTTTCCATGGGTGACTGGATCTACAAATATTTTTGAAAGTTAATAACACCAAGGGATAAGTCTAGATAGGTTTACTAATAGCAAAGGGAGGTTATCAAACTTTCATAAAATATCCAATTAACACTCAACGTTAAGTAATAGACATATATTGAATATTTAAATGATATACAACATTTTATAAATATGTCTTTAAAATAATATATTATTGGTCACAACAATAGTGTGACATTTTTGTGTTACCTTTTAACATTTAGCTTTTTTCCAGTTTACATTTAGCTAAAATGGCTAGCTGAACATGTTTAAAGGCAGGTTCCATTTCTTTACCCCACTTTTTCCGGCGCTATAACTGAATGAATGTTCTGTTAATTGAAGGTATGTACTATAATAAACTGACATTCAAAAATAACCCCACCATGTGTAATATTCGCTGGAGTAAAGCAACGCTTCTTTCTCCCTACGTAAATGATGAATACTTTGCCTAGTTTGCATCACGTTACAATACAATTTTGTAGTTTATTTTAAAAATAGTATTTTACACTATTTTAGCCTGTAAACGAGGATTTTAGCATTTTCACCTGTAGTGCCTCCCCCTATTTCAAACAAACTGAATGTTGTTGCATTGCGGTTCCATGAAAAAACTGATTAGACGTCATTCGTCCAATCGCCTTTCTACAGGGCTTTCCATCATGGCGTCTATGCAGGTGAATATCTCCCTACATTCACAAGCAACTATTTTCAAATAACAATGTAAACCATTTTTTCGCATTTAGCTGTGGCACGTACCGGGTTTCTTCCTGTGTCCATGCCTGTGGTGATCTGAACACGGGACAGTCAGCTGTTTCATTCGTACGCACATTTGTTTACTTTGTAAGCTAACGTTCAGTCAGTCTGACAGCCCAACAAACTCTGTACTGTCACAACACAGTTGTAGCGGTGGAAGACGATACTTATAAACGGGATGTGAAACGGGAATTATTATGTTGCAGAGTTCTTCCGGAGCTGTAAACAATTTTAATGGTGCTTAATCGCTAGTTTCTATAGCACTGCAAATTGTTTGTTTGACTAGCTCGTTGTTAGCGGTCTGCTTGCTAGTTGTATTTTTCAGACAGTAGAATTTAATTTAGGTGAATGGTTTAAAACCACGCACACTGAATTAAAATGATGTATTAGTTAAGAATTTTAATAGTTTAGCAAGGCTATCCTGTTTTTACTTTCAGTTGTGCCTTAACTCAAGTTATTTTCACTTTTCAGAAGCGATTACAAAAGGAGTTGATGGCATTACAAAGTGATCCACCTCCTGGAATGACACTAAATGAGAGAAGTGTACAGAACACAATCACTGAGTAAGTTGTGAGATGTGTAAATGTGCAAGATCAAGCAGTCAGTTCAGTTGGATTATATTTTGACAGTTTGCAACCTTTCCTTAAAGTTGTTGACATGCAAATTAATCTATTTTCTAAATGCATGCTATAGATCTTATTGTGAACAATTAATCTGTGCATGTTTCTTTTTTAATTTGACCTTGTAATGTTTAATCCAAATGTCATAACTGGATCTTCCGGTGAAAACAACAGACTGGTGACGTTTCTCAGATTGTCCAATCATTTGGTCCATTTAAACCCCACCCCTTCAAGCTCACGTTTATTTTCCTCCACTTGTTTTGAGCAATGGCCACCTCTCAAACCCTATATATTTTTTTTAATTTTCCGATTTACTCCGATGTACATAACAATATGTAAGAGATAATCTGTCAATTATTTTGTTTCATTTTCGATTTTAAATGGACAGTTCACACACGCATTTTAATGTTGTAGTTTACTCACCCTCGAGTCGTTCCAAACCCATAAGACATCATCTTTTCGAAAAACAAATGAAAATATTTGTAATAAAACCTGAAAGATTTCTGTCCCTCCTTTGAAATTCCTTGTTACCAAATCTTTTCATAAAGAGACCATTTCTGACGAGAAACGATTGCTTTATACACAGATTTAATTTAGGCTTTTATTCACTTATAAACATTGACCTGCACGCATACATTGAGCACATCAAATACTTGAATACATTTTATTCTTGTATTTGTCCAGGTGGTTTATAGATATGGATGGTGCTCCAGGTACTCTTTATGAAGGAGAGAAGTTTCAACTCCTGTTCAAATTCAGTGGTCGATATCCTTTTGATTCACCTCAGGTAAATTGTGAATCTACTTGTATATAGTGGTGTTTTTGTTTAGTTTTTTTTTGTATCAAAGCTAAGTGCTTGTTGCTAATAAATATTGTTTATATAGGTAATGTTCACCGGAGAGAATATACCTATCCATCCGCACGTCTATAGCAACGGTCACATCTGTTTATCTATTTTAACGGAAGACTGGTCACCAGCTCTGTCTGTGCAATCTGTTTGTTTAAGCATTATTAGCATGCTGTCAAGCTGCAAAGAAAAGGTAAACTTAACCTTTTAGTTAACCAAATTGAGAAAGGTATAAGTAAAATTCATTATGGTTGTCTAATGAGCTGTTTTTGTTGTCGTTGTTTCAGCGACGTCCTCCGGATAACTCATTTTATGTAAAGACATGTAATAAGAATCCAAAGAAAACTAAGTGGTGGTATCATGGTGAGTGTATGCCAATATCTTCTCAATAAATTATTTTCATTGAGTTTGTATTAAAACAGATTTGATCAAACAACTTTCTTTCTTTCTTTGCACCCTCATGTATTCTTATTTCTTTTTTTGTTTGTTTTACAGATGATACATGCTAGTATCAACACCATTTTGATAAATAAACAAACTTTTCCAAGTGCATCAAGTACTTTATGACAGTCTTTGGGTTAAGACTAAACCAGCAGACCCTGGGATGGTGATTTATGTATGGATTAGGCATACACTTCTGCTGACTGCAAGAAGTGCTTAAAACTACAGGAATGTAACCCACCCGGCAAGTATATTTCGATGGAATCAAGATGTGGAGCTTTTTTTTAATTTTTTTATTTTGTTTATTTGATTTACGTTGTAATGTTTTCTTTCATAAGCTTCTAAAGGTTTTTACCGTTTTTGCAATAATATCTTCATGTGGGTTTCGAATTAAAGGGATCATGACATGAGAAATCAAATGTACATTGATATTTTGACATAGAGGTTTTTGTACCATTAAAACATCCTTAAACAAGTTTCATAGCTTGAAATGTCCTCCTCATTATAAACAAATCAAGCTCAAAAAATGGCTTGTTCTGATATTGGGGGACCTGCGCAAATATATTTGCATATAACTGCCTACAGAGCAAGACATCAATGAACAATACATCACCGCACCATAGGCCCCGCCTACTGGCATTCATTCGCTTAACGTCTGACATTTGCCTACACTGGATGTGAGCGTTATGTCGCATCAAAGCAAATAAAACCCATTATAATCAATGATGCTGTCTACACATGGATACAGAATACAGATCCCAGTTCACTTTCTGACATAGGCCAACTCTAGGCACTTGTGTCTGTTGACATCAAGACAAATGGAAGAGTAAAAGAAGGTTTGCTCTGAGGCGTTCAGTAAACAGCTCATTTGCGTCTCTGTACAGATTTCAGAAGGATCTCAGGATCATAAACAAGGAGATGGTTTATTTTAATGGTGTCCTGGATCATGTCAGAGGGTTATATTTTAGTTTGGAACATTTTCTTTTGTAGACTAGGCACAGTGTAATGAATAACGTTTTCAAAACACTTACTCGCGTGCAGTGGATGTTGTGACTGTTTCCTATTCAATGATGTTAACCAATCAAAACAGTGGCCGTTAATTGACAAGCCTGAAAGGAGCCGCCCCTTAATAACTTGTCATTTCAGAATGAAGTTTGAAAATAATAGTTTTCCCACATATATATATATATATATATATATATATATATATTTGTGTTTTTTTGTGCAAAACACTTTATTAACATTATAAGTGAACTTCAAGGAAGATATTAATATAATTTAAAAAACATCCATGTCATGACCCCTTTAAAGGAAAACTACTGTAATCTAATGGATCAATAATCAAAAGCAGAGACAGATGTCTATCTTTTCCTTGCTTGGTTATGCACTGTGAAATTCGAACAGGGCAAATTTGTACATGAAGATTTTATCTGTATACTTAAAAACTATAGTATCTTTTAAAACAAAACGTTGCCCTGCACCTTTGGTCCTTGTTTCCTAATAAGCCATTTTAAGTTGAATTTTGTAGCTGGGTGTGGTGTATAGGACTATTCTGATAAATGTCATATTTACGAATATGTACAGATTATATGCAGTGTGTTGATCATATTACATGATCTTAAAGGTAATTTGGAATTACACAAAGAAATGCTTTATGGGTTAAGGTTTAAGCACTGGTTTTATAGATAGACCCACATTTTGTGTAGTTAAAACAAGAAATAACTTTAGACATAATCACTTTATCTTTTATGTGAAGCTCTATCTAGTTCTATTAAAAGTGTATGTTTGATTTATTGGTTGTATCCTGCTGTGCTGGGTAAGATTCTTTTAAAAAGACAACTTTTCATGCAGTTAGCTTTAGAAAACGTAAAGTTTGTCTTCATTGTTTTGTTAACTTTATTTAACTTTATTTAAAACAAATGTTCTTATTAAAGTAATATATTTTGAAATACTGTCATGTATTTTAATTAGACTACTTTGTAAATGTGTATTGTTTGACTTCAGATATTGTTTGAATAATGAAGTTCTCTTCAAAACTATCAACAGACTGTGTTTGGTATAAGAAAAGTATGTGAATGACACACCTCACCATTTATGGTAGTTTGTGATTGAATGGTGATCTGTCCACTAGAGGGAAGTACAGTTATGTCATGTAAGCAGTTACATTACATTCACATTCATGTTTGTTGAAGACCCTTTCACAGCAAACTACTAATCTACACAGTTTGGGGTCAGTAAGATTTTTTTAATGCAAAGCTGCATTTATTTGATCAAAAATTATTAAAATTTAAAATAAACGTTTTCTATTTTAATATATTTTAAAATGTAATTTATTCCTGTGATGACGAAACTGAATTTTCAGCACCATTACTCCAGTCTCCAGTCACACATGATCCTGCAGAAATCATTCTAATATGATTTGCTGCTCAAGAATAATTTCTTATTGTTATCAGTGTTGAAAACAGTTGTGCTGCTTAATGATTATGATCAAGATTTTCTGATAGATGAATAGAAAGTTCAAAAGAGCAGCATATATATATATATATATATATATATATATATATATATAGTAGTCAACATTTGAAGTGGATCAAAACCTTTCATCAAAATTATACATGAATTTTGAACAATACCCATTCTTGTCTAATGACAACTTTGATGAACTTTTTAGATCCACTTAAAATATTGACTACTAATATATATATATATATATATATATATATATATACACACACACACACACACACACACACACACACACACACACTCATCTAAAGGATAATTAGGAACACCATACTAATACTGTGTTTGACTTTCGTCTTCAGAACTGCCTTAATTCTACGTGGCATTGATTCAACAAGGTACTGAAAGCATTCTTTAGAAATGTTGGCCCATATTGATAGGATAGCATCTTGCAGTTGATGGAGATTTGTGGGATGCACATCCAGGGCACGAAGCTCCCATTCCACCACATCCCAAAGATGCTCTATTGGGTTGAGATCTGGTGACTGTGGGGGCCATTTTAGTACAGTGAACTCATTGACATGTTCAAGAAACCAATTTGAAATGATTCGAGCTTTGTGACATGGTGCATTATCTTGCTGGAAGTAGCCATCAGAGGATGGGTACATGGTGGCCATAAAGGGATGGACATGGTCAGAAACAATGCTCAGGTGGGCCGTGGCATTTAAACGGCCCAATTGGAACTAAGGGGCCTAAAGTGTGCCAAGAAAACATCCCCCACACCATTACACCACCACCACCAGCCTGCACAGTGGTAACAAGGGATGATCGGTCCATGTTCTCATTCTGTTTACGCCAAATTCTGACTCTACCATCTGAATGTCTCAACAGAAATCGAGACTCATCAGACCAGGCAACATTTTTTCAGTCTTCAACTGTCCAATTTTGGTGAGCTCTTGCAAATTGTAGCCTCTTTTTCCTATTTGTAGTGGAGATGAGTGTACCCGGTGGGGTCTTCTGCTGTTGTAGCCCATCCGCCTCAAGGTTGTGCGGGTTGTGGCTTCACAAATGCTTTGCTGCATACCTCGGTTGTAACGAGTGGTTATTTCAGTCAAAGTTGCTCTTCTATCAGCTTGAATCGGTCGGACCATACTCCTCTAACCTCTAGCATGAACAAGGCATTTCCACCCACAGGACTGCCGCATACTGGATGTTTTTCCCTTTTCACACCATTCTTTGTAAACCCTAGAAATGGTTGTGCGTGAAAATCCGGGTAACAGCAGATTGTGAAATACTCAGACCGGCCCGTCTGGCACCAACAACCATGCCACGCTCAAAATTGCTTAAATCACCTTTCTTTCCCATTCTGACATTCAGTTTGGAGTTCGGGAGATTGTCTTCTTCTTCTTCTTCTTCGTTTTTTTACTGGCGACTTGCAACCAAATGGAGCATTATCGCCACCTACTGTATCTTAGTTACTTTTGCTTAATTCCTTAGGTTTAGTCCAGTTTGTTGTAGATAAGATGACATGATTTTAAGCACCATCTTTCCGGATTTATTTGAGAAGATATTTGTAATATTCATTTGGAGATTGTCTTGACCAGGACCACACCCCTAAATGCATTGAAGCAACTGCCATGTGATTGGTTGATTAGATAATTGCATTAATGAGAAATAGAACAGGTGTTCCTAATAATCCTTTAGGTGAGTGTATATCACTGTAAGTCTTTACTGACACTAATGGAGTCTGGCTTTAAAAAAAATCGTTAAAAAATGCAATGGTAGTGTATGCCTTGATACTAAGTCAAGTTCTGTTAGAACAATAATACTTTGTAAAAATGGTATCAGAACAATTAATGTATTAAAGCAAGTTAAACAGTAAGAGAATATAAATAGAATAGTCGGAGTGCACTTTACTATGTATTTTTGTTTATTATATTGCTTTGACTGAGGCCAGCGAAGAGCAAAATGGAGCCTGAATGAGTAACTACGAAGATGAAGGTTATTTTGGGGTATTGTTTTCTTATTATTTTTTAAATAGTAGAGAATGAAGTCACGGGAACCAACAGTATTAGGAGTTTACTAGTCATCAAGAATGATTCTTGGTTTTTTTACTTAGTTGGTAGTGTTTTCTGTTATATGTTCTTGACGTGCAAATTATTTTAGTGAATCATCTATTCAAACTGAATAATGACAGTGAGCCATTTCATTTAAAATAAATAGTATGGAATGTTTGTCTGAACTGTTTATACCGATGTGATTCTAAAGTCCTCTGTCTGATGAACAATACAGTCATCGTTTTTTCTCTTCCGTCAGACGGAATTCCACTGGAGTACGAATGGATTTTCCACATAGGATATCTGCTCTTTTGAAATATGTCTGTGACATCATCAAACTCAGCATGGTGGGAGTGGGTGTCATTTCCTGGTAAAGGGAACGGGATTGATTGTGGATCTGTGATCTCTCATGATTGATCATTTTCTGGGGAGTTAACAGAGCAGGTCTGAGCCTATTAGTCAGAGGGCCTGCATTTGGGGGAGCCCCAGGGATGCGGGCTGCTTTTCGTGTGTCATTGTAATGAGTTGGCAAACCAACATTACTGAGATAACAGGGCAGATAACACATTTGAAGAAATAAAAAAATAGGTTATCCAAAAATTTTACATTATTTTTTATGATAACGAAACTTAGATTGTTCTTAAGACTTTTGCTGCAAACACCCACATTAGAGCAATAAAGTAGAGATTTCTCAAAGCAATTAATAGAGAATCAAAATAAGCGTCAGTGCATAATTAATAACTGATACAACAGATTCCATTGAAAGCACATCACAAACACCTTACAATGAGCTGCTTCACATTGACCAATCAACCAAAGCTGTCATCTCTAATTAGGGATATGCTGCATACTTTTTGAGTTTGTACAAGGGGCTCATTATTGCATTGTGGTATTTAGGCTGAAAGTGGAGTTATCTAACAGACAAGCGTCACTTGTTGGCTTTTATTCACTGAACTGTCAGTGCATGTTCCAGGTTTGTGTTAGGCTGTGACAGTTTAGTTTTAGTAACACTGGTATCGCTGTCTGAAGTAATATTACATAAATGTCATTTTGATCATTTCATCACTTTCTCATAATTAAAGAGAAAACACATGATTTTTTCTTTCCTATCTTTTTGAACTCTTTTGGTTACCACTATCAGGATATTCTGATAATAAACAGCATTATTTGCTATATTTAAAGTGATATCCATGGTCAAAAACACTTCCTACTGTAAATATATTTCTGCAGCCGATGTGAACTAAAGACGGAACTCTAATGTGAGCTCATTCCTGATTTGACTATCACTGACAATTGAGAGAATCCCTTTTTCCCTCTGGCCGAGGAACAAGTGTAAGGTATTTATAATCAGTCTGATGACATTTGAATGTGATTCCCTGCTTCTCTCATTCCATTGATAAGGATGTCTGATATTTCTCTCCGATGGTCACTGGTATTTCCGCAAGTGAGTGGGCAGGGAAATACTCATTTATTAGGCTTTTCATTATGTAGTTACATCCATACAGGGGTGTTGGTGATAGGACTGATAGGGTGGCAGAGGATAATTTACCGGTACATACAATTAATGAATGAAAATGAGCTAAAAATTAATTGTATTTATTTTATAAATGTTAATGATTAATAAATACATACAGCATGTATGTTCTTGTTCAGTGCAATTTAACAATTTGCAGATTCAAATCAGCATTTCTGCTATAGAAATTATATTATTACAGCAATGTTTTTTTTTTCTTCTTCAGAAAGACTACTGTCATAATTATTGATTTCTTTGTCATGGGGTCCCTTAGGTATCCAAGGATATAAGTCTGGAAATTCGATACTTTTTTATATTTGATACTCAAAACTAGATTTCACCATTCTCTTCACTTTGGCTTGATACAGATTGGAATAGACATGGTAGACATAACAATACCAGGAGCCCTATCACTACCACTGGCAAGAGTGTGTGACATAACCAGTAACCTTTTTATCATTAATTGATAACAAATACAACAAATGTAAGTTCCTTCATCACATTTATACTCTTCATCTCCAATTTTCATATAAATGATCACTCTTAAATTCATGTAAGAAGAAATTCTTAGGCAGTTTTCAAGTAAATAAAATAAAACAAATTCACATCATCATTCAATCATTATTTCCACTAAAACTTAACTCTTTTGTTAAGCTTTCTTTTCAACACGGAACCCTTTACAGTCATTATAGCCCACATAAGAGGGAAACCTGAACTTTGTAAAATTTTAAAATCATTTCATCAAAATGACATATGTATCAAATCATACATATAAATTGGCCGCCACTGATATCTGCGGTCTCTAATCTTTCGATTCCTTTTCTCGCTCTTTTGATGGAAACTTTCTACAGTGGCTGGCGTGGACCCAACCACCTCTTTGCTTTCCAGCTCTTTCTCCTTAGATCCTTTATCACCACGAAATCTCCCTTGAGCTGCTTTCACCTCTACACAAATGTTACACAGGAGAGAAGACATTTCTTTACAACATGTCATGTTCACACAATTCGGTTGATGGCACTCGTTGTTTAGCCCCTTCCATTCCCAATAAATGTGGATCTTCCAAACAATATCTCAAAAGGGCTTAAATTGGTTCTGGGTCTCTTCCTCATTCTCATATGCATTAGGACTATTGGCAGGGCCTTTACTCAATTGAGCCCAGTGTCCACACAGCATTTGGCCAATTTATTTTTTTATCGTTCAATTCTGCTCATGTAAATGCCTAAAAATGTTTCCACCTGTGCGATGGCTTAATTCACAAAATGTGTACCATTGTCTGAACTAATTTTCATCAGAATTCCCCACCCTGCTATTTCAGTCAACAGTGATTCTTGTTTCATCAAATTTTAAGCGAACCCCCTTAGTAAACCATTCGTTATCCCCCCTTTTGATGCATGGTCCAACCCGTTCATCAATTTAGCATAATGGTGTCTGGGTAAACAAGGTTTGCCATCAATACTAAACCAAACGCTGCCTTAATACTGCAGCCAGATTAAATCCAGACATCTTTCTCTGCCTCTGAAGAAAAATATTTAATTCTCTGTGGGAAGTAAGAAGAGTCACAGTTATTTTCAGATAACTGAGTATACATCATCCTTTGCTGCATTTGCTTTGGCATTTCCAATAGAAAATGTTTTTTTTTCCCGTTAGTGTGAGCTGAACACATGTAGAAAGAAATGCGATTAGGCAACAAAATAGCATCCAGTAAATTTGACACTAATGCTGCATGAATGATAGGTCGACCATCTGACTTTAAAAAAAAAATCACAATTTTCAATATTTCCAAAGCACCCCAAAATCATGTACCCCAAAAGAATAACATGAGTCCGTGTAAATTGTCACACATTTTTCCAGTCATCAGTTTACACACTTCAGTCAGGCTCACAATCTCTACTGATTGTGCCGAATAATTGGAGGGCAACGACCCTGAGGTTAACACTTCAAATTCAGTGGTTACAGCTTATCCTGCGTGATTCAGGCATGTTGTTTGGTTTCTGAAGCCATCTACAAACAACACATTCTCACAGTTATCGAGTGGTGTGTAGCAGGTCAGGTCGTGGTGTACAGACTTGGTCAAGGATAGTCAAACAACAGTCATGTTCCTCCCCAACCTCCTCCTTTCATAAAATGTGAGGGGCTCTCTGGATAATTTTTATGGTGATTTAGCCAATTTGTCACTTTGTCACTCTGCCGTCAAGTCTTTTATTTTTACGTTTACCATTATGATCACACATAGTTGACAGTATTTAAATTTATACCCTCGTTTGAATTAAGACAAGAGTTTTTAACCCATATTGGATGGTAATCTTCAACTTCACAATTCCCATTTACATAAATACATTAATCCAGAGAGTAATTCAAATCAACATCATAAATGACAGTCATAATTACCAGTAGCAGACAGAGGTGGAAAACCAATCCAATTAAAGCTTGTCTCATGTTTTGTCATGTCATGATCATCTTTTCATTAGATTCACTCAGAATTATTGCCTTATATAAAATTTGTCATTTCACTTAACCCCAGAGGTTAATTACACAATATACACACAATCAGGACAGAATATTTCCCCGAACTAACACATATGAAACATACAGTGCAGTCACCAACACACGCATTCTAGACACACATGAACCGCTCATTTTCAAGGTTTGATCTTGGTGTTAACTCTAAAAATATTAAAACTTTTAAAAACTCAGGTTTTACCTTTTTACATGGTTTCTTAACAAGTTTCAAATAATTTATGTTCATTATTCATTTGTTTTTAGAAAAGTCAGCTGGGTTGTTTTGGTTCTAATATCCTTGCTTTGTTTTGTTTAAGCTTGCTTTAGCAGGGTGATAATAGACAGACAGAGCACCATCCCTGCCTCTACTCAAGTAGTCTCTCTCTCTTACTGTGCAAATAATCTTTTCAACAGCCTCGTACGACTGTAACTTAGACAGAATGTAATATTAAATTCATTATAATATAGAACTTCACTTAACCTTTGTTATCCAGACTTTCTCTTGAATCTTTAAAAGCGGAAGTGGTGACATCTTTAGTCACCACCATGTCTTGGAATTATCTAAAACTATAAAGACATATTAGTTTAATATCAGCACTTCTATACATTTTTTTTTGCCCATAAGGCAACCAACATCGTGTTCCTAAGAAGTTTTGTTACTGTCTCCACAACAAATAATGACAATCACCTAATGGTCTCAGCCTGCTCTTGAAAGCCCATTCCCAATAGCTCTTTATCTATAATCTCCTTTTCCTCAGGGTGATGTCCCCTGGGTTGCAAGCTGTGGACACTTGTCACAATGAAAAGAATGCGGTTTCTGGTGAGGGGTATGGAGGAACATTTCTGGGTCAGACTGCTGTAACTTCTCACAGCTCCTCTCCCCTTAATGATGCGGCTGGCCTCACAGTCATCCGCTCCACTCTCATACCCATCTCACATATCACACCTACCTTCACGGTAGATGCCCAGTGGCGACAGTAATCCCCTGCCTTAGGTTGCCCTCTGTTTGGCCAAAGAGGATCTCACCCATCAGTGAGAAATCACCTCTTGCACACTGGTAACCGCTCTTTCCCATGACAGTTTTCTTCAACAGAATCAGATGTTTTCTGGAGCTTAGGGAAGGCGCATTCAAGAGCCACCCGAGCTGTCGGGTTGCCTAATAATGTTAACACAAGGAGACCGGTTAATAACAGCAGTTTTTAATCACTAAAATAAATTAAACATCTGCAACGCAGCAAAATATCAGTGCTGAGATTATATTCAGTGAATTAAGATTACAACCGTCCATTCAGTGTACGGCTACGTCTGTTTCCGGAGCCATTAGCCCTGTACCATGTGGAGACTAAGATTAGACAAAGAAGTTACTGGTCCTAAGTTAATTAACTTTTTTGATCCACTTCATATGTTCGCTACTGTATAAATAGCTTATAACCGGCTCAGATAGCAGCATTCAGCTGACTTTTAGGCAATCAGGACAGGTAACTGCATTTTCATAAATTTGTAACATAATTTTATTCTACTATCTATTAACTCTAGCCCAGCTTAAGACTTTTTTTTTTTCAGAAATGACATGCATTTTCAAATAAACATTTTTTTTTATTTGTCTTTTGCCCCCACATCATGGAATTTTAAATTACAAATTTCCACTCAGGTCTGGTCTCTGTTACTGGCAGTTACATTTTTTAAGTTTTGAAACAATTTTGCCAAGGTTCAGAAATAGTTCCATAAATTCTATCAGAAATTGTATTTTCATAACATTATTTTTTGCTGCTTTATAACTACTTGTTACAGTATTCCTCTATCAAATGGTTAGTCTGCAGATGGAACAAAATAATATCCGTATTGTCTCAGTCTTTTTTTTTTTTGTTTAGTTTATTTATATCAGGACAATGTGCCGTTACATTAAAAAGATGGCTGCACCAGATTTAGCACTATGCTAATTTCCATCCGTAGTCCTACACAATTAAGATTACATGACAAAAATAAAATTGCATAACAAAGACAATTAACATATAAAAGTTCTATAACAAAAACCGTTAATACAATATAAAAAGGCAACTTACAATCAAATGGTACCCCCAAGGGTATCATCTGATCGCCAAAATACCCGTCTGGTGCTTTTAGTGTGAACAAGACTGTTGATCTAAAAGCCAGTCCTTAACTGCCCGTGAGAAGCTGCGAAAATCGGCATTGTTCTTTAGATTGTCTGGAAGCCCATTCCATTATTTGATTGCTTTATAGGAAAAGACTGATTGAGAGAAGACAGACTTTCTTTTGGGAACATTGCAATCACCCCTGGATACAGACCTCAACGCTCTGTTCGTTAGTTCAGAGCGTAGCTGTACATATGTTTTTAAAGGGGGTGGCAGCATCATTAAGGATTTTGTGAACCAACCGGATATCAGAATACCAGATCAGGTTGTCAAAGTTTAATATACTGTACTTTTCAAGTATATTGCAGTGGTGGTACCGCCGAGGCTTTTTATCAAGGATTTTCAAAGCCTGATTATGTAATGATCTAAGGGGGTTTAAAACAGTTTGTTTAGCTTGAGACCAAGATGACATACAGTATAATATATAAGATATAATCATTGTCTGGAAATATGATTTTGCTGCTTCCAATGATAAAGAGCTTCTGATGTACTGGAAGTTAGCGATGTTAAATTTCAAAACACGGCATACCCTTTTAACAGTATTTTTAAAATTTAGTACAGGGTCCAAGATCACACCTAGGTATTTAACTTCTTCCACATTTTTGATCATGTAACTGTCCACATAGATATTTGGGAGAGCACATTGAATTCTTTTGTTTGAAAAATACATTGTGACCGTTTTCTCTGTATTCAAAGTAATGCAGGACTTGTTCATCCACTCTATTGCTTTCTTCATTGCCACAGATAGTTTAGCAGCGACAGAATCGGCATTAGAACCGTGAGTATATAAAACCGTATCATCAGCGTACATCAAGATCTCCACGTCATCGCAGATGGAAGGTAGGTCATTGATGTACAAACTGAAGAGCAATGGCCCCAGAATAGACCCCTGGGGTACCCCTGAGGTACAGGATCTAAAAGATGAAGTTTTATCATTTATTCTTTCGCACTGGTAACGGCCTACTAGATATGATTGAAGCCAGCTAATAGTGTTTGTGGCGAAATTGAAATTCCACAGTTTTGTCAGCAGTACTGAGTGGTTAACGGTGTCAAATGCCCTACGTAGATCCAGAAAAACGTCCCCAACCACCCCTCCGTTCTCCAAACTGGATTTGATCACCTCGAGGAAATAACAACAAGCTGTATCGGTGGAGTGTTTGGATCGAAAGCCAAATTGCATGGGGTTGTAACATATTTCCATTGTCGAGGTGCTCAATCAGCTGTTCAACTACAATTTTTTCAATAACTTTAGAAACTACCGGGAGTATACTAATGGGTCTATATTTTCTAATGTCCTTTCTGTTTCCTGATTTAAAAATGGGCGTGACAATTGCATTCTTACAAGACGAAGGGAATACACATTCTCTAAACGATTGATTAATTATGTGCGTAATTGGTTCTGCAAAGTCCTCTTTATATTTTTTTAGAAACAGCAAATCAAGTCCCCATAAGTCCTTATCTCTCGAGTTAGAGAGTGATGTAATAACTTTGTTGACCTTGAGTCCCACTTATCTCTACTCACATGCAGCCTTATAGCTGCTTGCTCCTTCAATTATTAGGCCTATATAAATTATCTAGACATCTAATGTCATGCATCCAGGATGAAAAAGTAAAATCCCTTATTTTTATTTAAAAAAAAATTTTCATATATTTCCCTTATTTTCTTGCTGCATCGACTTTCAGCCTATAGTGACTCTTAAAGTTCATTCTCTTGGAAAATCATAGAATTTGATTAACCCTTTATTACATTGATACATACATACATACATTACTCTCCTCATCTGGCAAAACACTGGTGTATCATTTTTTTCACAGCTGCTTGTTTTACTGTGAGTTTTTCCCCGGCTGATTTTACTGTGTCTGTGGCGTTATTTTGGCTAAGTAATCTATTGGACGTCTCCAATAGACCCGAATTTTTTCCCTAAAATATTCTAGAGGAGCTCTAGGAGTGGCTTACGGGGTAACCTCGGGTTCACTTCCCCACTAGTCTGCACCCCAAAGATTTGCTCGGAGGCGAATGGAATCGATCCAGTCCACAGTCTACCACAGACCCACATCAACATGGTTTAAAATCTCAATTTCCCCAATTAATTTTTTGTCTCTTACCCAGTTCTCAGTGCCACTTGAGTTATTTTTACGATTTCAGTGGTGTTTCTCCTGGACTCTCAACCTATTCAGGGTAGGGCTGATTTCAGGATGATCAGTCACCATCCGCTCTCGGATCCAAAAGGCACATTCAAGGAATCCCACTTCTGCCAGCAAGTTGTTGTGTCAAATAAACAATAAACAATTCTGAATAAGAGACAAATGTTCAATTAGTAGTTATAATGGTTTATTTCTTGCAACAACAAAAAAAGGCACACAGTCAGTCAGCAGAATGTGAGAGTGTGCACGTGGAGGGGAGGCTCCCTCTCTCTTTTATATCTCTCATTAGATAACATAGGGCCATAGCCCAGGCTCATAGCCAATTGAACCTTTCTCTACCTTATTAGGAAAATACATTATTTCTTATAGGAAAATATGATTAATCCAATAAAACAATTAATAAAAACAATTTGACTGTACCCTTAGTTTTTTTACTACACCCCAGCCTTGAGTGTTTTTGGGTGTGATGCGACAATTTGCGCATCCTCCTCCCTTCATGTGTCTTCACCGAGGAGAGGCTTGAGTCTGGCCACTCTGCCATAAAGTGTTGCAGTGATGTTTGTCTTTCTGTGAGTTTCTCCCATCTCCAAATTGGATCATGGAGCTCAACTAGAGTGACCATCAACTTCTTGGTCACCACTCTAACCAAGCCCCTTCCCCATCGATTGCTCAGTCTGACCAGAAGGCCAGCTAGTCCCTCTTGGTTGTTTCAAACTTCTTCCATGAAGGATTATGGAGTCTACATGCTTCTGTGAACCTTCAGCGCAGCAGCATTTTTTTTGTTGTAGTCTTCCCAAGATCTGTCTTGACACACTCCTGTCTCTGAGCTCTGCAGGGAGTTCTTTTGACTTTGTGGCTTGGTTTTTGCATTTTCAGCTGTTAGACCCATTCAATTGAATTTGCAGAGATTAACTCCACTCAAAGTGTATGTCTGCAATCGAAACTGGAATGCTCCTGAGCTAAATTTCAAATATCATCGAAAAGGGTATGAATAAGTATGCAATGTGGTCATTTCAGTTTTTAATTTCTAATAAGTTTGCAAAGTGGCCACAAAACTGTTTTCTGCATTGTCTTTATGGTGTATGGAGTGTAGATTGATGTGAAAAAAAAGTAATTTAAAGTAGTTTAACATTAGGCAGCATTCATTGCAAAATGTGAAAAAATGAAGGGGTACGAATACTTTCTCAAGGCACTGTATTGCAAAGTAAATGCAATATATAATACTTAATATATTTTAAATGGCCTGCTTTGTGCTAACTGCCTCAAATATTATTAACAGAGTACATTGTTACTGAGATTATAGTTGTTAAATTGTTTGATATGTTTCCTGCAGTTAAATACATAAAGAACTGGAAAGATACCATTCAAAGTGGAGATGTAGATCATGGAAACAAGAAATTTACTCCTATGGAATGAGTTTCTTTTCCCCCCACATGGGTGGCCCTTGTATCTTTCCTTATTTTCATATTATCTCATCTTTTCAAACTTTGACAATCCATGACCGCATTTTAAGCACGAATTGAACCTATACCTTGTTTGCTAACCAAAAAAAAAAAAAGCAAAGTACCTTTTCATCACTTACACCTTAAATACTTTAATCAGGAAAAAAAGGCCACTCACACATGATTATAGGAAGACTGTTTATTTATCAATAAGCACTTATGGCATTCTCTGATAATCTTTTGTCATAATCATTGGTGTTATCCAAATCAAAACCACAACAAGAAGAAATACTTTCAATACATGTAGTGCATTTTGTAGAGTTATTAGGAGGATAAAACCTCTAAAGTGACAAAGTCATGGAATGTTGAGGAAAGCAACAGTACACAACAAATAAAGTGTAAATGAATATAAATAGGTGAAAGGCCTTCTTATGCAATCTTACAGTAACACAGCATTTAATAATTAAGGCTAATCGCTATATAATGTGTTATACACGTGTAATTCTTGCATTTTCAAATTCGACTGCAAAATGTCATCAGAAAAAACTTGTAATGTACAGCTTTCATCGTTCCAGAGGAACTACAGAGATTTTAGCAGCACTGCTCAGTCAGAACCAGTTAGATTCCAGTCTTGGATTCATTGTTGTTCGTGGACTCCTTCCGTTGAGCCAGAAAGGGGTACATGCACTTATCAGCACCAATAAATCTGTACATGCACACAATGGCATCAAACGGCAAAATGCTGCAAGATATGAGAGATTATAGACCATTGTACGTACACGGATTAAATAAAACAAGAATATTATGACATATTACATATTACACTTACGTTTTCATGAAGGTGACCATGTACATGATTCGTGGTGAGCAGATCATTGCTTGGTCTGTTAGTATGGCTCTCATGGCCTGTTTTACACAGTACTCTGGCTTTAGCGGTGGGAAAAGTGGAGCCATTTCTTTCCTGTTTAAAAAGATTGTAAGGGAACAATTATAATTAGAACAAGTCTTGTCATCAGAAGTAAATTAAAGCTATTTAGTAAAACACAAACCTAATTTTGCAGCCTTTAAACATGCCAGTGTCAACTAAAAAAGGACAGACAAGCGTCATCTTTATTCCATCCTTATCAGCTGCTTTCAGTTCATGACTCAAAGACTCATGGAAGCCTATGGCTCCAAACTTGCTTGCACAATAGTCCTACAACAAAGAGGAGAAACAAGTGGGTTACTGAACTTTAAAAGCATATTTTCAACACCGTACATTACACTACATATAAGTTTTTTGTTTTTTTAAAGTGAGACTTTTTTTTTTTACCTCCACACCAGCAGTAGTGAACAAGCCCAATGAACTAGCAACAGTTACAATGTGTCCGTGATTCCGCTCCAGCATCTTGGGAAGAAAAGCTTTCGTAGTCTGTGAATATTAACATATACAGAATCAAAGATGAACACAAATTATCAAGTATGAATAAAGTTGGCAAAACTTGACATTAATGGTACTGATCAAGGTCCATACTGACCCAGAAGTGAGCATGGCAGTTGACCATCATAGTCCTTTCGATAAGCTCGTCTGGACACTCAAGAAGATGACGTCCTGAGACAACTCCAGCATTATTGATCAACAGGTCGATGTTGCCCACCTCTTTGCGCACCTTCTCTGCAGTCGAATACACACTCTCACGTTTACTAACGTCACAAAAATATGTGTAAACTTTCAACTGGAACAGAGGCAACTCTTGAACACTATCCGAAGACCCTGTTAAAAATAGAGAAAGAATAGATTTGATAACAGTGCAGTATTGCAAACATTTAACCCCACCAGTAACAATTAACATTTGAGTCTAAAATGGTTGTTGATGTATTCACCATAAGTGTTAACTCAAAATAAATCCACAAAACAAATTTTTACAAATTACTAATATTGGGTATTACTGACCAACTAAGCAAACGCTGTAAATTCCCATCAGCTACTAGTAATAAAACATACACTTTAATGAAGTCTAAAACCTTTTAGAAAAGTAATTTGGTTTGTTTTATTTGGTTATACCTTTCCTGGGAAAATCTGGGATTAAAGTTGAAAAAGAAAATCGGTAACACTTAACATGAACTAACACTTCTAAAGCACATATTCAGCTTTCCTAATCATTTTCAACATATTCAAATACATTATTAAAATCAAAAGTTGTATCGGTTAATAATTAAGGAACTTGAGCTCACACGAACAGTATAAATATTTTTATGAACTAACGTCAACTAAGACTAATAAACACAGTAACAAAAGTACTGCATTAACTAATATGAATTAATTGTACCCTATTACAATAAAGAATCTTGTGAAAGACTAAAAAATGGGGGGGGGGGAAAGGGTCGTTTACCAAACTCACCAGCGGAGGGGTTCATTTCTCGGTAAATTTCACGCACTATCTCAGCGGTCTCTTCGTTGGCCAGTCGGTTAATGTCCCACAAAACAAGGATCGCTCGTCTCCGGGCAAACTCCAATGCAAAGAACCGCCCGAGACCGCTTCCCGCACCGGTAATAACACACACCTGGCCCTCCACACTCTTCTCCCGTGGACGAATAAACCATTTACCACCGGCCAGCACAAACGACCAGATTATTTTAAAAGTGACCACGAATAATTCTGTGACGATATTCATGATGTGCGCGTGCCGCCGAGCTTCCATTCGCCTAACTAAATTAACAAATTACAGCGACATTCAGTTCGAACAGCAAAGATAGAAATCAAACTGCAGATGTGCTCAAAGAAAAGAAAAACCCCGTCGAGCAGTAAACAAAATCCGGACCCCTCAGCATCCACGACAGGACGAAATCTGCCCATACCAGTATGTTTTCGTGGCTCTTTAAATATGATCGAACTCACTTGACTTCATAACTTTCCACGCGTGTGTCCGCCTGCTATGCAAAGTAGTCATACATTTTGTGTCATATCTATAAATATGCATTGTTACCAGCCTATCTACTTCTCAACATAATGTATTTTAGGAATAAAATATCAATTCAACCACAACGTCTCTTCAACGTAAAATAAATACGGTATTTTTTTTAAAAATGCAGGCAGTATATCTAGAGACCTAATACTTAACCGGAAATATGAAGGACCTATCTTATAAGACCTCAACGCGCATGCGTAGAAGCCTCTTTTACTGTGGGGATAATGGCGGGTGAAGCGTAAGTTGGAAACCGTGCTATTTGTATCTTCTTCCATCGGTTTAAATATAGCTCATACGATATTGTTCGGAGTCTAAATGAGCAATATGTGTATGTTTAAGTGCTATGAAGGGGAAATTGGCAGTATCGGGGAATGATGAATCAATAAAATTAAATATGAATGTCGTGTATCTGCCGGGTGGAATCGGTTGAACAACGTGTATAAAAGCAGTTAATATAGTAACATTAAAACGTGCCCGAATAAGTATTTCTGTACCAAAATATCCAAATGTGCTCTGTTGATTTTGAATGGTCTTCTTTGATCTAATATTTGTTTATTGCCATTAGCTGCTAACTTAAGGCAAAGGCATGATGCTACTCTGCTAGTACTTTTATGAAAATAAGTTTTAGTCAAACATTATGCTGTCATATATATATTTTTAGTGTGTGTTTGCGTGTAAATATATTGATTGTGCTTTTTTTTAACGTAAAGTAGCTGTCATTATGATAGCCTGGTCTGCAGGCCTAATGTAACGTTAGAAATCAGTGAAAAGACTAACGTTAATGTGCTACCATTTCTCTTCAGAAAGAAGAAGGTTCCCTCAGTCCCGGAAAGCCTCTTGAAGAGGCGACAGCGATTTGCTGCCATCAGGGCTGTGCGCCTGAAGAAGGCGATGGCTGACAAGAAGGTTGGTGGTTTAGACTTTACCTGCTGGCTTTGTTGTTTATAAACGGTGGTCAAGATAATCTGATAATAAAGCATCAACATAGAGCCTAAATTGAGAATGTATGTCTTCTCTCACCTACTAGGCCCACAAAGTCACCAGGAAGCTCATCTTCAAGAGAGCTGAAGCTTATCACAAGGAATACAGGGAGATGTACAGGCGTGAAATCCGCATGAGTAGGATGGCTCGCAAGGCAGGCAACTACTATGTCCCAGCTGAGCCCAAACTGGCTTTTGTGGTCAGGATCAGAGGGTAAATTTTCCACTTTCAAATGATCTACTATGCTGTAGGCAGACTTCACAGATTGTGGTTAATGATGTTGCTCTTTTTTCCCCGTCTTATCGACCATGGTGATTCCTCTTGAAAATAAGCCAAATCCTCTGAAACCACCACTACATAGTATTACTTTTAGTGAAACTTTCTTTTGAGAGTTGTTGATTGGATACCTTGTCTATCCTCAGTATCAATGGTGTCAGCCCTAAAGTCCGCAAGGTTCTTCAGCTGCTCCGTCTCCGCCAGATCTTCAACGGTGTCTTTGTCAAACTGAACAAGGCCTCCATCAACATGCTCCGAATTGCAGAGCCCTACATTGCCTGGGGGTACGTAAAGTTGTATTTTGGGTTGTACCTAAAAATTGTGAATGTCCACGGTGTATTTATAGCGGTCTTATGGTTCAAGGTACACTACAATTTGAAAGCTTAGTGTCAGTAAATTTGTTTGCTTTGTTTGATGCCTTGGTTGAGCATAAGAGTCTTTTAAATACAAGACCCCAACATTTTGAACATTAGTGTATTCTTGGCTCAAAAATGAAAGTTTCTCATGTTCCAAAGCAATAGGATTTTTTTTTAATCCATAGAACAGAAAAGGAGAATAGTTGTAGAATGTACTGGCTTCCCTTTAATATCATTAAAGTGGATGGGGACTCTGGCTTCCAGAATCTAAATATTAAAGAGCTTTGATTTGTCATTACATGACCATTTTCTGTTTCTTGCTCAAAGCCATTGTTGGCTTCAGGTGATTTTAAATGGTGCATAATATGAAAAACAATCATGTGGGCTACTTTTTTGGTTGCGCTTTGTCCTGTCATTCCCCATTTATTTTCATTATATGGAAAGAGTGGCTTCATGTCCTTCCAAACCCATAAGACATTTGTTCATCTTTGGAATATAAATTAATATTTTTTTTATGTTTATTTGTGAATACAAGCCCAGTTTAATCCGTCTTCTGCACAGATGACCGTTTTATGAATTGAACAATGTCTCTTCAGAGGACTTGGATTAAATCACTTGATTCATATCGTTTTATTTTAAGATCTCTTTATAAACATTTGAACTGTCAAGTGTTCTGGGTGAATAGACTTTAAATGGAAGGACAGAAAAAAATGTTCATTTGTGTTTTGTAGATGAACGAAAGTCCAATAGGTTTGGAATGACATGTAATTTAACTTTTGGTTGAACTATCCTTAAAGGTTCTGGCAAATCTTATGTGAAATGTAATGTGTGCCATGATACAATGGCTGAATTTGAAACCTCATATCACTCTTACCATTTTTGTCATAGAAAGATATTGTGAAATTAGTCAGTGGTTCCGAAAACATCAACTGTCTCCTAAATGTATTAATATGAACTTTACCTGCTTGCTGAAGTCCCATATTGCTTTTTCAGCTACCCCAACCTTAAATCTGTGCGTGAGCTCATCTACAAGCGTGGATTCGGCAAGATCAAAAAGCAGCGCATTGGACTGACAGACAACTCCCTTATCGAGAAGACCCTTGGTAAGACCAGGCAGTGCACACCGTGATTGAACACTAGGTATTGCAGTAGTGGTGTTTTAGGATTCAGTAACATAATTTGCACGTATCCAGGTCAGTGTGGAATCATCTGCGTTGAGGATCTCATTCATGAGATCTACACTGTTGGAAAGAACTTCAAGGCTGCAAACAACTTCCTCTGGCCATTCAAACTGTCCTCTCCTCGTGGCGGCATGAACAAGAAGACCACCCACTTTGTCGAGGGAGGTGATGCAGGAAATAGGGAGGACCAGATCAACAGACTCATCAGGAGAATGAACTAAGAACATTAGGTGAGCACCTGACTGACACGCATGCCCAGTTCTTTTTAAGTTTGACAATTATTTATTTGCATTTAACTTGTCCTTGCATATCATACCGACAATGTGTGTGATTCAGGTTATTAGTAGATCGAAGAAAGTGTTACCAGAGTGATGTTTGTGTTATGGAATAGCTGTTACATTCGCTATAATGCATCAAGCAACCTCATGGAAGTGTTGGTAGTACTTAGTACATTGTTCATATATGTACCATGTGGGCTGTTTATTGTATTTATTAATCTCAGAAACATGTCCTTTAGGCATTATTTGCTTGATACTGATGCTATTTGTAATTGTACTGGTTAACCTGATAGTAGGGTACCGGTTAGAATATATCCTAGTCAAATTTCTAATCTAAAACTTTTTGTCTCTACAGGTCGTTGGAACACTTCTGCTGTTGGTCTCTGTGAAAATAAAATCATTTACACAAACACTGATTTATATTTATTTCTTGGCATCCTTTTATTGTGACACTTAAGTCGCTCATGATATACTGTAAAAGCAAGTATCTCTGAGTTCTCAATTGCATCAAAAAGATGCTACAGCTGTGTCCTTTCATCACATCTAATGAAGCTCCTCGCTATTAAACCACTTAAAATGAGGTTCATGGTCTACTTATGTTTTAACTTAAAAAGAACACGCTCGTAGTGTCCTGTACAAACATTTATTTGTTTAATGGTTGTTCTAGGTATCTTGAACAATGCAGTCACTATTTCAAAGAAAAGATGTACACCTATAAACATCACATTGATATACAAACTAAGATCCACACTAAATGAGAAAAAAAGTTTGATATATGCAGAAATGAAAGTCTGTTTTGGAATGTACATACAATAGTCAAGTTGTATTAACGATAAATCTGGTCAAATCTTGTGCAAGTAGATGATCATGCAGCTTATTTTTCCTTTTGATTTGACATCAGCAAAAAAATATTCACATACAGAAACATTAGGTCTTTCAAGATTACATAAAAAAACCTGAGAACTTAATTGTATTTGCATATTGTACTCTATAAAAAGTAGGACTTTCTTTACAGACTTGTCTGAACCAAACCATAGATCTTAACGCCTTCTCATAAATGACTTTTTATGATATGGCACCGATTTGAATACTTAAAGCAGGATTTGTTCCTGCCTAGTTTATTTTAAAAATCACTTGAGTACGATTAACATAACACAACTTGTGTACCTGTGTTTCTACACTAAATGGATTTAGCAGATAATTTCTTGAATGTACAGTTAATATACAAATCATACACTCATTCGAGGTTCTACTTTAAGCTGTTGACATCCATTGACCTCTTTGTTACCTGTGCAACTGTATTTTGCACGTCAGGGAGAGGAATGTTAAAATAACAATCTTAAAATGTACAATATTCCCATCCAGTCAAACTGGCATCATACAGAAATAAAGTGCCATTTCCTTCATCCAGCAGAGGGCATAGTTGATTTACTATATCAGGATTCCCTCAACTGATTCTGAATTGAAGGCATCTTAACCATCTTTCCATACTGTTTCACTGATGTGGAGAGTTTCCCACAGCAGTAAACATCCTAAACTATTTATTCAAATAATTAAAATATTTCTTGGTTGGCGATGGCTCAACTATAAAGTGATGCAAATGGAAACACTTGAACTTGCTTTTCACTGAAACAGACATGCTCATATAGATATCAGAATATTTAGTACCGACATGTTTTATTTTTGTTAAGAGTAGGTTTTCCCCTTGTATTACTTGCACGAAGGGACAGTTAGGGGGGGCGGGGAATTTGATTTGATCCACATTTGCAGTGAGAACTGAAAACTTTGTGTTGCTTCACATATGACCACTGAGGAATAATATCACTCAGCAAGATAACATCAAATGAAGGCATATTTTGGTCAAAAATATTATTTCAAGTCAAATGCTGACTGCCAATTTACACTGGTAGCACTTTGGTCAGAACTATTTAACAAACCCAGCACAAATGTTACAGTGGTTAGTCTTTTTTTTTTAAATGTGTATGCTTACAACATCTGCTCAGGGCTGTTAATCTACATGAAGAATTTGTGGTATCTTATCACAGTTGCCTGAATCAGTTTCTGATCCAAAAGATATATGATTCAACTAACTAATCCTTCACATGGAGGGTCAAACTGTTTCAAAAATAATAATGGTAGAATAATAAGAGTATGTTTTGTTCTTTAATGTCCTCCCTCTGAATGAATATCACTAATCTCCTGAAAGTTGAGAGCAGACCTTGTCTCTCAGGATCTTTAAGTCAATCTCTGCGGATATGCAGTCCAATAGTGTCGAAGAAAGACAAAGGATAGTCCCCTTCACTACATCAGTTACTCTTTCTGTCCACATGCTTAGATGCATTCATTCTGTGAACACGTAGCACAGATAACATGTTGATGCATCTCGGCACATCACATGCTTGTTTCACATGGTGGTGAGCGACCTCCCTCCCCTGAAGACTTCAGAATATCAGGGGAAAGGAGGTGGTTGTCCACCTTCTGTTCACTTTGAATGCCGTCTTCCGCTCCAACGCCACCAACCGTTGCAGAAGCACAGTTTTGTGCACTTTTAGGGGACGTGGGAGTAACAGCAGCTCTATCGACGTGGTTTCTCCCTCTTTGGCTTTCAGAAGACGACAGGCTGAACCCTGGAGAGCTTGTGGCTCCATCCCCTTCGAAGCCTTTCCCCGGGGACCTGGGACTCTGCCGAGGAGAATCCGCCAGCAGTAATGGGTCAGATACCGGTAGCTTTGGTGTCAGTGTGGCCACGTCATCCGTCACGACTAAGTGCAAGTTGGAAGCCCCTTCGTCTGCAGATTCGGAGAAGTTCACTTTGAGTCCCTTGACTTTGACTTGGTTTCCTTGTAGAGGGCTCCTCACGTTTTCACCGCTCGGATCGAAGCTTTGGTTCTCCTCACCCTGTGACATGGTGCAGCTGTCTGACTTGCACTGAACAAACTCGTAGAGGCCTTCTTTAATGATTGTGGCCTGCTTTGCTCTCTCAGGTGCTCGTTTCTCCAGGGAGGTGATCTGGCTGAGGTCGAGTGGCGGAGGAGCGCGTGGATGTCTGGGCAGTAGCGCGCTTCTTTCGACCTCACTGATGTCTGTGGCACAGCTGGCAAAACTGTCCACGCTGGACACGCTTCGGATCTCAGTGATGGGTCTCTCTTTGATCGGTGGTTCACATTGCACTACCTTCATCTCCATCTCTTCTTCTTTACCAACAGTGCTCGCTTTGGAAGCCGAAGGTCCACTGCTGCTCATGGATGAGCCGGCCGTCATCTGGTTGTACATTTTCTCAAGGGATTTTGCGTTTAGCCTCTGAGGGCTTGAATTAGGTTTGAATAACCGATCTGGAGAAGCCAACTGTCCTACTTCTTGATATTTTGCATCAGAGCTTTTGGAACCCAAGTCTGGGCTCTTCTGATAGTTCCAGCGACTGGGTGAAAGATGATTGTCTGAGCCCTTCTCCTCATTCTTTTCGATCACAACGTCCAGTAGTTCCATATTGCGAGTGAAGGCATCTTTCAGGTTCATCGACACAATGCTCCCGTTTCTCTTGGCCCTCTCAAGTGCTTCTCTTCGTTTGATTGCCTTCTCTTGTCGCTTCTGTTCTTTGTAGAACTCAGAGAAGTTGTTCACAATAATAGGAATGGGCAGAGCAATTACTAACACACCAGCGATACAACAGAGGCCACCCACTATTTTGCCCAGGAGGGTTTGGGGATAGATATCCCCATAACCCACAGTTGTCATGGTAATTGTTGCCCACCAGAATGAAGCGGGAATACTGGTGAATTTCGTAGCATCTTCATCTTTTTCAGCAAAGAACACCAGACTGGAGAAGATCATGATGCCCATGGCTAAAAACAATATCAACAGCCCGAGTTCATTATAACTTCTTCTCAGAGTGAACCCAAGAGACTGAAGACCAGTCGAGTGTCTCGCAAGTTTCAGAATTCTCAAGATTCTCATGATCCGGAAGATCTGAACTACCCTGCGCACATTCTGGAACTGGAGGACACTCTTGTTGGATTCTGTGAGAAATATTGTGACATAATACGGGAGGATAGCCAACAGATCAATGACATTCAGAGGCCCTTTGAAGAACTTCCACTTGTTTGGAGAAGATAAAAAGCGGAGAATGTACTCCATAGTGAACCAGGCGATGCAAATGGCTTCAACGTGGGCCAAGTTTGGGTTGTCGTTGGACCCTCCGAATTCATCAATCACTTGTAATTCAGGCAGGGTGTTCAGTGACAGTGCAATGGTTGAGAGTATGATGAACAGAATTGATATTATGGCCAGAACCTGCAAAAAAAAAAAAAAAAAAAAAGCGATTTAGTGATGTGACATTAAAAGTATGTTGATATCTTGTTGTATATATATATATATATATATATATATATATATATATATATATATATATATATATATATATATATATTTATTTATATATACAACAAGATATCAAATTAACACACACATTGATCACTGCATTTACAGAAATATTTCCACTTTTAAGAAATGTTTTCTCAACATTGCATTATTGCATATCTAATCAGCTCCTGACAAACACATGAATTATTATTTGAATGATCACTCAGTCATTTAACCATGTATTACTGTCTCTGGAAGGCATTTGTCTTTCAAACAAATGTGCAAATTTACGTCATTTCATATTTACATGCAACTTTTTTTATCAGCTGAACCTCTTTACCCTAATATATTTACTTGAAGTAAGCCCTAGGATTTTAAGTTGATAAGTTAGGTCAATAATAAAATAAAGTCAATAATAAATAGAAATAAAAAGTTCACGGTTTTTCAGATGTCGATAATGGTCATGTGACAGGTAAACAGATATATTTAATCCTTTTTAGTGAATGTAAAATTACTTAAAAGTAATCAAAAAGTATTCAGAATACATGCCCTAAAATGAGTACTCTAGATTACATTTCTAACTATAATTTTTGTCATGTAATTTGGAATCAGTAACTGACTACAATTTGTAAGTAATCTACCCAGTATATATCCATCCCATCTTTATGGGGTATATATATGCAAGGGTGTCCAAATAATTGGGACCATGCACTTTATGCTCACAAAGAATATATAAAACACAGCATATCAAACTTTACAATACTTAAACTTAAATTTGAAGTGTTGCAGATATTCAAAACATTAAGCTAAGAATGGGTGACATTTCTTGGAATTATTGCAAATGCTAATCGATTGGGAACAGAAATGAAAGTGAAAAAGAGACTGTGCCCTCCTTAGGATAATATAATCTGCATCGCCTGTTCTCTCATTCTCCTACTGCACATCAATTCACAAATGGCTTTGACAAGCACTTTTTCATCAGCTACTTTGTTCGAATATGGAGGTTGTACCGGGAGGTTATCTAAATCATCTTGCAAGGTAATCAAATAACCCTGATCAGACTAAGTTACTTGTCTGGCTATAATATTGTGTTTCATTAGATCAATGTCCCTGTTTGCTGCATTACAGGGGGAGAAAACATCACATTCTTACATTCTTTAAAAAAAAAATATGTATGACAATGTCAGTCTGTAGACATTATTGCAGGTTTTCGTAATATTTTGAGTTTGCATTTCACTGTTTTTATAAAATTTTGAAGACTACTGATTCTGTTTTGTGCAAGTGAGTTAAGTAAATGCATGCTCACTTTTAGTCTAGAACTACAACAACATAAAGTTCACAGCGCACTCAACGCCTCTGCACCTCATGATTTCTCTGAACAAGGGTAGAGGTGTCAGTCAATAAATAAGAAAACAAAGTCACTTGTTTGAAAAAGTAACTCAGAAATCTTGTTGTAAATTTAAAAGTAATGCGTTACTTTGAAAAGTAATCTGATTATGTAACTTGCATTACTTGTCCGTTACCCCAACCCGATCTCATTAAATGTGTCTCTATAGCACGCATTATGTTTATCGTGCAATCTATACGCGAAAATTAGTTTTACGTGCATATGATACGCACTGTAAACCCCTTGGGTAGGATTAGGGTACATGCGTATTATACGTTTGGGTAGGATTAGTTGTGTGGGGTACGTGGATATTACACGCAATAAAGTGCGTATCATAACCCAACATTGTACTTGAGTTCCTAAATTAAAAATTTAAAATAGTCATTGATCATGAGATGTTTGTTAATTGAGCCAATTGAAAGTTTTTCCAAAAGGGCATTTACTAGACCATGAAGAGCTGTTTTTATTTTACAGATGTCTTTACCAGCCTCTGTACACTGTCTTCAGACATTAATTTTTCTATAGCTATTCCCTCTCTTGTAAAAGAAAACAAAAACAAGGCTTAAAATTGCTGCATGAATTGTAGGCCTCTTCAAACGCCTTAAATGATACGAAAGGGATTTTTATTATTATTATGGCATCAGCCTCAAGTTACTTACTTTCACTTACTATTTTGAGTTTAAACTGTAAGTTTTATTGGGAAACCATTAGATTATTGCACTGACATTATGTCCTTATAAATTACAATCTCATCCACAAAGATAGAGAAAGATATAACAAACTATGATGTATTATCAAATAACAAACTATGATGTACTACAAAAGACACTGAGCACTCCTTCACTGGAACTGCATTAAGAGGGGATTAATAATTATCCAGGGTGGAGAATAAAACAGCTGACCTTGACAGTGTCCTGTCATTGTGGTTGGTGCACATACTGTTATGAAAGAGATGTCATAACACGCTTTTACATATTCAGCACATTTTATCAACTTCTTCACGGTATTACACCAGAATTGTTTGACAAATATGAAGTCATATTGAGTCATTCAAATTGTTCAAATATCTTAAAAGTACATGATGCACAGAGGAATGGATGATTAAGCTAATTTCACACAATCAGCACTGATTCACTCTGCCAGCCCACTATCTTTTACTACAGTGCTTAATATTACAATGTTTAAGGAAGACTAAAGAGATTACAGGTTGATTCTTCCCTTGTGGGGGGAGGGGTGGGGGAAAGACTGAGTAACTGCTCCTAACCTTTCCATATCCTTACTATAGATAGAAACTCAATCCTATTACAATTATCCTGAAATGTCCTCTCACACAGACGACAATGTGAACACCTTTTGCAAGGTTCATACAGTTCTCAAACAAGAGTGAAAAATGTCACAATGTTCAGATTATAACAATACCATTACATTACAATGTACAATTTTTTAGACAAGGTTAATTCAAAAGTCTTGTTGAAGGCTTGAATAATGCAGTGTCTGAAACTATTTCTACACTTGCTACACCAATGTCATTCGTGTAGTAAAACCGAGTGCTTTGTTGTCATTGATTACCCAAGTATTGAGTGTTGCTAGAGCATGTTAAACAACTGGTGAGGTAGGCTAAACAAATGTCGGGGTCAATGGGTAGGCACAAATAAAAGCATGTGCTTGCTGATAGAGGTGTTTGACATTGTGTAATGAAGTAGAAGTATAAGGAAAGGATTCTGAATAGCCCCCAGAGAGGCTGTAATTGACATGGATTGACGCAGGGATTGTCCTCGCCAGGTAGGGTTGAGTAGCGTCTGGCTGTGACCAAAAGTCCTGTCAGAGGTAGGCGCACACACGAAGATGAGAGTAAAAAAAAGAGCTGATTTAAATCATTAGGGAGAATGTCACAGAGGTAACTCTACAGGACACGTTATATTCCATCCAACTGAGATCCAATTCAGTTCACGTGATTTTTCTTTTTTTACATTCCAAACTCATTCTGAAAATAAAAAATGAACACGGCAATACTACATGCCACAGAATAAAAGAACGCACTTCGCACCTAAGGAACAAACGTAAACAAAAGTTTTGTGACATCAGCAAGGTAGTGCCCTTTCTCTAAGACCGAGTTAAATTAGGGTTATTTGACTTGAAGGATCTCTTGGCGCTTCCTGTGCTTCCCTATACGCATAAGCCCTGGCCTAATGCCAGAAATCTCCCTGTGTTGAGATCATTGCCCATGTAATCACGTTTATACAGATCCACAGATGAGGACAGTTAACTAATCCTCCTGCCTTTCTCCTTCAGTACTTATCGCTCCTGTCTCTCTTGCGTTGAGAACAAATACATGTGTCAGCAGAGGCATTACACTGCGGCCTGTATGACGTACCTTGATATAAATGTTTTTTTTCCCAGAACCTCAAACTGATTAATGAGCTGACCACGGCAACACATTGGGCTGGGAATTCATGTCCTTCAAACTTAAAGTCACCATAAAGTCAGAACATTGCTTGGATTTTAGTGTCGTTACACTATTCTGACACAGCTGATGATAGCAGGGGGATTGTGATGTTTTCAGAGAATTTAAACGTAGCTCTTTTTTATGGTTGCATGTATACATTGTAAAAATTTAAGTAATTTTAATAGAAAAAGATTGTAATATATATATATATATATAATTAATATAGGTTCGTTTTAATATTTATTTGGTTAATTGTAAGTTACTTTAATATGGGGGACTAAAATGATAACTTAAAAGACAATAATGTTTTACCGTAAAAAGTATACTTATTGCCTTTTTTTAAAATTATAGCCTAAGGCAATTCCTACATATGAAAAAAATAAATGGCATTGTATTGTCTTTTAAGTTACAATTTTAGTCCCCCATAAATATTGAAGTAACTTACAATTAACCAAATAAATATTAAAATTAACCTATATTAATTGTATGCATATTTTTTTACATTCTTTTTCTGTTCAAAATTACTTACATTTTTGCAATGTATTGCAACAACCAAAGCATGCTAAAAACTTTTTTTTTTTTTGTCTGACAGCTAATGTTGTTGTTAATGATGCGAATATGTCATTTTGTTGTGGCACTGAGTTAAAAGAAAAAATGGAAGTATTGCCAAAATCTTTGTGTTTTTAAATCTCGCCTTTAGACCCATCTTTTTATGCAGGCTTTTATGTGAGTAGCCTACTTTTATATTTGTATCCAGGCTGTAATAATGAGTATTTGTTTAATGTTGATTGTTTTATAGTGTTTGTAAGGTGTCCTTGAGTGTCATGTAAGGCGACCTATAAATAGAATGTATAATAATAATAAAATCGTACAATGGCAGTTGAAAGCAACATTATTGCAAAATATACCCAATGCATAGTCTACTTGCCAAATAAATAAATATGTGGACATGAAATACTGATATATGTTATTATTTCATAGTCTTACCTGTTTATTATTGAACTACCGCTAAGAAAGAAAATCAATCCATATTACAATTAGGGATGCACTGATACCGACACTAGTATCGGGTCCGATTTTGAGCTCATGTACCTGTATACTCCTATAGGCTAGGCTACTTGTAAAAATGCTCTGACACAAACAGATACCAGGCAGCGTGTAAACATTGTTTGTGTCCAGACAAATAAACTCTGACAGCAAATGGTATAGTGGGGATAAAAAAGAAGGCTGTCTATTAAGTAAATGAATCTTATTAGTGGAATATTAAACGAAATATAGTAACGCCTATATAGCTGTGGTGCGCGAGCTGATAAGAGAAAAACGCGCCGTCGATTGAGCGCGCAGCGGCACGGATGCGTGCGAGCTGGTCGAGCGAATCCCTTTTTTACAGACGTCAGTGTAGTTCAGTCGGATATCAATGGCAATGAAAGTAAAACGTTAACTGAGAGAGAGAGAGAGAGAGAGAGAGAGAGAGCACTTCGGTTGAATGCTCTTGATTGCTGGTCGTTCACTCAGCATGTGTTATTTGGATTAAAACGAAATCGTATATGTAAGTAAAATATGAACTGTTACCTGATTTATGTATAATGGGTGGTTCCCTACATTAGTAGGCCTACACAGGACGATGCAGGTCAAGAAGTTCCATGAAACATCCAAAGCGACCGCTCCGAAAAACAACTTCTTAAAAGACAGTGCGCGAATACTGATTTGAATTGTCTTTCACGTCTTGCGCTTATACGGACGAATTTACAAAAGTTTATGTAAAACCGCCCGTCTTGGCGAGTATCCAATTAAACAAAGTGAACGTAGAGAGTAGGCTAGCTATATTCAAATGTGTCCGTGAGTTCGTCTTAAAGTGGCAGCAGTTTAATAAACCTACTGCTGTTTTTAATGTTAATCAAACAATGGAAAAATTAATTACTCACTGCTCTTGACTAAATAGGCTACGCTTTTGAACTTTACAAAACGATATTTATATTTATCGTTATTTAATTTATAGACCTACAGTAAAGAATATGCAATGTTTTTTTCATATTTGATTATTTTATTCAAATGTCTGTACCTGTTAGACCTACCCAAAAAACTCTAAAAACTGTTTATTTCATTTGTAGCCTTTCTTTGTTCTATTTTATTTATTGCCATTTGTGCTATATATGTGTAATTTGATTATTTGTTCTTATTTTATTACTGACTGCTTACTTGTCTTTAATAATGTTTTAAATTCACATTAATTAGGCTGGTAGTTTTTGTAGTAGCCTATCAAAATTGGAATAAAGAATTGATATTTCCCTGGTGTCTAAACATTTGTACTACTCAGCACTGAGCCTTTCTGGAGCTGCTCTAAATATGTGATGTGCTATTAAATGAAAGATAAAATACGATAGAGCAATAGAATGATAGGTGAAAGTAACATAAAGCTCATACAATGCATTTTAGCAGGCTTAATTAAGCATGAAAATAACTTAAGGAAATATATATTTGATGAACAAATTAAGCCAACTAATATGATTTATATTCTTTTGGTTTACCTTCTAATAGCTAGGCTACATTTAAAAATGAATGCAGTGAAAATACAGCTAAGCCTATCGGTTTTCGGTATCGGTATTGGCCAGTAGGCTACCTAAAATGGGAGTATCAGTAGCCTACCGGACTTGTTCTGGGAAAAGTGGTATCGGTGCATCCCTAATTACAATGTACAAAATAACAAGAAAAAACCTGCAACAATATTATGGCAATATTAATACTAAAGTAATTTTTTGACAGTCGCAAACTTAGATGCAAGTATCTGTGAGCTAACTACGAAACATCTGACCACTAGATGGCGCTATTAAACAGATTCGAGAATTCCACAAAGGTGTGTAATAAACGAAAATACAAAAAATAAGTAATTTTACATCATATTTAAATTTCCTTTTATGGAGCTGCAGCATTCCACCTATGAATATGTATAATTTCATAAGACCGCTGTTTTTTAAGGTTTTTAAACAGAAAATCTTATGTAAACAGAGGGCAAAATGGGTCAAGTTAAATGTATTGAAAGGCTGGTTTAGGTTTCTACTAGTGCTGATTTGGTCGTGAAACATCTGGCCCTTATGATGAGCTTGTACAAAAATATCTGGACGATTTTTCTCATTCAAATTCACTGCCCAAAGAATTATTGTCTCGGCACTGACCTGAGGATCTGAAAATAATCACAAATAATACATATGGGGGAAAACTGAAGGCAATCTGGCCGAACATGAGGATTTGCCTTTTAATCTGCCTGGTGAGGTGGATTTACCTGTATTGCAAAAAGTCTAAGGTTCACATGTGAGTCAAAGTCCAGGAAAAATAGAAAAATTAAGAATTCATTTTTCAGACCAGCACCATGGACAGTTCATTCACTGTACAAACCACTTATCCAGCAAACGCCCTGTGCTTCAGGAATTAGAGTGTTAAATCCATCTTCTTTTATCTAAACCTTGCTGGGATGCTCAAATGACTCAGTAATGTGTTCTCTCACAAACAATTACAACAGAACAAGCTTTCAGCTCTTCTTTCAGAAACATCCCAGCACAAACAATATTGACATCTATTGTTTGACAGACCCTTATTCCTGTTTTCTCCCTGCTAAACTAGTTGAGTAACACCTTTCTGATGTAAGTGAGCAAACTTATAAAAAACACCCTGTTCTTTTGACAAGTGCATTTTGATACTGTCAATTAAACTGTTATGCGGTGTAAAACTCTAAATGAAGCGTCCCATTCAGCTCCTCAGAAGACACCTCTCTTCCTGAGAGGAATTGAAGGTTAAATTATTTCTGGAGAACATTGTTATCATTACAGCCATGAGAGGAAGAAGAAACTCTGTCTGGAAACCCAAGAATGTTTTGATCGATACTGAAGGGTTATTTATAAAGGAGTGTCATGGGATCTGTTTGATTGTGTTTTTTTATAGGACAGGTTAATTTGGAGCTTAACTCCCACATCTGTCAAGTAGCTTTTGCTGAGTAAGAGATACACTATTTGATATCCAGTTCCTCTATAATGTGCAATGTTGTTTCCAACACGCATGAAAGCAGCTGAGGAGAGCTACAAGATGACTACTCTGTTTTTGACAGTGTCTTTGCGTGCGCGGGGGTGGGAGGAAGCAAGGGGTCGTGATTATAGTGATTAGTCAATAATATGACCCTGATGATTGCTTGTGGTTTACAGGCTAGCCCTCAGCCTACCACTTACTCGCATGCAAAATCTTCAGCCTCACAAGTGGGGTAGGCAGGCAACCTCTACTTAAACACAGTGTAAAGCCTGCTATTCAGTCTGTCTAACTGCCACTGTCTATTTTTAACACAATCTAACATATCTGCCCTCATACCAGATCCACGAGAATTTGCCCAGCATTCGTCCAGCCAAAACGGAAATCACAACTGGGTTCAAGGTGAGGTAGAGCTTCAGAGGATAAAACTCTAAGTCTTATCCTTTCAAGACTGGCAGAGCTCCTGCCCATGGCAGGGTTTTAGCTATTGTGGGTTGGGAAGGTGGAGCTAATGGCATGTATTTTGTTGTCAAAATGTAGGAATAGTCAAGTCAAGTCACATTTATTTATATAGTGCTTTTTACAATACAGATTGTTTTAAAGCAGCTTTACGGAGACAACAGGAAAATAATGCAAAAAAGTTTATTTCCAGAAGAAAATAGCATCACAGTCCAGCTTAAGTAAGTTCAGTGATGTTTTATTTTTGTTTTTAAAAAAGTAATTAATTTAGTTAATTATATATATATATATATATATATATATATATATATATAGCCGCTCTGGAGTAAACCGTGATGTCATCGTCCAGCCCAGTTCAGTTCTCATATAATGGTGTCAATGCAGGCAGATCAGTATTATTGTCAAGCTAATGGCAACAAAGGTGGAAAAAGGCGACAGCGGCAAGGAACCAAAAATCCATCAGGTGGCAGAATGGAGAAAAAAACATTGGGAGAACCCAGGCTTAGTCGGGGCGGGGGGCCAGTTTTCCTCGGGCCAATGAACGAACAGTATATGATTATGATTCAGGAAGCATCATAGGTCAGAAGTCAGATTGGATTGGAACAATCAGAATATTATCCAGTTCCCTCTGGTTGAAGATCGGAGCACAAAGATGGCCTAAGAATGGGCATCATTAATACAACAGAATGGGATCGTATCTACTTTTACGAAAAAAAAATAGCTTTCTACTTTCAGTACTATACCCTAAATGTATGTGTGTAATATATATATATATATATATATATATATATATATATACACGCCGACACAACATGCAGTCACATAACAATGAAAAGGAATCCAGTTACATTATCAGTGACCCAGTCAATATAGAGAATATCACATGACGAGATAGAAGAAAATCGCCCATGCATGACATTTATCCCTGTATTTTTTTTTTATGAGATATTTGTAATAACGTTCAGTATTTTAAGAACTCCACTTTTGACTAACAGGGCCAGATTTACTAACAGCTTGAGCCAGCACAAGCTATACTGTCTGGAGACACAGTGGAATATGAGCGGTGAAAAGGTATGGACACAGTTACTTTTTTGTGGCTGACCTTATTGCAGATGCATTTGTAGGAGTTTCATTTTCAGATGCAAATTTATGTGAGGAGAGTATTTAAATAAATCATGCAATTTGATTTACTAAGGTATTTACTGGTATTTGTGCCATTATTTAATGCGGAAAAAAGCATGTCTTAACCCATTTTGCTTTTGAAATGGCTTTGTCTGTATTCTTTAATTTGCACATTGTCAGTTAGATCACTCTCATAACTTTCCACGACCATCTGCATTTGCGGTCTCACGGTAATTTGCCCTGTTTAGTAAATCTGGCCTGTAGTCTTTATATTCCCATTGACTGTTATTAATGAATATTCTCTATATTGATCCACCACATGTCATCATGTAATGCATCATTATAGTAAGGATTCTTTCACAGCTCAAAACTGAGTCTGACTGGCAGATTCATCCTCCCCTTGTGCACCTCTGACTTTGGCTTTACATGTTGCCAAATACCACAAAGGGAGTTTTGTTTTACCATAGCAGATAAGCATCTAAAAAAGTTTTCCTAGCGCTGTTCATAATTGAATATGCATTTGAACATCCCTCGGTATGCAGTGTCTTTTATGATTAAAGGCATTACGAAAAAGCATTAAAAATTTGAATTCATTCAAAATTAATTGCTTTTTTGGAAGTTTAACCTCCAGGTTATGAAATATCCTGAATATGAAAATGTGACAAGGTCATACATAGACGCACTACTGATGGACTCAAATACAAGCTTCAATTACAGGATCAGATCTTGTATATAACTTCCACATCCACTAAGTGGGATTTTATCCATCAGAGTGGAATGAAAGGTGGAACTGTAGCTATTTTGTTTGTTCATTACTCAGATTAAAGATAAATCCCTTTAGGTTTCCCAGGCTTAACTACATAATTGTGTGACATTATGGGGGATGGAGTCGGCAGAGAGGCTAAAGGGCTTGTTCCACAGTTCAACGCCCACGTTGGGCCTATGTACAGTTTGCTCCCTCTGGGTCACAAGCTCAGCACTTCCTTTTTGATAGCACTGGATTACATAACATGACAATTACTTTCAATGTCTATTCCCATCTGAGGATATATCAACTTTGAATTTCATAGTTGTAACCTACGTCTGAATTCTCATTAACTCTCCAACCACTATCTCACTCTCCAACTCTCACATGGATTTGATAACTGAACCGGAAAAACGCTTTGCTATTTTTTTCTTGATTTTTTTTCCTTCTAAATCTGTGCACAGTGATAAACATATAGACAGTGAGTTCTGAAAAACCTTGTACCTTTAATGGTCTCTTTTAAGATGAAATGCACCATTGTTTTGAAAATCAGTTGTAATTGTTTTCAACACCATTAACTCATGTTTGAAATATAACTCAATTAAGTTGAAAGTATAAATGCCACATTAAACAATCATCTGTCACCTTACAGCACATTATTCTCATAAACATAGCTCTGCTCAGTCCATAATAATTGTAAGACGATATCAATTTACCAACCTCTCTGTAAAAGTACATTGAGACATAACATCTTTACTTAAGTGGACAAGGAGTGAATTGTTTTAAAATGATTAATGCAATCTCATTGTAGTTAAAAAAGCACTGGATGGAACCTTTACTCATCTTCACATTCACTCATTAATTTTGTCTGTTCTCCTCCATGGCTCTTGAAGTGATGGCTGAGAGGGGAATTCACCAGGTATCTCCTTGCACACAGAATCCCAGCCAAAACCCAAAACTCTTTATTTAGTAACAGAACCTCCACTGACCAAGAGCTTCCCCCCCCCCCCCCCCCCCCACCCCCCTCAGAGAATGTCTGCCGTCTCTGAGCTGAGAGCATAGAGTATCATGACATGATCAATTACAGTAAATACACATAAATTATTCACACCACCGACATTTTCATAAGAACAGTGTTCTCATCAAAACAATCTGCAGTGAACACCTCGTTACAGATTATGATATCTGATTAGATGTCTCTCATTGTCAAGTATGAATCCTGCAGTTATTTGACATTCAAAAAAATGCAATGAAATCTAAAAAATATATATTCAAGATTTTGTACTGCATTTGAAATAAATCTGCAATATATAATATATATTGAAGTGTGTGTGTGTGTGTGTGTGTGTGTGTGTGTGTGTGTGTGTGTGTGTGTGTGTGTGTGTGTGTGTGTGTGTGTGTGTGTGTGTGTGTGTGTGTGTGTGTTAAAAGATCCCTTTGAAAAGAGATGCTCTACATGATGATTCACTTATTATGTGGGCCACAAGGAGAGGAACATACATTTGAAAAATATTTCCTTTGCAAATTTGTAAGGCACTTCATTTTGTATGAATTTCATTTAGTATGAATTCCACTTCATTTCATTTTCATTTCATCACTTCATTAGCAGAAATCTTGTTCAAAGAGTAAATGGAATGGTTTGACAACCAAATGAAGATATCGTAACAGCTGAAATGAACATGAGAGGAAGACAAGTATTAATTACCTTCATGTATTGTTATACTTTATTTTTATTTTAATTTGCGTTGCTTACTAAAAGCTCAGGATGTTTATGCATGCAACACAAATAAAGTCGATGTGACAGAGCTCTTTAAATTAGCTCGGCCTTACCATACGATGACCTTTTGAGAGGACACACACTACGCAAGTCCTCTGAGATAAGAAGAGAATCAAGGGGAAACAAGATGGTTAAACCGTAAGGAAAAAATCCCAGATACACCAGATACCTCACTCCTCATCAAGCACATTAAACCATGGATGTTTTTGCTCTAAGACAAGAAAATAGCTGGTTTAAATGAATTAAGTTCATCTTCCCGGGCCATTCACAATGTTCGCCTTGGCATTGTGAAACAGCGGAAAACAATGTGGTGAAGTGCTAACGCTCCTAATAACTTCTGCAGGGTGGAAAAATGCCTTCACTAATTGATTAACTGCTAAACACGTGACCACATTACACACTGTAGCCATAAGCCAGACAGAATGCCAGCAGTCTATTTGTAGGAGCAGACTAGGTAAATCACCAAAGGAGATTAAGTCTCTATTGCCTCCCAGAGAGCAGTGCGCTGACCACTGAACTAGCTACTGTTAGCTTTAGCTTTACCACCTAGCAACTGTCCAGTTGCAAATATAGGCTATTATCTTTTGTGTAGTTTGATAAAAAATAACAATGAAATGTAGGCTAACAGCTTATTTATAACAGCATATTTGCCATTGGCTCTCCAAAGCATGTTACTGCTGAGAATTCCTGCTGCATTCCAATCCATAAAGCAAAGATATAGGTTTTCAGATATTAAATATATTTAAAAATAACAGGAATGTATTGAAACTGACATTGCAACAAAGTAACGTATTATTGGCGATATTCTGCCAGCAATATGCTATCAACATGCTTTGGGAAATACCTCCTCAGTAACACTGCAGTCATTACCTGCTCAAAATCCAGTGTCCAATAACCAAACCACTGAAGATACAGAAGTGAAGGTCGAGGTCAAGGTTAGGAACCACTTGCCATTAATCTTTTAGCTCAAATGCAATTAATTATGACTGGACCCCTGTAATGTAAAGGGGTTCACTGTGTTTTCCCCAAAACCCAGATCCAAACATGCAGAAACTCGGAGTTGCATTTATTACCAGACAGTAAAGTGGGGTTTATTGAAGGGAACTGCTTTGTAATTGAATATACTGCTATACATTGTGAGCACAAGTCTGCCATACCTTCTAAATAGGCTTGTTGCAATCCTGAGAGTTGTTTCCCATCTTCCAGTGATCACAGCAGTGATATGATAAACTGAACTAAGCGGAAGGTGATTTTGGTCAATACAAAGCTGCTTTTTGCCTGTCAGAGCAGCCATTATAGCCGATTGGTGTAGGCTGAATAGATGCTGACTCACTCAAACGATTGACTGGCTACAAATCATAGTGGCAGTGACTCAACCTTCATCTTCCTCTCTGCATCTGGAGCAGAACGTGCAACTCCACCTGCCCAGTCCCAGTCCCGCATATAATGCTAAAGTAAATCTGTCAACTACAATGAATCAGAGGGAGATGATGTAGCTTTTCCTTTCTGGTCAGGTAACAATTGTTGACAAATATGCCCAAGCGAACACATGGATGCAGTTGAAATAGAAACTTAGAGTTTACTGAGCTGGCTATAGAGGGAATGTTTATAAGGATTACCATTTGTCCTTTCTCTCCTCACGTTTTTCCCCCAGTTTTCCCTTTGTTTCTTTCCACTGTGTTTTTAGACCTATTGCATCAACCTTTACTTTTAGTTACACTGAGTTCAGACCAGTTCTGAGCCAAATGTTTAACATTAAATGTTAGGAATAAAGATCTAACATCTAGTTTTGTGTGGCATTAAAAACACAAAAGGTAGTTAAAATATAATCTACTACACTGTATAACGAATTTATGATTAATTTAATTAGAATGTTAGTTGTCATGATTGCAATGCTACCGTTTTTACTATTAAGATGATCGCTATTACGATGGAAAAAAACTTTTTTCAGGTGAGTTTAATTAGATGTATTAACTTTATTTTAAAATGCTTTTTCATCCACCCCTTGGAAAGACACTTTTCTTAAGAGCCAAAGGGTAAGAAAAAAAATCCTGTACATTAAAGCATTTCACTAATGGCTCCTATGACTGCTTTCCCAGGCTGTATTCTGGGAAGTAGACGATCTGTGTATTGGGACTGGGCAGTGAGTGGAGACAAAGCATCTGAACAGCTGTGAAAAAGCCTTTCAATACTCTCAGCAACCTTCTACGGGGACAATCTACTAATGCCTTAGAAAACATAATTAGTCAAAATGTAATTGAAATGATATTTAAAGACCCACTTTTTCATTTAACGGACTTCTTGTTTTATTGATTCATTCTTAATCATTCTTATTTAAGTGTGCATATTACTCATCCTTGCAGCATCTCCCCACATCAGCAACAATCTCGAAGTTTTGCATACTGACATGCCATTCCATAAATCTTCCCTCTAGCAAGCTATATACCACAAAAATATGCCTCTACTTTTTTGGTATACAAGCCTGTGCTAATATGTCAATCATGACAGCCGGGAAATGCATATGGTATGTGCGTGTTTATAAATTCATCTTTGGGTTTCATATTTCATCATATCACTGCTAGCATCAGTCTCAGACTTTTACAGCCCAAACTTTACCCTTGAATTTGCCCCTAGTCATTGCAAGGCAAATTAATAATTCATTTCAAACTGAATATTTGGATTATCATTCTTCAATGCTAGTTTGTTGATGCTCCAAAAGAACATCCTAAGTGGAAATGTCAGAATGTGATCAATTTATGTGGCTATACTCTGATATTTGGTATTGTGCGCGTGTTGCCTGTGTGCATTCCCTACCTTGGCCGCCAGAGAAGAGCTCGGTTTCTCCAGCAAATCCCAGAGCTTCTGCCTTTTGTCTGGACAGCAGCCCGTCTCCACCTGATCTCCGTCTTTCTCCCTGAGAGTTTCAGCCTCTCTTCTTAGCTCTTCATTCATCTGCTCCTTCTTCTGATGGTACCGTGCCTGGCAGCACGACTCCAGATAGATCTCATCGATGCCCCAGTAGTCAAGCTCCTGGCCAAAAGACAGAGCGCACATCTCTTCCATCATGTGTAGCTTGCCAGTCCGGTAAAAGTTTAAAATGGAGGAAAAGGCACCGGGGTGCCTGTCAAAGAAATACTCATTGTCATTTAGACTGTAGTCATCGCAGATCTCCATTAAGGTTTCATGGGTGTTGCAGTCTCGGAGTTTCCCCAGACGCGTTCGCGGCAGTCGGTCCAGGGTTCTCCATAGCACCTCATGGACCAGCCCACCCACATTGATCCGGACTCTTCTGGATCTGGCTTTCGTCCGGATAATGTCGATGGGTTCTGGCGGGAGTGAGCCTTGTGGCCGTGAAACCCTCTGAGCCCCAAAGTTTGCCCTTTCAGCCATGACTGCTGCTACTCAAATGTTATGCTAATTCGGATTTCAATTAGGTGTACTATGATGAATCCACCTCAGACAAGGCCCTTCATGGTTGCACCTGAAAATAAAAGACATTTCAGGAAGACTTATCATGGAACAGAAGTATTAATCCAATTACTGATTTTAAAAAAAATAATTCACAGGAATATGAATAGGCAAAGTAAAAGTGGACAATATAAATAAAATGTATTATAAATAATATGATTATTATGATTAATAAATAAGACCATTAAAAATATCATTTTATGGAATTCAGTGCTCAGAACTCCAACACTATTATGACCTTATGACCACTATTATGAGATGTAAAAAAATAAATTAAAAAAATAAACCAATAAACTATGCAGGCTAAAACCAGTCTCCAAAAGCACACGGTTTTTAGAAAGGAGATGATTATAAAAGGAGGAATCTTAACAAGTGCCCTGAACTTCATTAGTTTGCAATGGGGTCAACATGTTTTCTTTCTTTTTTTTTCTCTTTTTTTTGTCATTAAAAATTTAATTCATACAGAATATGACTTAAATACTTCTCTTATTTGACTTCTGGATAAAGATTAAGATTTTGTTTGTTTGTTTGTTTGTTCGTTTATTGAATATTCTGACATTTTTATGTATAGCCATGTTTTGGAGTAACATTAAGAAAACTTGATATTCAAAAATGTGTAGCCTAAATTAGCCTAAATTATATTAGTTAAAAATCCTTATCTTAAAAACATGCTTAAAAATTAATTTGATACCACTTAACATGACCATTATTACACCATTTGACATGTCCAGAGTTACAAAATAATCCCCCCCCTCCCCCAAACAAAAATGGACACAATAATTACTTTTATAAGAACTTAGAACACATTTTTTTTGTGTTGTTGTTGATGTTGTTGTTTTAAATCATCTCGAACATGCAAATTCAACATAATGACTATTGCCATGTTCTTGTATAGCATTTGGATGTCAAGTAGGCTATACTTTTGGCTCTGAGGACAGACGCTAATGCGATTGAGTATTTAAGAATGTCTTGATAAATCCCGGTAGGACTATTTAGCGGGCTTCTATTTCCTGCTCTTAAAAGACTTCGAAACAGCCGGCTATTTAAAACTCCCTTCCAGAGAGGAGACTATATAGGCCAGCATTTCGTAATGCTGTAGCACTGCGATGTATCAAAAACTATAATGTCCCGTTGTGTAGTTTGCATTGCGTTAACACCCTCCCTCCCACATAATATAGGCTATCCGCTGCTTCACGCTTTATCCCCACAAGGTTAAGTTGGTGTGCGCTAATAGGCTATTACCGATATCACTCTGTAAACTCCGGAAAAATCAACTCAACGTTGCACAAGATCCACGGTCAGGAGAGAAACAAAAATACTATCGCGAGACACGTTTGTTATAGGCTACAGTTAAAAATAAAGATAGGCTAGTTATCAAATTAAATAGGCCTACTTTTTATATAGTCTAATAGCCAACATGCGTTTTCCCCTTATCAACTTTGCATTTCAAGCTGTTCAAGTACAATCATTTCAGACTAATCCTTAATCAGGGAGGTAGAGTCTTTACTTTCCAGTGCACCTGTTTCAGGACAGCTGACAAACACTCGTTCACACAAATGTTCGCCGGTTCTTATCAAGAACCACATGTGCTGTATAAAAACTCTGGAGTTGAGACTGTCCGTTCATGTAAAAAAACAATTGCATCAAGCTGCAAAGCCCTTTTCCGTTGCTGTCAGGAACCTTTATTTGCGAGAGTGAACACTAATAGCTGGGATACGCTGCTGAGAGCAGCAGAACTGTAGTGTTCTGGCATCCCTGTCCGCGGAGTTTATGTGCCCAATGAAAACAGCGCAATCTTACGCACAACGTATCCAAATGACCTCCGGTTCTTTTAAAGCGGATAAAAGCAACGACATCTTACCTTCCCGCCGTTCACCTCTTCTTCCTTTACCTCTACAACCAAAAGGAGTCAATTAAGTTAGCTTCTTATTCCCCCCTCCATGTGCTCAGGGATAGAGGTATTAATGGTACCCCTGCTGAAAGGGCAGTCGTTCCTCTTCATTCTGTAGCCTATGGACTCAATCTCACAAGTAGCCTAACTCGTGCGAATTTAGCAGAAAGACGAAGGTGGGGCGGGGAACCCCGAAACTGTTGATTATTCTCGCCACGAAGCCATGCCCTATGTTTGAAGTGAAAAGCAGCGCGTATAAGGACTGTCACACTTAGCGCTCAGTGGAGCTTCGACTGAACAGGATCGCGCGCTGCATCACAGCCCGGAGGTGAAGCCTAATTGGATTGAGCTGTACATCACCAAGGATAGCAGCAGCATCAGATCCCTCCGTCCCATACAGGAGTCAGTGTCACTGATCTCTAGCTCTCTGTCATAGCAAGTTCAGATGAGGTGGGGACATGCCACAATGGAACACGATGATCCACATTTGGGAAAGGCAGAATAGCATGACAAGGAACTTGATATAGTTTGCGTGATGTATAAGATGATATTCAAGATTCTCTTTGGAAACTTAATCAGGGATAACACAACTGAAAAGATTAAAAGATTTAGATCGTGAGAGACTTATTGTCTAAGATATACAGTAACATGCATTCTTTGTGTATATATAAATATTATAGTCTTGGCTTGAATTCCCCATAGATAGATAGATAGATATAGATAGATAGATAGATAGATAGATAGATAGATAGATAGATAGATAGATAGATAGATAGATAGATAGATAGATTTTTAAGTGGTCAAACACAAGACCTCTATCATGGCCATTAGTTGTAATAAGACAGATTGGGGCAAAGTGCTGTATTTCAATTGTCCACTGGATGGAGATATGATCCTCTCTCTCTCTCTCTCTCTCTCTCTCTCTCTCTCTCTCTCTCTGCACTTTCTCACACCCCTACACCCTCCCTCCACTACAATATACTCAATATACTCAATAATTCCTGTCAGCATTCTTCTTGACAACTTTAACTGAGTGGGACAATAGTTCCTTTGGGATCCATGTCAACAGAGAAACTGCTCTTTCTCCCCCTCCTTATTGTGCTTTCTGATTATGAACCAGCTCAGACGCAAAATCATCAAGAATACAGAGAATATGGTTTTAGACCTGCAAACCAAACACTCCAAGCTAAGGTCACGTGCAAACTTTAAGAAGTCATGCACAGAGAGAAGCAGAGAGTCTTTGTTAAAATTAAATAAATCAAAGTGTGAAATGTTTCTCTCAAGTTAATAACTTTCTTGTAGTTCTGTACATTTTACAGAATAATGTGTTACAGTAAATACCTGCTAATTGGTTAACTGTAAGGTCCCTTACCTAGTGAAAAAATATAAATGGTTTAAAATCAAATCATGTAATTTTCCTGTAAAATGCAGTATAAACATGATTTTGGAAGTCAAAAATAATGAATTATCGTATAATGTACAGTTTGAATCTATAAGAAAAAACAAGTAGGCTACTTTTATGTTTTTAAAGTACTGTAAAAGACACCTTATAATTTACAATGAAATACAGCAAAAGGATATTTCTATAGAAGTCCCAGAGTGATTATATGTTAGATAAATGGTTTTGATTCTTCTTATTTTTCATATAATTAATGTAGGCCCACATTAGGGTGTTTTGTGTTACATTCATGGTTAGATTAAACAAAACACTTTTTACAGTGATATGAGATTGTTGACCATTTGGTTTTTTTGTCCCTTCTTTCTAAAAGAACATGCCTTGTTTTTTGTTTTGTTTTTTCATATAAATGTTTTTTTTTTTTTTTTTGGTCATTCTTGTGTCTCAAACTACCAAGCTAGATGGGAAACAGTTTAAAGCTTTCTACACTGTGGCACATTGGAACAAAACTGTGAGGCAGATGGTCACCGTCTGTCTGGTCTTGAGAGGTCTCAGTCACTCACACTCTCAGACTGTACATCACTGGTGCACCAATGGAATAAAAAGGTGCAAGGACACCACAATGTCTTGGGTGTTGATTTTGACAAAATAGAGAGACAAACCTATTGTACCTGTAACAATAGAACCAACTGAGTTGGTAAAGGTTCACCCAAATCTCTCACAACGCAGAGAAAATCAGAGATTATGGAGAGTACCTCAATCTAGTCTCTGAAGAGAGAGAAAGAGCCTGTAACTAGTAGAACAAGATTAATTGGCATGAAACATGATGTAAATATAAATAAATAACTATGAAGTATATAAATACATTACATTATCTATTTTATAGATAATTAACGACAATGTTAATACTCAAATTTAAATATGAATAATACGTTATAAATTATTATGTCAGGGTATTAGCTTCAGGTTATGATTTGGGACTTCTGATGCTTCCATGTGTCCTGGTGTGCCAGAAGCGCACGCTGTTCCTGTCTGCATCATGCATCCTGCTATTAGGTGCTGGATTGTCTCAGGAGGATCGGCCCTATTGATTTAGAGCTGAGTGCTTGTTCTTCTCCTGCTATGATTAGAGCCTCTGTGCTTTCCATCGGTCCTGCTATTTTAAACCAATTTCCCAAAGTCAGCCATTCCAGCGACAGTATCTGGCAGTGGTATATCCCATTGAGAGGTTTGTCTTCCGATGGCGCTTCCTAAATTATTCTGAAAATCTCCCTTAGATTTGAGTTCAACACTGTGGGCCATGTGTTTTCTGTTTCAATCAGGATGCTTGGACTCTGTAAAAATATAACACAAATATGCCTTTCATTCTTGACAACTGAATACATTTTTGAAGGAAAATATTTTTTAATGTAACAGAATGTACAAAATAATGGCTGTGAATCAAAAGCATACAGTAGTTCGTGATATTTTTCAGACAATGAATAGTTAAATGTGATAAATAATGTGATGAAGTTCAGAATCCTATTGATTGTCTTAAGTGGTAATGATAATAGACAAATGTCTGTTTATTCTTTATATTTTTTATGGATCATACAGGTATGTTACCTTTAGATCAGTAGTCTATTCCATTTCTTATCACACATCTATAAATGTTTATAATAAAGATAAGATTAAATCATAAAACTGAGAATTCACAAGTAGCCTAACTATAGCTATTGAAAAGTTTTACAATACTTTTAAATCTTGGGTATAGTATAGGAACTGGACTATAATTGAAATCATGAGAAGGAAATTCTGAAATTCAAAACTGTTTCTAAAGTAACTATATGCTACGTTTATTATGTTTAAAATGTATCTTCAAATCATTATAGATATTAGAAACCAATATTGGTTTTAAAATTCAATTTTTTACAACATCGTCTCTATTAAAGCAAACATCTACATGTTACTAAACATCACAGGCTCGTAATTGGTATGAGCTGTTTGCTTCATCAACGAAAATAATTTGTTAGTTCTGCTCCAAATGAAATGTTTGAAATGAATAAAACAAGTTTTTGTCATATTTTATATGGAGACACTACAATATTATATAGGCCTAGATGGAGATGCTTTAGTTTTATTGCTCACAAATAATGCTTTTGATGAGGTCATGAGCAATAATGGCCCATGAACACAATCAGGGGGTTTATGCCTCTGCAGTCCACACAGGAAATGATCTTAGACCTGAAACGGACCACTCTGATGCTAATATGTAACCCTTTAACTCCTAAATCCTTGATTGATATTTACAAATCTCACATGTAATGCTTCAGTTATTGAATTAGCTGAAAAAAAGAAGGTTGATGAAAATAAAATATAATTATAGCATGTATTATACAGAATCACAATTATATCATCTCATACATAAACCTTAATAATGTAATGTATCTAGTGGAACTTGATTCTCAGCCTCCATGAGCTTACATTTTTGCTCTTTTCTAAGTGCCCGCAAGTCTCATTTGGAGGCGGCTGGTTGCATCAGAAAAATAGTAAAGGCTCTATCCCTCTCTCTCGCTCAGTGAAACAGTGTAATCTGAGAACCAGGACACATCTAACCACACTATAAAAACCCTCTCACTAATAGCAAAGAAGCCACAAGCCAATATAGAGGAGAATCCAAATGGGTAAGACTGGGCCTCATCAAAAGCCTCTTTAACTTTTTCATCTTGTGTTGTTTATATGATCTGTTTCATATAATTACTCTTTTGTTTGAAGCTTGTGTGTTTGAAAGGGCTGTTTTTTTAAGAAGGGCTAAAATCGTAAGAAATAACAATAAAGGACAAATTTTCACTTGTTTTTCATGGTCCACTAACAGGATGACTAAAAAAGGTGCAGAAATGACACACATCTCCAAAACAGAGTCAAAATCTAGACAGCAGTCATTCGACAGTGTCATGGATGGGGACGAGAGCAACCAGATATCTGCAAATGTGTTTGAGGTACTCTGCTTATCTAAATTCACTCATTTATTCAGAAAGTTTGGAGTCAGCAAGATTTTGCAATGTTTATAGATGAAGTCTAATTTTGCTCAACGAGGCCGAAAATTATTTGATAAAAATATTGTGAAATATTCTTACAGTTTAAACGGTCTGTCTTCTATTTTAAAATACACTGACCGGCCACACACAAAAAGTCGCTGTTTGGATTTTTTAAATAGGCAAATGCTTAAGAGTCTATGATTGGATAATTATTGCAGTGATTATTATGTTTCTATTTGTTTGGCAACAGTTCTTCTAACCCTAACTGATTAATACTGAGTGTGTAGCTTTTAATTTCTTAAACCAACATGTAGGAAGACACATCATGGCCATATTCCAGGGTGACAATATTAAGATTCATCAGGCTCAAATTGTGAAAGAATGGTTGGGATGGACTATGAAGAATCATTTCACATATGAATTGGCACCTCTGAGTCCAGACCTTAAATTAATCTTTGGCATGTGCTGAAGTAGACTTTACAGAGTGCTTGACTCTTGCATGGTCAATACAAGATCTTGACCAAACATTTATGCACCTCTTGATGCAAATAAAAGTTGTGATGTCATTTCCATCATGAGGCACATAAATATTTGGTCACGATCTTCACGCACTCTGTAAAGCACATCCCAAAGATGAATTTAAGGTCTGGACTCAGAGGTGCCAATTCATGTGTGAAAATGATTCTTCATGGTCCATCCCAACCATTCTTTCACTATTTGAGCCTGATGAATCTTGATATTGTCACCCTGGAATATGGCCATGATGTGTCTTCCTACATGTTGGTGTAAGAATTTTTTTCTGTGCCATTCATTTCAGGTGTGTTTCGCTTCCCCTGTCTGATAGTATTGTGAGGACAGCTTGAGCAGGTGGTCTAATGTTCCTCATGACTGAATTTTAAACTCTGTTGGTTTCAGTGGACTAAGCAAGGAAACGCAGTGGCTCTGGAGAAGCACTCCAAGTACTTGGACATACGCGACCACATCGGTGCAAGCCCACTGCACTATGCCTCATCCAAGGGATACTTTCGCATCATCAGACTTATTGTGCAGGTCATTGGACAACAAGGTAATCGAGCCACACCTTTAGACATGTATTTTAGCTTGAATTCATGACTATATATCTCTTGCTGTAAATCAAATCAAAGAGAAATAAAAGTCATTTTTGACACTGCAGAGCTCAATGTCAGGGATGAGGAGGGGAATACACCTCTTCACTGGGCCGTGCAGAAGGACCAGCCAGGGATCTGCTCTGTGCTGCTGACTCTGGGAGCAGATCCTAACATCCTAAATAACAGCCAACAGTCACCGCTACATATGGCAGTCAGCCTGGGCAAAAATATGGCGGTAGAGGTGGGTCATTCTGCTCAAAAGATCTTAAAGCACTAAAAACACTAAAGTCCGTAGTCATGTGTTTCATTGGAAGAAACACTCTCCATGTAGCTAACATGATTATTCTTTTGGGTTTACTTAGCAACTTGTCTCACATAAACAAACTGATGTGAACCTGGAAGGGGACATGGGAAACACCCCTGTCATTTTAGCTGCTTCTTTGGATAACCATGATGCTCTGGTTATATTGGTAAGTTGATTTTGATTTTAAATCAGTGGTGGGTGAATGTTTAAGTTCTATTAATTGAATTGAATAATTGGATAGAAACATATTCATTATATTCAAGTATGTATAAATCTTGCATGCATCAAATCCATGTTCACCCACCATTGAGTTAAATTTAATTTAATAATAATATGAATATAAATAATCGTATAATCTTATTGTAGCACACACACACACACACACACACACACACACACACACACACACACACACACACACACACACACACACACACACACACACACACACACACACACACACACACACACACACACACACACACACACACACACACAATCAATCATTGTAACCGCTCTTCTCCAGAACAAACATGGTGCAAAGTTCTGTCGTCAGAACAAACTTGGACTTTTTCCAATTCATGCTGCTGCTTTTTCTGGAGCTAAGAAATCCATGGAGGTCATTCTTCTGAAAGGTGAGATGTTGTATCGCTGAACCTGAAACATATGGGCCATATATTACATAGTACCTAAAAATCCAGTGTCTTGTATTTCTCATTTTTCACAGGAGAAGAAGTTGGTATGTCCATTGACAGCCATATAAACTATGTGGATAAATCTTGCAGCAGTCCACTCCACCTGGCTGTACGTGGAGGGAATCTCGACATCATTAAACTCTGCATTGCATATGGAGCAAAAATTGATCAGCAGCAGGTAAAAGAAGATCTTGTCATGAAAATGAATACCAGGAAAGAATCAGTTCTAACCAATTCAATTCTATTTTCATTTGTAACATAAATGTATCTCTTTACAGTGTGATAAATCCACTGCTCTCCACTTTGCATGTAGTCAAGGTGCCATCGAGGTTGTTAAAGTCATGTTCTCGTCTTACCATAAAGTGTGTGACCTTATCAACATCACTGATGGGGCCAACCAGACACCCCTACATAAGTACTTCAGCTTTACACACTAAACAAGACTAAACAAGGCTAAACAAACTAACATAACTAACATATTTATTTTCCATTTGCAGAGCAGCGATTTTTGATCACTTTGAACTCTCCGAGTACCTTATATCACAGGTATGGCAAGTGCAGTTGTTAAATGAATAAACTGTATTTGACATACTGACAGTTACTGTAAACCCGGACATTATTGTTCCAGGGTGCTGACATTGACTTTGTCGACTGCAAAGGCCATTCTCCACTCCTTCTGGCAACAAGTTGTGGAGCATGGAAAACTGTCAATCTACTCATCTCCCATGGTAGGTAACCTTAATAAATTATTATTATTTATTTATTTTAATAATGATGATAATGATAATAAGGGCTGGGTATTGACATTCATTTCACAATTCAATAAAATTTCAATTCACAAGCTTGCGGTTCGATTCGGTTCTGATTTTTATTCAGTTCGATTCAATATCGATTAATTGGGGTATGTATCAGTACAGTATTTGGCAAATTTTCTCAAGGAAAAAATATCCCTCAACTAATGCTGTAAACTCAGGGACAGTTGGTACATTATATTAAAGGTTATAGGCTACTCACATTTAAATTACACATAAGGACATTTTTATAATAACAATGTTACAGTAATAACTTTTAAATGACATAGTTGCATTTCGACTTGTTTTTTGAAATATAAACATTTAACTGGTGGCTGGGATTTAAGATTCGATATTGGTTCATAAAAATGAGAATTGATTAAAATGGTGAAATCGGTCTTTTTAACCCAGCCCTAAAAATTATTATTTGTATTATCATTTCCTATCTTATAACGGTGGTTCTCACCTTTCCCTTTTTGACTCCAAGTAGACAACAATATTTGAAGGCCCCGCTTCTTTTTTTAATTTACAGAAATTAGAATGTTAAAATAAGTAGCCAAACTAAAATAATTATAAATTAAATCAAATTGTAGAATTCCAGAAATTTAGGAATGAATTAAACTAAGAAATATCTTGATTTGTATTTGTTTCAGCTTATTTAAAAGCTTGTTTTGTCTTATTTTAAAACATTGTAAAATATACTTTTAGGCACCATTGGATGTTTGCTGAGATCACCTATGGGATCTGGTTGAGAACCACTGTCTAACATTATTTATGATAATAATCTAAACAAGAATAACACTTACAAGCTGATGAATCTGTTTGTTTTATAGGAGCTGATCTGAAGAAAAAAGACACATCTGGATGCAACTTCCTGCATCTGGCCATCCTGCAGCCCAGGGGTCTGAAAAACCTGCCAACAGAGGTACTGCAGGTAAACCGTGCAGGGCTTTAAGAGACTGTACCCATCTTTTACTGCAGTTCTCATTCCCACAGCTTTTTTATAGGGATCCAAAAGGAAAAGTCACTGCTGCCCTTTACTGTTAGTGTCATTAAAAAGAGGTAGAACTGTGTAGAAGACTGTGCGCGAAGTTCACCGTGAGGCTCTTTTGGTTTATCCACAGCACGAGAGTGTGAGAGAGCTCCTCAATGATGAGGATATTGAGGGCTGTACTCCTCTCCATTACGCCTGTAGACTGGGAATACCAGATTCTGTGAAGAACATGCTGGGATTAGAGGTCTCGCTGGACCAAAAGTGCAAACAGAAGAAATCTGCACTTCATTTTGCGGCCGAGTAAGTCTGTTGTCATTGTGAAGATTCAGAAATGGCAATAAGAAAACAGTAAAGAGCATTTGCCAATCTCCTCAACAAATTGAAGGAAAGCTGCAGTTATATATAGGCTTAAAGACAGTATAATACTTGTAGCTATGTGCATCATTTTCTTTTTCTGTTGAGATTTGGGAGGATCAACACATGCCACAGGATTCTGGAGATGGTGACAGACACCAGACTGCTGAATGAGGGAGATGAGAAAGGACTGACACCTTTGCATCTGGCGTCGCGTGGAGGACACGTTAAAGTAGTTGAGCTTCTCCTACGCAAGGGGGCGCTGTTTCACAGGTACGAGTGATTGCACAATTCCCTTTTTGTCAGGAGTAAAAGAAACAACCCTGCTTTACACACTTTCAACATGATCCCAATGAGCAACGTAAAACTCCTAAAATCCTAATGCGAATCATGTATATTTTTGTTTAGTGACTATAGAGGATGGTCATGCCTTCATCATGCTGCATCTGAAGGATACACACAGACCATGGACACTTTGCTGACGTCTAACATCAAACTTCTAAACAAAACTGATGGAGAAGGAGTAGTCTGTCTAATTTGCTAAAACACTTATGACACAATTTTGTCATAGCTACTGATTTACATTGGGATCCAAACGTCTGAGACCAGCTTTAATTTAGCTTTTTTTTCTTTCTTTTTTTAGTAGCAGTGAATGAGGCTGAATAAAAAGAATTTAAATGAATTTCAGAATATTGTAGTATTTAGTTTGTCCTTATTCTTTCTGAAGGATCATGTGACACTGAAGACTAAAGTAAAAATGCTTAAAATTCAGCTTTGCATCACAGGAATAAATTACATTTGAAAATATATTAAAATATAAAACATTCTAATTTCGAATAATATTTCACAATATTACTGTTTTTCTGATTTTTTTTTATCACAATGGGGAGCAAAAGTGACTTCAAAAGCTTAAAAAAAATTTTAGCTTACCGACCCTAAACTTTTAGATTATTTTGGGAACACTTACGTTGAATATATCACTGATGATGTTGCTCTGAATACTGATCTCTTATAGAACACCGCACTGCATCTGGCTGCAAGAGCAGGTCATGTGGCCGCAGTAAGACTTCTGTTATACAGAGGGGCCAAGATCGTCCTCAATAAGAATGATGCCTCTTTCTTGCACGAGGCTGTACACAATGGGAGGAAGGAGCTCACTAACACTGTGATTGAGAGTGACAGGTCAGCTTAGCCATTATTTTTTATCAATGTTAGAAATGTCTTTTCTAGTTTCTTCATTTATCTCATCTTTGATGAATACAGATGTGAGGAGGCGATGACAACATACAAATCAAACTCAGCAAAACGCTGCATTGTCATGGATATGATTGAGTTTCTTCCAGAGTCCTTTAAAGTGAGTTTTAACTGTTGCTTATGCCCGGCACTTAAATTGAAAGTTTAACACTCTAACCAGCAAAGCAATGCAATTTCCCCAGCATCTTCTAGACACATGCATAAGGGAATCAGAGGAAGATGTGAATAGCACCAATTACTATGTAAGTTTCCTTTCTTATTGAATGTTTAAAGTAACAACCACTTCAACTAACACCTTGTATGTTCACCAGATTGAGTACAACTTCCGGTGGCTTCAGCATCCACTGCAAAATCTTAAAAAAGCAGACTTGAAAAAAGACACCAGCTACAAACCACTTAGTGCATTAAACGTAGGTATATGTAGGCTATAATAATACTATATAGTGTATATATATATATTTTTTTTCATTGTGAATGGGCATGTTCAGAAAAAGTCTCCCCTACAGGCAATGGTGAAATTTAATCATGTCAGCCTGCTGACCCACCCAGTCTGCAAGAAATATTTGGAGATGAAATGGTGAGTATTTGCCATTGTATTTGCCATTTTTGATGTCTCGACATCCGGAGTTTTTGAACCCCTTTTTCTACAGGAATGCCTATGGGATCAAAGCACATCTGCTCAATATGACTGTCTATGCGCTGGGGGTGTTTCCTTTAACTTATCTCATTGTGAACCTGAAGCCCACATTGGTCACTGCAAGAAATGTCACATCAGTCAACATGGTCTGCACTTCCATGTACAAGGTACAATAATACTAAGGCAATTCATGAAAAAGATGTTGTGACATTGTATACATCAAGAAAAAAACTGATGCAAATTCTCTTTAATTTACACAGCAATCCTATATAATAACAACATGCATGCTCTTGGTTCTTGTTATGAACATGTATGCAGTTGGGAAAGAGATCCTGCAAATTTTTCAACAGGTTTGTTTAAGCAGCACTTACTATTTTCAATCTTACCTGTATTTGCCACACACACAAAAAAACCAACATAAATAAATGCAGTCTGTGAGGGAATCAGTCAGAGAGGCTCACATTTATGATAATTATTATCCTGTGCACAGGTGATCTTGATAATTAATAATGTGTTACACCCTCGCAGTGTCATACTGTATACAGACACTTGGCAATTATAAGTATTTAAACATGATATGAGTGGAGAGCTCTATTTCATCTAACATTTACTCACCATTGTTGTGTAGATTAGAAGAACTCCATCCTCCTATAGCGAATTCATATATAGCTCTCAAGTTTAGTCGTGTCTTTAGTCAACTTTAATGTGTCATTTAATTTTTTGGCAAGAGGTGAAAGTTTCTTTTCACCTGCTGTCGCAATAAAGTGATACTTAAAGCGGATATGCTTGAATGGTTAATGAATTATTGGTTATATTATGCGAAAAGAGGCAAATTTCATTTAGCTCCCTTTTCGCCCCAATTATGGACAGAAGCATATGATGCTGCATCATTTGAATATTATTTCTAATTGGTCAGTCTAATAGCTATACACTTAAAAAAAAGATGTAATCCTTTTTTCAAGATTTACATTTCAATTAAGAGCGAAATTCCATCAAATTTAATTGAATAATTCATGATATGAATAAATTGTAAGGATTCAACATTTTAAATAGAATAAAAAACAAATAGAGCTTAATAAAACATTTTGTGTAAATGTTAATGGAACAAGGGAATGGACCATTTAGTTTGTGATTGGTATTTATATATATTTTTAAAATATATATGTTTCAATTTAAGTTTAAGACTTATACAAAACTGAAATTCATAAATCTTGAAAAAAGTACACTTTTTTTTAGTGTAATATGAAGCATGACTCTTCTTCCCTAGACTCCTCTAAAAACTTAAATCTCTCCATTTTATCAGTTTGAAAATATTTGCATCCTGAAAGTTCAAGTATGTGCAATCATTTTAACCATGGCTTGTTTTTGGAAGCGGTTGAATTATTTGCGAGATCTGTCAAACTACATGGACTGGTCCGCTGCGATCTGTGCTCTGCTGTTCGTGGTGCCGTTGCTGATGAACACGAAGAGTTCCTGGCACTGGCAGGCAGGAGCACTGGCAGCTCTGGCCTCCTGGATAAACCTCCTCCTCTATCTCCAGCGGTATTGGACTAGATGACAGTTAATACATCCACAGAACAGAATTATGTTACAGAAGCATTACATAACATTTTTATGGACTTACCATCTGTATTCTCTCATGGCTGTAGGTTTGAACGGATTGGTATATATGTGGTCATGTTTCGGGAGATCTCACGGACACTGCTGAGCATTATATTGCTGTTCTTCTACTTGATATTGGGATTTGCTTTGTCCTTCTATGCCTTGATGGTCGAACAGGTGAGCATATGAGTGTCCATAAATCAACGTTTAACGTAAAAACGATTCATTTGGGAAAACTAGCTTTAATGCCCCATTTAAAATGTGAATTTACTTTACAGCAACATTTTGGAAGGATGTTCCTGTCACTGCTGCAGACCTTTGTCATGATGGTTGGAGAAATCAACTACCAGGACAATTTCCTGAAACCCTACCTGCAAGGAGACCTTCCTTTCCCAAACTTGACATTGGCCATCTTTATTTGGTTCGTCTTACTCGTGCCTATTCTTCTCATGAACCTTCTGGTAAGTCCAAAATCAAACACGGTTTGAAATGAATATAAAACAACTGCCCAGTATGTCTTTTTACAGTCAAAGTCGTGTATTTTGAGTTTAGATTGGTTTGGCTGTTGGTGACATAGCAGAGGTTCAGAGAAACGCATGTTTGAAGAGGATTGCAATGCAGGTGATTCCACTCAAACTCTCTAATATTGTGTCCTCATAAAAAGAAGTCATTTCTCCTTAAAAACAATGGTTTACTGTCAATCTACTCCACAGATTGATCTTCACACTAATCTGGAGGAGAGGCTTCCCTATTGGTTTATGAAGCGGGTGGACCAGGTCTCCATCAAAGAATACCCAAATAGATGCTTCAGAGGAAAGGTCTGACAACACGATAATTGATAAGAATATGTCATCTCTGATAATTGTGCATTAAGTTCACCTTGGTCAATGCAATTTCCACCAGCTATTAAAGCTGATTTAATGTTCTTGTGCACAGAAAAGATGCTTTTTCGGTGGGAATGAGGTGAGGAAGTCCAGGACCCGTCTCAGTCCTACCGGCCACCAGTTATCTCCACTGGAACGGGAGCTAACCAAACAGAAATATAGGTAACACCAATCTGACTAATAAAAAACAATGTTTAACTGAACCAAGTCATTCAATTCAAGTCCTAAATTAAACCCAAAAGCCCTTCACGTCAGACCATGTGCTGTGCAATTTCTCAGGCTGAAGGAGATATCAGAGACTATGGAAAAGCAACACAATCTGCTAAAGCTCATAGTGCAAAAGATGGAGATCAGCTCAGAGGCCGAAGACCATGACGGACCCCCGGTCTTTCAGGAGCTGAAAGAGAAACTCCTCAGCAAGAGCAAATGGGGTCCGTTGCTCAGGGCAGTGACCGCCAGAAAGAAGAGAGTCTGCAGTTTCACAAAAACGTCATGAACAACATTGTTTCAACGGAATTGTTGTATTTACTCATAAACTATGATAACATGGCTAATATTTCTCAGTATGACTTTACGTTTGTATAACAATCAAGGCTAAAACCAAATACCAAGCATTTAGCATAGTGTCTACATTGGGTTGTTATTACTATAAATTCAACCAAAGGTAAAACCTGTTTTATTACTGGAAAAGAAATGTAAACTGGTTGTTCATTCATTAATAAATATTGTGAATCATGCGAATAAGAAATGCTCGCTTGCACATATTTTCATTAAAACTATTCATCCTTTTTTTTTTATTGGGGTATCAGTCACAGTTCTTCAGAGCAGTGATCATTCACTGTTTGTAATAATTATTGATTAATAGCGGCAGAAAAAAATAATAAAAAAAAATTATAAATTGTAACTTTGCATCCAAAAAATAACAGATAAAAAACAAACAAGAAAACGCTAGAGTGTTTTTCCGACCTCAACACAGAATATCCACAGCTACAGTATGTCAGACTATCAGTACTACGAGTTCAGATGCAGCAACAAATTTAGGACTCTTTGGCCTTTTTGGTCTCTCCCTTCACCGTCATTCTCTTCCTCTTGACTCCAGTTTGCTCTGTTGGGATACATAACTTTTAAGTATCACAAGCATCATGCTTGAGCTCCAGGAATCTGACACGATATATGAAATGGGCTTCTGACCTTTGCCTGCAGTTTTATTTTGCTCCTCTCTCTGAGCTGACTGCCTTGCAGAGTGTGAGGAGGAGGAGGAGGAGGAAGAGGAGTCAGGGAGCTCCTTCCTCTGTCTGTGACCCTCCAGCATGCCCATCTCCTGGGCTCTTCCTAGAGAGAGGGGTGCGGTTTAGTTTAGAAACTAATTAAATAAGTGTAATAATATCTGCCTTTAATTTAAAAAAGATGTTTTGCAGACCCTATTACACTATCTATTACCAGTCAGTTTTTCCCCAAACTGTTTTGACGGTGATAATTCTGCACTATGCATACTATACCTCTGACATCCAGAGGTAGAGATGCATTTAGAGAGCATAAAACAAAATCACAAAACTTGTTAGTTTTGTTAGCCATGCATTCTGGTAGCACTGCAGCCAGCTTCATTTGGCAGACGAAAGGCATCGATGAAAGGCACTAAACAGCGAAGAAATGTTCTAGATAATAGAGAATTCAAGACAACTTAACTGATAATTATCCCCAATTTAAAAAAATTGTGTGAGACATTATCAAAATTATAATCATTATTTAATAAAAGTTAACTAGCCACTCTTTACAAAAAAAGGAACAAAAGAAATGACACTTTACTTTCTTTGATTAATAATATTATGGTTTGTTGCATTATAGCAGTTTATTAATGTACATACAAATAGTTAGAAAGTGGATTTCTTTAATACGTTTTCATTTCGGAATGTACATTACGTAACTCTGTGCCATCACATGACATTTGTTAATGGCTTAAGAAAGTTACTATTTAAGGAAGATAAATTGCCCCGTTCGCATTGTTTCTAGTTGGAATATCCTTGATCGATTATGATCTGCTTGAAGTATTAATGATCATAAATTTTAGTCTCATAACATTATCACTTACTCTAAACTCCAGAAAACGCAGAAGAATCTAATCATATTTTGTTATAAAAGAGTGTTAGTTTAGGCAAACAAGCTGCAACACACTCCATTAATGATTGGATTTGGAAGGAAATCAAAGATCACTCTCACTTAAAGCAAAACTACATAGACTGCAGAGCTGCCACATCCCCAAAAAGGATGAAACTCATTTATTTAGGTTCAAATTATTTTACAAAGTACACAAAGTTCGTTGAATGGTCATAAATCAGTTCTATTATTAACTCCGGTTCTCATCAGGTTATTTAGTAATAACATTACAACTATAAACAACATTTGTTGTCTTACATGCAACAATGAGGGAAAAAAAACAACATTTTCATTAATTAAAAAGAATAAAAATTGCATATCAGTACAATGGATCTAGCACTCTACCAGCATGTACAAATGTTATACAAACGAATCAGACAAGTTGCCATAAGGTTTGAACAGTAAGTTACATACTCCAAATCCACACTTAGTTGTTAAAGTCATGCACAAAGCACAATTCTCTTTTCCTTTTAGCCCAAAGCACTATTCAAAAGGCAATGTGCAATCATGAGGACACAGCAACACAAAGTACTAGCGGAAAGAAAAACTAATCTCACATTATGGTCCCAAATAAAAGTAAAATTACACGCATCCTGCGCAAAATACTGACAGTCCTCATTTATAAATATATAAACCAAAAAATTGTTCAGAAACAACAGGCTAAAAATTAAAAAAAGGAGATGGGAGGAAAACAACAAACAGGCAACAACCAAAAAATAACGCAATGTACAGACATCTGAACGACAGTACTAACATTGTTTGAGCTCAAGTTTGTGCTGAAAGGGCTCCATTATCTTACTTGTGTTCCAATCGCAGGAGCTGTTCCTTACCATTTATGGTTAGAGATTTTAACTGTCCATCTTCTTCCACTTCTACCCGTTCCTGTCCATTCTCAACGATTCTACAGAAACAAATGAATACCACATCTATGAATTACAAAAAAGAAACATTTTTAGGGTTGGGTATCGTTCGAATTTTAGCGACTCCAATTCTTATCAATTCCCAGTTTCTATTCCAATAAGATAATAAGTATTTTTTACTTTTTTGTTTTTGCAAACATTTTGTTGCTGAAAACACAAACAAAAATGTGCTAAATGCTTTTTAGCCTAAAGAAAACTTACAAAAGCAAAAACTACTAGCCTAATGTAAATGAAAAAAAGAATATTAAAGACAAGTAAACAGTCAGTAATAAAATAAGAACAAATAAACAAATCAGCAATAGTAAAAATAAAAACAACTGAACTAAGAAACAAATGAATTAGTGTTTTAAGTTGTTCAGGTAGGTGCACTGCAGTCTTCACTTTATAAATAATATCTATATTAATCCTAGTGCTGGGCGGTATGACCACAAATCCATATCAGGTATTTTTCAAAATTATACAGTATTTTATTTTTTCAAGCATGAGTGGGTGTTAACCACATTTTCAAATTGTTTACAAAGGGGTGCCAGCAGGAGGCGCTGTAGGCGCATCAGAAACAACAGTTTCCCCGGTAACGGCTGTACACAAAGCAGCACCCCTGCTTTATCAGGAAAGATAAAGAAAGATTAAATAAAAATAACATCGAAACTATTCTAAAGACAGTCAGTTCCCTTCAAAAATACATTCATAGCAATACAAAAAAAACACCCGTGCCGCGTTTTGACTTTGAAACGTGCAGTGCTCATGTTTATTCAACGATGTCAATGCCAACCACAAATACATTTTCCATAAGGCTGTGTTGATATTGTGAACAAATGTATGGGAAACAATATAATTTGACATCTATCAATTATAGTTTAACCTATCTATCTTCACCGTCACGCTTAGTACCATATAGCTGTGCCCTCACCACAGTGCAGCAGTGAAAAGAGACCCTCTCAAATAGTGTCGCGCCGCGTTCCGAACGTTGTTTAAGCGACATACACCAGTATTGCTTGCAGAATATTAAAAATTCATATCATAACAAAAATAAAAAACGGTATTAGGTATGAACCGGTATACCGCCCAGCACTAATTAATCCTTATTGAAGTTACAAAAGTTAAAAGTTTGTCAAGATTAGTGAGTGCTTTTTTCTCTTTTTCTTTTGTTCTTTGATTAACATTAATGACGCATATGGCAGTAGTATTTTGCCGGATAGGGTTGTAGGCTAGTTTCAGGCTATGTAGGTGGTATAATGAATGTATATAAAAAAAAAGGGTGCCTACCTTTTTGTAGTGATTTTCCTCCCATTGATGAATTTAGTGGAGGTTGAAACAGACCGGAAGCTCCCCATGCCTCCGCCTCCACCTCCACCTCCGCCTCCGCCTCCCCCTCCACCAAATGAAGTTGAAGAAAAGGAAGAGAAGCCACCTCCTACTCCTCCCATATGCCCAAAAGGCGTGAAACCTACAGTTAAAATATAATAATATACATTTGTATATATATATATCTTTATCCATAATAATCATGTTAGTCGGCAAACGTGTGCACAAAATACTATAAAAACATGTTTAATGGCACCAAAAATACAATTTCAGTTTCAACTGTTGTAGCGATGTCCTGAACAACTATACAGTCTTGAAGCCTGTGAAAGATTTCATAAACCCTGATGTTTGACTTTTAGTACAAGTTTCCAGATTTTTAGACAGGATTTGGTTTTAATTTTCAGCAGTTTTACGTTTGCCCTTTTGCATCAATTGAAAAGATTTTGAAATGAAAAGTGGACATATTTGCAAAATCTGACCTGCATCAAAAGATGAAAACCCTGCCCCAAAAGGTGGGAATCCTCCAAAGCCTCCAAAGAAGGACCCTCCTGTACGGCTCCTGCTCATGCCCCGCTGATGGGGGTGCCGCCGACCGCCACCAAAAAAGTCATTGCCAAACGGATCTCCACCTAAAAGATAAAAACAACAACAACAACAGATTTGCATATAACATTTAATGAACTGCCTAAAAAAAATGCTCTGCCATTGAATGCTCACAAAAAACAGCGAGGTAAATACAAACTCACCAAAGAAATCTGCAAATGGATCTTGTCCACCAAAGAATTCCCTGAAGACATCCTCTGGATTGCGGAATGTGAATCCAAAGTGGTCGCCATTAAAGTGCCCTCTTCCTCCTCCTCCTGTCCAAATGATAAAGTTACAGGTTTAAACATGGTACACTGTCATTATATTGGCATATTATTTATATACATTTATTTAATCCAAAAATAAGAATTTGACCAAACCACATATAAAAAAAAAATATTACTGTAGTATTACCTCCACCTGGTGTTAAGCCTTCTTTTCCATACCGATCGTATACGTTCCTCTTGTTTGCTGAAGGAGAGTTAAGCAAGAGTTAAGCAACTACGTTTTGTTCACCAACTCATAGTAGAGCAGAAAATACCAACATAAAATGTGAGAGACCAACAGATTTATTGCACAGCAGTTGTCCATAATCTAGTTATTATATTACTCCTGCACCAGACCTGAAAAACACCTGGAAAACACCAGACACACAAAGTGGGACACACTTCACAGTGGGTGCAATTTCATGAGTCATCGTTCATTTTTTGGAATTTGAGGAAAGTCTGCCATTAAGAGTGGCAGCGCTAACCTCTGAACACAACCCCTCCTTCTGAAGGAGTGTCTCAAAAGTGCAGAGACTGCTGTGCAAGGCTGATAAGGCTGGGAGGTCTATAATGGCACTGGGGATGTTTTACATATGTGTGTTTATCATGCGATTTTCTGCAATTTGTGTTATCAGCTGTCACGTTTCGCTTCAGGAACCCCCTTTTTTCCCCCCAACAGTTTATAGCTGTAAATGACACAGCAGGGCTCTTCAACCCCAGTCTTGCAGGGCCAGTTTTCTGCACTTTACTACCAATCCCAATTTAACACACCAGTCTGTAATTTGCTGAACACCTTAATTAGCTTGTTCGGTTGAGTTTGGTTAAGGTTACAGCTAAACGCAGCAGGACACTGGCCCTCCAGGACTGGATTTGAAGAGTGTTATATTATACAGTTTTAACATGGCACCCTAAAGAATAATTTAATAAAAACATGTAATTTATACAGAAAACAAGATGCTGAGTTTCACGGGAACAGCGAAGTATATAGTGGTATAGTATATCTTGTGTCATTTTTGTGCCTGTTATACCTGGTAACCATGCGTTATTAGTGATCGGATAGCTATTTGATTTGTTAAAAACTATCCATTTACACTCGCCCACATAAATGCGTCACCGCAAAACGGATATAAATTCGATCTTCAGTTCCCGTGCTGTACGCAAATTTAGTTAACTTCAACGGAACCAACAGATATGAGCTGCATTTTATCAGCTGAATTCAAGATCAAAGACCATAAAAGGAGAGAGGGCACTGGTAAGATCATTAAGTCGCACTACTTTTAATGAAGAGTATGCTGTGTTTCATTTGTGGCAGTTTGCGCATTGGCTTGCTCAGCGGTGATGCGTGTTGTTGCAGTAGCGCTGTCATATCGGACTATAATGTTCGCGCTTTGACGCATTCATTTTTGAAACATTTTGGGACGAGTAAAATTTACACATGTGGTTTCAACAACCAGATGCATTTACACTTGTCCGGTTTTGTGGTTTGAGTGATCGGATTTAAATCCGTCTCGAAAGCGTTTAAGAGGGCCTTTACACCTGGTCTATTCACGATCGGATAGCTATGAGTAGATGCGTCAGTTATGGCCGTCGACTGCCCTGGGCCACCCTTATTGTTGAACCCCATTTCAGTCTGGTGATCGTTAAGACTTACGATCAGACAGGACTTCATACGCCTCTGAAAGCTCCTTAAACTTCTTCTCTGCGTCTTCCTTATTATCTGGGTTCTTATCTGGATGCCACCTCAGAGCTAGTTTCCTGTAACTGTAAGGGAAATACAGCATGACAAATGAGCCTAGACAGGGAAATTATCATATTTAACACCACTGGAAAAAAAGTAATACCGTTTTCTACAGCTTAATTACGGTTTAATCTTGAATAACAAGCATTGTTGAGGATGTAAAGAGGAATAAATTAAACTAAAGATTAAGCTTACGCTTTTTTGATGTCATCTGGAGATGCATTTTTCTGCACTCCTAGAACCTGGTAATAGTCATCATCCATGGCCACAAACTACAATGGCTGAAAAACAAATGGGGGATAAATAACAAAATAATAATTAGCACATGTACGTGCAGGCACTTTAACCCCTGTATCATATCAGATGCATTTCTACAGCCTCTAAACAAGATTAAAACTTTCCTGAAAAGCCCTTTGCCCTCTGATTGATAGCTCAGTTTGAACTATCAATTTGAGTACTTTTATGCTATTTACCATTAAAAATGTCCACCTTCAGGGTATGGCACATGTGACTTTGCTGTAAAATCATAAATGAATTGTATAAAGTGAATATAAGAATAATTTATATTGTTATTAATGTTTCAAGAGGAACATTTAGCCTACTACAAAGTACTGTATTGCATGGCGTTGTGCTGAATTGCATTATAAGTTTTGCCCCCTCTCCCATGAATATATAAAAGCCTCATTCATTCATAAAAAGCCTGATGTATTGTCATGATACAAAACAAAAAAAATATGCAAACCTTTTAAAAAATATATTTTATCTAAAGGTTCAATCAACTTTCAAAAATTATTTCTCAGTCTATTATTTTTTCTCAGACTTTACAGCTTAAGACATTTTCCACATCCTACATGAAAGAGCTAAACATAAAGGCTCAAGAAGAACAAAGAAAGAATAAATTCATTAATAAAATTAATACACAAATCACAGGATGCAAAAATTTGCACAATGCCCTGTATTTGTCCAGGACAACAAATGTAATCAAGTTGTCTAAAACCTTAAAGGGTTAGTTCACCCAAAAATGAAAATGATGTCATTAATGACTCACCCTCATGTCGTTCCAAGCCCGTAAGACCTCCGTTCATCTTCGGAACACAGTTTAAGATATTTTAGATTTAGTCCGAGAGTTTTCTGTCCCTCCATTGAAAATCTATGTACGGTATACTGTCCTTGTCCAGAAAGGCAATAAAGACATCATCAAAGTAGTCCACGTGACCTCAGTGGGTTAGTTAGAATTTTTTGAAGCATCGAAAATACATTTTGTTCCAAAAATAACAAAAACGATGACTTTATTCAGCATTGTATTCTCTTCCGGTTCTGTTGTCAATCCGCGTTCATGAGTCCGCTGACGTAAGACGAGCTGACGTGTTATCTGGTGCGCCCGAGCTTCGTTTACAGTCTGAGGGAGACGCACGCTGTAAACAAAACAATCTTTGCAAACATTTCTAAGGACTTCGACACAGGGGAAGACTTGCATTTTTTTTTAACCAGACATATTTATTTGAACCCGAATACACGGACGCACCAGATAACACGTCAGCTCGTCTTACGTCAGCAGCAACACTGGCCTCGTGAACGCGGATTGACAACAGAACCGGAAGACAATACAATGCTGAATAAAGTCATCGTTTTTGTTATTTTTGGAACAAAATGTATTTTCGATGCTTCAAAAAATTCTAACTAACCCACTGAGGTCACATGGACTACTTTGATGATGTCTTTATTGCCTTTCTGGACAAGGACAGTATACCGCACATAGATTTTCAATGGAGGGACAGAAAGCCCTCGGACTAAATCTAAAATATCTTAAACTGTGTTCCGAAGATGAATGGAGGTCTTACGGGCTTGGAACGACATGAGGGTGAGTCGTTAATGACATCATTTACATTTTTGGGTGAACTAACCCTTTAATTCATTTAAAATAAGGAATGAATTAAAATGATTTAAAAAAAAAAAAAAGCCCAAAGAAGCTTAAAAAATAGCCCATGACTGTACAGCCAAAAAACAGGTGTTTTCAGAATATCAACCAAGGTTACTCATCTCATTACTATTTAGATTTACACATAACATGATGACATAAGGAAAATCAATGTTAACTGCAATTTGACAACCTGCCTGTTACAGAAAATACAATAGATTTCTTTCAAGCTGAATGCATTTTTATCTCTTAGTAATATATGAAAAACATTAATAAATAATTGAATATATGGTAAAGAATCTGGTTTTACATGGGTCCATGCAAATAATAATGTAGTTCTCGATCTGATTTTGATGAGCACCAAATTGAAATCCCCCTGTGAGCCGGTCACATTTCCTCATAGCAGCACCTGCTACTACCAGGCTGTTTTCATTTCAAATCCATGATAGCAGCATGAGATGACCCAGAATCAAGCTCAGATCTCATTCATGTACGACAAACATCTTGGAGCATTAACTGCATGTTAGATGGGTTTGTTTTCTCACAGCTAAAAAAATCAGGGAAAATGTTTTGAGTCTTGAAAAGGATGTATGTGCAAAGTAAGAGACAGAGAGCTGCTAACAAAATAATAAATCATCCAGTTAAGAAAATAAGCAATGCATTTTGGTGCAGGACAATTCGACAGCCACTAAAATACACTGAATCAATGTACTAGGGGGATAGTTCACCTTAAAAAATAGTAATAATAAAAATGTATTGGTCTTAATGTTGTTTCAAACCTGAACTTTCTAAAGTGGAACACAAAAGGTGACCATTCACTTCCATTGCATGGACAAAAGATGCGAGGCAAGTGAACAATGACTGAGGCTGTCATTATGAAAAGCATCATTTTGCGTTTCACAGAAGATAAAACATCATCAACCCAATTCGGAACAAAATGAAGGTGAGTAACGTTAAAGTTAAATTAACAAAGACTGTTCATGTTTGGGTGAACCAAGTTATCTCTTTAAACCTACGCTATGTCATCAAGCTAGCCAACCACTGACAATACTATTGACATACGAGTCACACGACCCATTAATGTTCTAATTATGAATAATTAAAACCGTTTTTTTTACCCACAGCAGACCAAAACGTCAAAACAACGATATACCTCGCTTTTATTCATGTTTCCATCTGGCAACCTTGTCATCTTTTAGATGAGCTAACCAGCTAGCAACAATGCTATGATATGGCGAGCAGGAATTATTCATATTTTTCTCATAAAGAAAAGCTCTCACGTAAGCCTGGAAAACATACCGAGCGCTTAACATACCTTGTGTTTTAACTGCCAGAGGCAGGTGCTCTATTTTTGGTCGACTAACCTCAGCCTGTGGGACGCTGTATTGAGCTGATGTGACAAGCAAAGAAGCGTCCGGAAACAACACGAATCCTCTGGTTTTTGCGAGGATTTGACGTCACGTCCTGTTTGAGGTATTTAAACCAAACCATACGCACCTTTGGCTCCAGCTATTCGGACGATGCTTTTTCGTTTTCGATTGCTGTATGAAAAATACTGGCGATTATTGTCGCTGTAGAGTTGTTCAACAATATTCTGCAATAATCGCTCTCTCTCTCTCTCTCTCTCTCTCTCTCTCTCTCTCTCTCTCTCTCTCTCTCTCTCTCTCTCTCTCACAGACACACACGAATACAAGCTATGAAAAAACATAACAGGAAATAAGAATTAGCCTACTATATGTGAAACCACTATAACAGATAAAGTGAATTAAATAAGTTAAATAATATATTTTTCTACTTAAAAAAACAAACCAGTTTATTTTCTGAAAGTTCACAGGGCCGTTGCAACACACACATAAACGATAAATTACTTGAACTCATGGAGAGCTATATAAAATGCGTTTGATGACAAAACTCGATCACATAATTTAACCTTTATTTATTTTTATCTAGCGAACCTTGGCGAGAGGCGTAGGCCTCTGCTGGCTCTGCTGGGTCCCTCTGCTGGCTTGTTTTTGCATTAAGCAGGTGCACAGAGTTCAATTAAAATAATGGACATATCAAATAATAAAATAAAATATTTCCAATAAAGTACTTAAATATAAAGTACAAATATAGGCTATTACTACTTAATTGCAAAATGTCCAAAGCAGATTTTCAGATGTTGATTACGAAATACTTCAGTGACAGTGTCAACAATAGGCCTATAAGTCATAATGGTGATAATAAGATAAACATAAATGTGTGCATAAAACACAAGTTGAAGATTATTTGTGCCAGATTTAAAAAATGACCTTTGTAGCTATAGCCAAGCATGAGGGATAACTTTGATATAAGCAGGCAGGGCCGTAATCACCTTATGTATTGAGGCACGTCCTGTGACCAAGGCTGGTCTGCCTCAGCGGTCTAACAGCGCGCGTCAGTCGCTATGACCACAAACAATGATCGAGAAGACCAATCAAATCAAAGAAGGCACTATACGCCAACTGTGCGAACAGCGAACGAGTGCGAGTGTAATTAAGTAGGCCTAGCTATAAACATTAAAAATTGACAACTTTTTACTAATGTTGAACAACCGACAGTAATATCCAGTGATGCAAACTACTCGCCTTTGTTTTATTTTTTTAAGGAAATGTCGCGTTTTGAATTGCTATCATTAAGCCCCTTTCACTCTGAATGTCATTCATCTTCGCTGGTCCTCTAATTCGGTAGGTGGCGTTGTCACTGAAAACCTAGGGTCCTAGAAATGCGGTCCTAGAAGTGGGGTCCTGAAAATGCAGCCTCCGTTTTTTCAGGCAGATACAGGCATTCTCAGCATAACGTGTGCCATGCCATTGGTTTGACCAAGGTAAATGAAACGATAATACGTGGATTGTTTAAGTCATCGTTTTACTATTGTTGTTTTATCAACGAGGTTTAGCAAAGACAGCTACACGTGGCCCATCTATCAAAATTAATTATTTTATTCTTCTGAAGGCTAACGATCGATCGTTAAAATCTACAGATGATGGCCTATCATCAAGTGTTTTATTTTGTGAATACTTTACATCATGTCTAATAATAGCAGTGAATATAAACAAATGTTTTGTTTACTGGCAAATGTTTCAGTGGAATACAGATTTTTTCAGACAGTTTTCAAACCTGCTATAAAAGTACCCCCTCTCCATATTGCACAGATGATGGCATATCAAAGTCTCCAATTCCTGTGGCGCCAAGAAAGCAAGGAAAGCCCCCCACCATCCATCCTCGCCACATTCTACAGAGATAGCCTACTATAGACTTGTGAGTGTTCCTGCCCGTCATCCTGCCTATCTGTACCTGTGAGAGTTATTTAAGTAAACTGTTTGAATTGAAGCCTTTGTTTCAGCCTTCTCCTTTAACCCGCACACAACACCGTGACAAATACAAGAAAATTCTTAATAACTTTATCACAAAACATTTCATTTCACATTTCTTAAGTTTTATTTACCCAACTCAAATCTGCCTCAGTCCCTTCTGATCCACAGAAGTGACATATATCAGTCAGGTCATCTTAGAAACAAAATAAAAAACACAGAGCATGCATCTATAATTCATCATTTTTCACACATGATGTTAAGTATTCACAAAATAAAACACTTGATGATAGGCCATCATCTGTAGATTTTAGAGCGGGACTACATATTTTGGCAGGTCGAAAATACGGTCTGAAAAAATCTGTATCCCGGTATAACTTTTGTCGGGAAACAAGAAATGTGTCCATATTCACTGCTGTTATTAGACATGATGTAAATTATTCACAAAATAAAACACTTGATGGCATCATCTGTACAATCACTTTTTGTGTATGACAATGACCAGCCTACTATTTAAGTGCAATGCATTATTAAATAATTTTGATAATAATTCACCATGGAAAAAAGGCTGTTTGCTTTATGAGTGAAACGGTATGGTCGTCTTGGATTTTCAGTAGGCTAACTAGACATTCTCAATTCAGTGCAATGAAGTTCGATCGTTAGCCTTCAGAAGAATAAAATAATTAATTTTGATAGATGGGCCACGGGATAGAGGTCTTTGCTAAAACTCGTTGATAAAACAACAATAGTAAAACGATAACTTAAACAATTCACGTATTATCGTTTCATTTACCTTGGTCAAATCAATGGCACACGTTATGCTGAATGCGAGCTCGCTCCCGCGACCGGGGATACACTTCCTTTCAGGGGTAAGTACTTTGGCACGACACCTGTCATGTTACTAGGTCCCCAACCCGGCATCGATCCCGGGTCATGTTTGCGTTCACACAGGCAATTTCCCGAGATCAACGCGCTGTGTGAAAGGGGCGTTAGATAGGCTATGCTTCATAATTTATAAATCATGTGATGAGACATTTTGCATTTTCGACTTATTAGACATGGGCTATAAATAAGAGTGAATGTGTGCATGTTTTTTTTTTTTATATTAAATTGATTAGCCTACTTCATAAAAGCCTATATAGACCTATTAGTCTTCCCCCAATGTTGAAGACATGGTTACAGCCTTGGACGCTGGTGCTGGTGCCGGTGCTGGTTTTAAGCCTTGTCACTGACATTCACCTGTTTCTTATTAAGCTAAGCCTGTTAGTAGTTCAACAGCAAGTGCCCTGTCCAGACCCATCAATTAGAGTCCAGATGCAGCTAGCATGTGGCAAATGAAGTTCCTCTTGGCATTAATCCCATCCCAGAGAGATAGGCCTATTAGGATACTATCAGAAAATACTTGGGTAGTTAAATCATCCCATTCAGTGTTTCAATATAGTTTATTGCCATTTTGCATTGATGGCTTAAAGGAAAACAATCTGGCTAGGCGACAATGCAGTTATTATTTGGCATTGATAATTTATTTTATAGGCTACTTTTATGCTGATATTTCAGTATTTTTATACATGGGTGCTCCATTTTTATGTCTGTTTTTCTTGTAGCTGTTTCTGAAATGAGGGGGTGAAATAAAGGAAGTGCTGCTTCATGTTAGCTACACATTCAGGCATGGGGTAAATGATGGTGCCCTGCTGTGCAGGATGAAGAAGCTTTAAGTTTGTGAAGTTCGGCCTGTTGAGGCAACCCTAAACCATGACCTGCAAAATCACAGCCATACATTCTTCCATCTCTCACTCTCCCCCTTCTCTTTCTGTCCCATTTGTCCCTTCAGGATTGTGAGGTCTAATTTTATCCATGGTTATTGAATAACAGTTCATGAGAAGGCAGAATCAGAGTCCGGTTGAATAATCGATAGTGCCACTCTGGCTGCTATAAATAGAAGTGGGCTAAGTGCTTCATCAGAGGGATGGAGAGGCCTGTGAGAAGACTTCACTGTGAACAAGGCTCAATGCCTTCAAGAGGAAAATCAGGAGATAAGGGTCATAAGTCAAAAATGTTGATTGATGAGTGATATAGTGACATTAAAGATTATTTGGAGGAATATCATCACACATAGGTTCACTGGCTCTAAATCAGCGAAGTCTATTTAGTCTTAAGTGTTTATTGGACGACAGAGGTGAGGCGAGTTTCACTGGCTTTAAAGTCATTTGCAACTTAACACCTGAACTACCTCACCTCACCACTTGAGGGCTTCACAACACCTCAGACATCAGTCTGGCAGACAATCATATGGTTATAAATCACTGCACACCCAAGCTTGGCTGGTCTTTTTCCAGCACATTCTGATGTACAATAATATCAGAGAGGATTATGCATCTGTGGATTCATCACTCATTTTTACAAGTTTTATACAAGTTAATAAATGTTGATGAAAAATGTTTTTATTTTATTTAATATGATCAATATGACAACATATGTTTTTAGGTTGCTTTAAACTCATCAAAATACCCTTGTAAAAGTACAAATGCCCCTGAAAATCAATTACAAGTGGCAATCTGAACAAATTAAATGGACGAAGACTGGCAATTTAATGCATCCCTGCTGAATAAAAAAATATTCATTTCCTTCAAAATAATGTTTTACTGACCCTAAACTTCTGAACGATTGTTATTTTCCAATTTCATGAAAAATGATTTCTTTTCATTTGAAGTGTTGACAATCCAATTTTACGCTAAGGCTGTATTATCATGAATTTGCTTTATGAATGATTCTCTTAGTCCTTATTCATGATTTTGTGCTCATTCACTCAGGCTGAAGCAGTCAAGCTGAAGGAGGAAATGATAAGAGAAGTCCTGCTGTTAGTAGACAGCCTCAGATGCATGCATGAAATTAACTGTAGTCCCTTTCACATTTATGGGACTTGCATCTCTGTGAGTCCAACTCAAGCTCTGCTCTGCGAAGGACTAATGGGGAATGGTTGCTTTTATTCCAGAGAGGAAATGGAAATTTAAACAATATCTCAAAACACATCTTTACTTTTCAGGTTTACACAAGCAATAGCTAAGGACTAATTCCAGTTTTGTGACCCAACACAACATTTTACCAAGTAGGACAAGGATAATACAGTTTATGTGCATAAACCATGTGTATTTTATCAGTTAATCACACAGCAGCCATACCTCAACATACTAATGCATGAACTTTGAGCACAGAATGAGATAGAATTCATGAAAAGGCTGCAGCTGTGACTGAATGAAATGGATTAATCAACTATACACAATGTCTTGTGGTGTTCCACAGGAATCCCCTTTTATCTTCACTTGACAAGTCACTACAAGCATGTTCCTTGCAGACAGCTTACAAGACTCAGCTCACAGTTCTCCATTAGTCATGTAGAGTGATTTCAATGTCAATCTGTAAAAAGGGTTCATTTGTGTGTAAACCTGTAAGCACAGTTAAAATATACCTTGCCTGTAAAATCATCAAAGAGTGCAAAGTTACCTGGATCATGTAAACAATTAGGGACCTCCAAACTTTGACAATCTTCTCTCTGGACTTTGGTGCCGCTCACTGTAGCAGGCCTCCTCTTTTGGAGGTGCGTTATTGATGGCTCACGCTCACTCGGTGTTGTTGCTGCTGCTTAGAGAGGGATACAGAGGCACTTAGGAAATTGAACTAGATGCAAACTTCATTGCCCCAAACCTTTTAGTGATGTCATTAATTAAACTGCATTGTGAATATAGTGTGTTTGGCAGGAGAGTGTGACAGCCATCGGCTGCTGGACTGACTGCTTCAACTGAAGCACTTAGACAAACACACAGAGTGATGTCATCCAAGCAACGCACTGCTGAGAGTTTTGGGAAAAGTAGTTTTTAGCCATGAATTTACTATTGATTTGAAGCCAAAAATAAAATGATTCTACATTTAAAATGAAAGTTAAACCAAAAGCTGCAGATAGATAAATAGATTAAGATATCTAATAAAATATTAGATATATAAATAATGTAATAATTATTAAAACCAAAAAATGTCTATATTGAGAACGCTTATAATCAAAATGTGTAGATGTAGATGTAAATATAAATAATAGATGACTGCAAAATAGAAAGAAAGAGGCAGGCAGATAGATAGATAGATAGATAGATTGATTGATTGATTATGATAGAGACAGACAGATAGATTGATAGATAGAGACAGACAGACAGATAGATGATGATATAGACAGATATATAGATGATGATAGAGACAGACAGATAGATAGAGACAGACAGATATATATATATATATATATGATGATAGAGACAGACAGACAGACAGATAGATAGATAGATAGATAGATAGATAGATAGATAGATAGATAGATAGATATAGATAGAGACAGACACAGATAGATAGATAAATAAGACAGACAGATAAGATAAAAAGTCTTGTTTTGCATAATTCTGACTTTTTAAATCATAATTTAGACTCTAGATCTCAAAATGATCTCAATTTAGACTTTTTAATGTCATAATTATGACTTTATTTCATAATAATGATTTACCAAAGCATGATTTTTTTTTTTTTTTCAAACTTGGAATTTAATTTTTTTGTTAATTTCATATAGCCATAATCACCAGAGGCAAATGTTCTGAACATTTAATGCTTGTTTGAAGAACTTTCGGTTATCTGAAGGGCTTTTATTGGCTTCTCTTTGAAGAAACTCTCTGTTTGTCATAAAAAAGCTTTCCAGTATTCCTGCCACTCATGGTTTCACGGGAAAGGTGCTGCGGCCTCGGCTCTCACTAAAGGTGTTGGTTAGTTTATAGTCACATTGCAGGTACCTGTGGAAGGTGTGCTGTCCTCCGCCCTCACATTGACTTGTTTCTCTACATCGTCAGTGTGACAACAGAACTGACACCCTCATAAAAGCCCTGTGCTTGTGAATTGGCACTGCTAGAGCTCCATTCTGTACCTCCTTCAATCCCTCCTCTATCTCTCCCTCCCCTTTCTCTCCGACCTTTCTTCAGGCTCTGAATGCCTCATTTGATCTGACCGATGTTTGTTTATGGTCTGCGCAAATACAAATTGAGTCCCCCCCCCCCACCTTTTCACCAAAGATGTGAAAGAGCAGGAAAAGGATGTGCTCTGTTTGGTTTGCATGGTGCCCCATTCATTTGTAAATGGCTGTGGATTGGAGATGCTTGTCCAGGAGCTGTGACAGTTCAGTGAAAGGACTTATCCACAAAGAAGAGATCCAACTAATAAGCAACTTCAGAAGGACTAATTGCATAAGGAATGCATTCGGCCAGATGAGGTGTGAGGAGGTACGTGTGTGCGCTCCATCCATCAAGCTGCCCTTGTGAAAGGAAAAGAGGCGAGGGGGAGTTGGGGGGTTAGCTATTCGTTGTGGGAAATTGCTGTCTTTCAACGTTATAATTTTCAAATGTGCACATCTGAAATGTTTATGTAAAAACACTACACCTTTTTCTTAAACAATAGCTTAGGGCAAGTGATTTTCAATGCTGAATGAAGATCACCTACACCAGCTCATACGAACCATCTCTGAAAGCTGGAGAACCACAATCAACTCAGTACCAAGCCTCCACCCAAAAAACTGTCTAGACGTCTGTTCCAATTTTTGGTAGGTTTGTCAAGAGCTTTCCGAACAAGGAGGAAAAGCGCAGGATGGCAGGACCACAATGGGCCTGATAAAAGTGTGGAGTGGAGATGCAGCTGTTCAAATAACAAGCATGTTGCATCTAGGCTACGATGAGTCATATAAGCCCCTTATGGGATATCAACAGGTTCTGCCTCCCAGGATTTGCCTGCTGCAGTTGAATAGATGAAAAAAGGGCAAATACCTTAAACAGTTTCCTAAAGCCTCTGTGAAAAGCCTACTTGAGAGAGGAGAGGGTGGTCGGCTGCGTTTTAAGTGTGATGGGAAAGATCCACAAGCCTTCACCGTTGGTCCACATGCATGTGAATTAACTTGTCAAAGGATAAACAGAGAGATATAATTGGTGACAGACAAGCCACAAAGGAAGGAATTCTAGGTAAATGAGCAGAGTGTTTTTTTTTTTTTTTTACAGTTTTTGACAGGGCTAAATCAGACAAAATGTTCGATAACAACACAAACAGTCCTTTCACATGCCTTATTTGTCAAGATTTGAGCTTAAACGACATACATATTTCAACAAACACTGCACTGAAAACAATTAGGGAACAATGTTCAGTAACACTTTAGTTTAGGGTCCAATTCTCACTATTAACTAGTTGTTTATTAGCATGCATTTTACTAGGATATTGGCGGTTTATTTAGTACTTAAAGCACATATTAAAGGCTTATTCTGCGTGACCATATTCTACATCCCTAAATTCCTAAACTTAACAACTAGCCTACCTTACTAACTACTAATAAGCAGTTATTAGGAGTATATTGAGGCAAAAGTCATAGTTAATGGTGAGAATTGGACCCTAATCTAAAGGGTGACCCAATTTTTATTCTGAAATCGCAAAAACATTTCACAAATAATTACAAAGAAACTGCAAGTAGTACATTGAATTAAAATTGCCATTTAGAAAGACTGAAATAGTATTTTCTTGTAAAACGTACTCTGTTTGATTTACAACTACAAACAAGCAAATAAATAAAAAGTACAACACAAACAATTTATTTATGACTAAGCAAATTATGTTCTTAATCTGAATAACAAAATGCTTTGTTAGACTGTTAAAACAGGGATCTTTCTGAAGAAAGAAAGAAAGAAAGTTACGAATTAGTTAATTCTGCAATAGTACATAGTCTAAAAGCCCAAACACAATGGAAAAAGCTCATCCATCACGGTCAGTTCAAATCCCCCAGTTACTACAATAAACATCTTTGGCTGGTAAAACAATTCAATAAACATCAACTGAAACATTTGTAACTCATTAGAAGAGTAGGTTTCCATGGTGCCTGATTGAACTTTTGACTGAATAGGAGAGCTAGACGAGTTTGTTTGAATCCGGCTGGGTGACCCTCTGTTTGCTGTGCAGCTTTACATTCCCACAATCCTTCCCATGTGCCATCCTCCACTTTGATACAGCGGCATAGCAACCGTGAAGACTGGCATTTTAGTGACAGAGACACAGGAGAGGAAAATACAATACACAAGAATCTGCTACAGACAATTCTCAGTTCTCTTGCTCCCTCTTTCTCTCTTATACCAGGGTAAACTTTCCAAATCTTGAATTTTTTAAACGCCATTGCAACCTTTTTCACATTTGAGTCAGTAATCACTCAGGAAAATGCAACAAAAATCCATCTCTGAAAGTGCCGTTAATAGTTGCACAAGCTTATTTCATTGAAGATCAATTGATTTTTGCTCTGTGCATAAAATACTGTGGCCATAAATGTTTTATTTGCTATTAATAGTTGTTTCAAAATCTATTAACACTCATTCCTGAGAGGTTAACTTGTCGTAAAAGCCAGATCAATGCTTTCTTGTCTTGCGTGAGGCCGAGGAACCATTAAAACAGGACTGACTGTTACTTTGTCATAAATCATCTTTACTACTGCTTATGACCTGGTTTCTTCTGCTTCATTGATGACAAATAGTTATTGGCATGACAGAGAAAAACATATTGTCAAATATTTATTAATCTGTCATGCTCAATGCTATATGCTAGCATTGGGAATTTGGATGCATTTTGACGTCCTAACGGCGGCCGCATTGTGCCACCTGCAATTTGCAGAGATGTTTCTGTTGGCTATAGATATTCCAAAAAAGCTAAGTAATAAAAATGACCTCGTTAACGCAGCAAAAGGTTAATTTAAAAAGCGGTACAAGCTTAAATATACATGCTCTCCTCTCTGCTCTGAAAACAGCCCGGGGAGACTGATTCATAAAGACGTTAACCTGGCGATGACAGATAGCAGATCTAAGAGAGAGACACCTAATCCTTACATTCTTTTTTTCTGTCTGTTCACAATACCATTGCCAGACTGTAATAAAAATCACAAAGTATATCAGAGAAACACCATGAAGATCAAAATCTAGAGCAACACGTGCAATTGAAATAGCAATAAAATCGTTTAAAGGTTAATACTGACTGAATTAATAGGTTTAGACTGCCATTCAAAAGTTTGGGGTCAGTAAGATTGTTCATATGTTTTCATATGTGCTCACCAAGGTTGCATTTATTTGATCAAAAATACAGTAAAAACAGTAATATTGTGAAATATTATTACAATTTAAAATAACTAATATATTTGAATATATTTTAAAATATAATTTATTCTTGTGATGGCAAAGCTGAATTTCCAGCAACATTACTCCTGTCTTTATTCACATGATCCTTCAGAAATTATTCTAATATGCTGATTTGCTGCTCAAAAAACTTTTCTTATCTGTGTTCTGCTGCTTAATTTTTTTGTAGAAACTGATACTTTTTTCTTCTTCTCAGGATTATTTGATGAATAGAAAGTTTGAAAGACAACCATTTATTTGAAGTAGAAATCATTGGTAACATTATAAAAGTCTTTACTGTTCATTTTGATCAATTTGATGCGTTCTGGCAGAATGAAAGTGTGAATTTCTCTCTTTCTTTCAAAAAACAGACAAACAAACAAAACATCATACCGACCCCAAACCTTTGAACAGCAGTGTATCACAACTTACTCTGCTTTTGAAGGTAACACCACCCTTTCTATAAAACTCTTCTCCTTCATAGGCTGTTATTTTTTATTACTTTTACTGAACCAAATTGATTCCCATCCACAAGGTGACCCAAAAAAAGCCTGACACCTGAATGGCCCTGTGATACGGGTGCAGATGAACTATGACCGAGTGTTATGAGACACTTCAAATGACTGATGGATCAAGTCAAGTGACTGAGAGACTGGAACAGGATATTGTGGGTAATTATCAAGATCCATAAAAAGTTAAATATTACATCTGTCTAGAGATATTAATCAGGTTCACTATGACTTTATTTTACTTGAGGACAGAATAGAGTAAAATAAAATCAATACTTATGTATCAATCTCTAGTGAAATACTAAGACTAATAAAATAATTAGAATGCTTAAAACAAACTAAAAAACGGGTCCAAATTCTAAGAAATTTAATTTTATACTGTATTTAATATTGAAAAGATATTAGCAACAGTATTGTGATATTCATAAGCTATATAATGGACAGCTAGACCAGGCTCTGTGCCAAAGTTAAGCCTCCATTTCTGTTCCATATGATATGGCATATGACACTAATGGACAGAAAATGACATAAATGGATTCACAGTTTGTTTCATGATGACAGGACTGAGAGTGAAACACACTGCAAGTGAATAAAACATGCGCAATCAGATGGATGCCGGCGACCGAACAGAGGTAAGCAGACCAGGTTGAAAGAGTTCAAATGAACAGACGTGATGCGACTTCTGTGGATTAAATAAAAATCATAAATTTTAATAGTAGACTTTGGTTTTACTTCATTTACTAAGTGCAGCATTACCTCATGCTCTCGTCCTCACAATGGATTTTCGATAAATCTCGGCACGCTCTAAATGATGGAGGGCTCTACATATCACAAAAATATGACAGCACTTATTAGCCTTTGAGAAGTTATTGATCGGACAGTTTTGATTAATATTTTACGACCTCCTGTAGCTTTGGTGCCCAGAGACAGTGGTGAGGATTGGGCAAAGTTGCCAGTCCTTTAGCACCGATGGTCCACAGCTTTTAAAACTACTTTTCTAAGACTACAAATACACCCCTCTTAAACTCACTCAAGATGACAACTTCTTTGTAGGACAGTACTTTTGATGTTACAACCAGATAATAAACTTTCAGTTACTTATCAACAGAGAATTATTGATTTTGACCAGTGACTCCCTAAAAGAATCAACACAGACCTGAAGAACAAAGCTGATGTCTTAGCAAAGTAAGTGTCCTCTTAAAAGTACAATAATTATTAAATGAAAATAGTTGTATTTTCACAGGCTCATTAATTACAAAAGTGCATTTTAAAGAAATGAATAATTTTATTCAGCAATGATTCATTAAATTGATCAAAAGTGACATGGAGGACTTTTATGTTACAAAAGATTTGTATACACATTTGATTTTTTATTCATCAAAGAATCCTGGAAAAAAACCTTAATCACAATGTCCACAAAAATATTAGGCAGCACAATGGTTTTCAATATGGATAATAATAAGAAATGTGTCTTGAGCATCAAATCAGCATAATAGAATGATTTCTCAAGGATCATGTTACACTGAAGACTGGAGTAATGATGCCGAAAATTCAGCTTTGCCATCACAGGAATAAATTACATTTTAAAATATATTGAAATAGAAAACAGTTATTTTAAAAGGGAATAATATTTCACAATATTACTGTTTTTACTGTATTTTTGATCAAATAAATGCAGTCTTGCTAGTCTAGTAGCTGATGTTCTTCAGCTGTTAGTGCTTAACATCCATTCCTGGAGGTGAGAGGTCATCCAGTTTAGAGTATTTTGTCCTGCCATGGGAATATGGCTAGAAAAAAGATTATGAAATAGAAACAAATCGTATTAGTGATCAGTAAGCAAGAATTAGGACTAATTCTTGTACACATTTCCCCTAAAATCCTCTTTTGTCAGTCGTTCATGGGCTTCGCACTGCTCCTTTTCACAAGTTCTTTTAATGACTTCAAATTCCTGCTGATGTCAGAGCACGTATTTTAACGTTTGTGCCTCACTGAGCCGTTCACATGGTCAAAACCACAAAGATCAAAATGAGTAGCCATAATGCATTATATTTTTTGATAACAACAAGATCAAAAAGTCACATCAAGATCATAAAGTCCAGCTGAAAATTAAGCTAATTAGCCCTAGTGTGCTCAAAACACAATGTTTTTAAAGCACGGCTCGCTACTCAGGCAAGCTATTGTGAGCATGTTGCAATTATAACTGCGTCTGTGAATGAGGCCGCCTTGTCTAATCATCATGTTTTAAGTAGCTTTGTGCAAAATGTGATCCCAACTAAGCAATTGCCTTTAACAATTCGCCATTGTAACATGTTTTAATGTCATGCATAGTCCCTTTTCTAACAGGCTGAGACAAATCATGCAAATATTACAAAACATTAAAGAGGTTCTATCCAAATCATGTTGACTGTACATTGTGCAGTTTTTGGCATCCTTTTTAAGACGTGCATTCAAACAATAAATATGGGGCATGATCGTGATTCTGACTAATTCAGCAATCATTTTGGAGGCAGACTCATTTATATACCTAAGACAGAAGCTTTTAACTGCATTTCTTTATCGTTTATTACATTCGTATTTTGTAGCCCTAGGGTCACGTCTGAAAACCGCAACCATCGGTCCCCTGAGATTCCCTCTTGAACATTGAAAACATCCTTTCTGTAACACATTGTTTTCAGCAGTCTAAACATTAGACACACGTTTTAGGAACTATATAGTTTGATCCTAAATGATTTTTCACAATTCCATTACCATTATTACTAGACCACAATACAATATATGAAGGAAATGTTTCACACTGTGAAGATGTTCGCATGTATGGGGAGCGTTTTGGAATGAATCATCCCTGACACATCTTTGAACATGCACACTCAGTTTTTCCATATGTTTTCCTTCTGAACCCATAAAATAATTATATTAACTTAGCAAATTTTGCTTTGATGCTGTTTTTGTTGGCTTGACTCTGCAAAACAGTAAGTAGCTCACTACCACATGAAATTATTCCAAGGAAAAGTGATCTCTAGGCAGACATCTCACCATACAAATATTGTACTTACATAACCTCATAAGTCAGATTCTCAACCTTCTTTACCCAAAGATCACCCACTGTCCAACACAACCAACCCAATATAGGATATACAAGATATTTTCGCAATTTCTGTTGTAATCATGACAAGGCTGCTTCTGTCCAACCAAATGTTCCTCAATAAGAACATTATCACAAAAGTTAGTAAGAGGGGAGGGGAGGAGGGGGATAAATGTTTTTTTATTTTTTTACTGTTTTATATGTTTAATGTTTTATACTTTTTTATTAATTTAAAAAATAATAATTTTAAGTTATCCTGCAGCTCCCTAGAAGTTTGATGAGGCCCTTGACTACGGGTATGATGAATTGGTGAATATTGCACAAATTAAGCTTATTTTAAAATACACAATGCAAATGTAGGCTACATGCATTATAATAATCAACAATAAAGTTATCATAATTAAACAATCATCATTAAAGGGGACATATCATGCTTTTAAATCGTTCCTTTTTACATATAAATCATACATTTATGGTCTATATAAAGCAGAACTGCAATGCTTGGGTCTGAATTCCTCATTATTATAGCTCCACAGGCCCCTTTTCAGATGTGCGTCTGAGCGCAACTCGTTTTGGTGCGGTCTCTTTAAATGCAAATGAGACACTTCATGCCCCGCCCCCTCTCCATCCCCAGGTTGCAGAGGTGACACTCGTTTCAACTTCACCCCGTTCGGCCATTTTTGTAGTTTGATAGCAGAGATACGATTATCTAGCGGCACAGAAACTTTTTATTCACACGTTATTAACAAAAAGCCAACAACGGAAGACTTGTCCATCAATCCTTACGTGTTCGAGCCAGAGCCGGACCCGGAGCGAGATGAAAATGAAGACGACGAACCTGCAGAACAACGTCTTCGTATCGCAATGGTAACGTTATGTTACTGTATTTACAGTAACTTCTCCATCCATGCCCACTACTACAATACTGAATGTTTTACAACGACTATGTAACACTCACAAAACAAAATATAAGTTATAAACAATTAAAGAAAAGCACGTTATTATTGCACGTAAAAACGTTATTTCCAGCTTACCGAAGTGCTCTGTTCGTCGTCTCCAAAGATAGAAGGAATTGACCCCTCAATCAGACGAAGTCTACCGGCAAATCCTTCTTTATACTGGCGGAGGTTGCTGAAGTAAGTTAGTTATCCTTGAAGTGCTTCGTTCGTGCACACAAAAATGACTTTTAACCACAGATGTGGGTACATTTCCTTGAAAAATAAAACTCAACCAAGCACTTCGAAGAGGTTCTGATGCTGGGAGACGGTGTAATTAAGCGTGTGGGTTACTACCAACAACCTAACATTTTTACTTATCCTCTCGTAACTTCTGCATCCTTGAGCTTTTACTACAAAATCGCAGCGAGAAATTAAAATGGCGGATTGCTCAAAGTTTTGGCTTCGCGTACCTACCCAAAGTGATAAGATAAAATAAAATTCTGCATCAAAATTTATAGACAAGACAAGTAGTTTGTTTATGCATGGTTTGTAAGGAATTACAAACCTGCGCACATATATTCAAACGCACATAACTATAGAATCCATTCTTAATTTGCATGTGAACGCCATCAGCCTCTATCACAGGTTCACGTTTAAAGTCTGTTTAGAGAGAACGGTGTCGTCTTAGCGGCCCCTAATTTAATAACAAATGATAATTTAGACGGAAGTGACTATAAACCAAACCAATCTCTGTTACCTTAAATTATATGTTTATCTCTGTAAAGCTACTTTGAAACAATCTACATTGTTAAAAGCGCTATATAAATGAGGATGACTTGACTTGGGCCGGTAGTTGATGTCCTTATTTGGCAGTTCCGCTGCAACTACTGTGACGTAATTGTTCAAAAAACGAAAAATCGGAAAAAATCGAAAAATCGGAATATGTTGCAAAATATGACCAAAACAGAATATAAAGATATCAACGAAGCACCTGAAGAGACTAATTTCAACTTTTCTGTACTTATAAACAAAATACAACTAAATGCATTTACGGGCTAAAAAAGTGGATTTAGCATGATATGCCCCCTTTAATAAACACATCAGCTAGTGAATTCAGTCATTGAGGAGAAAACCATGTCCCTTGAAATTTTAACTATCCCTCTTGCTTCCTTAAGATAGTTTGATTGTAATTAAAGCTACAATTTTGCCTTCTGACCCAGATAGACTGAGGCAAGACTCAACATGGCTCTAAAGTTGTGGTGGATGACTATACGAGAACTCTGTTTAAAATCTTTAAATGGAAGTTTCTGTGACTGTTGATTTTAGGGATGTTAAAATTAATGTATGAACGCACGCAATTTTTACAAAAAAATTTAAGCATCGTTTTTTTCCATAGTCATTTGGCTGGCGTTGCATTATATGACCACGCTCTTATTTGTGCAAATGGTTTTAAACCATTCAAGAGCAATAAGAAAGAAAAGAGAACGCAGTACTGGTGTGCTTCTGTGAATCTTCTGTCTGTGTGACACACACGACCTGCACACAGAAAGCCGCTTCAGACAGCACTTGAAATGGCAAACACACACAAAATTATGCAAAAATGCCCATTTTGTCGAGTATCCTCGCAAGCACAGTCTTAAATGAGTTAAATGAACGTAAAGAGTTGTGAGAAAATTGGATGCGTGTCAGATTCGCATCATGTGCAGCAGGTCCTAAAGTGACGTCAGCCAATGCTTCTGTCTGTGATTAAAGGGATAGTTCACCCAAAAATGAAAATTCTGTCATTATTTACTCACCCTCATGTCGTTCCAAACCTGTAAGACTTTTGTTCATCTTCAGAACACAAATGAAGATCTTTTTGATTAAATCTGAGAGCGCTGCAACACAGGCTCATTGGAAAAAAGTACCTGTGGTAACATTTCTGAAAAACTCAAAATACGTACCAATACATATATATCACAGCAGTTTCCAACAGAAATTAACACTAGAGGCAGTAATACAGCAAGCACTTTTAATCCTTTTCATACTAAATTATTATTACAGGGGCGGATTATGGATTAATAAAGACTTATTTTCATGCGGCTCTGTACAAAATATTATATTATGACCAAAAAAAACTTTTTACCATAGTGCATGATTTGTCAACGAATACATTGGAGTTCTCTATAGGTTCACTCAATGCTGTGTAGCGATGACGCAATGGGAAACACCCTTTGGGCGGTGCTGATTGTCTGAACCATATAGAACCGCACCAATTTATTGTCTGAGGTCGAAAGCGCGCCTCAGGAGCACTACGTCACTCATTCTTGATATAGTGAACGCGCCATCTGCTCCTCAGTTTTTTTTCTTCAGAAGAAGCGGTTTAGCTGGCCCGTGCTAGTTAAGCGATTTAGTTTGGGATATTCTCTCTTTGTGCTCCGGGGACCGCATATAGTGGAACTTGCTTCGTTCTGCTCTCGGTGAAGCACAATGGATCTGCGTCGTTGCCAGCCACAGTGCTCTCGCTTCATTGCAAGCAACGACCCACACGGTAAGTGTGTGAAATGCCTCAGCCTGTCGCATGCTCGTGAGGCTATTTATGGCACTTCTGTCTGCAGGTTTGGTGAGGATTTTAAACAAAAAAACTAACAGACGCAAGGCTTGTTTGCTTGCTTTGCGAAGGATTCATCCGCTCTCCCCCATCGCTCAGTGGCAATGAAGTGGCTGAGGCCCTTCAACCATCTCGAGGTTTGAGATCGGATGTTAAGCACAAGGCTATGACCAGTGAGCAGGCTGATTTAACCCCCCCCCCCCCCACACCCCCTCACCCCCTCTCTCTCTCTCTCTCTCTCTCTCTTTCTCTTCTCCGCATGATCCAATTCGGATACACTCTCCAGTTCTGCAATCCTCCTTGCTTTGACGGGGTTCATCCCACGGTTACGAACAGCGCCCAAGAGGCTTCTGTTCTACAGCTGGAAGTGATGTCGCTCCTGCTGAAAGGAGCGATAGAACTGCGGCCTTTTCAGCCGTTACTTCGTTCCAAAGAAGGACGGGCGTCTGTGCCCCATATGGGACCTACGCCATCTGAATTTTTCCCTCTATAAGGGAAATTCAAAATACTAAAGTAAAAAAAAAAAAAACTACCCTGGCACAGATCCGAACAGGGGACTGGTCTGTTACCGTGGACCTGAAGAACGCCTATTTCCACTTCCAGGTCATTCCACGGCATAGGAGGTTCCTCAGGTTCACATTACTAATATCAGGTCCTTCCAATTGGTCTGGCCTTGGCTCCACGGACACTTCTAAGCGCATGGACTCTAGGGCATTCGTGTACTCAATTACCTAGACAAAAGTCTCATTGTGGCTCAATCTCCGGTCTCTTGGTCTCAGGCTGAATGCTCAAAAGAGCGTCTTAACACCTTCTCAGCGGACCATTTTCTTTGGTGTGCTGCTCGATTCTCTCTGAATGCAGGCCTGCTTGGCTCCTTCTCGAGTTTCCAGTCTCTGTGCGTGTTTGGCCCGTTTCAGGCTTGGCCATCATATCGTGGTGGGCACGTCAGACTTCTGGAGCTCATGGCAAAAGCCTCTCCTGTGCTGTATTTGGGTCCAGCACAGGAGGCCATTGGTTGATGAAACTCCGGGACATTCACCCTTCTTGGTCAGCTTTCCGTCTGCTGAGAGTATCCCACAGTTGCCTTCATGCTCTCTGGAGGCGGAAAGACCCTCTCTTTTTGCTTCACGGAGTCAAGATGGGCGTGATCTGCCGCCGTCAGGTTATCACAACAGAAGCCTCCCTGACTGTTTGGTGTGCTGTCTTTCGAGGGCAGACCGGCTTAAAACAGTGTTTGGACAGGCAAGCTGCTCTCGTGGCACATAAACTGCCTAGAGTTGCGAGGCGTATCTCCGGCTCTGGATCACTTCCTTCCGTCCCTGACAGGCTGGCACTTTATTGTCAGGATGGACAACGTGGCAGTGGTGTCCCACATAAATCGCCAGAGAGGTTTGCGGTCGTGCACGCTGAACAAGCATGAGTGCCGTCTCCTCCTTTGGGCTCAAGACAGGTTCCTTTCGCTGACAATAGTTCACGTTCCAGGAGCCTTAAACCTTGCAGGATAACTTTCTGTCAAGACAGGTTGTGGATGCTGCAGATTTGGAGCCTTTTCGGCGAGGCGGTAGTTGGACCTCATTGTGTTGCAAGACTCGACTCCGCGCCCCCTGTGGTTCTCCCTGTCTCATCCGGCGCCTCTGGGGATAGATGCCTTTGCTCATCCATGGCCGGATTTTTAATGCTCGTGCGCCTACTACTAGATGGCATTTTCAAAGTGGTACGTCTTTGAGTCTTGGTGTACGGCTCGTGCAGTGGACCCAGTCAGCTGCCCAGTTGGTTCAGTGCTGGAATTCCTGTGTGATAGGTTTGCAGCCAGATCAGCTGCGATTACTTTGAGGGTTTACTTTGTGGCTATCGCTGCATGTCGGGAGTCAGACAAGGTCCACTTAGGTAGACTCCGTCTGGGTTAGTTTTTCGATCTTTTTTAGAACTGATCAAACTTTTTGAAGCTTCAAATTGGCAGTTGCAGCTGTCTATGGACAGTACAGAAACCTCTCATATTTCATAAAAAAGATCTTAATTTGTGTTCCGAAGATGAACGAAAGTCTTACGGGTTTAGAACGACATGAGGGTGAGTAATTAATGACAGAATTAAATTTTTTGGATGAACTATGCCTTTAAGGATAATCAAAAAAACAAAAACTTCATAAAAAGATGCCATTAAACAAATATTTAAAATATAGGCTACTGTCTTAATGTTCTTTCTACATTAATCTGGAGATTAAATGTGAAATTATTATACTATAAAAATACATTAAAAACTTTACTGTTAGGTGGGATTAATTACAGAAACATGTTTTTTAAATCGACTGACAGCTCTAGTTGATTTATTTACAGTATTAGCAAGTGGTGAAAACCTAAACTGTAGGTTTGTTATATACAGTAACCATACAGGTAGGCAGGTACTGTTCAATCAAAGTGCACAGGGCTAAAATGCATGACATCTTTGGTAGCAAACCTCTACTGAATTCACCATTGGTGTAAAAAAGCAAAAGCATCACACTGCAAAGGCTTAACGCATTGGTTTAACCTCAAACGGGAGGATTTCTAGCATTCCTCCTCCAGTTGTAATCTTCTTTCATAGTTGCTTGTAATTAGACTGAAAACACAGTATTAATCTGGAGAGGTCAGGAGATCTGTAGCAAATTTTCTTTGCCAAAAGTAAAAGCATACACGAAAGAAAAAAAAGTTTTTCCACCCAAAACATATACATTTGGGATTTATCAATACCAACTCACAACACACAATTAGGACCTCAGTTCTATTTCAAATACTTTTCTTTTGAACTTTCTATTCATCAAAGAATTGTGAACAGAATGCATCACAGAATGCATTACATCTGTTTTCAACAATGATAATAATGTTTCTTGAGCATCAAATCAACAAATGTTAAAAAAAAAAAAACAACATTAGATATTTTGCGTTTATTTGTCCGTCACAATTTGAAGCAGCTATCCTGAGGAAGACAGGATTCAGGGCTGGCAGGATTGAGCATTCACACATTATCTTGGGCCTTATCGATCCTGTCTGTCTTTGCCACCTCACAGGATCCTTCCCCTCACCTTGTGGAATTACCCATCACTTTGTGCCAGTTTCCATAGCAACAGACCATTGATCCACTCCACACCCGAGGTACTGATTGATAAAAATGGCAGCTAATGGAAAGTCTACTCTTCTATAAATGAAACAGACCACCGTATTTACTTGCTCATCCATCCTATCTGCTCTGTGAATTATTAGAAAACCATGGAAGGTTAGGTAAAAAAACAACAACAACAACAACAACAACAACAACAAAACACACACAAAAGTAACATGATTGTCAAATTTAATGGAGGTAAAGGAACAAGAGCAAGTGTCAATTCAATTGTGAAACTTCAATGTGGCTTTACCACAGACCGAATCTACACTGTGAAAAATTATATGATCAATGAGTTATGACAACATATGTCTTTACATTGCTTTAACTAATCAAAATAAGTTAAGCAATGTTCAACTGTTTTTAGCAATGTTCAACTGTAAGTCCATTTTTTCAAATTTAATTTGAAATTACTTTAACATCCAAGTTGATTGTACTTAACTTAAGGCTTAACTATTTTTTTTTTCAGTGTAGCGAGCCCACCTCTGTCTCCATTTAATTTAGCAAAGGAAGGTCTGAAAGCAAGTGCTGTACAATACGCACTGAATGTGAAGGACACAGTGGTCAAGTTTATTTATCAAAAGGTCCTGATAATTATTGCAGGAAGGGAGCGACAGCATATCCAGTGGAACAAAACCTCTGTTCATTGTTGAGCGTAAAAAAAGGCAAAATTTGCGGCAAAGAGGCCTACTGTTTCTTGAGGTTTTCATTCAGTTCACATTCTAAGTATAGATTCCCCGTTGTCTCACCAACTAATTAGAGAGTATTGGACACATTTGTCTAAAAGTCCACTATGGGCTGCCAAGCAGTGTTCTCAATTACTAAGACATGTGAATATGGTCACTGCTTTCCTGTAGAAACCTCAACTCCAGGAACCTCAGGCCTGAGGGGTAGAGAGGAAATTCTCAGATAGCACCTCAATCTTAGTATTTGATTGTATCTATTCTTCATTTAATAAACCATGAAAGGGTGGAATATTATTTTTTTTCCTCAAGAAGGAACATTTCTTTATGCAAAAATCCTGACACAGATAAAGACGGCCTCATAATTTTTTTTTTTTATTGTGTCAATCATATAAAAGTCGTATAGATCACATACAAAAATGTAACTCGTATTTCACCATTATTCTTGTGTTCTTATAAAAAAATGCAAATAAAGTGACAAAGCAAATCTAATTTAGGACTAAGAAAATGGTGGGATAATGCAGCAGTTCCAGGTCATCTCTGCCCATACTTTATGTTACTGAATCCCCCGAGGGATGCTGGTAGGAAGATGAGTGAATTAGAGGGCTTCATTGGCATTAGAGCATTCATTAGTGGTAAGACCCGCTTTGGCAGAGAGAACAGCCTGTGCGCCAGGTGAATAAATGAATTGATATTATGCTGATTCACCAAAAGAAATTCAGTTTCAGTGCTTCCATTTCACAAACATACTGCAATTCTAGAGGAAATCACTTATTGGGAATTATGCTATAGGTCAATAATTCCGATTTTTACATACCGTGCCAATTCAACCCCCATTGCAAGTCAAGTTTATTGGCAAAATATACACACTTTCAGCTGTTTGCAATGAACAAAAAAATCAGTACTTAGTAGAACACCTTTTTGCTGTTATGACCTGTTACAAACGAGATGTATAACCAGACACCAGCTTCTGGCAGTGTTTCTGAGGAATTTTAGCCTATTCCTCATGAGTAATGGCCTCCAGCTTAGTAATATTCTTGGGTTTGATGTATGCTTGGAATCATTGTCCTGTTGGAAGTTCCAATGACGGCCAAGCTTCAGCTTCCTCACTGATGGTATGACGCTTTCTCCTAGGATTTGCTGATACTTCAATGAATCCACACACTGCATGTCATTATCACTGGCATGAGTTTAGTACGCGCCTTACTGTGCAAGCTGAATCCTCAGTGCCTGTTGCCACCAAGTCTTGCTGCAGGTCTTCTGCCGTCACTCAAGAGTTTTCTAAACCTGCCTTCCCAGAAATCTGGTTGCAACCATTGATAGCTTCCTTTTTCTGCCCTGGCCAGGTAGTGTAACCACGGTTCCTTTAACTTTGAACTTGTGAACTATGCTTCCAACTGTGTCTCTAGGAACATTTTGTACCTTTGCTATCTTTTTGTATCCTGTTCCTTGTTTGTGAAGGGTGATATCTTCTCTTAATTTTTTGGACCATTCTTTTGACTTAGCCATATTCTAACATGCAGTCAAACATGACACTCAACAAACCTAGCCAGTTCAAATATTAGTTCTGGTGCAACTAATGAAGCCCTTGATTAGTTGCATCAGGTGTGTTTGAGACAACACCTGTTGTGCAGATTTGTGCTGTTGTGAGGGATTCTATTCAGAGGGTTGAATAATTTTGAGACTGCGGAAGTCATTAAAAGTTGCATTTCAGTTGAATTTGGGGAAACCACTTGAAACATTTGTTGTTTTGAGCTATTTCAATTACTTTTGTTTGATTTGTTCATTACAAACAGCTGAAAGTCTGTAAATTTGGCAAATAAAGCAGATTTGCAATGGGGGTTGTCTGTGTCTGAAATAAATGTATATATTCCATTAAAATTACTTTTTAATTTATTTATTACTACATAATTTATTATTTATTTTTACATTTAACAGCTGAAAATGATACTGCTTTGTAACTTCTAGAAATTCATACACATTTCTTTGCTGGAATACAATGCTATACACCAATGCTATATGTAAACCATTACTGAATGTTTATACAATTTCCAACTTATTTTAATGATTCCAATACAAAACCTTATCTATGTTAACCGATAATAGTAAAATTAAATATTTTCACTAAATAATTAAATAGTAAAACACTTAAATAAAAGACTAAAATTATTCAAAAGTAAAGCATTAAAAACTAAAACAAATAATTTTGAATGCTAAAAGTAAAAAGGCAACACTTATAAATGATTTAACCAAATTAATATTGAATTTTATTGTACGGTATGAAATATGGATCTTCACTTTCCTTTAGCTCAAACAGTAGAGCGGTGGCGCTTGCAACGCCAAGGTCATGGGTTCGATTCCCAGGGAAAGCAAATACTAATAAGAATGTAAAATGTGTACCTTGAAATGCAATGTAAATCGCTTTGGATAAAAGCGTCTGCCAAATGTATTATTATTTTTTAAAGATTAACTTTAAGTGCGTGTTAGATGACAGCAAAGGTAATCGAAAAGCATAAATAGCTGAAATGAGCATGCACAAATAAATATCCAAAATTGATCAGTCACTCTGTCAGTCAACACTGGCCAATGATTGATACAGATATAGGGTGCATTCCTACTGTTCACTGTCCCAAACTCTTTCACAATGGCCCCTCCTTATCCCTACCTGACACAGATAGTGGACTGTTCATTTAAATGTGGTAGGTACTGAATGTTTGTAGATGATGGAATAAAAAGAAAGCAACTGATCAAAACTTCAGATAGTTGAGAAAGAAATCATGCATGGATTCAAGTCACGCAACCCTGCAAAATGAGGATGAAAAACTTCAGAGCATTACTATGAGAAAGACATTGCTTTGTCGCATTGCTCTGCAACATTTAAGAGGTCCCTGTGTAACTCTGTAACCATTGTCAGAAACCACTACAAGTCTCACAACCAGATATTGGAAGGCCATAACATTTACAAGGGTCCGTCAAAACTTAAAAAGGAGGCCTCCCATTAGTAAAGCCAGGTATTTCCTGTGAATGTGAATGGCCTTTTGGCCGACAAGAATAAACCATACCTATCTGAAACAGCTTAACTGGTCCAGTGACCCATCTGTCCACAGGTATTTTAAAGGACTAAAAAGACTGGTTCAAGTATGTCTTTCAGACCTGACCAGATGGATGGTCGGTACTGAGAATTTACATAAACCATGAAACAACTAAAACTGAGGCACGGCTAAAAACATCAAGCATTTTCAAAGGCCAGAGGGTTGAATAGAGGGGTGATTTCAACAATTATTATAGCAAACTGCTAATCCTTTTTCATGTTTAAGCATTGTGATGCAGAAAAAATAAAATACTATACAGCGCAATGCAATTTGGTTTCAGAAACAGTAAACAACATAGCATATATATATATATATATATATATATATATATATATATATATATATATATTAGGGGTGGAACGGTAGACAGAAGTCACAGTTCGTATCATACCTCGGTTCAGACATCATGGTTCGGTACGAGTTCGGTACAATGGAGCGAAAAGCAAAACAAAAATGCAGAAGGCAACTATTTTTATTTTATTATTTTTTACACCCAGTTCTTGCGTCTAAATCAGTTGCTTACATTAACAAAATGAGCAAACAATTGCAGACATAAGCCCTTTAAATAAAAACAAATGGCCATGTTTTATAAAAAGGTTCACAAAACTAAATAAAAATGTTTAGAAAATATGTAAGATAACGTTAATTTAGTTGTAGGTTACGTTCTCATATCCATTTTCTTCTAATGTCACAAGGAATAATCTGGTATACTGCTTTACACGATTCTTTAGTAGTGTGGTTTGGGTGTCCTAAAGTGTTAGTAGAGAACTAAAGTACTAAAATAAACATTCACGAGTGTACCTTAGGCTACTTCTCACCGCTGATTCCTGATGGTTTGGAGGACAATTACACCGAGTCGCACACTGGCGTTTCAAAGAATAGTAGCCTACACCGGCGAGCGCGAAGTATAAATGCCTCGTCCATTTGGGAAGGCGCGCGCGCGGTCGGCAGCGGAGGCTTGCGCTGCGGAGGCAGGCTAAAGTAAACAAACCTAGCAGGGCAACAGATTAGGTGTCCCTAAAGGACCCGCGTATCTAACAGTAGTTCCGCATTACATTAATTAATTTGCACGCGAGTTTTATTTATTTTTATACCTTATATTCTCCGTGTTAATTCATGCACCGAACCGTGACGCCCTTTCCGGTTCAATACGAACATGTACCGTTCCACCCCTAATATATATATATATATATATATATATATATATATATATATATATAGTAGTCAACATTTGAAGTGGATCAAAACCTTTCATCAAAGTTGTACAATATCCGTTCTTGTCATTGTCATCTTGATCACACACACACACACACACACACACACACACACACACACACACACACACACACACACACACACACACACTGCAGAAAATAAGAGGGATCATAAAAAGTGCATGTTATTTTTTATTTCATACTGTCCTGAATAAGCAGTTTAACATAACATATGTTGACATAGCCCACATAACAAAAAAACAACAACTGAATTTACACAAATTAATCATTCAAAAGTTGGCATACCCTTGAATCTTAATACTGTGAATTGTTACCTGGATTATCAATGGCTGTTTTTATGTTTTGTGATGGTTTGTTCATGAGTTTGTTGTTTGTTCTGAACAATTAAGCTGCCTGATGTTCTTTAGAAAAATCCTCCAGGTCCCGCAAATTCTTCAGTTTTCCAGGATCTTTATCATATTTGAACCCTTTCCAGCAGTGACTGTATGACTTTGAGATTTTTCACACTGACGAAAACTGAGGGACTATAAATTACAATATACGATTGCAAAAGGTGAAAACATTCACTGATGCTCCAGAAGGAAACACGATGCATTTAGAACCAGGGGGTGTAAACATTTTGAATTGGAAGATCAGGGTAAATTGTACTTATTTTGTCTTCTGGGAATCAAGTATCTTCTGTAGCTTATGAAGGGCAGTACTAAATGAGAGAGAAAAAAAGATCTTTAAACAAAATAAGAAAATTGTACACATCTTCATCCTGTTCAAAAGTTTTCACCCCCGGCTCTTAATGCATCATGTTTCCTTCTGGAGCATCAGTGATTGTTTTCACCTGCTTCTGTAATAGTCATGTATGAGTCCCTCAGTTGTCCTCAGTATGAAAAGATGGATCTCAAAACCATACAGTCACTGCTGGAAAGGGTAAACAACCATCAAAAAAAGAAAGCTGTGGATCAGGTACTGAGACAGTATTAAGAATCAAGTATGTAAACTTTTGAATGGGGTCATTTTTATAAATGCAACTTTTATTTTGTATTGTGGAGTAGCCTATATGTAAATGTCTTATTTGTAAAATATCTTATTCAGGACAGTACTAAATAAAAAATGACATGCATTTTGTATTATTCCTCTAGTATTGTTACAATAGTTAACATTTTTGAGATTCTGCAAGGTGTATGTAAACTTTTAGCCATACAGTATATATACACATACAGTTCTGTTCATAAGTTTGCATATATATGAAATTAGAACTGATTGGCCCAACAGGCAACATGTAACAAGATTTTGTCTGATTTAATGGACTGACTTGCTAATGTGAATGTCTGTACTTACTGCAATGTGAATAAGTTTGTCTTTATCAGAGGGAGCTGAGTCTGTTCATTAAAGCATGTCTCACTGAGAGCTTTCAGGATTGACAGCGCTTGTTGCCAGAACAGCCAAATGATGCAAGGATGTCCTGTTCAACCATCATCCCTTCTAAATCAAAAACAATGGTTTCATCTCACAAATTGAACTTTTTTTGAGTTAAGGTCACCTCAGCCTTTTAAGAGTGATTGCAGGACTATGTCTTTTGTGTAAAGAGATCACTGAAGAGTATAAATGTGTCTGTTTGTGTAGCACTCGATTCTAAACATTGTTGGTTAATCTTTTAAGCTGAACATCTAAACATCATAAAATATCAAAAATATTTATTTGTATATATATATATATATTTCTGATTGAAGAGATTAAGTGGCCACTTTACTCTATCATGGGACACTTGTTGCAGAATGGATCTCATCTGAGAAATCCTGTTAACAAATCCTTATTTTGTATACAAAATTGTGTATAGCTATATATTCATTGTAACATAAATAAATGTGTTTTAGCAAATGAAGGTTTAGCGTTTTCAAGTGTAGCTGAGTCATCTGTGGGTCAAACCACACAGAGTGGCAAGAGGGTGAGTTTTTGCTCACTCACATGCCAATTCTCAGAAGCTCTTGAAAGGCCAAACCAGGTAGGTGTTATACATTCAGAGATGCACCATTTATTCATTTTGCCTATACAGAGAAAACAAAACCCCTCCACAAAACAAACCCCTCCAATAAGAGTCACAAAAAATAAGATGCTGATATTTTTACTAAAGCAGCACAAACAACAAACTCAACACACAAGAAACTTTTCAGCAGTCAAACGTGCTTTATGATCATCTTGATGATGGCAACTTTTACTTTATTACAAGATTTTCTATTAGCATTATGAGGCAGACGTTTATAGAGGCAAAATAGTAAATAGGAGGAGTGGGTAATTTAGCCCACAGTCTAAGATGGCATGCAGGATCTAAACTTTAGGACAGTAATGAACTATTAGACTTTGGAAGTCCTTATTATTCCCTACCAAAGACAAACAGAAAACGGATGAGTGTAAAAGATACAACGGCCAACAGTGTAGCTCCGCTTTTGGATCTGCGAGTGACTTACACTTTGCTGTGCTGGGACTTCATGAAGGCCTTGAAGAGAAGTCTGACTAAAAAAATATATTAATAAAATTAGACCGTCATTGTAAAGGAATGAAGAGACAGCACAATGATATAAGTAAAAAAATAAAATAAAATCAGATCTAAACTATTCTTCTTAAAATCATGTCCATGTCCAAGTATGTCAACTTTTGTACATTGACCTATAATCAAACATAAATAATAACCTGTTAATAAGCAGGATGCAGTGACCTTGATTTATGACACACTGTTTTGAAAAGAGGGGTGAAATATATTTTAAAGGGCTGATTCAAAATAATGCAATTCTGATGATATTTTTGTTTCTTTAAAATATCATTTTTAGAACCATTTATTTCTGCTGATTTGAGGTATGGAGACAGTCTTTGCTAAGATGGCATCATAGTTGGACGGCACTCCGTCAAGTCAATAGACTCCCTCCCCCTGCCATAGATTTGCTCTGTAATTCATATGGGTAGACTGCCTCTACTCATAAGCGTCTGACCCTACCTCCCGTCAAACTAAGTCGCTCTTTCGTCTCCCACTTAGCAGTGACAGCCAACCTCCAATGTGCTCAGTCAGTGGCTATCGAGAGCGGTCGTTATTGCACCTGCTTCGGTAGTGGTCGTTGGGTAGCATCCATCCGGCACGCGCGAGGAAACCCTGTGAGTGAATAAACTTTAGAGATCCGAAGAGATAATTTAACGTCATGGACGTAAGGCTGCATCTGAAGCAAATTGCTTGTCTGTGTTTTATCAGCCTGCTTCTGACGCCTTGTGGATTAGCCTGTGGTCCTGGTAGAGGTTATGGAAACCGAAGACACCCAAAGAAATTAACCCCGTTGGCTTACAAGCAATTCATTCCCAACGTCGCCGAGAAAACGCTTGGGGCCAGCGGCAAATACGAAGGCAAAATCACAAAGGATTCAGAGAGATTTAATGAGCTGATTCCGAATTATAATCCCGATATCATCTTTAAAGACGAGGAAAACACAAACGCTGACAGACTGATGACCAAGGTATGGACTCGTGCGTGCGTAATTACCCAGACGCACACTATCATACATAATGGATCTCAAGTTTTGGCTGTTAAAAAAAACTGAATTTCCGATATGGCTTTTTGGAGATTGTTAAAAAAAAAGCATTGATGTTGCATTTTGGGTTTTTTAGATCAGTAAATAGTTGTTTGTGTTCTTTAACGCACCAGAACAGAGCAGGGATGTTTTATTGCAAAACTAGAGAATAAAAAGTTATTGGTGTAACTCTAATAAGTTCTTATATTGGATCAGGTTGTAAAAATTTGTAACAGAACCTTTATTTAGGTTTCCAGGCACTTTGACAGCGCGCGGTAAAACTAAAACTTTAACTGTTGACAATCCGACACAGCAGTGTAGGCTATAACATTTTCACCAGGCAGCTGGGCTTAAGTGATATTCTCAATATGAACATTTACTTACTTTTTTAAATGGAACGCGCGAGCTTTATGTTTTGTATTTTGACTTAAATATTCATATTAAATTAATTTTAAATCAAAATGACTATTCGTTGCCCTGGAAATTAGCATGATAGTCTATCTTTGACATTAGTGCAAAATAAGCACCGTTGGGTAATTTAGTGTTAGTGGTCAAAAGCATTTGCTGAACATAAGTTTTTTTTCTCATCAAGCAAGGCATCTGACAGTTAATAACATAATTAAATACACGAAACACCCCGCCTCCACACATCGTAAGCATTGCGTAATATCTTTTTCCTCTGGTCTGCCCGATCAGTTAATTCGTTCCCTCAAGATCACTTCTGTCTGTCTGTTTATGAATAAATCCCATGACCTGCTTTTTTGCCACTCATTGTCTAATTAATAGAAAATGTGGGTCAGACGTGATCTTCGTCAGTGATGTTGCGCGTAGTATTGGATAATACCGGCTCCCGTGGCGAGCGCGTTTTGTTGCATTCCACTCAGCTGCTCGACTGCTTTCTCTGATTAAAATGTTTTAGGATAATTGCTTGAAGACAATTACAAAACGTTTTCTCTCGCAATCTTCAGCATCAAAGTAAGCAACTTGCCCCAGTACAAAAATGCACATGTCCACAGTGCCACTGCCATAGAAGATACTAGCATTTCATTAAAGCAACATCGGCAGTTAAGCGATTCATTGGTGACAACGTCTATGCAATTGATTACTGCTGCACATGCTGACAGAAAAAACTTGAATTTTCAGCTCTATTTACTCCTCTCGGTTATCGATCGGTCGGTCTGGAGTCTGCTCTCTTGACCTATGGCAATAAACGATCTCTCCATCGCACAAACTGATGATAACTGTGGCTGACTGGCAGTTATTTAAAATCAACCTAATTCCGAAATGATTGCATAAATTGTAATTCCTTTTTAGATGTAGCTATATTTAGCATTTTGCAAGAACATTTGTTTTAAACATACAGAAACAACATAAAGGTCACTGTATAGTCGTATACACATAGCCTACGAAGAACATTTTTTTGTTGAATAAGTTGCAGTGATGACTTGAAGAGGAGAACCGAAAGACCATTTTGAGCATAGGCTACTTTTAATTTATTTATATTTTAACTCTAATCATTCATTAAATCTTCTGACACTTTAAAATGGTATGTATTGTGAGTATTGACAACCTTCCTCTCTCACTCATTCAGCGCTGCAAGGACAAGTTAAATTCGTTGGCAATATCCGTTATGAACCAGTGGCCGGGCGTGAAACTGCGCGTCACTGAAGGCTGGGATGAGGATGGTCACCATTCCGAAGAATCTTTGCACTACGAGGGACGCGCAGTGGACATAACTACCTCAGACAGGGATAAAAGCAAGTATGGGATGCTATCTAGGCTTGCAGTGGAGGCAGGATTCGACTGGGTCTATTACGAATCTAAAGCCCACATACACTGCTCCGTCAAAGCAGGTGAGAACAATGTCACTATATAGGCCTAGCTGACATAATACATGCAACTTATGCTATATAGATGCAGAATCTCAGACTACTTCACTGCTAATGTGTATAATTTTAGAATCATATCCAAGAACTTCAGCAAATAGCCTGAAAAGATAAGCTTTTGGCATAATTCTTGGCACTCTGTTAACCTCAAACAGCGTATAGGCTACTCAAGGAAGTTATTTTGAGATCTTATATCAAAAATTCCAAATGGTGCCTCATACATCTTTTCATTTTTACAGGGTAATAATTTGTGAATATGGAAAAAAATATATCCTATATGAAAATAATTATCGTTAACACATCAATAAATGTATTGTTTTCAAACCAAAAGCAGCTGAAATAACTGAAATATAACGACAAACCTATACAAGAAGTGTTACATGCTGCTAATTGTAATTGCACTGTTTACTGCCCGAATTGGCACGTTGGGATTTCTGCACCTGTGCAAACAAAACTAAAGAGATCGAGGAAAAAAATCTGTAGACTCAATTTAAATGACAATGTCTGATCACTTTTGTTTAAATTCAGGAGCCAGAATCACCAGACAAGCGTGATCACAAGGTTGTCACACAAGACAACCACCAGACCCTTGCTTATTTAGTCTGCAAGAGTTTGGATTTGTTTCCATATCACCACCATGTCAAAAAAATTGTCAATGCATACATAAAAAAACCCTTTACAAATACATTCATAAATTGTCTATCTTTACTTTTATCGCAGAAAATTCGGTCGCTGCTAAATCAGGGGGATGCTTTCCTGGATCGGGTACAGTGACACTTTCAGACGGGAGGAGGAAACATATCAGAGATCTTAAAGTGGGCGACCAGGTTTTAGCATCCGACGAGAGGGGAAATGTCTTATTAAGCGACTTCATTATGTTCATGGACCACGACCCGAAAACGAGAAGGCAATTCGTCGTCATCGAGACGTCAGAGCCTTTTACAAAGCTCACCCTCACAGCCGCGCACCTAGTCTTCATCGGGAACGCTTCAGCTAGTTTGGGTGTAACAGCAACATTTGCCAGCAACGTGAAGCCTGGAGATAAGGTTTTGGTGTCGGATGGGACACGCAAGACCCTCAAGAGCGTAACCGTGAAGAGGATTTACAATGAAGAGCACGAGGGCTCTTACGCGCCAGTCACAGCTCACGGAACTATAATAGTGGATCAGGTGCTGGCTTCGTGCTACGCGGTTATTGAGAATCACTCATGGGCACATTGGGCTTTTGTACCGGTCAGGTTAAGTCACAAGCTGATGACGTGGCTTTTTCCGGCTCGTGATTCAAACGTCACTTTTCAGGAAGACGGCATCCACTGGTACTCAAATATGCTGTTTCACATTGGATCTTGGCTGCTGGATAGAGACTCCTTCCATCCACTCGGGATTTCACATTTAAGTTGAGACTGCAGACTGTATCACTATGTGGATATCAGACTCAAATGTAGCCCATCTTTATTTTCTGTAAGAAAAGCCTTAAAGTGTTCGCTCAATAATTTATTTGTATTGGATTATCTGTTTCTGAAAACGTAGGCTACACGCCGATTCAAGCATGTGACCGTTTTTTGTGCATTTTGTGAAACATACAAGAGATTATAGGAAATAAGAGAAAGCAGTGAAATTACAGGACTGTGCTGTGAGTGTGCAACCGACTGTTCTGTTATAGGCTATTGCATAGGCTAAGCATAGGATGGCGCTCACAAATTATATTTTTATACACAGATTTGTATATTATTAGATTTTTGACGGATCTAAAAGTATTTACAGAATCATATTTCGTTATTTGAAATAGTGCAAAGTACGGAAGCGTGGTAAATGTATTTAAACAGTTGCGATGTAGGCCTATGTATCAACGAACTGTTCATGTCATTATGTCGATGATGTCACGTGTCATTGTTTTGACCACTGTTTCAACGTTTGTGTAGCCTATTCACTACACTAACAGTTTTTTGTTTAAATGTAAATTCTTTGACAAAAGTACTCAAAATAAATTTATGGTACGAAGTGTAAATTATTCAATGACCTTTAATTTGGGGTTAAATGTCTTTTAGCGCAAAAGTTAGCTTAGGCCTAGCCTACCATCAAATATGTTAAAGATATTGTAAACAACTAAAATGCTAATATTTGTGTTATTTTCATGAAATACTACATTTATCAAAGTGATAACGGAAACCGCTCGAGCAGCCTTCTGTTGCTATGGTTACCCCTGGGGGGAGCGCGGTTCGCTGCCGTCTACTTCGTGCACTTTGCGCTGACTAACTTGTAGGCTAATCTAACTTTACTAAATCGCTTGGAAACGCTATTTACTTGTAAGTAAAAATAGCCCCCCCCCCCCCCCCCTCCACCAACCTCTCCATAATTCGCTCCCTCGCAAACAGTGGTGAAGAATTTTTCACTTTTAAATGTTTTAGGAATTGAAAAGACAATTCAGAATTTGGAATTAGATGTATGTTTTATTTTCCACTGACTAATCTGTGTTTTTTTTTATGGGTTCAATAAACAAGCGCATTAAGTTTTGGAAAAGCAAAATCTCGAAAAAGACTGCAAACCTAACGTTACTTAAAAATCGAGACTAATTTCACAAATAGACTTTTTGTTAGCATGAGCATCTGGCCTCGACCCTTAATCACCAATGTTTCAGCAAGACTTTCGACAACATTTAGGAAGTACTATTAATTTCTTTAGGTAAAAACCCAGATCAACTATTTCAAAGCGTTATAATTAGGCTAGTGTAGTCACCATTCTGATAACCAATAGCCTATTATATATAATTTATGTGGCACTATAACATAATTCGATATAGGATACCCTCAAAATATGCATTTTGCACATGATGCTTGTAATGTCCACAGTAAGAGTGTGGTGGTGTGTGTGTAAGGCGTATGTAGTGCGACATCTACTGGGTCTTTACGGCTCTGACACACTGTGCTCCAGGTTTCCCTACGACAGGCAACATCAGAGCATTTTAAGCTTTAATATATATATATATATATATATATATATATATATATATATATATATATATATATATATATATATATATATATATATATATATATATATATATATATATATATATATATATATATATATATATATATACACACACACTATACACTCTTAAAAATAAAGGTTCCAAGAGGGAGTTTTGTAGGGATGCCACAGAATAACCATTTTTGGTTTCCCAGAGATCCTTAGAGTGAACAGTTCTTAAAATAATTTGTTTTCCTTTGTGTAAAACATTTTAGTAATCTAAAGAACCTCCACTATAAAGACGCTTTTGTGTAAAGGTTCAGTGGATGTGCCAAAAAAATAACCGTTATTTTAAAGAGTATAGACACTCTTTTGGGTTGGTCAAGTTTGCATATTGAATGAAAAAGCCAACAAGATAGATACATTAACTACTATGCAGATCTGTAGCAAAAAGAAAAGAAAAGAAAATAACACCTTGCATTACAAGAATAAAGCAGTTAATTGACATGTTAATCCCTGTAACCTTTGACATGATTGTTAGTGGATTTCCATGGCAGTTAGCCTGACAGATGTCAGGGCAGCACCAAATATATGCCTTTAAAAAAAAAAAATTACTTTGAAGCTCAACATGACCAAGACATATTCCTAAAAAGTCCTGCCCAGTCTTGGAAGAAATATCAAGAAGTCCGAGACTGTTTTAGTCTAGAAAATAGCCACAAAATGACTTAGTGAAGAAAGAAAAACACCACCGTTTTAACTGCACACATTGGTAAATTTCTGATAACATGCAAGGCATTATGTAAACAGGAATGGAGATGATTCAAAGGCCATTCAACTCATTATACAAGAGCTTATAGAGATGTGGAAAGGTTCATTCACGTAAAGCTCTAAAATAATGGAAAGCAATGAAGCTCAACTTTGGCACAAGTTCAAGCAGTGACTAGCTCAATAACACTGCCCACCTGAGTCAGGTAATCCATCAGACTTCAATCAGACACCAGGCACAAAACCTGTGATGAATGATGCAGACAGGCTGGGAGATACACTGGTATGCTGATCTTTTTCCCTCAACATTTTAGTCAAACACAACATCGGTGGTAGTGCTGGGGAGGGGGACTCAAATTGCTTAATGAGAAAAGTAAGTAACATTTAAAGAGTGTTGCGACAAGGATTGAAATTCCACTCCCATTCTGCTTTTGAGGAGGGAGCGGTGTTGACTCTGTGTGGTTGAGACTTGCCGGAAGACACAAAAGGAGCTGCGTGGAGACAGAGGGATGACCTTGGGCCCGGCCCAGGTACAAAAGCACTGCTAAAGGAACATTCCAGGGGACCAGGAAAACAAACTAGCCCCTAATCCTCCCTCTATCCCACAGTCTGCCGGATTAGAGCAGGGCCACTCTCTGCAAATGTTGACATTCCCTAAGACAAGACGTTAGAGTCTTGGAAAATATTTCAGAATGCAACATCTGTTGCAAGCAGAAGACGGAGCACAATAGATGAGGCGGTCTTGTATCTAAGAAGCAGTGAACCACGTATTCTTTCAGTGGTCTGTGTGATTTCAGATGGAAGGTATTCGTTCGTTCGTTCTTTTTTGTGAAGTTAAATCAACAGAATTCTCAAATTGTCTAAGGAATAGGATTAAACAAGAATTTAGCCTACAATTTTTCAAACCACAATCGCCTAAGAAATAATATATTGATACGCAGAGCATGAAGCTCATCAAACATAACCATGAACAGCCTGCTTGAATATATTTAGAGAAGTTATAAACAAAATTTTAACTTTAATATCACATTTGAAACTGCTTAAAATATCTTCAAATACTCTAGAAATGTAAAAATTAAAGCACAATTGATTAATTGACTGAAAAAAGATCTATCAATTTGGCCACTAGATGGTGCTAGACAGCTGCATGAGTCAAACCATGTGGCATAGACAGGCTTTTATCAGAAAGATTAAAAACATATGATATTCAATTGTTGGGTCCTGATCGTATAGAACTATTGTTTTTCAAATTGGCGGCTGATATTATCTCACCACCATTGACATATTTCTTCAATCTTTCCTTAACAACCAAGGAAATTCCACAAAACCTGGAAGTCTTCATTGACTGCATACAGACCTATTTCAAAGCTTTGTATACTGTCAAAACTTTTGGAAACTTTCATTAGAGAACAACTGATACAGTATCTACATAAACTTACATGTTCATACCTACTCTTTTATCTGCAATTTCCACAGACACACAGCTTCACTAAATTTTAAAACATTTATAAAGAATAATGCATAAGTAAGAGTGACTCCACAAAAGTTACTCAATATAACTGTTTCTTATATCTTACATTTTCTGCTAAATTAGATGAACAGCCACCCAAGGACCATGCAAGTATGTTTGTTTTTAATGGAAACCAAGGAGCAAAATGTAAACACTGCCAAACCACTGTCTTCAAAAATCACAAAAAGGGCAAATATCACATCCTAACAAAAACATTGCCAAAACTGGGAGAACACTGAAAATGTTCCACTCAGCATGTTGTTGGATAGGGTTGGTCTCCGAGAGATTCAGCGGTTCAGTCTTACTATGAAGTTGACACAGGTTTGAGCAGTAACAGGCTCTGTTCTCACACCGGAACTTAATGGTCTATAATATCAAAGACAAAAGGAGAAAAAAAAGAGCATCATGGTATATGGTACCCAATACCACATAAACAAATATGATTGAAACGAGAACATGCTGGGAAACTAATATGGAGTCTACTTACATGAAAGCACTGCGTTCGTTTCCCCTGACAGCCACCTGTGTCAAAAGAAGGTTATAAAGGTCAGATCAAAGGTATGACCCCTGTGGGACACTCATTAAAAAGTAATGATGTTGGGCTGGCGCCCATTCTCCCCTTCCAGTAGTGTACTCGGTCCATTTTTATAGGGTGACAGTGGGCCTGCTGCTTGTCAGGGTCAGTGGTGTTGTTGTAATGCTTGTGACATCATAAAACCGCCAGCTCATTAGAAGCCACTGAGAATCAATGTTGCATGTAATAGCCGCTCGTTTTAACATTCCAGGTAGCCGTTTGGTCACTGCAGGACGCTGTGGGTGGTATAGATCTTAACATCTAGCAAATACTTGAAAACGACTTTTGTGTAGATCCCATCCTGTCACCACGGATGTTGCTAAATGAATCACGCACAGATTGTTTCATTGATCACATCTACAATGGATTCAAACAAGTCAATGCTAAATACATAGGCTACTCTAAAACTAATGTTTTAAAACTTTATTTAACTTGATTTTTCAAAAGAAATGAATACTTTCAATTTAGAAAGGATGGATAAAATTTATCAAAAGAGACAAGCAGAGATTTTGATAATGTTATGAAAGATTTCTATTTCAAATAAATGCTGTTCTTTGAATTTTCTATTTATCAAAGATAAATATAAGATGAAAATATATATAATATAATATATAATACATATATATATATATACACAGTATATATATATATACACTGTATCTATACACTGTATATATACACTGTTTTCAACATTGATAATAATAAGAAATGTTTCTTGAGCACCAAATAAGCATATTAGAAAATGTATAAAAATAGAAAAAAAATATTTCTAAACTATTATTTCACAGTATTGCTGTTTTTACTGTATTTTCAAATAAATTCAGTGCAGCTGAAAGTTTTATTTAAAAGTGCCATACTGAAATTTTCAGTCACTTGCTTTACTATAATTTGTAAGAAATATTTGAAAATTAATTTCATCTCTGAAAAGTTTAACAATAGACAAACAATTCGATATAATTGTTTTGAAGTAACTCTTCAAATATCCACACCCAGAAAATATAAGAGGTATAACTAATAGCATAGCAAATAGTCCCTCTTGACCTTTCTGTATTCAGCCTTACCTAGACCTCAAGTCGACTAAGACTGCCCTCTAGCGGAGCTTAATGAAATTATAAAATTAACTAGGATACGAGCATCGGGAACTGCAATATGCCTTCATATCTTATCTTACCAAGACTATTCCACTCACAAAATGTTAAGATAAGTGAAAAAGAACATTATGAACACTAATCCTAGTAATGACAGGATTACCATCTTATGTAATAACACCATAAGTGATAGCGTAATTTCTACTTTCATTCAAAACTAATTTCTTAATCCTCATTTTATAATTATATTTTTATTTAATTAAATGAACAGCCAAGTAGTTTATCAGCTAACCAAATATAATGCGTAGTGACAGCCACAGGAGGGGGGAATGGTTTAATCTGGAAGAAAGAAAACACACCTACTCGCATACAAAACGCATATGAAAGCTGTGATTCAGATGACTGCCAAGCATTGCTCAAGGCAGCGCTATGATGCCTCTGTGTCAGCGAGTGAACAATCACCTCTCACTCTCTGTGCAGTAATGCACGACATGACAGCCGAACGCCTCTCAACCCCGTCAAGCCTTTAGATCCGCGTACACCAGGGATAGAGTCATACTGTGCTGACAGGCACATCAACAGACCAGGCAACAGCAGGTGATTGGCTGCAGTGAGCATGGGGAACTATGGGGGAATACTTCATCCTCAGAGCTTCCTACTTCCTGCTCAGTCATCTGAGGGGCTTGTGCATTACGAATAATTACAGAGCAATGCCAAACATTCATTCTGTTCTTTCAAAACAGATAAAGCAGATGTCAGATTCAGTAGAGAAGATGCCACATACTGTTAGGTCAAACGAGAGACTTTATCAGACAGTCTCCACATGAACTTCCTTTCTAAAAATGAATTATTGTTTCTTTGTGATAGTGACATTGTTTCTGTCTCTGCTTCTTTTGAGTTTAATCTCACGAGTCGCCACATCGTACCTGTCTTTCCTCACTTGTCTTTTTTACTTTTTCAGTAGTGCTGTAACTCATGAGCATGATAATTGGAGTTAGTAATGATTAATTTAATAGTTCATAATGATGGATGTAAATTAAGGCATGGATAAAAAGCACTTAACAGTAACACTATATTAAGGTTAAATTCAATAACATTAGCTAATACATTTGGTATCATGAAATAACAATGAACAATAATAACAGCATTTCATTAATAAAGGGTAATTCTAATTTATAAATATACACTACCATTCAAAAGTTTGAGGTCAGTGAGTGTTTTACTTTTATTTTAATTTTTACAAATGAATACTTATTCAGCAAGGATGCATTGCATTAATCTAAAGTGTCAGACGTTTATAATGTTGCAAACGATTTCTATTTCAAATAAAGGCATTTCTTTTGAACTTTTTGTTCATCAAAGAAACCTAAAACAATTATGACAGTTTACACAAAAACAACAGTACAACTGTTTTTTTTTTTACATCGACAATAATAAGAAAAACTTACTGACCCTAAACTTTTGAATGATAGTGTACTATTGGTCATTGCTAATTCATGTTTATTGATCATACAATAACTAATATATTAGTATGCAGAGATCAACAATTACCAAGATTATTAAATGGTGTAAAAGTATTGTTCATGGTTAGTGAATGATACCTAACCTATTACAAATTTAACCTAAAGTTTTAACAAAGTACGTAAATTAAGGTAGAGATATAAGAGCATTTATATCCAGCAGACAAATTTTCAGAAAATTTGAAAAATTATAGAAGGCACATCAATTTATGAGAAATTGAAGATGTCTCCAAGGAGGCAAACACCAAGGGCAGAAGACTGCAGTGCCAATCTTACGATACTGTATTGACAGCGTGTCATTAACCGCACTAACTTTCAAAAAGGGGTTAAGCTGTTTCACAGTAAATTGCACTGATCGTATCAGCTTTCCAGGGTGAGTAGACGGGCCTGACAGTGAGTGGTGAAGTTGGGAGGGGAGCGGGGATTTGACCTACCTGAATGGGTCTTACCGACATCAGCAGGTTTTTCAGATGGACCCCAGCGGTTGATGAAGAAAGCCCTTCAACTGACACCAGGTCTGGAAGCCTTGCCCATCCTCTCCCCCCTCTTCCCGCTCTACAGCTCGTCTGTTTGCCAGGCACCAAGTGGGCACTGCCCATCTGGCCCTCTTCGGCTATACCTCGCCCCTGAACAACAACCTGCAGCGAGCGCCAGGCGCACGCCGGGACGACCAATTTAGTTTGCCCTTCTGGCGTCTGCTGATGTTTCAATACGAATGAGATGCCTCAATGTTTTTTACTCTATTGACTAACAAAAGAATAGACCTTTGTGAGGTTAGATGCCATATTCAATTTTACACTAATGGAAATGAGGCTGTACGGAACGTACATACAGTGTGGTCAATGGATCTTAAAGAGCTTTGTCAGGGGGTAGGCGCCATATTGAATTTTTTGAGGATAAAAACGAGGCTGTTTTTACAATGGCATGCACTGCATAAACAGAGTACACATTTTTACCACTAAATTTCCATGACTTTCCCAGCAAACATTCATGACCTAAATGTTCCATGAAAGTCTATGTATAAATGTAAAATAATAAAAATCCATGTTCAAATGTATCATATCATAGCATTACTAAAATGAATAACTATTAATGCTATTTGTTTGCTTGCTATTTGTTTTAATCATAAGTACAAGCTGTGCCAGATGTTACTCCACGCAAACGTCATGTGACTGACTGTCTGAATGCTAAGTATTGTAATTTGTTTAACCAATGTTATCAACTAAACATATTCTATTTTAAAGATATTTGTGAACAAATTTCCATGACTTTTCCAAAACTTTCTGGGTTTATTTATTTTTCCAAAACTTTTCCAGACCTGAAAATAGCTATATTAAAATTCCATGAATTTTCCAGGTTTTTCATTACCGTGCGTTATAGTTCACGTGTCATTTTCAAAAAACACAACTTTCAAAACTGTTATGAGTTTTTATCCACTGAGAGTTTTTTTTGTAAGATGTTTCATTAGACATTTGGTATGTTAATGAACAACAGTATCCACTGCACATGCTGTACTCCTTTCCCTCACAGCCAAGCTTTCATTCCTGTCAAAACTATTAAATTAAATATTAAATATGGCGCTACCCTGACTAAGGTCTATTGTCTTAGGTCACCAAGACATCTACATTTTACAAACAGATTTTTCGGGAAGACAATTTTCATGTTTAGTCAAACACACAATCCAAAAGACCATTCACTGGCATCTAATAAAATATGGTGTCTATCCTGATTAAAGGTGCTGAAAAATCCAGATATTTCAATAGGAATCCACACAAAAGAGTGAAAAGAATTGTGTTCAGCCAGTGTTCAGTTTGGTAACGCAAATTTGCCGCATTGACCAAGAGAAAACTGTTTGGTTTGAGTGTAACTTCTGGGCTTCATGTATCAATAATAAGCTAGCGAAAATTGACAATTGACCTCTTTAGCCTGCAAAATATTGCCAAAATTGAGCGAATGTGACTGCACCTTAAGGTTAAAATTCCCCTTAAAACACAATATTAAGTTCCACATGCATACATAACAGAAATAAGGAAAAAGAGCCAGAAGGACGAAGAATAAAGTGCAGCACTCGCCCACGTTTACAACAGGATAAGGACAGAGACACATTCACCTTGTCATGGGGCTGGTTAGTGCCATTTCCTCTCTTCTCATTGGGATGGTTTAGCTTAAGCCCGTATTGCAGAAATGAAGGTGGAGATGAATCAGGCATACTGAAGGTGACAATTCTGGCCTTTGCTTCAGTCACCGCTTTAGTCTCTTCACTCATCTGTGAAGAGAGATCAGAACTTGTACTCCCATTTATAGTCTACATAAACAACATCAACTAAAGAATAGGAATGTTAAAAATGGATAGAATCACATGCATCAAATATATCGGTAGCTACATAATAATTCTTAAAATAGTGTCTTAAACTTGTCATTTTCAATTTGTGTGAAATGTTAAAGATAATGTATGGCAATATTATTATGTCTGTCCCATTCTTTTCTTTTCCAAAGTTTTATTCTAATAGAAAAAGCAACAAAAACCGACCAAACTACGTAATGTGCACTGAACATTCCACTTGACTAAAACCATATAAAAACGCATTCAAGAAAATTCAACATTTCTGAAATAAACAATTACATAAATGCACTTAATATTAATCTCTTTCTCTCTTATTAACCTCTTCGTCATCACTAATGTTGGAAAGCAGGCCTAAGGGTGGACTTGAACTCTTAGTGTATTTTTAGTCCACTTCCACGTGTCTTCCTGACCTTCCCATGCAGCATCCACCTTCCTGTCATCCTGCCGAGTGTCCCACCTCCCACCTCAGAGCTTAATGAGCATAAACAAATCAGGATTCCCCACGACTCGCTCTGCTTCAAGTTCCGCACCTCTCTCGGCTGGCTGGGCCTCAATGTCACACCTGACCACTGCACTGCTGTGAAAGCAGTGGGCATCCCCAGGCCTACAGTCAAAACAACTGGCCTACAGTGATGTACAACAAAGGAACTCCCACAGACTATGTTATGATGTTAGACAGAGCATCACAACATTTCCTGCAGGACAACAGACCTGGACATAATTGATTTTTCCCACATGGTCTATGAGACAGTCAGTGGTATTATCAGACAATGTATTAGGGTTGTCAATATATATATATATATATATATATATATATATATATATATATATATATATATATATATATATATATGTAACACAAACACAGAATAACAATTTGAATTTGAATAATTAGAGCAATACCACCTTCAATTTCTTAATCAGCTACTACTACTGCCAAACAATTCCTACTGAGAGCAGCCAATACAGAATGTGTAAACATCCGCCTCAAGACACATTTAACAACAGTTCGATGAAGCACAACAGAATGGAACAAAATGCAAGGTTCTCATAATTAACTATGAACTATTAACTTTACTGACACTATAATGTAATTTCTTTGAATTAGTTTAATTTTGCGGCAAATCTTTTTTTTCCTTAGCAAATATTGATATATGCGATTCATTTAATTAATTGCCATATCATGCAATTAATTCGATTAGAAAAATTTGAAATCATTCTAATATGGTGATTTGGTGCTAAAGAAACGTATCTTATTATTATCATCACTCTTTATAAAAAAAAAACAGTTTAAGTATGTTAGCACCACCCAAATGGTGTGAACTAAAGGAAAAAACTTGTTGCCATTTGAATTTTCGTCCCCAGTGTTAATCCATACAAACATACAAACATACAAAATCTTTGCTTTATATTCTTTTAGCTGATTTGGGTGGGATAAATTAACCAATGAAACCACTTTTGAGCCAAGGAGTTCAGCAGTTTTCCAAGTTGGAAGTTTAAGTCCAAAGCTGAAGTTTAAGGGCCCAGTTTGAGTTGAATGACCAATAGAGGAGAGGAGAGTGGCACATCAGTGAGAAATGCAAATGGTTAGAAGTTCCACTGTACAGAGGTTTTCATCCAAAATCATTATAATTCCGAATTTATGAGGACCGGTGAAATTAGACATTATTGGCCAGTAAATTCGCTGATACTAAAAGGGGTTTACTGCACTGGATACCCCTGTTTTGATGCATTGAGTGTGAATACGACTTCAGACCATATTATGCTATAAACATGTCCCAAGGACATCCCGAATCAAAGAAGCACAACCTGACGCAGTGAAACAGCGCTATCTGTATTCCGCTGCTCTCAGCACAGTGTAAAGTGATTAATCCCCCTCCATAGAAATCACAGCCCTCCATTACACCAATCACAGACTAAGCAGTATTATCCCGGGGTGACAACACTTGACAAATTCCCCACTCGCCTTCACTCCTGCTTTGTGTTCCCTGTTGGCATGCCTGCTATTATTCCTGATGAAAAATTAATTTCCCTTATCTGTGGCTAAGCTCTTCAATCCAAATCCGCCATACTAGCAACTCTCTATTTACAGGTATTAGGAGAACGTGCCCACACACACACACATTTAATGCCAGCAAACACACACCAAAGATTAATTGAACGTCTTCAGGGGGTGACATCCAATTCTGAACACCTGAAAGATACTTGATACTGGAGAGAGGGAGAGAGATAACATTGTCAGCGCGGATGAGACTGACAGCGGAACAATGTCCCTGGGTAGCATCTTGCTGATCTGTCTTTCAGCAGGCCCGCACCACTCTGTCAAATGCAACCTCATCGATTCGGCTGTCCGCAGATATTTCTCCGCAAAGAACCACCCACTCACCACCACAACCTCTATTAAGACTGACACTCTGTTATCTTCATCGGCCTCCAAAACTCGCGTGCCTCTCGTCTCAGGACAGGTTATGGAAAGGAAAGAAGGGAGAGAAAGGGCGGCTACACAGGAAAGACAGAGATGAAGGAGAACGTTGAAGTTTCTTTATTGTTTATTTTTACAGGGACAATGCACAGTTAAAAGTAATTGCACCAGAGTTAGCTAAAAGCTAATTTGCATCTGCTGTCCCTGGGTTTGGGAAGTTGCATGGGGAAGATTGAATTATTATATGGGGTGAATTAAGGAGATTGTTTTGGAAGGAGGAATGATAGAAGGGACATTTTTTTTACCTCTATATTCATGTGCATATTGCCATACAATAATATATGGACATATAATTCATTCTGTGGAAACGGCACCAACATTTATTAACATGCTAAAAAGTTAGCAAAAAATGGGGATCAAACTGGAAGAGGAGGAGAACGATTATTTCAATACTTAATATAATATATAAAAATGTATTTGATTTTATTTCTTAATTCAGTTTGGAAATTACGTATTTTATTTAATTCACTGAACATGTAAACATGTTTAATATTTTAATGTGTTTGCAAAAATTTACTCAAAAACAATTAACTTTACATAACAGCCATTAATGCTTTTGTTATATAAATGCTTGACATACAGTACAGCATGATAAACCAAATAAAAATGATTAGACTACAGCAATAAAAACATATGCATTACCAATATTTTAATAATAATTATAATAACTATAGTAATAATATCATCAATAATAATAATGATACTTATAATAATAATCACATTAAAATATAAACATATGCATTGTAAATTATTGTCGTTAACAACAAAAAAACAACAATAATATCATCATCAAAACATTCATAATGCATACTTTTTGTGGTTTAATGTTTATTTAGTTATTATTTTGTCACTGGTGCAAAAATAAAATATTTAAAAATCGGTTCTGTAAGTAATCAGTAATCAGACACTTCAAAATGAACTGTATTGTAACAGCCTATAATAAAGCCAAAGCTTGTGAGAGTTATTTGAGATTTTGAATAATTCATTCCTAAGTAGCAGTTATATGTGGTAATTCATGTGGAAGTACAGTACTTACACCTGGGCTGAAGTGTTTGACCACTGTAATTTTGGTGGGAACAGGCCCCTCAGAAGTTCTCAGCTCCAATATCCTCTTGCCTCCTTGCCGAACTACCTGCGGATCTGCTGCATGGGCCTCGTCATTACTGTACTGTTGGTTCATCTGATTTGGGATTTGCTCCATCCCCTTTAACATCACCCTGTCTGTGCCCCGCTGATGAGGCTGATTACGCTGCATCTCTGCTGCACGGCCTGATGGATTCCCTCGAGCCGGTGGAGCATGTTGCCATGGCGGCTGAAGTGCGGGTGCTAAAAGCTGGTACTGGTGCTGCTGTGGAGGCAGAGACTGGAATCTCGGTTGGCACTCCGGAACGAGACAGCGAGGGGGATTATGGAAGGGCTGCTGGTGCGAAACCTTTCGAGGGTGAGAATTCAGGATGCACGGCTGTTTCTGTAGATTTTGGTTGTTGTTCCATTGTCCAGTGGAACTATCAGTTTGGAAGCGCTCCAGAAGCAGATGCTTCTTGTTTATGGCCCGCATCGATCGCCCCCATTCCTTATGTTTGATAACCTGCTCCCTCAGTCGCATCTGCTTCTGCAGCCTCTGCCTGTAGAACACCTCATCATGCTGAGGATAACAAAAAAGACCAGTTAAGCAAATAAACAACTCAAGTCTATAATCACAGCAAGCTTAAACATTTATAAGTACATTTTTTTTATAATGAACACCTCATTAAAAAGAAAATCATTATAAGGTGTAACTGCTCGTGTTCTGTTATTGCTTTAGGCGCAGATATTCAGCTAAATATAATTAAATAATTTTTTTCAAACAAAAATCCTTGCTGATATTGGCAAATGTCTGCTGTCTGATCATGACTGAAGGAGGAGAATGCAGATAGAAGCTGGACTGATTGATTTTCAGAGCAAGGCTTTGAAACAGCCCTGACAGTGGCTATTGATTTCCTCCTGACTGCATTGTTAGAGGTAATAATTGGTCTAATGAACAGCTTTCACACAGACTGTCTGACCTTGAGCATGGGGGTGAAAGGCTCTATTACCACACACATTTATATCAAAGGCCAGAGAAAATGAGAGAGAGACTCCTAGCCTTCAAACACATCGATTCAAAAACTGTGAAATGATGCTAAACAGTACAACACAGCTAATGTCTTATTCAACAAGGTTTTCATTTAATAAAGTTGTGACTGTCACAAACATCACACTGACCTCTTTGTCGTTTGTCATGTTTAGCGGCTTTGCGGGAGTTTGGGGCTTCACCTTGACCTTCTGACCCACATTTCTTCCCACCATCCCTGGTGCTGGTGGAGTTTTGGCAGAGATCTTAGACTTGGCACTTGCTGGCTGCCTTGTAGCAATGGGCATCCCCCTGGCAACAGCCATTGGCTTGGCACTCTGCACCATCCTGGCAACAGCTCTTACCAGCACAGCAGGTTTCTGAGTAGGATGGAGGCTGTCATTAGAGATGGATATGTGCTGTGGTTGGTAATAAAAGCTCAGCCAGTGAGGCTTGCTGGATTAGTAAAGTTATATCATAATGTTACACGTAGAGAAACGATGAGTGAATAAATAAGAGGAGGACCTTAACCAAAGAAATATACATCTTAGAAGCACACTACAGGTCAAAAGTTTGGGGTCAGAATGCATTAAAATGATCAAAGTGTCATTAAAGACATTTATAATGTGAGAAGAGATTTCCATCTTAAATAAATGTTGTTAATTTGAATGTTCTATTCATCAAAAAATCCTGAAGTTTCCTGTGGAAGTTTCCACAAAGAAATTATGCAGTACAAATTTTTTTAATATTGATAACAATAAGAAATGTTTTTTGAACACCAAATCAGCATATTAGAGTGGTTTGTGAAGGATCATGTGACTCTGAAGACTGAAATAATTGATAAGCTTTGCCATCACATGAACAGACTACCTTACAAATAATTATAACATTTTAATATTTTACAATATTGCTGTTTTTACTGTATTTTTCAACAAATAAATGATGACCCCAAACTTTTTAACAGTAGTGTCAAAAAAGATCAAAAACTATATTCCTTTACAGAATCTCTTCCTAACTATCTTATCTTAATCAAGTGCAACATTAAAAAACTCAAATTTGTAGCCATTTAATGCTTTAAACATCTAACTAAAATTTAAACTAAATTAGTTTCAGCTTTAAACAACAACATTTCCTGGCACTACTGATGAAGGCTGAATGACTTGTGATTAAGGATGTTTTTTCTTTGATTGACAGGCAGGGGTAGAGTTTAAGACAAAGGGCATAGTACTTCCAATCTAAGAGCTGTTGGTTGATGACATTTCAATTTAATTACGGCATACTTTAACAAAGAAACTTGATGATTAAAATGGAAATAAAATCTGCAAAATTAGCTGCAACACTCGATGTGAGAATCAACACGAATATCATATAAACATGGCCAGCTCCACAACTCTATGGTGTACAATAAATAAAGATTCAAGGATGACAAATAATACTGGGGTCATCTTTAAAAGTGTGTGTATAGATACGTTTAAGAAAAAGGCCAACAGAAAGCAAAATGTAATGACCTTGATGTAGAAATGATCCAGCTCAGCCTCAGCCTAATGAAGCCAAACTGGAAACTGAGTAATTGCCCAAAACTGCCCAAAAACACTAGAGGGCAGCGTAGCCTATGGGTCCATCTGTCCGTGAGAACAAACAGGCTTACCCTTATTCATACAAATTTATACTTTGAAGTTCATTCATGTATTTAGAGTATACATAAAAAATTTATTTACATGATATTAGCAGGGTTTTTTTATGCCATTTTTGACACAAACCAAATTCAAACTCATGGTGCATGTATAAGCACCACAGCTTAATACGTGGAAGTAATGTGAATTAACCTCTAGGCCACAGCTCTAACAAAACTTATAAAGAGGGCAAATGCGCACTTGGTATTTATTTATGGGAAGTACACTACACCTAGAGATAAAGTAAAGGATCTAAAGAGTATTTATGGGGAAAAATACCTTAAGCATCACAAGAGGTTAAATAGCCTCTATAAGGCGTACATTAATCTGTCAAATCCCAATTGCAGAGTCGTCTCATAGATTGGAATGGTCAATATGCTACATCCTTTAATATTACCTGTGCTTGTGGTCCAGAGGGAGCAGAAAAGGGACAGCCAGACAGAGCTGATGGATTTTTCGGGAGAGAGTAGTGGCCATGGTGGGGAGACCCAGGCTTTGACAGATCCGTGGGACCCTGCAAAGCTGGACTGGGCCTCCAGAGGTCACTCTCATATCCTGGAGGATGAATGGAGCCCATGGGAGCAGGTCCAGCGAGGAGCGGATTAGTGTCCAAGACTGAAGCAGAGTGTTGTTGATCAAACATATGCTGTCCTGGGAACACTGGCTCTTTGAAGGAGGGGTGAAACAAAGACAAAAAAAGAGGGGAAGTGAACATGCGGGTGCCATATTGCCATATTTCCGCTGATCTAATGTGACATCTCTACTTCTGTTTCTACCTTGGGTGTCTGACTGCATACAGCAGGTGCCGAGGATGGAGCAAAGGTCAAAGAGGCAAATAGGCATTTTTATGTAATTCAAAACATTGTAAATGTTTTTATCTAATTCACAATCTGTGCTCCTTAGTATTTTTGTGGAAACCATGATACTTTTTTTAAGATTCTTTGATGAATAGTACATTTAAAAGAACAACATTTATTTGAAATAGAAATCTTTTGTAATATTATAAATGTCTTTGATACGTTTCATTGATTTAATGTGCCCTTGCTAAACGAAATAATTATATTTTTGTAAATCATACTGACCCCAAACTTTTAAATATTAGTGTATACATTTAGGTTACAGGGTTCTAAAGTGTCCCAACTGTAAGAGCAGCACGGTAACAGATGGTTCGGTTAGAAAAAAAGAAAAGAAAAAAAGAGTGTGCACATCTAAGCATACACCTTCCGAGACCGGATGTGTTTGCTCAACCGTCTGGAGCACTGTATGCAGTTGGGATATGTGGTCTCACCAGGACTGCGACAGGGTCTGGTGAGTGTCTCCTCTGGGGCAGGCTGTCCCTTGCAGGAGGGTTTAAGATGACACCCTGAGGGTTGAGGAGAGAAACCCTCTCGCAAGTCAGATCCAACCTAATACAGACAAACACCAACAACTGAGCACCAAAAAACACATATTCTGATATTATATTCAAATAAACAATCCATTTAGACCACAGTGCATGAAAAAATAAATGACCGCAGTCCATCAACATCTATAAATCTCTGACATTTACTTTAAGACACTATGAAGAAAAAAAAATTATTCTGCAGGTATCTTTGTCATTTTATCACCTCTAAAGCAAATTAAGGAAGAGGAAAATAAAGGATAAAATAAGAATTTATATTTAAAATAATATTTTTTATAAATTTTTATAAATAAATAAAATAGAGAAAATGTAGAAAATAAAAGTATATTTTTAATAAGCATTGTTATTTTTAATAGTTGAAAAGTGAGTTTTATATTGTATACAGTTTATAAAAGACATTTATAATGGTATAAAACACTTCTATTTGCAAATAAATTATGTCCTTTTGAACTTTCTATTTATCAAAGAATTAAAAAAAAAAGTTTCATAATAAGAAATGTTTTTTAGCACCAAATTAGGATTTAGACTGATTTCTAAGAGATCATGTGACACTGAATACTGAAATAATGGTAAACGCCCTTTTATGTTTATTTTTTTTTTGCAAGACAACATATACAATGATTGCCTTTAGTATGCTCACATTTAAGGAGAGATTTAAAATGTTAGAGGAAACTTTGCTGGCACCCTTGCCATTATGATTAAGCACATCTGACATAATTGCACCAAGCTTTTCAGGGGCATGATAACAATCATATTTCCTCAATATAAATCATATAAATCAAATTAATCCTTTCAAATAAAATCTAACCACCCGGATTTCACCTTTATCCTCTTAAATATCCACCTTGGTTCTCAAATAAGCCCTTTTTCACTGTACTTCACATACAAAAATGCCACTCTTACCCGTGTTAATTACCTGATGCTATCGTTCTTAATCTACATTCTAAACCAGAATTGATTACTCCTTTTTTTTCTCCTCTCCTTGGCCTGTGTGTGAATGAGATTCAAGCCAAGTCATCCTAAACAGAAAGTTAATCAGTAGCTCTATGCAACAGACTGTGGTTCAGAAATAACTGGGCATTGTGCACTTAATCAGTTCTCCACTCAAAAGGTCAGTTCCAGCCCCCAAGTAGGATTTAATTAAAAGCACTACACAAAAGCAAAAGCCGTTTGTATGAATTTGATAACCAAGCATGCTCTTTCAATGGCTAATCCTGCATTTACAGAGAGAGAGAGGGAGAGAAAGAGAGAGCAACGGAGCAGGAGGGAGAGGGAGAGATAGAGGCAACTGAATCTCTCCAGGGCTGGAGCCAGGTGTGGATTGCACTGCATTCAATAACGGAGATGATTTAGAGGACAATGGGAGGATGTTTCATTAGAATCATGCTCTGTCTGTTGTCTTTCACTCTCAGTATTAGAATTGCCATTGAAACCGCACCGATCGAGAGGGAAGACGGTCATGCCGCTGGGCCTCTTTCCTGAAGGAGAGATGATGTTGTGGAATCAGAGAGTCATAAGAGGGATGTTTATATTCAGTGCACTCTAAATTAAAAAGTGCTGTAGGCCTACTGCTGAAGAAGGTCAAATGAGGGCAAAATTATTCACTTAAAAATAATTTCGGAGTTTTCTGCATAATTTATTGCAGGATAGGTAGCTATTCAATAATCTAAATATTATATGCAACAACAAAAAAAAGATGTATATCTGCAGCCAAAATCAAAACAGAGCTGAATAGAAAGTGCATCATTTTCTAAACTGAACTTCTATGACCTGGATGATTATATGTGATGCGTTTTAACAAGACAACAGTCTGATATTTTCCTTTTCACAAACAGCCATTTAACCGACTTTTGACATCACTGAATTAAAAACTTGCGGGCAATCCACTGATCCATAGCAAAGAGCCTTTATCTGCCTCACTCACTATCAGAGCTGTCATTCAGCCAGTGCAAACAAACAGCAGCCAAACCATTCTCTGCTGCAATTAATGGAATTAATGAGATCTTTCACTGGAGGCAATTCATCCATTTCAATTCAATGGAATACTCAATGCAGTTGTAAAATGAAGTTTAAAATGATAGACAGGATTAATATTTAAGCACCTTTCTACACAGAAAATATTCCATACACACACACGCACACACCACAGATGGGACCCTGCATGTACGATTAGGGTGTGATTGTATGATAATGGTATGATAATCGTGATTAATCAGATGCCCACTGGCAAATGGAAGTTTCCGGGGGGCATTTTGTCACCTGCATTCTAAACGGCATCATACCAAGCCTTAGCCCGACGACACTGCTGATTGGTTTAGGCTGACTTGCTCTCTGAAGTGCAGCACTCGATTGAGATTCACATTTGTGAGTGGAAAAATACACACCACCACATCATGGGCACCCAGAGCACATGAACATAGCCGGCTTGGAAAACAATTTTTGTAGAACAGACAAGTGTGCTTGGTCAAACACACAGATCTTGCAGCTAGAAACGGATGATAATTTTCTCCTCCTTTCCAAAAAAAGATCAGCCCATGCAATCATGTCAAATGTGCACATTTATGAAGCCATTTTTAAGGAGGCAACAACCAATGATTTTGGAGTTCATGGAAAGTAGAAAGTTGATTGATTAAAAGAAAACAGGATTACAGGTTCAGGTTAATTGATAAAAACTAATTTCTTGACATCTAATGTGAGCAGAACTAATTCGAGGAGAAGATATTTAGGAATGATATTTTGACATATTAAAATGAATAAGACTTCAACTGAATAGAAACGTTGATGCTGGAGCATATGTACCAAGCCCGTGACCTCACATCCTATTGAGCATTAAGTCCCCCTCCTCCCTAGAAATGAAATAAACATGTGCCTAAAGCCCATATCAAACCTTTCCAGTTGCACAAGGACGCCTATCAATGTTTACAGATTCAACTCAAACAGTGTTTAGCCAGGGCACTCATGATTAATAGCAGTAGAAAACATATACACAGCACCGTCTGTGAGCACACACACACACACACACACACACACACACACACACACACACACACACACACACACACACACACACACACACACACACACACACACACACACACACACACACACACGCACACACGCACACACACACACACGCACACACTGAGCGAGCAGCTGCTACTCCCTTGGATGCTCAAGGGAACCACAGCAGGCCGGGCCAGGCTTTGTATAGACATCAAGGGCACTGCAATAGAAAAGGATAATGCCTATTTGACACTTACTTTGGTACAGACACCTTAACTTACATTAAAGACAGGAAATGGACTTACAAGCTATTAAAGAACATTCCAATGAATAAGGAGCCTTGCAGTCTAAACAAGAAATCAGTTATTTACTGTAATGACTAGAATATTTAAGAATATATTATTGTTATTAAAATATATAATGTAATTTGGAATTGTATTATTATTGACAATAATAAAAAGAATACATATTTTAACATTATTATTATTAATGTATTTGGGAATTTGTATTATTGACAAAAACAATAATAATAATGATTTATATTTATAATAATAATGAATTATTATTACTATTATTATTATTATTATTATTTATTTTTTTACTATTATTATTAAAGTATGATGTATTGTAGAATATTATTGCTGATGAACCACAACAATAATAAATCATTAAAATATTTAAAAATAGCATTATTATTATTATTATTATCATCAATAATAACACAATAATATAAACATACATATTGTATTAATAATACTATAAATTAATTTATTGAACTGCATTATTAATATTAATATTAATATTATTAATACCCCTAATTTCAAAAAAAGTTAATAAATGTTGAGACGAACCAAATATCTAAAACCACAGCAATATTTTTCAGCTCATTATTCCATTCACAGCAATAACAGCTTGATGAAATAAAAAGGTAAATTTGCGAAACCCTCAGGCAGAAAGCGGCTGCAGGCCTGAGACTGACCTTGCCGAAAGAGGGCTCTTCTGGTCCTGGGGAAGGTGCCAATTGGCTCGAAGTGTTGTGGGGGCTCAGAAAGAGAGAGAGAGCTAGGGTGTGACTCAGGACTCTGAAGGGTTTGGTCTGTGGGTGGAACGTACTTGCCCGAGGAGCAAAAAGACCACGTTTGATCATATCTTCTAAAAGCAGTGTTTAATGATACTGTATACCTGTTACAAAAGGGTCAGAGCTATATGATGTTCTTCGTTGAGAGATGACTTTATCAAATGTGATATCATTTGAATAAAGCCGGGCAATTCAGGACTTTACAACAATGACGCCAGCAGACAATAGGGCTGCCACTCGTGCTGCAGAGAGAGGAAGGAGGGGTTGTGATACCTCGCCTCCGCCTGTCTGTGTCTATTAATGCCATGATCACAGATTACCGTGACTTCAGGGGCTGAGAGGAACATGGAAAGAGAGACAGAAAGGTAAAGAGAGGGAAAGACAAAGAGAGGGCCTTAATACTTAAAACCTCTGGTGTGAGCAACCACCTGAAACATTTTTTCGGAAAAATACAAATGTGTCTGAGGGAAACTGCTCAAAGAGCAAAAGCCAATACAATGAACAGAGCATGATTCAAAAAATAGATTCATTTATACTAATTATACACTTCGTATTTATGTTATTTTATAATTCTAATTATATTTCATAACTTTCTGTGACAACTTTTTTCAAAATAAAATAAAAACAAAAACAAATGCAAAATCTAAAAAAAGACTGTTTATTTTGAGATATTGTATTACTACTTTTTACATGAAAAAAATTTGGAGATAAATATCTGTCCATTTAATATGCATGATGTTAATGTAGCAATATTTATGAGGCGATCTCAAAAGGCAACCTTGTAAGATATAAAATCAGCATCAGGTGTGCCGCTTTGAGACACTAAAGAGGAGTTTACGTTAGAGCGAATGAAGTCATCTGCAACTCCAGTCAGCTTTGTGCAGATGACATAATGCTAATGTGGAGCTATGCATAATTTACACTCACTCTACTCACTCCTGACATGTTAAATGAGCAGTTTCAGCCGATCCGACACCAGCAACGCTGCATTCAGCATTCGTCGTGGAGTCGAGAGGAAGAGGGTTCTCTTTATCATCAATTAGAGGGACATGTTTAGAACAATACCGCAGCACTATCAGAATGTGCAACAGCTGTCTTTTGCATTCATTAAATATTATATAGGGCTTTACAGTAATCGTCTAATGCAAAAGATGTTTTTACCACATGAGAGATGCTAAATCCAAAGCAAAACACAAAGCTAATTTCATATGATTGACTCAAAGTGGAAAACTGCCAAGTTATTTTGCATAATCCAAATATCAACAACAGTAAGAGGACCAACAACCCTTGATGATTGAAATAATTTCGTAAAGCAAACTCACCAAGCTCACCTACTCGCATGACAAAAAGATCAAAACATTTTTTAAATCTATACATACATGCACACGCTCATTCTTGCAGTCGCCAATGAAAATGCACAATTACGTGTACTAAAGTTAATACATGCAAATAGTTGGCAGGGTAAGCATTTTATGTTTAATAAATTCATACATTCCCATTGAGTGCTGGTCTGCTGGGACTGGGGGTGTGTTGATTATGTTAGTATGGAGTGTGTATCAATCCCCCACACTCTTGTCTGTCTATTAACCCCAAGGTCTTTCATTCCAAAGCAGAAGATCCCCGTTTACCAAAGCAGCTTCAAGTCGATCAGTTCCATTCTGCACTATTCTGAAACAACCACAAAGCATGAAGAAAAAGAACCTACGGTATATAAAACATGATCCTGATGTTGCTCACAGATCACCGCTGCCATAAAATGAACGGTGAATAAAACTGTACATAAACTGCTGAAGCTGACTCAGAACCTGAGCCATTGCCGCACTAACGGTCAGCAATGGCGCTGGTGAAATCTATACAAGCATCATATCGAACCCTCCATTTTAACCTGTCTTCCTCTCAACAGGCTATGAATCAGCAATTATTTCCTTCACACTATGTGTCACAATCAATTTCACTGCTCTGCGTAACAGAATGGTTTCGGGTGACATCTCCAATCAGTAGGTAGGGAGCACATCCTTTTAATGGAAATAGGGTGCTGCACAGGGTCATAACTTCTGACAAAATGCAAATTACATTTGTAACATAAACTGAAATGTCAATTGAGCTTTGCTAGAGCTGGCCCTAAGGTTTTTATACTTGGAAATGTACAGTGCATGGTGTGCACTAGATCAAGAGTCGAATGGTGTGAGTGAAATGGTGGTTTTAAAAACATTTATTCATTTTCTGTTTCCTACATATGAAAGTTGTAAAGGTTAGGTTCTCTTTATCGCTTCCAAAATGACAACACTATGAGTTTTTTACAGTTTTGGCCAACAAAGCATTCAAACAGAGAAAAAAAAAAGCAAATTAAGCCCTGAACATTTTTTTTTACAAAATAACAAAGCTTAACAGGAAACAACAAGATTTTCCATTGGTAATCCTTTACTCTGTAAAGCTAGAATAGCACATGACCAAGCATTAAAGAAAACTGCTGAATAGGCTCCAGAGCTAAAATTATGTCAGCTTGCATATCAAAACTGAGTGTCGATGGGAATCCCAGCCCCCACAAGCACAACCCCTTCTTAACTTAAAAAAAAGCCCCCCGGTCCCTTTTGTGTCTCTACTCCTGACACAAACAATGCAGCTCAGAGCCACAATTGGAGGCTAACACTCGGTGCACAGAGACTGTAAACCTAACAGCAGACACCATCTGTATACTGCAGGTGTATGTTTATGTTTACAGTCTAGGCTAACAGCCTCTTGCTATTACATAGAGCAGTAGGTCAAAGGTGACAGACGGATCCAATTAGCTGAAGATTTAAGATATCAGCATCTATTTAGCAAACTAAATGGTTAGGCTGGCAGATACCAAGTTTCTGTATCCTACAAGGAAACTGTTAGCATATCCAAAAATTCATTTTTGTTTGTTACAACAGTGGATTTTGTTTTGGTTTTATACTGGCAAAAGCGCAAAAGTTTTTGGTTGTCAATATCATAACAGAAATACCTTTTTTACCCAAAAGTGTATTTGAGACCCACTACTAATGAAAGTGTCAGCTAATATGGGGCTACAAAGATAAAGTTAGCTGTAATTGGCTTGCATTGTGATGCTCAATATGGCGGATACCACAAGGTAGGTAATTTCATTAGGTTTAACCTTTATTAAGTGGAGAAATTACTTTGTATCTTTAACATACAGATCTCAAGTGTGAAATACATACAATCCATTGCAAAAGTTTGGGCTCAGTACATTTTTAAAAAAATGTTTTTTAAAGGAGCCTCTTGCAAGGGTCATTAAGGCTGCACTCATTTGAACAAAAATACAGTTAAGAAAGTTTTGTATTTTAATATATTTTGAAATGTGGTGTATCCCTGTGATGACATAACTGAATTTTTCAGCATCATTACTCCAGTTTTCAGTGTCACATGATCCTTCACAAATCAATCTAATATGCTGATTTGGTGCTCAAGAAACTTTTCTCAATGTTGAAAACAGTTGTGCTGCTTAATATTTTTGTGGAAACTGTAATGCATTTTTTTCAGGATTCTTTAATGAGTACAAAGGTTCGAAACAGCATTTATTTGAAATAGAAATCTTTTGTAACGCTGTAAAAGTCTTTGTCAATTTTGATACATTTAATGCATGCTTGAATACTATTTCTTTCAACAACAAAAAAAAAAATTTACTGACCAGACCCCAAACTTTGGATCCATATTTATTTATTTTTTCCGGCAAATTAATTAGTAGGCCTTCCGCCTGTGTACTTTATATTCACCTTCTCTTTTGAAATACCAAAACATAAAATAACTCTTTTTACTCCTGCACGAGCAGGGCTTGACAATAAGTACTGCCTGATGGCCCGGGGCCAGCGTCAATGATAGTTGACGTTGCTGTCCTTGCCTGATCGCACCAGTGCTGCAGCATCACAAAAGTTTATCATTTGCACGTTTTTAAGCCTTGCCAGTATAAATATTCAAGTGCAAGAAGACGCAAAAGAGAACCAAATAGGGTGTGTGAGACCTTAGACCTATCGGAGAAGCATTATTTAATGTATGTTTGTTCTATTGTATTTATTTGTGCTATTGCTATTATTTTTTTTCTTATTTTATTGCTGACAGTTTGATTTTCTTTATTAATTTATAAAATGTATATTGGTTAAGCAATTAGTTTTTGCTGTGATATCAAAATTGGAATCGAGAATTGTGAAATTTCACTGGTATCTGAAATTTGGCGTCATAACATTATTTATTAAGGTTTCATGGGTCAAACACAATGAAAACAATAACTATTTTAACTTAATTTATTTATTACTTTTTTGCGTTGGGTCCAGTGAAAATTTTGGCAGGGCAAGTAAAAATCTGAACCACTGGCCCTTCGGTAAAAAAAATCCTTAGCGTTCAGCCCTAATGTGTAAACTGGACAAAACCATCCATCTTTAATCCATCTTTATGTTGGCCGGCTGATGGCCACTGTATTCACAAAATTCCTGCTAAAAACACATAACAGTGTTTCATCACAGGCTTTATGTTTTATTGATCAATCATCTGAACATCTAATCAGCTGACATTTGGATAGAGCTGTCCCTGTATCTGATTAACATATTCAATAGCATTACCATTGAATTACTCTTTCTGGGTTATCCAGTGAGCTTATTTGACCTTATTTTGTATTGCTCTCAATCACTTATGAAAAGATTGTATCTTCTCCTACAATGAAAGCCAAGTCTTTATTCAGCAATGTCTTAGACGTCCTTGAAATAATGATACATTGACTTCACAACACGTATCACACCATTATTTGGGATAATCTCTTTCTCTGGTGGACAAGAAAACAAGAGAAGAGTATCAGTTATATCCTCCATATTTAAGTCACACAGATATCTTTTAAAGGGTCAATAATCTTTTCACCTACACAGGACGTTATCAGATTTGGTTTACGGCTTGATAGAAGCCTATGCATTATCTGAGGCTGATAATTGGCGGGGAGTCTCTCCTAAAACACAAAGAGTTCTTTTCCGCAGGGATGCAGGCCTCAAGGTCAGAGCTCAGTTCTGCCATGGAGACAACAGGGGGGCATTACCTTCCGCCAAACAAGCTGTCAGCACTAACTTTGTCAGGGCACAGACAAATAAACTGCTAGAGAGTGATAATAGATCTAATTTCACCTCCCTGTCACTCCCTCCCTCCCTCAAGGGAGACGATTCCAAAGCACCGAAAGAGCTTAAGGAGGGAAAGGAAAAAATAAAACGACAAACCAATGCTATCTAAAGAGATAAAGGGGTAACTCACTTGAAATTCATCTCCAGAAGGAGCATTGATTTCGATGTCTAAAACTTCACCAGGGTCCACCTCTGTCTGTTCTTCTTTAAGACATATGGTTTGGTTTTCAGCAAGGTGTGGAGTTTCGCACACAAGGTAAGGCTTTGTAATCGCCTGCACTTTTGGTTTAGAAACACTTTCATCGTGACATCTAAAAAGAAAACACAACCTGTTTAATGTATCACAATGCAAATATAACCGTGTTCAAAATTTTTTTTATAAGTATTACGATTATTGGCCATGTCGTGAAATCAGTATTCTACAGCATCGTAATTCTTGTTTGGAAATTTGCCAGATGGAAAAAAAAAGAGCAAGATAAGGGCATTCTGAAACAATATTCCCATTATGTGCAATGTGCTTCGACAGTGTTTGCTCTGAGCAGAGCTTAGTAGAAACAAAGGCTCTAGGGCGCATCAAAAATCAACCTTTATCCAACAGTTCACCAATAGACCAGGTTGCTACAGGAAGAGGAAAAGTTCACCCTACCTCATAGTTTCGTTCTCATCATCGCTACACAAAAGGTCATCGTTCAGCTCTTCATCTGATGTATCCAAGAGACCCTGAGAAATACACCCTCAATTTAAGCATGTTCCAACCAACACTTGTTGAGTCATTCATTTGAAAATGGAAGCTGTTGAACTAATGAGAACTTATCCAAATTCTGTAATATAGACAAATCTTATTATATTGGCTTACCAATCTATTTTGTGTTAATATTTCACATCTACCAGTACTGTGTAAAAGTCTAAGAGACATTCGTATTTTCCCACAAAAAATGGTTTTAAAGGTGCAGTAAGCAATTTCTGTTAAAACGCTGTAAATGTTTGAAATCACCACAACAAACACGCCCCAACCCAAAAGGATTACACCCCTATGTTGATGCCTCCACTCCCACATTCATGAACACGCTATGCAACACAGGCAACAACTAGGTGGGATCTGATGTACCTGCCGCCCGAGGGTATGATGTCATCAATAAGTGAAAACAATTTGTGTTACTATATTCATCCTTTCCATCCCAAAATACAAACACCGTTTTCATGAACAGCTACATAACATGATAGTCCACTAGTCCCTACTATGGATACTTCCCCACACACTCCTCCCGATACCTGCAGAGCAGTTTTTGCTTTTTAGCGGCATGTTGGGGTTCCGGTACACCAGCCATGTCAACGAAAGGAATGAATGAAAATTAGCTTATCAATGCATATCTAAATTCGCGCCTACTGTATCTTTGTAGAACTTCAAAAAAGAAACAAAAAGATGCTGCAGCAAATGAGCAGCCGGCGGGGGCTGGCTGTAGGACGACTCAACAACCACGGACAGTTTTTAATTTTTATCAGACAATAACTACTCAAGATTTTGCTTTAGTATACTGTAATTTTCGGGACAATTAGGGCCGGATTCAGGATTCGGGACAACGGCTTAGATTTCGGGACTGTCCCAAATTTTTCGGGACGTCTGGTCACCCTAGTTTACATTTCCAAACAATTCCTTTTGCCATTAATTTTAACAATCCAGTGAAATTGTGAAAGAGTCTGACAACCAAAACAAGCCTACAGTTGTGGTCAGAATTAATGGCACCCCTGGTAAATATGATCAAAAATGTCTGTAAAAAAATAAATCTGCATTGTTTATCCTTTTGATCTTTCATTCGAAAAAAATTGCAAAAATCTAACCATTTCATTGAAGTAGAATAATTGAAAGTGGAGGGGAAATCACATTATGAAATTCATAATGTGATTTCCCCTCCGCTTTCAATTATTGAAATAAATGTTTTTCTCCAAAATATGTTGGCCAAAATTAGTGGCACCCTTTTATTAAATACTTTTTGCAATCTCCTTTTGCCAAGATAACAGCTCTGAGTTTTCTCCTATAATGCCTGATGAGTTTGGAGAACAACTGATCAGAGACCATTCCTCCATACAGAATCTCTCCAGATCCTTCAGATTCCCAGATACATGTTGGTGCTACTTCTCTTCAGTTCACTCAACTCATTTTCTATAGGGTTCAGGTGAGGGGATTGGGACGGTCATGGCAGAAGCTTTATTTTTGTGCTGATTTTGATGTTTGTTTTGGTTGTCCTGATGGAAGATCCAACCATGGCCCATTATAAGATTTCTAGCAGAAGCCGTCGGGTTTTGATTTTTTTTAATTTGTTGACATTTGAAAGAATCTACGATGCCATGTATCTGAACAAGATGTCCAGGACCTCCAGCAGAAAAATATGCCCACAACATTAAAGATCCAACGGTATATTAAATTGTAGACATGGGGTACTTTTTATCCTTGTGTGCACCAAACCCATCTAGAATGTTTGCTGCCAAAAATCTCTTTTTTTAGTTTCATCTGACCACAGAACCCTGTGCCGTTTGAAGTTCCAGTCATGTCTGACAACTAAATTTGCTGGAGTTTGTTTTTTTGGTAGGCTTCTGACCCCAAGGCTCAACTAATCTCTGCAATTCTCCATCTGGGATCCTTGGAGAGTCTTTGGCCACTCAAACTCTCCTACTCATCATGCATTAAGACAATATAGACACACGTCCTCTTCCTGACAGATTCGTAACATCTTTAGTTGATTGTAACTTCTCAATTATTGCCCTGATGGTCAAAATGGAGATTTCAATTATTTAGCTATTTTCTTACAACCACTTTCTATTTTGTGATGCTCAAAAATCTTATAAAAAACTATATTCTTTGGTTTTACTCTAGCTGTGACTTCTTAAACAAGAAGTCACAGCTAGACAATTTCATGTTCCTAGCCACCCTGGTGTGCTAAAAAAAAAGGTAATTAATGGGAATATACTTCAGAGATATTTTACTCGTAAAAAAATCTAGGGGTGCCAATAATTGTGGCCAACGTGTTTTGGAGAAAAACATTTATTTCATGTGAAACAGATCCCACCCCCCAACCCCCTTCAGGATTAATAAGGCTACAGGCAGGTGAGGTTTTTTGGTTGGAGGAGCTAAACTCTACAGTACAGCCTGCACTCCATGACTGACGTTGCCCATCCCTGATCTAAATAATATATTGTTAAGCCCAACACAGAAGATAAACGCCAAAGAATAGATTCAGTTCTCAATATGTACAAGAAAAATATTGATGCACTAAAAAAAATATTTCTGCTACTTTTTATTCAGCTAGTCTTCTCAGTTATTAAAGCAATGTGAGGACTTTGCAGTTCCATTCACTTAAGATCTGGTCAATCCTCAAGAGACCTCAAACCTGTCACAGTTAAGGCTATTTCTGGTAGTAAGGTCCCTTTATCCGCAGAACACCTTGTATTTGTGCCGTAGGACACATTTAGCAGATAATATACCATTAGCTGCAAAAAATAGGACAGCTGGCCCTGTGAAGAAACCACCTGTCACAATCCTGAGGCAGAATGTGACACAATCACCTGAGACCTGGCATCTTAACAGATATTTACTGCTGTTTATCACCATGTCATACGGTGCTCTGAGAATTCAATCACTTCACATGATCTTCAAGACAAGATTCAGAGATCTTAGTATAAGACAGCAGACTTAAATCTATTCAAATATAAGCAGTGTTCTGGATGTATTGTAAGTTAATCACTCACTTGTTTGGATGTCAACCAGTCATCCACAAGAACGCCTTCTTCTGAATCACTTTGAAATAATGAAGATACAGCAAGACCAAAGAGCCATTTAGAAACATACTGATCTCGCTGTCAACTATTCAGCCATATTCAGAAATAAACAAGCTTTACCTAAAAAGAACAATTAATCACTTTGAAATGTACACATACATCAAATGTGTAAGTTGCATGCTCTACCATGGTCTATATGGCAATGAATATAAATAGTCTTGTACATTTTTATTTCTAGAAAGTCATTATGTCATTCATTAACGTTACAGCTTGGATAACACACAGTCCATTAGGGAAGGCCCGTTGAAATCAAAATTAGTTCATAGCAGCATTACCTGTTCATATCTGGAACTTGATTATTCCCTCTGAAGGACCCCTCTCTGCCAGGTTTGTCATAACTCATTGTTCTTTGTGAAGAGAATAAATCAATTAAAATTAAGGTGCGTTCCGTGGCACACCAAGAGAGGTTTTAATACAAGAAAATGTACCAGAGAACGTGCAATGCAGGAATAGGCCTACTAATAATGCCTTTCTGTACACATAAAACTGTCTATTTCTTAAATATATAAGCCTTAAGTGTTTAAGAAAACATAAACGTGCAATATTTTGGCAGTAAAATGATACACACGGCACTGAAAATGTTCGTTGCGCATGCGCAGTTGGAGAGAGGCGTACCGTATTTTTTTAAATCCTGTTTTCGTTCCAGTTAATGTTTTGAGCGTTGCACTTTATTTATTTATGTATTATTTGTTTATTTGCTTGTTTGTCAGGTGAAAGTGTCAAGAAACACGGAACAGCAATGTTCAGCACTTACGCGACTAACGACTCGAACACCGAACCACCGAAACCTCCATGTATAATAATAGTAATAATATAGTGTGGTTTTAGACGAGGAACCAAATGCCAATTTGCCTACCTTGAATATTTTCCATTATAGATGATACACTGCCTGCCTGACCTGATTTACCCTAAAGGTTTCAAATGTGAAAAGCAGTAAATATGCAAGGGATTGTGGGTAAAAACAATATAAACTAGGCTACAACTTTTGAAAACACATTTAAAATTAATTGTGTGTGTGTGTGTGTGTGTGTGTGTGTGTGTACTGGTCTTTAATATACTTTAAAATATAATTTATTTATGTGATGCTAAGCTGAATTTTCAGCATCATTACTTGTCTTCAGTGTCACATAATCCTTCTTAAATCATTATAATATGCTGATTTGATATTATCAATGTTGGAAACAGTTGTGCTGCTTAATTTTTTTTAAGCTGTGATATTTTTTTAGGTTTCAATGATGAATAATAAGTTAAAAAGAACAGCATTTATTTGAAATAGAAATCTTCTCTAACAATATAAATCTTTACTACCACTTTTTCTTATTAATTTAACACACCCTTGCTGGAAAAAAAGTATTAATTTCTTTCCAAAAAAAAGAAAGAAAAATTTCTGACCCCAAACTTTTGAATGGTAGTGTAGGCTATTTTGTTAAAAAAAGATTTATATTTTAAATAAATGCTGTTCTTTTTTCTTTTTTTTCTTTAATCAATCCTGAAAAAAGTATCACAGGTTATTAAAAAAATAGTAAGCATCACAACTGTTTCCAACGTTGATAATAAATCAGCATAATATTTTTTTTCCCGTATTTTTGATCAAATAAATGCAGGCTTGATGAGCATAAAATACTTCTTTCAAAAACATTAAAAATATTAATGTTTTGAAACTTTTGACCGGTACTGTAGGCTATATATATATGTGTGTGTGTGTGCGTGTGTGTGACTGTGTGTGACCTTGTGTGTTTGTGTGGATGGAATCACACTGAGAGCAGGTGGACGGTCACTTAAGATGTCACTTTACTGGGCCTGTCACAGACAAAACTGGGACAAACACGACCAAAAGCTGGTTAGCGTACAGAGCATCACTTTCCTTAGACGTCAGCAGCGAGAGATGTGAGACTCTGCTGGTGGCGACGTAGCTCCGGCCGCAATATCACGCATGCAAATCAAGTCAAGTCAAGTCATCCTCATTTATATAGCGCTTTTAACAATGTTGATTGTTTCAAAGCAGCTTTACAGAGATAAACATATAATTTAAGGTAACATAGATTGGTTTGGTTTTATAGTGGCTCTTGAAAAATGAAAAACACAAATGTGAGTGATGCAACAGCTAATGTCGAGTTTTCCTAATTAATGCATGAATTTAACAGCATTATTTAAACTCTGTTACATACACCCCTTAAATTCTGCTAAATTGGGCTAGAACAAGCATATGTAACAAACTAAATATACAGAAAATTGTAAAAGAGCTTTACAATACACTATGTAAGATAATCTATCCCTTCCCCAGGAAGTATGTAAGAACGGAATGGTCCCAGGTTCCACACTTAACACAGACTATAGGAGGTGCAGTCTACTTGCTCCTAGTGGTTACAAATGTATCTCTGCTCTTCAAATATCTCTTTGATGCAAACAACAAACTCTTCTCAGAGAAGAAAAACTCATTTCAAAGTCATTCGCTTAACATCACAGTTGACTCTTGGGTATGGATCATTCTTCAGACTCAGATATTTTAAACAAAAATGTTCCTTATCAACTCAACAACAAAGTTAGTTCCTTGAAAAATAACTTGTGCATCACTATGTGAATCACTTTCCACAATTTTCTGACTATCAATTTCACAAATAAGTCTGTTAAGGGGCTTAACTGATCTTCCTAATCGTGTAGTGATGTGGCCTGTATGTGTGCTTGTGGGCTGTTTGCAAATGACAGGGGCAAGTCTGTTATCAGGTTCTTGCAAACAACTGGGGTACTCATTTGGCTTGGTTGCAGGTAAACTCTCTGTACTCTCAGCAGGTTCAGGAACATGCTCAGGTTCTGGACTGCACTGATCATTGCCAGAGCACTCAGGAGTCATCTCTTCAGGGATGTCTGAAACTTCACCACAAGTGGCATCCTGCATATCGTCACTGGCATGTGTGGGTGCACCCATCCATCTGCAATAACTATTCTGATGTCTTTGAAACAGGATCAGGATCATCCATCAGACTGGAATCGAGAGCACTGCCACGGGTAGCACCAGTGGAATCTGATTTAACTGATTCTTCCTCACCACCATCATCCCAGGATAAGAAATTCACTGGAAGCAACAGATTTATGTGCACCACTTTTTCTTAGCCAGTCTGAACATCCTTAATCCTGCACACACTAATCTCTGGTCTCACTGATTGAACCTCATACAAAACAGAGTCCCACTTGTCCGCAACTTTCTTCTTGCCTTTCTCTCCATGGTTAGCCAGCAAAACTCTATCTCCCACTGCTAAGGGTGAACCTCTGACCTTCACAATTGTAAAGAATGGCATGGTGGTTCTGCTCTTTGAGACTGTGTTTCCGGGCAATTTCTGCAGCTGCGCTCAGATCTCTTCTCAGTGCAGTCACAAACTCATGGTGGCTGACCACCCTCTCATCGCATAGGACATGCTGAAATATGATGTCGATTGGCAGCCTCGGGATACACCCAAACATAATATAAAAAGGAGCGATCCTGTTTGTTTAAATGTTTTTAAAAGCTGTGGCCATCTTGCCTTGGATTTCACTGGGAGAGCTCTTATCATATTACCCAAAGTCCTATCGAAACGTTCTGCCAGACCGTTACCCATAGGGTGGTATGGTGTGGTGTGCGATTTTTGAACACCAGCCATCTCAAGCAAGTTCTTAATGATTTTGCTTTCAAAATTTGCACCCTGGTCTGAATGTATTCTCTTTGGAAATCCATAAATGCAGAAGAGGTCATTCCAAAGGCGATGGGCAACTTGCTTAGCCGAATGGTTGTGACAGGGGAAGGCTTGTGCCATCTTATAAAAATGATCTGTCACTACAACGACATCAAACAAACTTCCCTGAAGTCTGTTCAGCACTCCAAAAGTCTATGCATATTAGTTCCATAAGCTCAGAGGTATGAATATATTCAAAGGGCGCACAAGCATTTGGCTGTGGAGTTTTCCCTACAACACACCTCTGGCAGTTGTTCACATAAAGCTTGATGTCTTTACTAATTCCTGGCCAAAAGAACCTTTTAACTGCATGGGAGAGAGTTCTTGCACTGCCCTGATGTCCAGCTGAGTCATGAACACCACAGAGAACATCATGCTTTATAGAATCTGGTACAACGTATTAAAAGAGTTTCTTACTCATCAGTCGATCCTTCTTTACTCTGTACAGCACGATTACGAATCTTCCGCTTTTTACAGTGCTTCAAAAGGTTTGTCACAGAGCTAGGTTCCTTTGCTTTCTCACTCGTTGAAGGAACATAGTTTATGTCTCAGAACAAAGTTGATGACTTTACTGACTACGTTGTCCTGCTCTTGGAGATTTGCAAGTCTGGAAAACGGGATTGCAACAGATGGATCTTCAGGGAGCTGGAGTGACGTTGGACTGGCCAATGGACTAACTCCACCATCACAGTGAGCACCCAGAAAAGCAGAAACTTCAGCAGCATCAATGGCTCGTTCTCAATTTCGCCGTCACTGGTAGCCTGCACATTCTTACAGTTGTTAGTGACACGAAAGGCATCTTGCACAATTCCAGTAACAACATCATTTACCTCATCCAAGAGAGAAACATATGGTTCTTTCAACAGACGATAGCTGACACAAGACTTGACAAAGGGCTCTCTGCTCAAAGCATCTGCAACAACATTTTTCGTGCCTGGCCCATCAGGTCAAAGTCGTATGCAGCGAGCTTCGCTACGCATTGCTGTTCACACACATCCAATCTGGGTTTGGATAGAATATAGGTCAAAGGATTATTATCAGACCATGCAGTGAAATGTCAAATGTCAAACCCTGAGGTAGACGATTGTAGTCATGGAGGCCGAAAGGAGAGGAAAAAGCAGTGTACTTCTTATGCTCTTTAAACAAGGGAACATTATAAAAGCCAGAAGTCCACGGTCGAAAAGAAAACGTTGCCCCCCAAAGCTGCGAGTGCATCTGCTTGGTGTGGGAGTGGGTGAGCGTCCTTCACCGTTATCGCATTCAGCCATCTAAAATCTATACAAATAAGAAGGTCACCATTCTTTTTCCACACTAATACTAGCGGAGATGCATATTCACTCTGAGACTTCCGTATAATGCCTTTAACTTCCATCTCATTCAAGGCAGTGCGCAGCTTATCATCCTGGCTGGGGGCTACACGTCAATAAGGGAGTCGAAACCAAGTGGTGTGACTGTGTGGTGTGACCACCAAGTGGATTTTGTGGACAAAGTCAGTGGCTTCCCCACAATCCATTTTTCCATGTGAAAAGGTTGACTCATACTTCTCAATGCGGTTCAGAAGTCTATCCTTCCACTCCTCTGACACTTCACAAGCATCCAGATCCTGCTGTTCTAATTTATCCAGCACGTTTCTCCTTTCATCACTGGTCCACACATGATTCACAGGACTTGCAGCACACTGAACGTTACTCTTCAGGGACTCAGCTATAGACAACTCTTCCACAATAATACAAATAAAAACATCCACAATCTTCGTGTTTTTCTTAAGAATGATTACTTTGTCTGTACGGTTCATTATTTTGAACAGCACCCATCTACTGCCCCACATAGGTGTGATAACTCTCCCTATGATCACGTTCCTTGGACGGCATTTACAGAGGGTTGGCTCAACAATGACTGTGCTCCCCACAGAAACAGATGTTGACTCAGGAAGCTGAGCCCAAGCGAGATGCTCATGGTGCGGTTCTAGAGTTATTTTCTCTTTTAACTTAGCTGTACCCACTCTATCAGGCATGTTTTCACCCTTCCATCATTCCACATTCGAAAGTAGAGTCAGGAATTGGTGACATTCAACATCTTCTGAGTTAACTGGGCTGGACACAAGTTCCCAGTATCTGTCTGTCTCTTTCATTTTTTGAATCAGCCACTTGATAGCATTGCTGCCCAGGATCAAATCGTCAGTTTGGCCTGGAACTACTAAAACTGTAACAACCATCTTGCGGGCATAAACTGAGAGCTCAAACTCATACATCACTTTGGGGTAACACGCTGTCCGCCACAACCAATTATGACAACATCACTGGCAGGGAACTTTTGTAAATTAGGCTTGTGCTGCAACAAGAGACGTTTAGCAGATTCACTCATCGCGTGCATGTCATGGAGCCACTGTCAACCATAGCTTTCAGTTGAAGGTCGCCCCATAGTGTCGCCGGTGTGTAAAACTGACTATCAATTCGCTGTACTCTGTGTGTGTTCTGAAAAATTATATTTTTCTCTCCAGGCTCAACAGAACCAGAAAGATTATAAACTGAGGTTGGGTCATTCATACAAAACTGGATAGGAGAAATAAACTCACAATCTACACTGTCCTCCTTGGAGTGCACAACTTGTAGTTTCCCTGCCCTTGAGGAGACGGTGATTTCACTCAGGACAGACAAGTGGGAATGGTCAGGAGAGTGACACTGGAAGCACAACTTTTTCTCAAGACAATGCGTGAGGCCAGAATGATTAGGGCTCGAACAGACAGTACATGGCAGGTCATTGAGGCCTTTTACTCGAGGTAGACTCACTTTGGGCTTCACACATGAACTTTGCTCTTTGCTGGCAGATTCTTTTAACAGGACTTTTTCCAATAAGCTCATGACTTACTCCTACACATGGCTTCCGGAGACCTGGACTGCTGGACATCAGAAGAAGTTGGAAGTGCTGCAGACGACAGTTCCACTTCAGTTCTGTCTTCAGGAATTTTAGTGGGTGCTTTATTTCTTGCTGCAGATACAAGACTGAAATTTGAGTGATATTCATTCAAAATATCTTGAAATTCTCACACAGACCATGCGCCAATTGTTTTAGATCGAAAGGTGATGGCAAGCTCTTTACACGGGCAGTGTCTGATGAACATGCGGGTTAGCTCTGTTCCTGGATAATCCAGTAATTTTACCCTGTTCTTTCAAGCGCTCAGCAGCGATGTCAACTGCACGGTTTAGCCTAATCCAGTACTCGAAGGCATCCTCATCTGGTCTGGGTAAGGTGGTATAAAAGTCAGCCAGTGGGAGAGGAGAGCAAGGAGCAGCTTCGAAGTGTTTCCTTAGAATACTAAAAATTGCTTCAGGGTTATGCACAATGTCAGTGTCACAGTTCCTTATGCAAAACTTGACCACATCCCTTGCTTTTCCTCTTAGATAGACCATAATCTCCTCCACTTGATGCTCTTTTCTCAAATTATTGCGTTTTATATAGTCTCTCATGATATCTATCCACTCATTTAAGTCAACTGCCTCAGAAACTTCTCCCCTGAAGCTAGGAGTTTCTCTCACATTTTTGGAAAAGGACAACTGGCTTTGTATCAGGTCCAGCATTTGTGAAGCTGTTCCATCTGCTGTTCCATTTTTGGAGGAATTATCAAATAAATGTGCGTTAACTTTATGTGTTGGGCTTGCTATCAGCAATTTGCTGACCAACCTGGCTGATTATGTCAGTCATTGCAGTGATTACATTTGGTGGCTGTGCATTAGGGTATGGAGTAGACGAAAACACACCTTGTTGCTCTCTTGAACCATCTGATTCATAACTTGTGGATGGGCACTCACAAACTAATGATTCTGAATTGGAAGTGTGACTGTCTATGATTACATGAGCATCACTCTGTACATCAGGTAAACTGAACTGTAATGACTTTGGCACTTTCAATAAACCCCACCCTATACCTTACAGACTGGAGTGTGACAGTTATCAAAACCACTCAAAATGAATATCAGTTCTTGTAAAAAAAAAAGAAAAAAGAATACAATAAATCAAAAACCTAAAATGTGTGGTTGCCTGTATAGCAAATTGTCCTCCAGCGGAAGCTTTAAGATGAACCATTGGCCGCTTCAGGAGTCATTTTGATTGAAGAAACAATGGGTCATGGCACCAATGTGTGTGTGTGTGTGTGTGTGTGTGTGTGTGTGTGTGTGTGTGTGTGTGTGTGTGTGTGTGTGTGTGTGTGTGTGTGTGTGTGTGTGTGTGTGTGTGTGTGTGTGTGTGTGTGTGTGTGTGTGTGTGTTTGGGTGGATTGAATCACACTGAGAGCAGGTGGATGGTCACTCAAGATGTCACATTACTGGGCCTGTCAGTCACTGACAAAACTGGGACAAATACGACCAAAAGCTGGTTAGCGTACACAGCTTAGATGTCAGCAGCAAGAGATGTGACTGTAAGAGACTGCTGGTGGCGACGTAGCTCCGCCTGCAATATCACGCACGCACGCAAATGCATGTGATACAACACCAATGTCGAGTTTTCCCAATTAATGCATGAATTTAACAGCATTATTTAACTATGTTACATATATATATATATATATATATATATATATATATATATATATATAGGCCTACTCATGTATTTCAAATATTCTGTTACTTTGTTCATCTATGCCATTGCCATGCAAATTTACATAAAACAAACGTTGTATAGTAGTTTTCACAAAATAGATAAGTATAAGGTATAAGTTCCAACAATATTTAGATTTAATTTATTAATTTATAGAAATCTGTTACCTTATTTACGACCTCCCATATTAACCATGATCTTGTCTCTGCTTACCCAATAGAAAACAATATTATTTTTATTACTATTTTAGCACACTGCAATTGTTAATTAATTGCAACAAATAAAGTATTTTAAGTAGTTTTTTTTTTTTTTTTTTTTTTTTTTTTACTGAAAACCGAATATTAGTTTCTTTCATGGAATTCTTCATATAACTGCAGGTACTAAAAACAGATGATTCCTACCAATGCTTGATTGACACTTGACTACTGATATCTGATCGAGTGGCGTCTGGGAACTTTCTCATCCGGGTATTTGATGTCTGGGTATTCTTTGCTCTCATTGGATAAAAGTCAGAGCTCTGTGATTTCATTGGATGCCGCGGCTGTCCATTCTCATTGTAACCAGCAAGGTTGCTGGTCGTGGCAGCAGGACGGACCGGCACGTAGATAGTCGTAGCTTTTTGTATAGGAAGAGCGTTTGTAATTCATTTTCAGACGGATTGTTGAGCTGTCAATACCTCGTATCTAACTTGTACTCTAGACCGCCTCAGTTTGTTCTTTTTGTTCTAACGCAAACTTTTACCATTAAGTTACCTCACTCACCTCTTGTTGTTCTCACGTCTCAGGTAAGACAGGAAACACTTAAGTTAATCGACTGTTCATGTTTTTTGATATAATGAATGTAAAATTACAGATTGTCCACTACCCTATCCAGTCCTAAATATGTAAGCCATTTTAGTTCTTTATTTTCGATTTTTTTGGACGAGTTGCTAATTTACTCTCACACACATGAAACAGGTAGCTACAGCTGTCAGAACACATGAACAGTTTTTGTGCACCAAGTTTTACTCGGGAGTATTCAGAGCGCACTATTAAGGTGACTCATTTAGTCTAGTATCCTAACTCTTTTAAATGACAGAGGGGTATATATTGTAATGAGTCAATGTTGTGGCAGCGCATTAGTTTTAAAAAGGAAATTACGTAACGTTAGTTGATGGACGAAAAAATAGTAGTGTTGATCAATTGGGGGCGCCAGTTCATTTAGAAATTATTTTTTTAAAGATTGTAAAGTCAACTGATTGTAGACTTGATTACACACACACACACATTCATTTTTTAAGGCTATAGCTTGAAAACTTGACATTTTAAATAATACAGTGAGGTGGAGGTGTGTTATACCATATACGTTTAACTATTCCAACCATTATTAAAAAGGCTTGTTTATTTTTTAATTCTCTCTTGAGTAAGATGCCACATACTTTTTTCAGACCATTGTTATTTTTCTATTCAAATAATTTAGTAATGTTGACACTCATTGTTGTCAGTGAAACTTATTTGTTAAAAGGATAATATTATGTGTAATATATCCCATATTTTTTTCCAAACGGGCCCTTTGAACACCAGTCACTATTTTTAATATAGCCTATGCAAAGCTGATAGACCCAAACTGTTGGCTATCTTGAGTGTGCCAATTTGGATATATTTGTATAACCGCTGAGTGCTTGCTTAAAAGTTAGATATTTTACACAATTAGTTGTTCACTTGAAATGGGATTTTTTATCTGTTGGTTATTGTAAGATTTTGATGTACTTTCAGTACAATTGCTCAGAATGTGAGTGTCTATATAAAATGGAATAATGCAATTTCCATTAATCCATGTTTTCCTAATTCAGGAGGCCAGCATGTCACCATGGATTAAACAGGTTTGCCTTATTCTTGTGGCAGTGTTCATATTAACCAGTTCAACAGAGTCAAAGAAAGATGAAGCATTGTACTGTTCAGGTGAGTTAATGGTATGTGGCCTTTCCACACACACAGATGACTTGTAATGCTATAGTAGGTGATGAGTGAGCTGGTCACTACAACATACTTACCCAGTTTTTTATTTTTTCCTATTAGACATTTATTACATTTAATTTCCACTCTCTTTTAAACTGTCATCACCATGTTTTTAAGCATTTTGTGACATCAGAGTACACAAATGGGAGCATGTGCAATAAATGTTAATTCATTCAGAATCATGGAGTAGTTTAATCAAGCATTAATGGTTAGGCTAGCCGTACATCTATCTATTTTCTTAGCCACCCCCCCATGGTTCTTATTGAGCAATTGTTCACTTAATTTATCCATGAAACCTTTGACCTTTTGGAAAGACAAACAATGGCTTGCTAAACACCAAATTTACTAAATCTCTACTTTTTTTTTTTTTCCAAAGTAAGTTCAAAGTGAGGCCATAAACTGAACAGGGTGAAACTTATTTGTATTACTCCTAGTGCAACATGTACAACAATGTTGTTTCGTTCAGGTTTAAATTTTCACTGACCAAAATGCCCTTTAAACAATTAAAATCCTTCCCTATGTTTTATTTTGAAAATATATTTTACGATGAACAACCACATGCTCACTGCCAACTGATTATGCTTGTTTAAAAAGTATGTCTGCAAAAAATAGCCTCCATTTTGAGATGAACTGTAGTTAAGCCTGCTGAGTTAAACTTTCAGTAAGTAGAGCAGTTTTTTTCATGTGTGACCTACGTTACACCTCTTGTTTAAACGCTTATAATATCTGCTGCATGAAGTTAAATGTATTGCTATAATTAAGAGTAATATTGATTATTTCATCTTGGAAAATTTTGTTTAAAATTGTATAATAATTTTAGTGCATTTGTCAGCTTGACTTTGATATAACCAAAGTACTTGGAGTGAGCTCTAAATAATAAATTAATATTTTTATATTGTTTTAAATTGGAGTAGATCAAGTTAACCTTTTAAAAATAGGCCATACTTTGGTCTCTTCCATAATGTGTTAATTACAAAATGTATGTGTATGTTTTATCACAACTTTCAGCATTATTTACTTTATTAGCTGTGTTTTGTTTACACAAATTACTTGCAGTTTTTCAAAACAATAAAACTCAACATAACTGTCGTCATATTTAAGGGCTAAATTGTATTCTCAGTTTGTGCAAGTTTCAGTTGTTTGTTCCAAGCTGATTTAGATTATCGTTGTAATTACTTGACGGTATGTATATTATCTTCAGTACAAGTCTTTAGTTGATGGATGTTCTTTTACTGTAATTTCCACATAATAATTTGAAACATGTATTTGGTTATTTCACTTTTTTTTTTTAAATGTTTTATGCCTCCAATTATAAATGTGTCTTCCAACCTAAACCGTTGTTCTAAATTTAGTCAAGCAAATATGTCTAATTGGTTAATTTTGTTGACTGACTTTTCAGATTAATCATAAATATAAATATCATGTAGAAATCTTTTGAAAGGCCAACATGAAACCGACACTGAAACAATCTATTTCTACTGTCTTGTATGTGAATAGATTTCATATCTTACTTTCAGAGGATTCCGAAGTTAATTTGTTTGGTAAATGTACAATTTAGATGTGTATTCCATTCTGGTCACATGGAAAGACTAAGATTCTTCCAAAAAAGCCCTGCTGGTTTATAATATAAAATATTACTTGTATTGCGAAATAATAAAACTTGTACTAGAACCAAGCTTTTTTTGGAAGTCAAGGGGTGCAAATTTTGGCTCAGATAAAGCCTACTTTAAGCTCCGCCCAGGTTTGACAGTTGCCATGGAAATATAGCAAGCATGACTAAGCACCAGCAAACTCAAGATTTTACCAGAAGCATAGCTAGTGCATTTTTTTTTTGTCATTGCTATTTTTTCCATTAAAAAAAGTGCACGCAGGTAAACAATTTTATTCATTGATACACAATTGATTCTAGTTCAGATTCTTCAAATGCGAGCCATGATTAAAAACCTAAGTTTATTAATTGTACAAGTAGGCATCCAACATAAAAAAAAAAAAAAAAAATGTGATTTAGACATATTTATCGCAGTGCGTATACAAAGTTTCTATTATACAATGTTAAGGTTCATTCCTGCTGGAAATATTTTTACTTGAAGTATTTTTGCAAGATACAAGATATTGTGTTAGTTTTGTTAGTTAAAAAAAAAAACAACCCTGTGTTTTTATTTTATTTTTATCTTTTTGTCTACCATTGAGGTTTAAATGATTATATAATGATTGTAATGATTTTTTTCTTTCTTTTCTAGCCTGTGTGGCGATTGCAGAGGAGCTAAACTATTCAATCAGTCAAACTGATCCAAAAAAGATGATTCATGTTGGTGGATTCAGACTTAAACCTGACGGAAGTCTTGCAGACAAAAAGGTGTGATTCAGTGTTAATTGCTCACAACCAATGCTGCATCCAGTTTCGAAGCGAACTCGTTTTTCTGATTGCTTGCAAGGCAACAAGAGAAGGGTGTCAAAGTTGTTGAAACATTTAGGTTTTACACTTGGGTTCTGTGTTGTGGTCTGCACATAAGAATCGATCACTGTCCCGGATGAAGGCACAAATAAAAGAGACAAGGCCAATCGTTATTCAGCATGCAAATAGATTTAAGAAGACGGATCACCTTGTCTGTATGTAAATATTATCATGCTGGAGGCATTTTTAAATCGATAATGCATTTTAAGTTTAGAAAAATAAAAAATAAATAAATTACAAAAATAGTTACAATTATCAACAAAACAACTTTTAATAGTGTCTGAATCAGTTGCCGAAGAGTAATGCTTCTGGTTTTTTTTAAACCCCAACATTTGTTCTTCGTTCAGGGTAATGCAGACAGGCAACCTGAGGTTTGTCTTGCTCAAGAGCACAACATTGATAGTGTTAAATTGTGAAAAGTTTTAACTGTCCCTAGGATAGAGCTTGTATCCGTCCTGTTAATGCCCCAGGTTTGCAGTCTTCACCACCACTATATTTATTATGAGCTATTTTTATTAAAAACACTGACGAATAAATGTTTGAAAATATTCTACGATTATACTTAGTTTTCCTTAAGTACTTAATTGTATTTATCTTTGAGATTTGTGTATTGATTTAGTGCTTAGTTGCCTTTCTTAGCGCTTTAATATTTCCTGGTGTTTAAAAGCTTGTTCTGTTTACTTGAGTAAAGGGAGCCATTTTCACTGTTTCCTTCTCAACAGTGGTGTCAATATGTAAAGGTCAGACCCAATGAACTCTAAGCCCTGACCCCTGGTATCCAGGGACTGTCATTAGGTCCATGACTCCACTATTGATTAGGGGTTAATCCCTTTTTGATTGTAACTGCTCCCTAATAACAAGTATTTGTTCAGTTCTGACTTTTCCCCTCACCTCTCAGGCTATTTCAACGGTGAGTAAAATGTTTGTCAGCCTGTATGATGCGAAACGTTAACGCAAGTAATGCTCTGCCCCAAATGTTGATAGAACTTCATCAAGCCTGAATTTTAATATGGATTTATGTACACTGTCTAGGTAAAAACAAAAACTAACATACAGGTATTGTTAGGGATTAGAAAGAAAACCTGTTAAATATTTTGTGTCTTGCTTCAGTGCATTAGAAACAGTTGATTAATGAGGTACTTAATTTTTTGTTTCATGCATCTGTCTTTTTTCTTAATTTGTAATTTATCAGCTCATTGAGGTGAAGTCTGGAATTTGGGTTTTAATTGCATATTATGCTTTAAATTGCTGCTCAGGGAGCTGTGACGTCATGATTTTGGTCAATATCAAGTTTTCATCTTTCATTCCAGATCAAGTGGAAAGCTAAGGGTGAGATTCTAGAACCGTGTAGACATACGTAACGAGTCCAAAGAGAGCCTTAACTGACAGTAAAGCTGCCGCTGTAAACAAGTGATAAATGTAAAGAGTGAAACAGTTTTGCACTCTACATGTCCATACCAAGTTAAACGTCAATCATGTTAACTTATCGCACATAACCACCATGAGGTGGCGGAAAATGAAGCCCGATCCTTGTCGACTTCTTCCATTTGACTGCTTTGGTCTTTGGTCCCTGAGTATCCCATCTCTCTTCAATAATAAGGAAGCAAAGCAGAAGCAGTGTAGCAGAACTTGCTCACTGTTCCCTGAGAGTGGCTTCACTTAAAAATAAATGCTAATTAAAGCTCCCCAAATCCCTCCCCGTTTCTCTTTTCATACTTGGCTTGGTTCACTTGCCCAGAAGCTGTAGGTGAACCCCTGCGATGCGCCCCCATGTTTTTAGCAGATTCAACAAAGATAACCTTCGACGGCTTTTGCTAAAAGGTCAATTTATGTATAAATAATTACGAAAACTTTTGATTGGGTCCTATATCTAATCTATATGCTTTTATGTGTGTGCATGTTCAGACTTTGTAACAATTTTTTTTTAGGGAATTAAGGCAGCAAAAATGCTCTGTGTCCCAATACTACAATGATGCCTGGCTCTCCAATGGGAATTCAGTGAAGGATGGCATCCCTGAGAAGCCTTTTCTCTGCCTGGGTCGCCTAGCTCCCCCCCCCTCTCTTTATTCCTACAGAAATTCTTTATTGACAGCTTCTATTCAAACCCTTCAGACTGTTACGGGGAGGAATTTAATTCCCCACCATTTTCAGGATTGCATGATAAGGACTCTGCAGAGGATGCGGCACACAAGCCATCCTCTGCTAGATCCAAAGGCGAGATTTTTATTGCTTTTGGACTTTTGTGCATGAACTAATCACTGTTATTGTTCTCTGATGGTTAGCCTAAAGTGTCCTAAAGTTTAATGAGTTGAATTTAAAAGTGTAATTGGTGTAGATCTCAAATATGATAATCCATTTTTATGCTGAGGATGACCTAACACCCACATTGTTTTATAATGCTCGGGTTAAAAGTCCTGATGAACAATGTTGAATTTTTTCATGATCCTGCATCGATAGTCAAACGATCGGCACCTTCGTTCAAAGATTTTTGCACCCATAGTTGTTCATAAATTGTCTTATCTTGCGGTCCATCCATCCGCATTCAGCTTTTTAATTAAAAAGATGGGGGATGTGTGGATAGGTTGCTGTCCTTCCATGGGACCTTTTATCTTATTTGTGACCAGATGGCAGCGAGCCACGGAAGCCTCTTTATGTCACCGAGCCTCACAAGAGTGGAGGGGGTAGAGACGCCCTCATAATGTAATCAGTGAGACCGGAAGGGTCCATACTGTGTCTGAAAGGGGACAATGGGGTCAGGGATATATCTACATCGCAAGAAAATCCAGCTCATCTGCAACCTGTCCTCTTTCCAATAACCCCCTCGCCCCCCAACCCCGCCAGCCTTTGACTGGCCTGACAAGGAAGACTTCCTGCTTTGATCATTGGAGGGTGGAAGAGATGAGCTGCCCAAGAGAACCAAAGGATGGGACTCCACTGTTTACCCTGCACTTGGCTGCTGTTGACAACTCCCCTCCCCACTGCTTACCCCCCGCTCTCCAGCCCTTTCACTTTCTCCGCCCCCCATCACCCTTTCCCCTTTCTCCTTCCGGGGGAGGCCAAAGGGGCGGGAGCAGGGTGCACCTTGACCTGTCTAGACACCACAGTGTGTTTTTGTTCTGTTGCCAAGGCAAGGGGATCTACTTTTGCAACTTTGGAGATGCAGGTTAAAAGTCAGCGTCGTGGCACAGGGGATGTGTTTAAATGGGAACGGAAGGAAAAGGTCATCTAAGTGACCTCAGCGCCCTGTTCATTTTTTAAAGATTTTTTTTATTGTTGTTTAAAAAGAAAGAAGGGGCGATTTGATAACTTAAGTCAACTTTTTCTACAATAAAAAATAAAAAATGATATTCTGAAATCTTTTTCCGATAGGTTCCTCTTGCTAGGTCCGAAAGTCACTTAACTGAACTGCTGGAGGAAGTTTGCAATAGCATGAGCGATTATGCTCTCTATGAGGACCCGGACACCAAAGAGAAGAGCTACAAGAGATTTGCACCCAGAGGAAATGATGCCGGGAATTTTCCGGATTTCAAAAATTTTAAGTTTGACGGTCCAGAGAGTTCCAGTGCCTTGAAGTTTGCTGTAAGTATCAATTTTATATATTTTTCATTGTATAGATTTGTATATTTTTTTTATATAATGAAAGTTTCCCAGTTCATCATCCAATTTCCATGTAAATTACATTAACCTTAGTTTTTTTTAATCCTATTACAGTCACAAATCACATTTTATTAAACAGGTTTTGTTTTCTGAAAACCCTTTGAAAACATTACGAATTGCATGAATCATTGATACCTGTCTTTTGCCTAAACAAAAGGACATGGCTCTACAATAAATATATTTATTTTTTTAATTTAATTTATTGTTTTTGTTTTTATTTACTTTTTGTTATATTTGCTGTTAATTATTTTTTGAATTAAATACAAATGATCAAGGTCTATAGGAAATGCGTACTGTAAGCTTTCATTTTGGAATTGTTTCATTTAGGATTTTTTTAATTTATTTTTATATACAAGATGACTGAAATCATAGGCCAAAGTAAAATGACTTCTGCCATTTGTCTGCAAGTTGCCTCGTGAACCGTCCAAGATGGCAGACTTGCTAACACTATAGCACTAAAGATGGCTTCCCATTACTGTTCTCATGTATTTTTACCGAACTTGTGAATGATTTCTGCTTATTTTCTCAACATGTTCATAGAATGCTAACTATATTTTTTAAATGTATATTGCAGTGTGAAAGCATTGTGGAAGAGTTGGAAGATGATATCATCTCTCTCTTCGCTAGTGAGGCAGACCGTGTGGCTAAGACATTGTGCAGTGAATTATCAGGTATTTATGTATTATGTGATATAGCTTCTTTCGTTCACTATTAAGCATGTTAATGAAAACCTGAACCATAGTGTTGACTTGATTTGCATTGTGCATCGTTTTCCAGATTTTGCTTTACACTTTTAGTGCTTTTCTGCATGCAAATATTAATGCAGCGTGTAAAATGTTTTGTGGGTTTTTTTTCCGGTGTGCTTGACATTGAACATAACTTGTTTTTTATATTGTATGTTTAAATGATTATTTCACAATTGTTTTTTGTATTTATTTTTTATTTTATTTTGAAATCAGATTGCCGACCCTAACCCTATGATATGTATTGCCTAAATGTAGCCTTTTCCACATTATCCCTCAGAAAATATTCACTGACTTCCTGTAAAATCTGCACTTCACAAATGTGGAGCATTGCATTTTAGTTTCATAAAAACAAAAATCCGCAAGTACTGAGAATCCAAGTGGAATAGTGTAAAAAGATATTCTGCTAGAATTAAACTAAATTTAGAAAGCGATTTGTAAAACGTGTAGATATTTTAAATACCACTATTATTGCTAGCTACATAATAGGAAAGTATACAGAAATTGATGTTAAAATTATATGCACTATGATAAAATTTTATTTTCTTATGTATCTATTTTTAATTTCTTCCTTCAATTCACTTAGTAAATTTAAATGTAATTCATAATTTTTAGATAAAAATAATAATTTTTGCACCTGATTTTAATCTTGGAGTTATGTTGATCTGGTTATGCAAGTGTTTGTGTGTGTGTGTGTGTGTATGTGTGTGTGTGTGTGTGTAGGGTTGGTATAAGGGGATAGAATATACAGTTTGAACAGTATAAAAATATTAAGCCTAATGTCCCCAATTAGATAACCGTGTGTAATTGCTTTAGTAATTTTATGCCTTGTTGTTTTCTTTACATATCCAGGTCACTGTAAGAGCTCTGTTTTTCAGCACAGTGAACTTTAGTTTCACATCATTGTCTGCTGAAGAACACTCCAAAACACGGACCAAAAATGGAGACATCAAATATTTTCCTAAAGTATGCTATTGTTTCTTTTGTTTTGTTTTTTAATACAAATTTTTATGATAAAAATGATTTTATATTAGTATTATAAATGAATACTGAAATGAAAAATGAATGAGTTTTCACTGCTGAGTAGTGGACACACTTACTTTTTTATATATGCATACATACATAAACACACACACACACACACACATATATATATATATATATATGTATAATATGTGTGTGAAAACTAAGTTGATGTTAAACTGATTGCCTTCTAATGGCGTGTAATTTTTTTAATTGTTTTTAACCTCTTTATAGTTTCAGTGGACTTGACATGGCAGTCACTATGGTATTATGGTGTAATTTATGATGGCTTCATTCTTGATTAAAGGAAATAAAATGTTTCAAATACAGTGGTGAAATGAGTCATTTGTTTTTATATTTGCCACATTTTTTCCTAATTCAGAATAATTTGTCTGGAGAACTGTTAACTGTCAGGTTAGGTGTGACGGCAAACCCATAGGCTTTATCATCCCAAATCATTTCACAGCACAGTCTGCTTGTTTAGTTCTGATGTCCCATGTCTGTCCAAGTCGGGCTTTTGAACATGGCCGCTGGGTAAGCATGATGGCATGCCTTTCGCACCCTTCCCTTACAGCTCCCTCCATGCAGAACTACGCATGCGCCACTGTGGCAACAGCACAGGGGCAGGTCCTGTTTTGGGAGAGTAAAGGAGCAAGAGACGCCATGATTGCTTAGCTCTGTGAGTTAGTCTGGATATGGGTGTCAGCCAAATCACTGAGGGGGAAAATGACAATACTCACGGTTTTCTCTGATAATGTTGCATTGTTTAACACAAGTCAGCTCCCTGCACACAGTCAGAAAATGATAGATATCGCATGGAAATGTTCAGGAATCTACAATGATTCCGGTTTCTTTGTAATACCTGGGTGTTTTATATTTGATCAGTTTATGTAAATGAATAATGTAATTGTCTACAATTTACAAACTAATCTGTAATTCTGCTTTTTTTGTGTGTGTCTTTTTAGCAAAATCAGTCGGCCTAGATTTAATCTTTAGAACTTTGAAAACTTTTTTTTGAAAACCAAAGAATATAAAATGTATAAAATAATATTTATAAAATAAATAATATTTCTATATTTTAATGTCTGTTTATTAATTCAATTTATATCTTTTTTTTGGCTTGTAATCTTGGGATTAAATGGCAAGAAAAAAGGTTTTTGGTCCCTAAAATGCTAGATCAGCTAATGAAATTTGTAAAGAACGCCATCAAATAGCAAGTTCAAAGTTATCTGGTGGTTGAAGACTGTTAACCATCGGATGAATTTTGCTGTTCTTGGAAGATTTCCATTTTTCGATTGTTTTTCTTTCGCTTTTTTTCATGCTAAACTTAAATTTGATGTGTATGTGACTGGCCCCCTTCAGGAAACTGCTTGCTATTTAAAAAGTTGGTTGTGACCTTAGAAAGTAGCTTACTTCAATTTTTTATCCAGTTCTGTGTATGTACATTGAGCTTAAGTTTGACAGATCAAGTGTTACTAAGGTGCAGTGAGCTATGACTCCAAACAAAGGGAACTGGACAAGTAAACATCAATTTCCCATGCAATCAAAATGCTTTGCTAGCTTGAATGACTTGCCTGCCCTAGAGTGGAGATGTCCTCACTGAACGCAATGCTTTTTTTGGTGATCACATCAACTGGATGATTAACTATTTTGTAAAATTACCCCCAAGTCAGTCAGAATGGACCAGAAGTTCTACACAGAAAAAAAATGTAAGTGAAATTTGATCTCTCCCTTAAATCCACTATAAAGTTCAACCGCTGAGCTATGGCGTTAACTTGTATTCTAACAAGATTAAAATATATTTGTCCTGGAGATTAGCATACTTAAATCCTTTTTGCTTTTTCTGAACTGGCAGTGTGCTTTGATCTGTGTTGCGTGGCAAGAGCCTGGCTTTGGCTTGGCCATCCGAGTGCCAAGTGTGAAATTGGCCTGATGTCATCCCCATTCTTCACCCTCTACATCTTTCACTGCCTTAATTATATTTCCGCCACAAAGCCCCAGCTCTTCATTGCATATTCAAGTTTGACTAGGATGCATTCAAAAACTATAGATATATGACTCCTTTGGAATGGGGACATGATAGGCCTTTCTGTGATACACAGACAAGGGAGATCAGCACCGGTCTTTGTGTTTTTTGTTTGTTTGTTTGTTTTTTAAAGAGTGACTGGCCTCAGGCCCAAGCCGTTCAGACTTTGGAAAGACCTGTTTAGTGAGAGAACAATTTTTTGTGTGTGTGTGTGTCTTTGGTTATCAAAAACAAATCTTTGAAGAATTAATATCCAAGCAGGGCCTCTGAGGTACTGCTATATCTATTGGGAACTGGGATGGACATCAAACTTTTAAGCCGGCCTTTTGAGCCTCATATTCTATCTGTCCAGACAAGCAGCCAAAAGTTGGCGGTATGACTTTGTGGACAAAACAGCTTGAGGAAGGGTGAGATCCTGAGATTTTCCTGCATCCTAGATGCAGGGCTGGATGTGAGATCTTCTATCTCCTCACATCATTTCATCTCAACTTGGGTTGCAGAAACATTCTGTTGGTGTAGTTTGAAATGAAACCAATTAATGCGATGCCTTTAAGAAATATCCGTGCAGAATTCAGAGGTGATGTAATGAAGGCGAAGTGAAACGAGCCACCTGCAGCTGTGACAGGAGGCTTTGACCTTCAACGGGGTCTCCCGGCCACAGACTTTATTCAGGAGCCTCGCTGCGCGTCTGAGCGGCAACTGCCTTTTTCTTCCCAGTGAAGCTCATCAAGTCAGTGGCCGTTGGGCGTTACTTCCACATACAAGCTTGGCAAGAATAGAAATGCAGATGAGATTCTCTGGCATTGATGAACAGGTCAATGCTGGGAATGGTTCTCAGAGATAGACCGCCTTTTGTGTAGGACCTTTTCACTAATACGACTTTTCTTGAAATGTTTTCGTGACATCAGGTAGCAGCCTAACACTGAATTATGTGTGTAAAGTTTCCTGTAAGGTTAACGCAACCAACGAAAGCCCGTGCGTTATTTGCATTGTTTGACTCAATATACTGATAGCATTTCAAATTAATTTTACTTTGGAGTATATGCCTATTTGTATAAAAGTATGCATAGATTTACTTTTCGGACGCTTTGGGTAACTTTGACAATATAGTGGTGATTGAATTATTGGGTCTAAATTAGGTTGTTGAACCAAAACGTGTCACAGTTTTTAAAGTCTGTGTTAAACTATTATAGGCCTATAAGAGTTCTCTTTTATGAATTGTATGAGTGAAGTTATATTTAGCAGCATTTGAACTCCCCCAAGTGTCGACATTTGGACTGAAGTTGGATTTAGAGAGTAGCCTATAATTTAGATATTTTGTTGCAACTAAATAAGATGGGGCGAAACTAGATGTGTAGGCCTATTATGTCCCATAATAATCTATATCAAAACTTTTTTCGGGTTTCACTAAGTTGCGGCTCATGCCCTGCATCTTGAAGTCATAGGACTACACAAAATTTAGTAGGCTATACCATCATACGAACTTTAAATTTTTTAGTTTGGTTGTTGCCTATATAATTTTGCAAACTTTTAATAGGCTAATTGCTAAACGTTTTCATCGTTTAGGACTACTTTTCTAAAATGTTATAGGCTACCGATAACATCATCGTGTAGGAAACGCAGTTAAGTTGTGCCAACGTGAATTTTATTCGTGCTTGTGCAGAGCAATTCAAACAAATGATTGCGGAATCAAGGACACCTCTTTTGGTTGTAGCCTATTGGTATCATTGTTACATTCCACAGTAGGCCCTAGGTCTATTTTGCCCCGCCTACTTTTAGCATCTGAATTTGATTTAGTGAAAAGTACAAATCACCATTTAAAGTTAAGTTCATGCTTTTGGTCATTAATGCAATGTAGGCCTACTACTTTTCAGATATTTCTTTTCAGATATTTCTTTCCATTTGAAAACATTTATAAGCTTCTACAATAAATCGTAGTGCCTTCCAGTTCTCTTTTGAAACTCTTACACAAATAAACGATTTAGGCTACAAATGATCTCTGTTTAATGCTACACTAAATATTGAAACTGATATGAAATAAAGATGGGGGGAAACGAAATGAAATGGTCTGTTTACTTTTCATACATGCAAATTGGGCCTACTCCACATTATTTATCTTTTAGAGATATGGTTGTTTAAAATTGTTTCTTACACTTTAGCTAAAGCTCAGATTTTCTTCTTTTTTTCTAAATCTGAGTGTGTTTAATTTACAAAACGTTATTTAAACGTATTGTGGAGGTTGACAATGCTGATGATGCTTCCTGGTTGTCACAATATGTAAATTAGCCCCTTTTTTAAGTAAAAGACCGAAAAAGGGGGAAAATCGACAGTTGCAGACTTTGTTAATATATTCACCGCTGTCAACATTTTGAATGGTAGGCCTAATATTCAACTTATTTTACTTATTTTATTTTTATTTTTCAGCCAAGTAATGATTATATTTTCATGCGAAGCTTAAAATAAAAATGAAAGTCAGGGATGCTCCATCAAACGAAAAACTTGCCGGATATCATTTGGAAAAAGAATATGAGAGAACTTTTATTGAACATTCCCAGCTAAATTAACAGACAGCAAATTAAGTCAAGTACTTGGATTAGAATTAGTTTAGAGGTTTGCTGACTCATATGCATTCAGACGTCTGATCTATTTCCTGAAAATATGAGGACATTTGATGTGTACCATCCTTGACGGATATATTTTAGACCATAGATCTTTTAAATACAATATCCTGAATTATTTTAAGAATGATATGATGTTATGCAATGTTGTCTTATGTCATAACAACTCAGGTCAAAGTAAAACATTCATCCAGGACTAATAAAATTATACATGGAAACAAACATCTAGATCAGGTAAAACAATTTTTTTTTTTTTTTTTTTTACCATTTATTTTAAATCACAGTTGCCTGAATGCAGCAGGAAAAATCTTTGGACTTCAGCATGGATTAAACACGTTCACATGACACTCAACGTCAAGTGTCAATCAAATCGCTCCCCTTTTTTAAATAAAGAAGCGTCCTTTTCCTTGCGCACTATCTTAAGTTTCAGTCAGTGGACAGCAGTGATATTAATTTAAAAGGTTGTAGCCTACACCACCGTACACATAAAGTATATATACATATAATATTGCAGAATCATATGATTTCATACATATAGTTTTCATTCGTTTAATGCTGGTATTTTGTACACTGGCCCTTGTTTAGAATTATTGCATTTTAGATGTCCTGTCCTTCACGTTAATCGCTGTCTGATTTGTCGTCCTTTGCATTCGTGGCGTGATTGTATAGTCCCTGTGCCATCAGGTGTAATGCAAGTGAGTTTTTGCTCCCCGTAGCTTTTTTAATCTTCGCTCTTTTGTTCTGAAACCAGATTTTGATTTGAGACTCGTTGAGGCCGAGTTCCTGGGCCAAAGCTTGCCTCCTTTGCTCCGTCAGGTAACGGTTATTCTGGAATTCATTCTTGAGTCTCTGGAGTTGCTCCGCTGTGAAGGCTGTTCTTGGACGCTTGTCTTCCTTGGTTGGATTTTTCTTCTTTGGTTTGCGGGATCTTGGTCCTGCATTTCAGAATAATGAAAGAGATTACGTTTTGATCATGCCGTAATTAATGTTGTATTAGCATATTATCAGTATTTGCCTAATAGCCTAAAAAATAGGCTGCAATAATAAATAATGTTGTCTAGTAATAGTGTGTTGTTTAAAGTTACCTAATGGGAGCAAGTATAGCCAATTCTTTCAGATCGAATGATTCAAGGAGTCTGCTCTAGTTTTACTATGGGAGCATGGTGTAGTGGTGAGGGTGGGGGTGACTGCCAGAAAAGGAGGGGTGAAAGAGGCTTTTCCCTCTCTCTGTTGCCATAGGAACTACGTTTATAAGAGAACGTTTTTTATAAACTTGCTTTAAGAGTAGCACAGTTCGTTTAATGCTAGTAGCTTTCCCACGTCATATATTCCATTTTTAGTTAATTATTGGATAAGCTACTCCAATACACCCGCGTTCCGCGTGGCATGAATGCTGACAATAGATTGATCTGCAGCCTATGAGATGAGCCCTTGCTCGCACCCTATTTTTTGCACCTTTTATTTAGCTTAAGCTGATTTCTATATCGTATGTTTCGACTGCCATGATATAATATTAATCTTTTCACGTCGTATGATCGAAAATCAATTTAAGTATAGCCTTCGTATTAAACGTAGGCTGCCTAAACTCTCAACATGACAAGAGGGTTATAGGCTACACCAAGTTAGTGTGACCTGTCCAAATATTCACCACTAAGTAGGCTATGTGTAGACGGTTTCGTTGTCTAAAAACTTTGGTCAAATTGTGTTTCCGGATTGCATATTTAAAATGTTTTAAGATTATTCGCGCCAGATTATAGTAGAGCATATGGTCTATTAATCAGAGAAGTTTCGCCGTGACAACTTGCGTTGCTACTTTTTCGGAAGGCCGTTTTGTTCGCCATTTGAACTTCATTTGAAATTATTTGATCTAAAATCCATTTTTTTATTAATATTGTCTAAAATCATACGAAATGTGGATCTGTCTTGTGTCGGTTAGTGCTGTAATAATACCTAGGCTAGCCTATATTTATTTCAGGAGCTATTTTGAAGAGATCTGATTTAGCATTTAGCTACCGTGGTGCGTCCAACTCCATTGTCAAAAATATGCTAATTAAATATCAACAAAGACATCGAAGTAACAATGGCGAAAAACTACCCGTTACATTTAAAAATAATAATAAATAAATAAAGTGAAAAATTTACCATAACTACCCATCTTAATATTGTATTAATTTATTAGGCCTATTTCTCCCTTTTATTTCAGAACTCAAGAAATGTCAAGTCGAACATAAACGAATATATTGCACCATGAAACTAACATAGTTGTTTTTAGGGTTTTCACCTGATTACATAAAACTACGCCTCTAAACAAATAAATAATAATAATAATCAAAATTCGGATGATAATTACGGTGAAAAAAATAGCCTACTATAATAGTAGTAAAGCAATAAAATAGTTGTAGCTACACACATAGCCTATACTAAAGCAAATCTTTTTGCATCTATTTAAAATGTTTGCAAATATTAGATTTTAAATCATAATAAAATGTAGTTATTCCTGTTAATTTAAAAGAGAGTAGATTCCACAAAAGAGAACTCCCTGACTCTTGGCGGGCCGTTTCGCATTGGCTACATAAAGAACATTTCCTCTTCGTTTAAGTGCCCCATTTTAATCGACAAAATTTCTGTAATACTTTACAAAAAAACTTTTGTATTGTTATTTGTTCACTTTCAAGCCAAAACAGGTGCGCACTTTTTGAGTAGGCTACATAAAAATAACTTTGAACAAAAAATAAATAATAAAACTAATTCTTACCTGATGAAGGTCTGTCTGAATATCTTGTGCAATATACCCAAGCAGGCCAAAGCATTGGTTTGTTCGTCTGCCCAGCGTTACTTTGGGAGCAATCCGAATCTGAGCTTAAACACTGATCTCCAGTCTCTGCACGGGCTTTCAGAGGTGCGTCTGCAATAATATCAGTTTTTTTAGACGCGCTCACTGGGTGAGGGCTCGAGGTTCCTTCCCCGGACACTGGAGCTCCTACCTGTCCTGATCCGGGAGCCGATGGACAGCGGTTCTCTCTTTCAACTATATTAATTTCGTCGCGTCTGGTTCCTTCTTTCCTGCGACCAAAGTCTGGTCTTAAAATGTTGTCGATGTAAAAGTTGGTGATTCTGTGAGGGAGTAGGTTTCCAGGAGCCTGCAACAGGGGTAGAATAGCCCTATTGGACTCATCGCCCGAATCCTGACGCTCCACATCTCTGTTGCTATGATCATTTTCTTCCATAGTGAAACTCTCCAAATGTTCTTTTTAACCCCTTTCTTTCTCGCGCGCACACACACACACGTATGTTTGTGTTCCAGTTTTTGTTGTAGCCTATATTTTCCTTTTTTCTTGTCTCACTGCAAAGAGAAACAAATAGGAAAAAAGGACAAATCCTGTTTTCAGATTCTTTTGTCGGTTAAATACGACGAAACCGCCTTGTGTGCGTAGAAAGAAAAAACATAGTTTTAAAAATTAATCCCACAGTGTGCCCCTTGCAGTTGTCTTTATATTTACTTTATAAAACATACGGGGAAATTTAATCTATGCAATATCAAAGCAGTAGACCTGCTCTAGTAAACAAGGAAACGCAAACTGGCTCTGGAATACTTTCACTACGGATTTTTGTTCTTAATTTTAATACGAGTCCCCCGGGTGACGTCGCAGTCCGGTATCCTAGACACGTGCCTTTGGCCAATAAAGGGAGCGAAATTTTATCACATGACCCAGTGACTCTCGAGTAAATGACAGCATCCAACCTCGCCTTATTCTCAATACTTAAAGCGATAGCAGCTACTTTATTGCCCAGAAGCGTTCAGCAATCCAATATTTTGCATTTTCAAATCACTAACTCCAGTCCCGAAGAACGTATTATTTGACAAACACGTTTATTTGTATGGAATGGTTATATTTTGGAGCAGTCTCGTGAAACTATATCGTTTAGATCGCACTGGGGGAGGGGTGTGTTCAGTTTTACACGTAATTCGGTGGTAGTAGGTCACACTCTGTCCAATTTCATAATTTCGTAGCCACATTATTCTACAGTAGGCTATGAATTGCTGTGCAATTACGGTAAAGTCAGAAGCCTATAGGCCTATATTGCCTAAGTACAACTGTGTATTTAAGTCCGCGTAATGAAACATTAATTACGCACATGGCACATCCATCATCACTCAAAACAAATACTTTGATTTACAGTCCGTTTATTTTGTCAGAATCAAAGTTTTAGACCTACATTAGGCTTTAAAATTCTCGTTATCAATATAGCCTAAAACAAACCGCCATCATTTGAAATGTTAGTAGGCTATGGCTATGCAATGTCCCTATTGGTCTGGCGTATTGTAATGTTCTTGTTTTAAACAGGGTAGGCTATTCGTTTCCAAAATATTTCGTTAAATCAATCGCTTTATTTCATCTGTTTCGTGGAACATAATGACGAAAAGCAATTCACTTCAGTAGTTTTAAATAGGAGTGGCGCTTTAAAAGAAACCAGCGAAGCAAACCAACAGTGATCTTTGGAGCGTGCGTGGCGTCCTGGAGCGTCAAAATGAAACCAGCGACCACTTTAGAAGTGAGCTTATTGGGAAGTTCCTGGACAGGTTTTTGGCCTAGTTGAAAATCAAATTGACTAACAAAAAGTGGACGCATGACCCATATTGTGGTATTTAGCTACAGAGTGTTAGTATAACGTAGCCTCACTCTCGTGCTCCCCTTTTCCTTTCGTCCCTGGAAAACTGTGGACTAGCTATTCGTTTTCATTTTTGAACTGAGGGACCCTCGGCTTTATTTCATCACAGTAAGTTTAGAAGTCAAATCTATCTAGGCCTACACATAGGCCTAGGCTATATAGATAGTTTACATTAACAATCATTCATGTGATAACAGATATACATTTATGAAAATATGAATGCAACACGCAGTCTTTGAATGGAAAAACTGACCGAACTGTTTATAATCGCGTGTGCATCAGAAGAAGTTGCTGACTGTGACGTCTGAATGTTAGGTGTTCGATCCCGGTGAGCATTATCTGTGAGGTCATCATTGGCCTCAAAAGAGCAGGCGCTAGAATTAAAGTGGCTCCTAGTTGATGCATAGCCTAACACTTAAAGATTAAAAGTGTAGCCTTTCATTTCTGGGTATCTTGTGTACATTGGATGAATGAATAGATATTGTGCTCATTTTGCTTAGCACATGTGGCTATGCTATACTGTAAAGATCTTCAGTTAGAGTAATTTCAAGTATTTTGTTAATCTTATTAAACTTTTTAACCTATTTTAAGTTATGCAGAGACCTGTTTGGGCACTTGCAAAAAACTGTAGGCTATTTGCTGTAGTATGTTTTGAGTAGGCTATGTTTTGTTTAAATTAGGCCATATTAGATTATGTACACACAGACTCTTGGGCTATAACCTAAGGCACGCTTGAAATAAAATATTTTTTATTTTTGTTTTTTAGTTATGATAAAAACATAATGCATGCGTGTTGTAAGTGGCAATAACTGACTGTTATTGCATTCTCGCGCTCTCTCCAATTTCTGAACACAAGTAGTGAAATACCCCCTCCAATAGCCTACTTGTTTTTAAATATTTTCAAATTTTGTCAAGAATAATGTCAGTAATGTAAACCCATATGAAAAATAATAAGGGCGAACTGTTCTTGGTTTGTTAATTTATTATGTGTTAGGTTGCAGGCTACATGTGCATTTCAAATTTAGTTTTCGTTTAGGCCTACTGACAATAGGCTATACGAGTTAAATATGATATTAATAAGGTATTAAAACTATGTTTGTTTTGTAAAGACAGGGAAGCCATGATAAATGAGAATGTTTACTTCTAAATTTAGGTTTTAAGTCATTATTGAAAGTTAAATTGTAAGCCTAAAATGTGACATTTGTCACTTTTCCAGGCCAGTCATAACACAGATTGTTACAGAAACACAAAACTTTTATTGCGGCTCTAAGTAATTTGATGCACCTTTTTTATCCTACAGAAAGCCTCAAGATTAACACTCTTGAATCGCGTTGTTTCTATGTGGTATAGACTAGCCTATAGGCCTAGTCCTACAGCCCGCTAAAAAAATCAACCATTTAACAAAACAGAAAACAAAAGCTTGTGCTGGACTATTAAACGCAGCATCTCCAGTTCAGGATCAGGGTTGAACATACTTTAAATCTTCATTTGTCTTAAGGGTAATCTAATTTAATAATGCGCCTATCTCGACCTAAAAGTCGAACGAATATATAGGGCTATACTTGAATAGTAAGTAGAATAGATAGTAGCCTAAGCTTTAGTTTAATTGTAGCTTTGATAAGCGTTATCTTTAGAATGCGGTCCGTTTTGGGGTTTCCGAAACATTTACGAAAGTCTAGTTTCTGTTTTTCCCCATTACAAAAGGTCGCGCGCAGAAGCAAAGAGGGATTTGTGAATGCGTGCAAGGGCTTTTGCCAGCTCACAGATCATAGAGCTCAGATCAGCACAGATGTGACCCAGTCAATGGATGTGATATCGGGTCTAGAACAATGCTGGGGTCACACGGGATCCCCCAGCTTCCTGTTGGCCTTTTGAAAACTAACTTAAGAAATAGGGGGGAAAACCTTGAGGGACTCAGAGGATGAAGATAAAGGTTACTGACCATTTCCTGTTTCAGACTGTGAACTTCTGATACATTTATAATTTTATTGTTATGTTCCGGTATTTCCGCTGGTTTTAATATTTGTGTTGAGCTTTTAAATCTGACCCAGCAATGGAGTTTTGTCACGGTAGAGGACATTATAATTTCTCTGAGAACATACAAGTCACGGTTTTAAGTCATGGATGTCCTGTAAAGAGCACATTCAGGGCTTTGCAGAGATACCAAATGTTTGAAGGTGTAACCATGACTACTCCCTCTCCTTGGTCTATAAAAATAACTGAATGGTCAAATTTACGACATGGTCATATTTTGTAATTAACATTTAAATATGCCTTTTTTTCAGAAATCAACATCTCAGGAAAACGTTATGGGGGTTTAAATCAGAATATGACTTTCTGTTAGGCTATACGAAACAGGGCATAATTCCATCCATTACCTCATAGACACCAGGACTTGTGTTTATAAGGCATTTTGGGTGACACAAGTGAATAGGGAAATAAATATCAATACTCTTATGAAATATGAGATATATGAAAATATTCCAAATTACTCCCATTATTAGCTACACGTATTTTTTCATTATTGCCCAAGAGAAAATTATGTAAATTTGAATATTTTATGAAATATTCATTCATAAAGTAAAATTGTATATCAAATCATTGTTATAAATTTTATAACGGCTGAGAATCATCTTTATTTACAGTTTGGATAAAAAAACTCGTTATCTAAAAATTGATTGATTGAATTAAAAAACAAACATTGTTTTTGCCTATTCATGTCTTTTCATGTTTCATATCTTTAGATTTTCATAATAAATGGGTCCTGGTGTCCTTAGGAATACAATATTAAATAAAATATATTTAAAATTACATTCAAATTTAAATTAAATTAAAATTTTTCTGTTTTGTTTCTAATGCTCCAAACAATGTAATGCCCTTATATATATATATATATATATATATATATATATATATATATATATATATATATATATATATATATATATATATATATAATGTGTGTGTGTGTGTGTGTGTGTGTGTGTGTGTGTGTGGGTTGGGTAAAGACGGCCTAAAATCCCCAATTCAACAAAAAAAGTGGCTCATCAAACTAACAAGTTTAAGTGAGTGGTTAATTTCATGTGAATAATTTTGTTTTGATATATTATCGAATCGATTGCTATTGATGATTAATAGCACATCGGATGTCCCATAGATGACGTAGGCCAAGTGGCTTCATTGGGTGGCCTGCATCATATAGATCAAGCTGTATCATAGTTAACAAATTAATGAACTAACTTGTTTTCACATGTTCTGGGCTCTTGGGATAAGTTGTTTCCATTTTGAAAAAGCGATTACAACTTCGTTGTAAACAAATAACTTACCAACTCACATTAAATAACAAATCCCAAATGGAAGCCACAGTCGATTCTCAGGTAGCTGGCCAACTTCAGATGTTTTAAGCCTCGCGGGATAACGTGGAAGGGGACAGCTGTTCGGGTCCCTCAGATATAAGCGACTTGTGCAACAGGTGTATCGGATGCTGTTCATTCAGTTCTCCAAATCTCACATCACCAATGTCAATGTCGAAAACGATCACTGCGCACAGCTCAATGCTGTTTAGGCTATTTATTTTCAGAAATGAATGGTTATGCCGTGTCAAACTAATTTCAACCTAATAATCTTAGTTTATAGAATATGCTAACATCGCATAAAATATATTTATTCCTCATCCTCAAGTGACCAACTGAACATTTGCATGACTGAAAGATCTACAAAAATCTTGAGATTTTATATTTAGAATCTCAATTTCAGGTTAGCCGAAATTATGATACCATTTGCTATTAAAACGAACTAAAATCTCTTCAATATGCTGTTTGTTGCAGCACACTTGAACTTGCCTGGGCCGCCAATCACAGATGAAAATGAAAGACACTGTTTGCTAATTGTTCGTCAGACCGTTTTTAAGAGGTCAGTTAAAACAAGCTGAGAATGATTTACATTGATTTTTTTCAAGAAATAATTTCATATTGAGGTTTGACATATGCACGTCAAGAAAATTGGGCTGAATAAAAAATTAAATACCATTTCAAAATGAACTTTGTGTCTAACTTCTGTTGCATAATTTAGTTTAATCAACCGTATCCATAAATTGTAATCATTTGTCAAAAGTAGGCCTAGTTCTGCAATAACAAAACGAAAAAGCCTACTATAGACCTCCGAATGTGTTAGGCATGTGTTTTGTATAGAAAAATGGTATAGGCTAAATGGTAGGCTACACAGTGTGTGGGTCTACATAATATAAACATTTCTTAGAATAAGATATCATAATAAACTCAAGGATATGTAATATATATATAGGCTATAGCATATTGAGTTTTATGAGAAAAAAAAACATTAATGATCTTTTTTCATAAAACTCAATTTATAGGCTATATATTATTTTCACATAGCCTATTAACTTTATTATGATATCTTATTCTCAATTTTATATATATATATATATATATATATATATATATATATATATATATATATATATATATATCGGCATAGCCTATTGAGTTTTATGATTATTGTTCTAAATATTTTAGTTTTTCCTAAAAGTTTAAAGTCTTGCGCGCACCCTTAAATTTATGAAAACATCATAACGAATAAAGAATAACGAAACATAACAAACGTAAAATAATATTGTATAGTTTTTGAAACTGAAATGTTTTTTTCACTTCACCATCATCCGTGCAAGTATTGCCCTTTGTTTTCCCTCAGAATCTTTTCGATTTTTATTTTTTTATTTTTTCCCCCTCGTGTGCATGTAGCCTATTTTGGAGAAATAAAGAGCACGACGGAGAGAAAGGGCAGCGTGAAAAGACCGTAAGAGTAAAACTGGGCGCCCCGAAATCCTTTCTCGTTATTGTTTTGTAAAAGTTTGTCATTGTGAATCTGAGGTCAGGCATAACCGACTGCTGCACAATAGCGGTAACGCTTTGTGAGCACATAAAATAGAAAGTTCCAGCCAGTCAAAAGCTGTGTTTTTGTTATACGTTCTCTATTACTCAAGTTTAAAGTCATAAAAATATGTGACATTTACATGAAGCTCTATTATTACAGACGTTTGCGGATTTCCACGCCTTGACAGTCATTTGATCTTGAAGCTGGATACAAATGCATCTTAGATGGACTACAACTCGAACATCTATATTAATGTATTTCAGATCAATATTCAGAAAAGCTCAAGGAGAGGAAATGCTGTCTCCTGCACCCCCTCGTTCGTTTTGTTCTGTATAGACTACAATAATGACTGACCCAGATGCTAATAATATCGGTGAAAGGGCTCAGCGAGTCTCAATGGGGAGGAAATGACATGGTCATGTCATTCATACAACATCACACCAGTGTCATTCTATGATGACACGAAGCCTCTGACAAACATTTCGATTTCATCATGATCACCAGAACAAACCGACTGTGTAGCTTGAAAAGTTCGTAAGTTTTCATTTTCTGTTTTTCATGTTTTTCATGTTTAGCCTACTTGGTTGTTAAATCATCAAAAAAAAGTTTTAAAAGTTGTATAGCTTATAACCCATATAAAAAGGAAAACACTTTTTTTTATTTGTAAACTAAATTGGCAAAATATTAACGTATTACGTTCATTATGCAAGATAAACTTAGAGAATAGAGAGGTCATGTATTTGGGGTCAGTTGGCTATACTTGAACTGTAGATTACATTATGTCCTCTCATGTTTGACGTCATAATAATTATCCTGAATTTAAAAAGATGTGGCATAATATATTGTGGCTTTTCTTCTGTTAAACTCTTGATGCAAGTTTATAGTTATTCAATGCTTTTTGGCAATGGTTAATATGCAGCTCTTTTGCTCGTCGTTAACGTTGCTGACAGAACCCACATAATCATTTTATGGAGCAAAATAATGTTTTGTAATATAGAGGCATATAATTATTTTATACCGTATATAAAAAATGGTAAACTAACTACATTTCACCTAATTTACCTGTGTATAGGATGCCACGCAAGGTTTGGCACTGTCAGAATGTCACTGGGGACGAGCTTTAATTGGATGTTGCACTGTGACATCACAAACCACCATTAAAGTAATCCCAGTAGTCTAACATGTCTCCGTAAAACTCTGCTACATGGCTGGAAGAGCTCTATTCAGCCGTTTTAGTCTGAAATTTTCCAACTTTGACAGATAAACTGCTGTAAAAGACCCTTGTGCTACGAGTGAAGTAATAGCCTTAAACCAGCAAACACATACTGCTGCATCATGCGGATAAAATCGTATTAAAAAGGAAATACTTAGTTGTAGTTTTGCATTATGTCAACGCTGCCCTTATCTTCAGATATGTATTTTTGTGTCTGTTTGATTTTCAAGTTTTAATAAAAAAATAAATTGAAATAACTCATTGGGCATCTCTTGGGAAGGATTCTTGAAACACCTACAACAGGCAAAACAAAGAGCGACAACAGACCAATAATTGTTTTCCATGTAGTTCTAATATTTGTGACATTTGTTTTTTTGGGTGAGTTTTACAATTAGGCCTACTTTAGATTTTTTTCAATAATTCCTCAAAGATATGAAGCCGTTTGATCAGCCCTACCTGTCGCCAAAGTGCCAAAATTATATGAAATACATTTTCATCTCATTCACGATTAATCTTTATTTAAACTTTTATCAAATTTTCCGAGATCACCAAACCTCATTACACCTAATGTTTAAAGTGTATGCAAAACGGTGTCACTTGTAATACCATATGCATTTAAATTGGATATTAAGCTTGCGAATGAAATTAAACTTATCACTCAGATGTAAAATAACCCTGTAAAACAATGTTGATGACAGGTTTTGTAGCAAAAGTTCCACATCGCTGATTTATTCATCCAAAAGGTGACAGCTAGATTCTGCATGTTTGTTTTTATGGTGGGAATTCATAAGAGAATGATCTACTTGTGGAACAGACTTTGTCTTCTTTTAGTGAACTGTTAAATCGTCTCATTAAATCAACTAAACTTTATTTTATGTTAAGTTGTTCAGTGTTTTCCCCCCTGCGCTTTGTGTTCAATGAACCATCTTCAAACCAAGAACTATTTTTGAGTTCTTGATTTTCCTTTATATTTAAAATGTTCTTGCTTAAAGTTTCTTGCGATCAACTTATCCAATTCTGGCTATGTGGAATTATAGGCTATTTTAAAATTTTAAACTTTTTTTTCCATATGGAACAAATGTTCTCATATGGAATCAGACTTCTTTTAACCATGCCCCCCCCCCCCCTTTTTTTTGTTGTAGTTCGAATCTTTATTGTTATTTTTTAAAACTCTATAGGTTAGATACAAATCTTCAAGATACTTTATCCAGATCATCTCTTCCCTAAGTTATTTGTAATAGTCTATTTCAGTAGCTAAAAACTGTTTATCATTTTTAACTTTTGATATAAAGTTTAATTTAGTTTTAAAAGAGGACAAATGTTAAAGTTTGCTTTTCAGCCTAATTAGCGTGATTACGCAGCGTAACTTCGGTGACTTCAGTAAGCATGATATTTGCCAGCTGCAGGGAAACGCATCAGCGGTGCGTCGGCTTCATTTTCCTTTGTTGTAACATGACATTATGCATTTAGGGATGTAGCCATGTTCATTGGTGGTTCACGACCATATGTGTCGATGTTCTCATCTGTAAACCCCAAATCTCAAATTACGCCGTGTTCTGAATCTGAGCTCGTGCATGGCTGTTTTTGCCGTCGGGGAAAAACAACAAAAAAAGAAATATGTGAGAGCACTAATAGGCAATTAATGTCAATTCTCTGCCTGTAATCCTCGTGAAATTATAAAGACAGACCCATTTCTATTAATTTCACCTGTTAGATTAACATGATGTCAAAACATGTCAAATTTGGGTAAATTGCTGCTATTCATTCTGTAATACGAATGTAGAAGGTTTTGAACATTTGAACTAATTAAAATTTAAACCTAGCCTAAACGGTTGAATATAATCACATCTTTATCGCATGAGATCAGTGACCTCAGTTGTGTGTACAGCAACTACATTTACTTTGTTTAATGCATTTTGGAATGACACTGAACTGACCAAAAATTCATTTGTGTACAAAGAAAAGGAGACCTTTTCACCCTACTTTCAGTAGTGCCATCCGCTGAAGTCCTGACTGAAATGTGAGCTAAAGAGAGGTGCACAGAGGGACAGGGATGTATCTCACTTATTAAAGGCTCAGCGGAGCTGAACGCGCCTCTTTAGACTGCTCTCTTATGAGATTCAAGACCCTTAAGCTCCTTAAGAACCCTCTCAATTGAGGATTTGGGTAATAGCCCTCTGCAAATGTTTTAGTGACAAAAAGTTGCCCGCTGTTCAAATGATTTTAGTGTAGAAAGTATTTTTATTGGTGTGTGTGTGTGTGTGTGTGTGTGTGTGTGTGTGTGTGTGTGTGTGTGTGTGTTTAATCAATCTCAAAACTTTAAAGTGTACATATCTTAGGTCCTTATACCATTCCTCATCTTCTTTTTCTTTTAATTGTTCATTTGAAATTATCCTTCATTGTGGCAAATGGATTTTTACAAGTAGCCTCTCAATTAATATTAACTAATTAAAGCTTACATGCATAATAATTAGCAAAATGCTGTTTAAAATAGTTTTAGATTGATTAAATGGCTTTTGATTGTAATTGTGTGTCGAATTAGGACAACTTGCTCCATGTTCTTGCAAATCATTCTAATTTTGACACTCAGCAGGACATGATGATTCTCGACCTTGACCTTATATTGAGTCATTTTTGTAGGTCAAAACCAGCATAATACCTTGTGATCTGGGTATGATAATCTCACTCATCAACTTGAAGTATGTTGTTCTTAGGGATGACTGCCCTAATTAAAAACGTTGTCCCGTTTTTTCATTTAACTCTACTTATTAGCTCCCAATGTAAGTACTACTGTAAATCAACCCAAGGGGCATTTTTTGTAAGAGGCACTGCTGAGAAAAAGTGTGTTCCAGCAGGTCACTCTTTGGTTTTCAATTAATGTCATATTATTAAAGTATAATAGTCGTAATGATATGATCTCAATTTCTTTGGGGAGCAAGCCCTTAATTTAATTTTCAAAAACTGTTGAACCTAAAGACCCTGTATAATTTTTCCTTATAAGATGTTTGATAAATTCGTTTTCATTTTATACAAAGGGAGAATGTTTTCATATCCAATTAGACAGTTTTTTATATTGCAGGAAAGGAAAATTCATTAAAAAAAGAATCAGATTTTTATAAGCTCTTTGTTTTGGCAAATGTAAACTTACGTTACAGAGTCTTACAAAAAAAGAGGAAAGCGAAAGGGGCTTTGGACTTAATAGTTTGCTATCATTAGGGCAGACTGAGAATTTCATTACTAAACTGACCTAATGGTTCATAATTGCTAGTAATCTCTGTAATATTATTTTAATGAATTAGTTTGTAGCTCATGCTGTGTACTTTTTCACAGCTGTATTGTGAGAAAGTTAAGACAACTCTACAAGCATTGGTAATTAGTACAGATTCATTATCCTGTTTTGCTATGGAAGAGCCTTTCACCTAACAATATATAACAAAATTTTGAGATTTTTACAATGGTAAGACCTTAAGACCATGCATTTTACAACGGAGTGAGAACTATTCTCACTCCTTTGCCCCATTATAGTATAGTAAGGTATAGTATAGTATAGTGTAGTATAGTATAGTATAGTATAGTATAGTATAGTATAGTATAGTATAGTATAGTATAGTATAGTATAGTATAGTAATAGTGGTGGAACTCAGTTCATTTGGCTCCATGAATTAGAGACACAATCCCAAATCTGCACACAAGCATGGTGACACCTCCGCACTTCTGGCATGTCAAAAGGCAGCCTGGTATCCTGGTGGGGTGTCTGTCTCTGGCTCTCTGTGATCTCCTACATACCCTGCAGTGACTTAAGCACCCCTACCATCGCCAAGGCATCGCCCCTGCTGAGCCCCTCCTGGCTCTCACCCCACTTAATTACCAGACTGGACGAGAGACACCCATACTGTATCCCAGATTCCCTGTGTCAAACACTATTGTTCACTAAGTCTTTGGGTTAACAATATCTCTCAAGACTTGGAGAGGATCAAAAGCTCAGAGATGTCTTATGATGTATGCCATATATGACAGGATATTCATTTGTGTCCATTGACATTCTAATTCTATTGTACTGATTCTGTGTGTAGGAGAAAAGAGATGAGCTTATACTTATATTTTTTCATTACCAATACCATGTGCAATGTTCAGTCTTGTTTCATGCAACTGTATAATTTGCCAATGACGGCAACTATGATGACCTCAAATATGGAACGCCTTGCGTGGGGTATTTAGAAGTTTAAAGAACAACAAGATGCTGCACATGAAGAGGTCATGAGCTTTGTTCACTCCACCAGAGGTTTGTAACAGGCTCAGTAGGTATAAGCTAATGTAGCAGAGGTAGTACAGCTCGGGATGTGGGATCTGTTAAGTTTGCAGCTTTTTCTTAAAAAGCTATTCAGGGTGGGAAAATCTGGCAGAGCTCCCAGAAATCTCAGAGCGAAAGGTTAACTGTCAGTATCCCAGCAGGCAGGAATGGCCGCCTCTCAGGAGGGACTTGCCCAGAAGGAGAAGGAGAGGGCCACTTGCTTTTGAGACTGACAGTGTGCAAATAGATAGAACAGTGTCTGGCCTGTGAGGGACGGGACAGGGAAAATGGGAGGGATGTGGGCGATGGTGTTTCACAGCAATGACAATCAGGCACACATGTCATTTCCATAGCACCACAGTTCCTGAATAAAATATTATTCAAATTTATTGACAAGCATGATGTTTGCACAATGAAATGCACAGATGTAAACGTTCTACAAAACATTAGGTCAGCACAACAGAAAAATATAAAAATGGCATTTTTAAATAAAGTAATAGGATAAATAAATACTGAGTGCACACACGCACACACACACACACACACGCACACGCACACACACACACACACACGCGCGCACACACACGAACCAGAGGTTGTACATCACATGATATTTTCATCAGTTTTTAATTAAAGTCAATTTGATAATTGTTGTTTGTCAAATCCCCTGATATGCCACTTGTTTTTATTGCTTTGTGTCTGGTTATTCATAGCAATATCACATGAATGCCAAGAAATGAATATTTTATGCATAAATGCTTTAGGGATGAAAGTGGTTTCATTCCAAGTCCAATTTTTCTGCATTCCTTTCTGATTTAAAATATGTCAGAATATCATAAATCTCTCTTCTGTTTAGCAGTGGGTAATGCCAAAAGCAAAGTAATTAAGTAATACAGGATGATGGTAAAGGTTCCAAATTTTTAATGATTTAAGATGATTTTTTCCCCTTTAGATCAAAACGCAACTTCATCCACTTATTTTAATACTGCATTAATAAATAGGATATCTTTTTTAATTATCATAAATATTAATATCATGTCCAGGTTGTCACACTTTCAACATAAAGCTGGCAGCATATCAAGAGTTTAAATCAACATTTAGTGATCTGGTTGACCGAGATAATATTCGAAAATAGGCAGAATATACTGAATGCTGGCCTCCTGGTCTGAATGTGCCAACTTGCTCATCCTCTGGCTCTGATATTGAAATGAAGAGACTCATTCCTCAGAGGGTGCAGTGCCTCATTTCTTCCCCCTGCTTTTTGTTTTCGCTCATAATTGGTTGGTTGTGGATGGAGGCACAGATGCAAGGGATGGTGGGAGTTCCCATGATGCCGGAGAATGGGAACCTCTGTATTCTATCAACAAACAGAAGCACAGAGTCCGGCCAATGACACCGGAATACATTTCCTTGAAGGTTACTGCGCTCATCCCAGCGGCAGTCTGGGCACACTAAGAGAGCTGGATATATGCCAGCATTCCTGTATTTGCTCTAACAAGATAGAGAAAAGGAGGGAGGGAGAAAAATAGAGTGAGAGTAACTTAAGTGAGGGGGAGAGAGACCAATGACAATATATCTGTATTGATTACATATATACTTTCTGGAAGGAAGAATCCACTGTAATTTGATAAGGTAAGCCTGTAAAGAAGTAGCCTATAAGTGAGAAGGTGAAATGCAGTCAAGGGCTAGTTGGTCATCCTCTGTGGAACTGTAGACAATACTTTGATTTTGTTTTGTATAGGAATATTTGTAGTTACTTTGAAGAAACATCTCTGAAATAACTTTATTTTTTTTCCAAATAAATAATAAAGTTGTGAATTTGTGATTTTGTTTTATTTATTTATTTATTTATTTATTTTACATGTATGGTTTCTTAATGATTCCCTCTCTTCTTGTGATTGGAGAGATCTACGCCCCCGCTTTGAATGACCATGAATATTAGGAAATGCCAGAACGTGGGATTGCGCGATTGACCAATTAGAATCGAGCATTCCATAGCGAGGTGGTCTGCGTAGTTTAGCGAGCGAAATCCAGTCATTTCAATAGGAATCCGCGCATTCAAGAGTTTTGCGTGAGGACGAAAAAGTTCTCCATGAAGACTTGGCTCATGTTTAAATGGGTCCCGCGAGAAGGATATGCTTCCAGGCTTCCAGATTCTGTAATCTGAATGTCTTCATTGAAATCAAAAGATATTGAATTAACAACTTTGCTTCACTATAAGCCAAAACAGATCAACTCTGTCATGGAAAGTGTGAGCAAATGTCTTTTGGCAGTAATTATTTCATCATAGGCTAGGCTACTATTCTGCTTGAAATGTCAGCATAGGCTGATTATTGGCCGTCAGAGGTAGGCCTAGAATAACACCTCTCAATGAGTAGCCTAATCTGAATCAGAATTAATTCATCATGTCATAGTGTGTTATATTCTGCTGTGTTGCCAAGTGATTTGATCTGTCCTTCGTTAGATGTTAACCTTTAATCATGACTAATTTGTGCTGATGGAGGCTCTGGAGCTAGATTCGATTTTCTAAGGATCCTTTTTTAGTGGAATATGACATCAACTGCCCGTTTCATGATATAAAATGAAAGATTCTGAATCTTTCTCAGGATGTTTGCCTATAAATTAATGAAAACCTTCACACCAATTGTAAAATGTGGCCTGTATTCCAGAAATCAAAGCTTGTTCACAGATGTGATGGCTACACCTGAAAAGCAAGTGGCAAAATGTGACCACATGGGTAAAATTGGTCTTAATCAGTCTGTCACGCTGTGTCAGACAGTCAGGTAAAGGGATGTCAAAACCTAATTCTCTCAGGTCACAAGGTCCCATCCCTGCACTGAATCTAGCTGTCAATTAAATGATCTAATTATGCTTCCGATTGGATGCGTTTCAGAGTTTGTCAAGGTCTGTTAATGTTGATGTATTTGATCATGTGACAACTATTCGTATTATAGTGAGATCATTATGGACTCGTTGAGATAAAAATAGGAAATATACCTCTACCAAACATAGGCTATGCCATAAGTGCACTCATAATATTCCCTTATAAGCAATTAATCAAGTCTGTGATAGGCTTATTGTTGGATGGAGTAGATTGGAGACAATGGAGGGAGTGTGTTTTTCTGCTGTCTAGTGTACCCTCACCTGGACAAAAAGGAGACAACAGGTGATAATTACACACCAGCTTTGAGGCATCAGGCTGATTAACATTTACATAACATGTTGGTATATTCCACCTTCAGCGTATGTAGCTCAACATCATCAGAGTTATATGTCTCTATGCAAAGTCTAGAATAGTTTCCACAGAAAAAAAATTGTACGTGTGACCTGGGGTGATTGTCCTATGGGAAAGTTGTCACAAGGCTTATCTCAGTACCAATACGATTTTTATTTTGTTTGTTGGTTTTAAACACCTAGCTACATACTGTATATATTACAAGGGATTTCTCCATTATTTAGTTACACATGATCCTTTTTGTGGAAAACTTGATACCATTCAATAGTCTGTAAAACAGATTTTTTTTTGTTATTCAAGACATCATGTTACAAAAGATTTAGATTTCAAAGAAATGCTGTTCTTTTGATATTTCCATTTATCAAGGAATCCTGAAAAAATATAGGCTATAACAAAAATATGAAGCAGCAAAATCTGTTTACAACATCATAGTACATACATGTATGTTTTTCTTTATATAATAATATGTATTGAACTGCACATAACCACTTTGCTGGCTGTGCTATATTCTTGACAAATAGAGACTCTTTAATCCTCAGGCAATGTGTTTCCCATGTATGTACACCAGGGGGCAGGTTTGCATAACACAGCAGCCAAACAGCGTTGTAATAAAGGCCTTGCAAATAAAAACAATCAAAGATACATAAATTAATAGTCAGAATGTATCCATTACACATTTACAGTCATGTTCCAGTCAAAGCTATTGATAGAGAGTCTATGAATGTTGAATTTATATGGGTACATTCACAGGGAATCAATTTTGTGATTGTAACACAATTATACATCACTTACTTATTAAAGTTCTGCAGAGTAGTTAAAAATTCAATCAAGTGGCAGTTGAGCAATAGATGGGAGTACAAAATTTATCAATTACATTGTTCTTGTTTGAATCTAAAACCTAGACAATCTTTCTCATTAATCAAGCTATATAATATAAAACATTATTGTGAAAGAATGCTTTGATAATAATTGAAAAATTAATTGCTTAATATCTGCAGGGAGATAACACTTTGCAATATATTAATGACATTGCAGTTAGGTTGAGAACAAAAAAATGTCTGCATTTCTTGATTCCTCTCGACCAAAATGCTGTTTTGAAATACACTGTGTAATCTATTTTATGATAGTTTCTTACTAATATTTTCCGTCTCATACACATAATTGAAAAAATGAGAAAATCTGGCAGTGTCTCGCTTTGCATTTATCTTTGCACCAATCCTATCCTTTCATGCCATTTTAAATAATACACCAACACTGCCAAGTCAGAATATAATTGAACAGCAATTCAAGTGCAGAGATTTCACAACAAATCCATTCAGCTGATGCAACTGTAACTATCGGGAACAATATATTCAAACCACATCCAGATTGATAACCTCATAGAACACAATAGAATATGAGATTTGTGTCAGAAACAAAATGATATTATGAGTTCATTCCCTCTAACAATTATCACTCAACATACTATTGCAAAAAAAGTATGCACTTCCAGTTCTGCTCTTTATGATTCCTGTGATATTTTTATTGAGCATCGTGTAAAACATGCCTTGCTGTGTGACAATGAAAAGTTTTAAATGTTTATGCATAACTAACCTGTTTTTTTTAATGTCTTTACATAACAATAAACCATTCAGTTGCGGTCTGTTTCAAGATTTTTATGCAGTCAGATTATTTAATAAAAAAAATAAAAAAAGATAAAGTGTGCAAGAGCTGAACTTTAAGTGACTTTCACTTAAAGGGATTTCACCCTAAAATGAAAATTCTGCCATAATTTTAACACCCTCAAGTTGTTCCAAACCTGTATGAATTTCTGAAAGTCAATGGGGTCCCATCAACTGTTTGGTTACCTACATTCTTCTAAATATCTTCTTTTGTGTTCAGCAGAAGAAAGAAATCCACAGGTCTGGAGCAACTCAAGGGTGAGTAAATGATGGCAGAATTTTCATTTTTGGGTGAATTTTCCTTTTAATAAAGGTTATAGATCCCATAATAATAATAAAGAAAACCTTTAGCCATCGGCGTCACAGAAAAAGTGTCGACCCATAATCTGCAGTGAAGGAATGTCATATGTGATATTTCAAAGAATGGATCTGACCTCTAGCTATTTTATCATCATTCAATAAAATAAGCATTATATTTGTTGGCGAAGATATCGTTTCCTAGGTTACCATCGACAATGGCTCTTCCATCAATTCCTCCATCTCTTTGTGTTCTCTCTTTATTTCTAAAGGCTGAAGAATATGAACATTATTAAAAAATAAATAAATTCTGAATTCCACGAGTCCCAGCTCACTGATCTGAAATCACGACCGAGCTCTCTCTCTCTCAAAAAAATAAATCATGTGTTCTGTCATCCACTAAAAGACAAATGTTTTAGATGCATCTGTCCTTGGTGAAGGAACAGGATTTTGCCAATAAGTATTATCCCACACCACTGGTCCAAAAATAGATCTGCATTTTACATGCAGCTCATTTCATTCTGATCTGCCTGTTTTTTCCCTCCTCAGGTAGAAAATAAGGAGGGCATTTTAATATTTGAGCCAAACACTGATAAAATAATTCTTTCACATGTGACCTCTTGTGTTTGATCATTAGCATAATTTATTACATCATGAAGTTTGTGAGAATACCTGCAAAAAAAGGATCATGTATCTCTTTATTTCCTCAGTGAGTCAGATGTTTTACCATCCCTTCCATCTCTGTTAAAGGGAAAGGTGCCATTTAGGCAGGTGTCACATCCATTATTCATGTCTCCAACACCACCAACAATTTTCTTACCTGACACTTCACATCAATTAGCCCTAAAAACGTCTCTTTGTTGCAGTGTGTTGCAATCTCAGAAGCACTACAAAGCTCCATTTGCAGCCATCTGAGCCTTTGGTCGGTCAATCTCTTGTCTCATGGATTTCAAAACACATTTTCTAATGTGTAAGTAAGTGTAGCAAGATAGAACGAACAGCTAAATAAGGTACAGTAGATTCCCATGCACAGATATTTTAATATGAATACTCACAGCATGAAGCATCCTCATTGAAGGTGAATGAGAGCATAGTATTAGATTTGATCCTTTCAATGGCTGAATTACTTTCTTTAAGGCCCAAATATTAGACAATATATCTACAGCCCTTCATCTGTTCTTTAGTGTTTTGATCAAGATTGCTTCTATTTATATTGCTATTTCCGCTCGTAATGATGAGCACTTCATGTACAAGTGGGAGCTTCAGACACGGATGGGACTGAATGAAAATCCAGGCTCTTTACAGATGTCAAGTGGCCCAATATAATTTGCACGGACATTATAGGGGAAATAAGTGCTGTTGATCCACCATTTTAAAATTCTAAAAGCATAGATGACTTCAGTCAAAGTCTAAATTACATGTAGCTACTCACTTCACAGTTGGAAAGGTTCTGGCTTGGTCATCAGCTAAAATTGATGAGAACATGAGAATCAAACAACAGTTTAGCTGTCAGTGGAGCTGTAATATCATTTCCATATTCACTCTATCAAAACAGAGACAGTATGTCAAACTTATTTTATTAATTTTAACAAGCTCTATCTTTCAGATTAACACACAACGGTACAAAAACCATCTGTGCCAAATTTTGTGTCTGAATATGGCTGCATTGTAATCAGGAACAACAAAAATCTACATTGAATAACGTAAAAGGTTCACGTGTCCAAAATGATATAGCCTAAACAAAAGGTACAATGTGCTTGTAAATTAAAATGTAACCAAATCCTAAAACAGATCTTAGTCATCAATTACCACATGTTGTTCTGGGTCATTTTCTCATTAAATCCCATAAAACTTATAACAAATAACAAAAAGTTATTTTTGAAGTTAGAATTCGATTCCCCAAAATAAATAAATACATGTTTTTATTCAAGTTAATATAAAACCATAAATATAGTTCTCGCTCGCTGTCTTAAATTATATAGGCCTACAGTATGTCTATTTTAACAGTTACTGTTCAAATGTTTGGAGTCTGTACAAATGTTTTAATGTTTTTAATGCAAGGGGGCATTTCTCGGATCAAAAATACAGTAAAAACAGTAATATTGTGAAATATTATTCAAATTTTGATTATATATGTACATATATTTTAAAATGTAATTTATTCCTGTGATGGCCAAGTTGAATTTTCAGCAACATTACTCCAGTCTTCAGTGTCACATGATCCTTCAGAAATCACTGCTGATTTGCTGCTCAAGAATCATTTCTTGATTATTAATGTTGAAAACTGTTGTGCAGCTTAGTATATTTGTGGAAACTGTTACTTATTTACAGGATTCTATCAAAAGACAAGCATTTATTTGAAATAGAAATCTTTTAATCAAATGCCTTTACTGTCACTTTTGATTTAAAACACCCTTGCTGAATAAAGTATACATTTCTAAAAAAAAAAAAAATGTTATGAAGATATTCAATTTATACTCATTCTACTGAAGTCACATAATATTTTAAAATAAGTTCAGTTGAAACTAATGAATGTAATGACATACTGTAAATGTAAACTGACTGTCAAAAGCCAGAAGCAGTGTATATTCATTTAATGCAGGGGACAGACTGACATTTCTGATGAGTGTTCTTCACTGTTAGACACAGGGTCAATTGGTCACTTTTCCTGGCATTAAAAGCCCAGACATCATTCCGTTTGTAAATCTGTGAAGAGCTCAGATTACCACAGTTCCCCAAATGGGTGGTTTAAACTGGCATTTGTGGCGAGGCCAAGACCTCTGCTATCTCTCAGCGCTGGCGGGAGAAGAGATTCCTGAAAGCGTTATTATAGTTCTTGTTGAAGGCTGTGTAAATGAGCGGATTGAAGAAGGAGTTGGAGTAGCCAAGCCAGAGGAAGACACTCTTCCATATCGGTGGAATGTGACAGGAGCACAGCGGAGTGATGAGCTCGGTGAGGAAGAAAGGGATCCAGCACAGGACGAACACTCCGATGAGGATGCCCACCATCAGAGCCGCTCGCTTCTCCTTCTGTTCTCGCCACGTCTCACTGTCAGTCTGAAATGTCACAGTGGCATGGCGGACCGTGAACACCATCTGAGGCTGTTGCCTGGAGGCCTCTTTTACCTGAGGGAACACATGTGTCTTCAGTGGATCAGGCAGGAGCATATGATCAAATAAACCATAGTACGTAGATTTTAACATAATTTATTTTATAAATTTTTTTTTTCAATAAAATCATTCAATTCCTTAATATTCCATTTGTCCTCATACAGCTTATATGTGAATTGAATTGAATATGAACGTAATTTACATATTACATTTGAAATATTTACACTAATGTTCAAAAGTTTGGGGTCTGTTAATAAATGAAATCTCTTGTTCACCAAAGTATGCAGAAGATATGCAGTAATATTGTAAAATATTATTACAATTTAAAATGTTTGTTTTCTATTTTAATATATTAAAATGCAATTTATGTGATGGCACATTTTTAGTCTTTAGTGTTACATGATCCTTCTAATCATTCTTATATGCTGATTTAATGATCAAAAAACATTTATTTTTATCAATGGTGAAAGTTGTGCAGCTTAATATTTTTGTGGAAAGCATGACACATTTTTTGGCGATTCTTTAATGAATAGAAGGTTAAAAAACAGCATTTAATAGAAATTAGAGAAATTAATAGAGTTTTGTAACAAAGCGAATGTTATACTGTAACTTTTGATCAATTTAATACATCCTTTAAGTATTAACTGCACTGATCCCAGATTTTTTAAATCTTAAATTATTTAATAACAGTGAGAATATAGATAAAAAACAGTCTTCAAAGAAAACCAATCCAATGAATCCAATGCATGACATGCTGACCTCACTCATGCATTCATGTAGGTTTTTTGTGCCATTTCTTCTAGGGTCTAGATAACATAATGTGAAATTCCATAGGACTTCTGCAGTATTAGAATGGCCATGAAAATAGCCATTTAAGCATAAGCTTTTAAACCCTTAAAGTTTCTGTGTCAAACCTTTGACAATCACTCCTAAACCCAATGAAGTAGAACAGGATGGTAATAGAATGGAAAATAATGTGGAACTTATCTAAGGAAGGTGTCAGGATTACTATTCGCCACAGTGTTGTGACATGCTCACAGATTATACCATGCTTTTCAAGGTAATAGAGCAAGCTAATGGGACATTCAGGTTCAGTTGCCTATTGAATCGGTGTCTAGTGACGTTCTGTAGAATAATGAAAAGAGGAATATGAACATTCTGATCTGAATCAATAGAATACGTTGTGGAATTTTTAAATATAGAGAAAGAAGTTCTCTGTGCAGTACAGTCTGTACAAAATTAAAACATTGGTGTGTGCAGATAAAGATCCTAAAATGTTGCTGCATTAAGAAAAAGCATTTCACAGCATACAGTATAATGTATACCTCTCCAGCCTCTGCAACTGGAGTGATGGTGTTGGTCCTCTTTGATCCAATACGGAACTTAGCAGCTTTGTATATCTTCCAGTAGACAAACAGCACAACACAGAGAGGCAGATAGAAGGCCCCGAATGTGGAAAAGATGGTGTAAGACGGCTCCTGGCTCACCTGGCACTCCATGTCCATCTCTGAATAGGTCTCACCCCAGCCAAACAGAGGGGAGAGGGAAATAACAGACGAGAGCAGCCAGGTTAACCCAATCATCCCATTAGAGATCTTCTTTCGGGTCTTCAGCGTGTACTCCAGGTGGCGCGTTATGGACCAGTAACGGTCAAGGGCTATTGCGGTCACGTTCCAAATGCTGGCCGTACAGCACAGGACGTCGAAAGATATCCAGACTTGGCAGAGAGCTCGGCCCAACTTCCATCTCCGACCGTTGAGCTCATGGACCAGACTGAGAGGCATCACCAAAGCAGCCACCATAACATCAGATATGGCCATGGATGCCACCAGGTTGTGGGGCACACGGTGGAATGTTCTGACTCTGAGAATTGTGACTAGGACGAGCATGTTCCAGAAAAATGTAGCCACCACAAGCATTGCCAGCAGTGTGAACGTCAAGACGCTGAACACTGTCTGTGGCCAATAGACATTTCCATATTCTGAGCTTTGATTAAAGGAGCTGTTATGGCTGACATCAGCCATGTTATTGAGTGCGCTTTTGTCCACTTGACACTACTTACAAAATAACAAGAAGGAAATTCACTGGCCTGCAACAGCTGTAGAAAAAGTAAGAAAATAGAGATTATAAAAAAAATCAGCTTCTACACATATTCTGTGTTGTGAAAAAAAATAGTGATACTTAACATCGGAAACAGAATATTTGCTTGTAGAATCTTCTGTGAAATGATACAATTTACAATTTAGAAATGTAGGGGTAATGTATAGTCAGCCAGTCAAAATCACCATAGAGCTTTTATTTGCATTTTTTTTATATATATGTTTGACTTTTTTTAATTAAAGTTTTAAATTTTGAAGCTTAAATTCAGCATGAAACGGAAGGTGCAACAGTCTTTTCTTCCATATTGTGACGTAAAAGCATTTTAAGGGGGCGGGAGTTGAATTTGTACCTCTGGAATTGATTGGATAGTTGTCATTTGTTATTTCTGTGATGTCAAGTGAGTGACAGGTTGTCCTGCCTTTGCACCAGTAAACACATCATCAGAGAAGAGATGTCGCTGCAAGAGGAAAGTTATTTTGATTAAAAATATAAGGGCACATGAACTTGTAAAAAAAAAAAAAATGATGTGAAATCATTAAAGGGTAAGTTCGGCGTTTTACAAGTAAAGCCCTGTTTTAAGATCGTTTCTGATGAAATCGAACGGTTAAGATTAAAAGTTGGACACATGCTGCTGTCCCGAGAATTTTAGGTTTTTATGTTAACACCCCCCCACCTATACAATGGTTTCATAGGGGCACTAGAACAATCATTCATATAAACGCATTAAACTTTAGTTTACCAAGACGTGAAACTCACCGAGTGGTCTGGGGTGTGCACTGATATGCTCACGCAAAAATCGCTGCAAAAGATGCTTTCCAACAGGTTTTATCATAGTTTTTGGAAGAATGTCCGGTTGTGAGCTGTTGGAAAAATAGGTCCACAGTTTTGCAACGAATGGTAAAACACCTGTTGGAAAGCATCTTTTGCAGCGATTTTTGCGTGAGCATATCAGTGTACACCCCAGACCACTCGGTGAGTTTCACGTCTTTGTAAACTAAAGTTTAATGCGTTTATATGAATGATTGTTCCTGTGCCCCTATGAAACCATTGTATAGGTGGGGGGGGGGTGCTAACACAAAAACCTAAAATTCTCGGGACAGCAGCATCTTAACCGTTCGATTTCATCAGAAATGATCTTAAAACATGGCTTTACTTGTAAAATGCCGAACTTACCCTTTAATAATAAATACTGCAATTTTCCATAAAAAAATTGCAATTGTCAATTTTGATTTCTTGGTGACTTTAAAAGAGATTGCACCAGCCAGAATAGGTACTGTTCATAAAACGTAGGCTACATAAAACGTAGGCTACAATGCTGGGAGAACTCAGAAATAAGGTAGAGCTGGATCCATGTGCAGTATGCAAGTTTTATAAATAAAAAGTTACAAAAATTGGAAACAGTCAAAATTCACGTTTCCTGTGATCGGAACGGAACGGAACGGAACAGCGATAATCCACAGGGAACCGGAGACAACCACCAACATGAGGCCATAAAAGGACAAGTCCTGACAAAGAACACAGGAAACGCAGGGGCATAAATGCAAAAAGCTAACAATATAACAAGACACACCTGGGAGAAATCAAAACTAGTGAACAGGGGGAACCAATCAGCAAAAGGACTACAAAAGAATTACAAAACCTAACACAGGAACTGAACATATTGTAGGCAGTGAATCACTCGCTAACTTCCTTCTGTCTCGTGGACTTGGATGTATATCATTTCTTATGTTGCACAAGTGCCCACTACTGGTGGAAATCGTGCATATGGTTTAAATCGGAACGCACTAAGCTAATTGTTCACTTGGAATTCCCTTTGGAGCAGATTTATTATTTAATCAGAATCAGAATCAGAAAGAGCTTTATTGCCAAGTGTGCTTGCACACACAAGGAATTTGTTTTGGTACTGAGGCTTCCAGTGGACATATACAAATACAAATACAACATGAAACATAATACTACAAATTATAAGAACAAAAAAAAATAAAAATATAAATATATGAGAATAAAACTATCACAGTTGGGTTTAGTCGGAATAGACATTTTCAGATTTACAGATTATGAACCTATTTACAGTGTTTTGAATATTATAAATAAATAAATCTACATATAAGTATCACCTGAGTTGTAGGATATTGCACTAAACAGTGGGAGTATTGCACTTACAGGCATATGCCTTGGGAGGAGTGTTAACTGTTCAGGAGGGAAATGGCCTGTGGGAAGAAACTGTTCCTGTGCCGAGATGTTCTTGTGGCCAGTGATCCGAGTCTCCGTCTTGACGGTAACAGTTCAAACAGGTGGTGTCCAGGGTGAGTGGAATCTGTGATGATTTTACCTGCTCTCTTCCTCACTCTGGAAGAGTACAGGTCCTGGAGGTTTGGCAGGGGGGCACCAATGATCCTCTCCGCAGTCCGGACTGTCCGTTGTAGTCTCCTGATGTCTGATTTGGTAGCTGAACCAAACCAGACAGTGATGGAAGTGCACAAGACAGACTCAATGACGGCTGAGTAGAACTGAATCAGCAGATCCTGTGGCAGGTTGAACTTCCTCAGCTGGCGAAGGAAGTACAGTCTCTGCTGGGCCTTTTTCACAGTGGAGTCAATGTGATTGTCCCACTTCAGGTCCTGAGAGATGATAGTGCCCAGGAACCTGAATGACTCCACTGCTTCCATAGTGCTGTTCATGATGGTGAGTGGGGGGAGTGCTGGGCTGTTCCTCCTGAAGTCCACGATCATCTCCACTGTTTTGAGCGTGTTCAGCTCAAGGTTGTTATAACTGCACCAGGCAGCCAGCTGTTCAACCTCCAGTCTGTAAGCAGACTCGTCACCGTTTTGGATGAGACCGATGACAGTGGTGTCGTCTGCAAATTTCAGGAGCTTGACAGTGGGGTCTTTAGAAGTGCAGTCATTAGTGTACAGGGAGAAGAGCAGTGGGGAGAGAACGCACCCTTGGGGGGCGCCAGTGCTGGTGGTGAGAGTCCTGGATGTGTGTTTCCCCAGTCTCACTCGCTGCTGCCGGTCCGTCAGGAAGCTGGTGATCCACTGACAGATCGAGGATGGTATGGAGAGCTGGGTCAGTTTGGCTGTGAGAAGACCAGGCATGATGGTATTGAAGGCCGAACTGAAGTCCACAAAGAGGATCCTTGCATAAGTCCCTGGTCTGTCGAGATGTTGCAGGATATAATGCAGTCCCATGTTGACTGCATCATCCACAGACCTGTTTGCCCTGTAAGCAAACTGAAAGGGATCCAGCAAGGGTCCAGTGAGGTCCTTCAGGTGGGCCAGCACCAGTCTTTCAAACGACTTCATGACCACAGACGTGAGAGCGACAGGTCTGTAGTCATTAAGTCCAGTGATTTTGGGTTTTTTGGGGACAGGAATGATAGTGGAGCGTTTGAAGCAGCAGGGAACTTCACACTGCTCCAATGATCTGTTGAAGATCTGCGTGAAGACCGGGGCCAGTTGGTCAGCGCAGGCTTTTAAACAAGCAGATGAGATGCCTTCTGGGCCTGAGGCTTTCCTAGTCTTCTGTTTTTTGAAGACTCGGCTCACGTCCTCCACACAGACCTTAAGCTCAGGTTGGATGGCAGGAGGGGGGAGTGATAATTGGAGGTGCAGGAGGTGATGGTGAAAGTGTGAAGTGCAGATCAGACCGGGTGTGTGGTGTGAATGAGGGCTTTTCAAACCGGCAGTAAAATGAATTTAAATCGTCAGCCAGGTGTTGATTGTCCACAGATTGAGGGGATGGTGACTTGTAGTTGGTGATGTTCCTCAGGCCATTCCAGACTGATGATGGGTCGTTGGATGAAAACTGTTTTTTCAGTTTATCAGAGTAGTACCTTTTAGCAACTCTGATCTCCTTTGTCAATCTGTTTCTGGCCTGGTTATACAAGATTTTATCCCCACTTCTGTAAGCATCCTCTTTGGCATGACGAAGGTGTTTGAGTTTCCCAGTAAACCATGGTTTATCATTAGTGAATGATAAGAATGTCCTGGTAGGAATGCATGTATCCTCACAGAAACTTATATATGATGTTACAGTATCTGTGAGCTCATCCAGATCATTGGTAGCAGCTTCAAAAACAGTCCAATCAGTGCAATCAAAGCAGGCCTGTAGATTCTGCTCTGCTTCATTAGTCCATCTTTTTACAGTCCTTATTCCAGGTTTAGCTGATTTCAGTTTCTGCCTGTAGGTCGGTATGAGATGAACCAAACAGTGATCAGAGAGCCCCAAAGCTGCCCGTGGGACGGAGTGATACGCATTTCTTATTGTGGTGTAACAGTGGTCCAGTATATTACTGTCTCTGGTGGGACATGTAACGTGCTGTCAGTATTTTGGTAGTTCACGGGAAAGATTTGCTTTGTTAAAATCCCCAAGAATGATTAAAAGAGAGTCTGGGTACCTTTGTACCTTTGTACCTGGGTACCTTTGTTTAAACCCCTTTTTACTTATGAATTGGTTTTATGCACCATTCTATATGCATATAAGTTGTTGGAGAGCGAGCAAGAATGTGGCTGGCCGCACACTGGATTCAGTACAGACTACAGAAGCTAGCATACATGTCATATTTTTGCACAATGCAATCCATAAAATATATATATATTTTGATATACTTCTGTAGTCTGTACTGAATCCAGTGTGCGACCAGCCACCATCTTGCTTCTTTTCCATACTCCCTTGGCTCAACGCACCAGAGGAATTTTTTTGTTGTTGTCAATTTAGAGTGCAACAATTTTTTCTAGTTTCTATAAGTTGATGGAGAAAATATATAAAATCCTATAGGTATATGAGCTGTTGGAAAAAAATAAAATGAATACAATTACACAAACGAAAAAAAATCAATAGTATAATACAACCCCAAATCAGAAAAAGTTGGGACATTTTGTAAAATGCAATAAAATCAAGAATCTGTGATTTGTTCATTCTATTTAACATTTTATTAGCTGACAAAAGTACAAAGAAAAGTTTTCCAATGTTTTCACTGACCAACATAATTGTATTTTGTAAATATAAACAAATTTTGATTTTGATGGTTGCAACACACCCCAAAAAAGTTGGGACAGAGACCAAATAAAAGTGAAAAGATTATCCAAATTAGATTATCCAACTATTGTGAATTGGTAATAGTTGAGGGTATCGTGTTTGGGTGTAAAAGTGCTTCTCTGTCTTTTTAAGCAAAGATGAGTCATGGCTCATCACTTTGTGCCAAATATCTTGAGAGAATTGTCAAACAATTAAAAAATCACATTTCTCAATGCAATATTGCAAAGCATTTATGCCTTTCATCATCTTCCATACATAATATTGTCACAAGATTCAGGGAATCCAGAGAAATCTCAGTCTGTGTTGGGTAAGGCAGTAGACCTCTGTTGAATGTACGTGACCTCTGAGCCCTGAGATGGCATTGCACAAGATACCATCATGCTACTCTGTCAAATACATCCACATGTGCTCAGGAGTAATTTGGAAAACCAGCATTTTCACTGAACACAGTCTGACGCTGCATCAAGAAATGCCACTTGAATCTCTGTTACGCAAGGAGAAAGCTTTACATCAGTTCTATGTGGAGATGCCGGCGGGTTCTCTGGGCCTGAGCTCATCTCAGATGGTCTAGAAGAAAGTGGGAATGTGTGCTGTGGTCAGATGAGTCCATGTTTCAGCTTGTTTTTGGGAGAAAATGGACATCGAGTTCTCAGTCCCAAAGACAAAAGGGACTAACCAGACTTTCATCAGCGACAGGTGCAAAAGCAAACATCTGTGCTGGTATTGAGGTGCATCATTGCAAACGGTATGGGTAACTTGCATTATTATGAAGGTACCATTGACATGGAGGCATATATTTGGATTGTACAGAGACATAAACTGCCATCAAGATGACATCTTTCCTGGGAAGCAAGACAATGCCAGGCCTCATTCTGCACATGCTAAAACTGAGTGGTTTCTAGACACTCTGCACCATAGAAGGGATGTGCCTGCCTGCCTTACTGCAGTCCAGATATGTCTCTTATTGAAAATGTATGAGCCATAATGAAAAGGAGAATCAGGCAATGATGACCACAGACTGTTGAGCGGCTGTCTTGTATCAGACAAGATTGGGCAAATATTCCACTAGCAAAACTCCAAATATTAGTATCCTCAACTCCCACATGATAAAAAAGTGTGATTAAAAGGAAAGGTGATGTGACACAGTGGTAAACATGTCTCTGTCCCAGCTTTTTTGGGGTGTGTTGCAGCCATCAAAATCAAAATTTGTTCATATTTACAAAATACAATTATGTTGGTCAGTGAAACACATTGGATAACTTTTCTTTGTACTTTTGACAGTTAAAAAAGGTTAAAAAGAATGAACAAATAACAGATTCTTGATTTTTATTGCATTTTACAAAATGCCCCAACTTTTTCTTATTTGGGGTTGAAGTATATTAGTATAGTCACTTTGACTGTGAACATAAGGTAGCTACAAGAATTATAATTATTATATAATTCTTTAATAAAACAGAAAATCAAAATAACAAGACACTCAGGATACTAGAATTGGTAAACACTTGAACAGAACAACCCAATGATATCTAACATAGACAGACAAAGAATGAACTGAGGAAAACATTGAACTTAAATACACAGACAAAACCAATCAATGCAGTGAAGGTGTGAACACTAATCAAACAATGAGTAACCAAGTAGACTAACCAGAAGCGGGAACAAGGAACAAAGGAAACAGAAAACAGAGGCCTATACCATGAAGCAGGTTTATGTGGATAGCCAGGTATGTTTTAGATTAGTTTGCGCCGAACCTGTTAGGCACCATGTAAGTGCCTTGGCTTTTAGCGGTGTTCATCACCATAGTAACTTACGTTCCACGGCTAACCTGCTCCGGGGCAGGTTTATGTTCTAGGTAAGAAATCTCAAACCGAAACTGGACTAATCAGCTGTGAGCAAAGTGACACATCCCAGCTAACAGGGAACGTTCCCGTAACTTTCGCTAACGTTATGTAAAAGTTATGTAAATGTTAGTAAAAAACCTTCCTGAAATAATGTTTTTGGAATGTTCTTATAATGTATATATAGAGTTAAAATACATTCTCATAAAGTTGAGAGAAAAAAGTTCTTAGAACAAAGTTTTAAGAACATGCTTGTAATGTTATTTGTTCTTGACTGATGTTCTCATAATGTTGAGTGAAAACGTTCTTACAACAATGTTCACTGAACGTTCTTGTGATGTTCTCATAATGTTGAGTGAAAACGTTCTTATAACAACGTTCACTGAACGTTCTTGTGATGTTCTCATAATGTTGAGTGAAAACGTTCTTAGAACAACGTTCATGGAACGTCCTTGTGATGTTATTCGTTCTTGACTGATGTTCTCATAATGTTGAGTGAAAATATTCTTATAACAATGTTCATGAAACGTGATTGTGATGTTCTCATAATGTTGAGTGAAAACGTTCTTATAACAACGTTCATGAAAAGTCCTTGTGATGTTATTCGTTCTTGACTGATGTTCTCATAATGTTGAGTGAAAATATTCTTATAACAATGTTCATGAAACGTGCTTGTGATGTTCTCATAATGTTGAGTGAAAACGTTCTTATAACAACGTTCATGAAACGTGATTGTGATGTTCTCATAATGTTGAGTGAAAACGTTCTTATAACAACATTCACTGAACGTTCTTGTGATGTTCTCATAATGTTGAGTGAAAACGTTCTTATAACAACGTTCAATGAACGTTCTTGTGATGTTCTCATAATTTTGAGTGAAAACGTTCTTATAACAACGTTCATGGAACGTCCTTGTGATGTTCTCATAATGTTGAGTGAAAACATTCTTAGAACAAAGTTTTTAGAACGTCCTTGTGATGTTATTTGTACTTGACTGATGTTCTCATACTATTGAGAGTTCTTAGAACTACTGATACTGTTGAGAACGTTCTTAGAACAACATTCTGAGATACACAAGTATGTTCTTAGAATGTTTTTCTAACATTCCCATTAAGTTATGAAAACGTTATCTCTGAATGTTTTCTGAACGTTCCAAGCAGCCGTTTTTTAAAGTATTAAAGAACTTTTTTTTCTTTGTTTATGTGAACGTTAGAAGAACATTCCATTCTATAATTTTGGAAATGTTATGAAAGCGTTATTTCTGAATGTTTTCTTAACGTTCCAAACATCTGTTTTTTTTAAGTATTAAGAACATTTTATCATTTTGGAAATGTTATGAAAACGTAAATCTTTAATGTTTTCTAAACATTCAAAACATCCAGTTTTTAAAAAAAATTACAATTTTTTTATTTAGCTGGGATTGAACCTAATGCATTACACGAATCAATAAGGACTTTGAATTTCAATTCTGTAACAGCATTTCATCTGATTCTGAACTAAATTCTCTCATTGTCTTTCTATCACTCACAACTCACATGCGCTCCATTCCATGCCATCTTTACACCAAACATCCAGCGTCAACCATTAACCATTAATCCAGCTAACAAAAATAAGTTGTCAGAACGTTTTGCTAACATTCCCATTAGGTTAGGAAAACATTATTTCGGAATGTTTTTTAAACATTGAAAACGTCCAGTTCCCTTACGAAGGGAACTCAACGATGCGTCCATCGACGCCATGGGGAACGCCCCCAGCGTGACTGCGTCTGAAGCATCTATGTCAACTAGTCCAATGGAAAGAATGAGCGTCACGGGCGGGTGACGTCATGACCAGGATATGATAAAAGCACATCCGGTGCAAACCGGCATTAGCTTCTGTTGCCTCAGCAAGCGATCTGTGTTATACTGTCTCTGTCTATTTATTGTTGTCTGTTGCAATTTATTCGGAAACGTTATGGCGAAACAAGTGTACAAGCAGTGTGTTCCTCCCTGCCCGCGTTATTTAACGGGTGGGGACACACACGAGCTTTGTGTCATTTGTTTGGGAGTGGAGCATGCGGTCTCAGCCTTCGAGGGGGCTGAGTGTCAACACTGTGAAATGCTACCGCTCCGCATGCTCCGCTCTCGCCTGTCACTCTTTGATGAAAAGAGTGGGCAGGCTCGCGATCCTCAGGGATCAGGACCCGCGTCTGCCGAGGCGGCGCGGAGAATGCATTCCTGGGGATCGCAAAAGGATCTTTCGGAGGGGTTGGAGACGGGTCCGCGGGCCTTTTCTCCTTCCTTACCCGGAAGATCCAGCGCTCTCCCCCCGGTGTCGGAAGCACGCACTGCAGTTTCTTCCGCCCGGGGAGAGAGCCCTCCATTACTTCAATGCTCTTCCTCCGAGGAGGTCGATGTTATGAGTATGGAGAGTGAAAGCACACACATGGGGGAAAGAGATTCACAATTTATTTCCCCAGCATATGATGAGCTGGTGGATGTTATGTCACGGGCTGTAGAGAAATTAAATATTGAATGGCCATCTGAGAATAAAGGCGCTCGTCCTAAAAGTAAATTAGATGAGCGCTTTTTATCTTCCACGACATTATCTCCACCACGAGGGCTTCCCTTTTTTCCCGATCTTCATAATGAAATATCGAAATCGTGGAATAAACCTTACTCTTCACGACTTTTTAGCCCTCAAGTTAACACTTATTCGAGAATAAGAGGGCTAAAAGAGTATGGTAATGAGGCGATGCCCCAGGCGGAACAGAATTTAGCCAGCTATCTTTCGCCTGGTCCCGCATCGTCCCTGAAAGCCTCGGCTTTGCCCACTAGACCGCTTAAAGCCACCTCGGTTTTAGTGGGCAAAGCTTATACGGCAGCAGGTCAAGCTGGAGCATGACTGCACACAATGGCAGTGCTTCAGGCTTATCAAGCTGACCTGCTGGGGGATCTGGATAGTAGTGAGGGAATTTCTCATGACGATATTCGAGAACTTCGTCGGGCTACCGATCTTTCTCTCAGGGCTACTAAGGAGACCGCCAGAGCAATTGGGTGGTCTATGGCAGCCTTGGTAGCTACTGAGAGACATTTATGGTTAAATCTGTCAGAGATTAAAGAAAAAGATCGAGCTTTTTTATTAGATGCTCCGCTTGAACCTTCTGGTCTCTTCGGCGACGCAGTCCACGCGGTCGTCGAGAGATTTCAGGAGTCTAAAAAACAAGCTGACGCTTTTAAAAAGTTTATCCCTCGCCGTGTCCAGCCCCCTGGGGCTGCTGGGCGTGAGCAGCCCCAGCCGTCGAGCTCATCATATCGTGTGCATCAGAAAGAGAGTGTTGCATCTCGTGCACCTCCACGTAGAGACTGGAGACAGACGCAACCCTCTCAACCGAAGTCTTCTAAGTCGAAGCCGGATCTGAGGACCGTTCTTCAGGCGAAGAAGACTTCGGTTAAAAAAAAAAGGTCCTGATGTTTACGCATCAGGCCTGTGAGGACAGCCCCGACCGAAGTGGAGCGGTGTACACCTCATTTTACGGTGCCCGTTCCATTTCGGGGTCCTCACGAGACCGTTCTGCCAACCCTGCCACCCTCGGTGCTTCAGGGCGCAGCGGTCTCCAGCGAGTCGCTGATGCTATGCTGCGGCACAGCATCGGTTTCGCGCCCTCTGAGGGGGGCCTTAGAGCGGCCAGTTCAGGTAGTTCCTGCCATTATGTTTCAGGCTCCGGAATTGGCTGTCTCGATAACACCAGAGACCAGCCTCGAGAGGCTGGTTCCCTTAGTAAATTTTCTGGCAGCGTGGAAGCTTCTGCCGAATATTTCTCATTGGGTCCTGCAGATTGTAGAGAAAGGATACAGAATCCAGTTTGGTTCTCGTCCTCCTCGTTACAACGGGGTGCTGCCCACAGTGGTGCATCCCGAGCAGGCTCTGGTAATGGAGCAAGAGGTAAAGGCCCTGTTAGCAAAGGAAGCTATAGAACAGGTGTACTCACCCGACAGAGAGTCGGGTTTTTACAGCCGTTATTTCATTGTTCCAAAAAAGGATGGGGGGTTGCGTCCCATTTTAGATCTTCGTCTGTTGAATCGTTCAGTACAGAAACTCAAGTTCAAGATGCTGACACTCAAACAGATCGCGACTCAAATCAGATCCGAGGACTGGTTTGTCACGATAGATCTGAAGGACGCCTACTTCCATATCTCCATCCTCCCTCAGCACAGGAAGTTCCTAAGGTTTTCTTTCGGGGGCAAAGAATACCAATATCGGGTTCTTCCTTTCGGTCTAGCTTTATCACCCCGCACGTTCACGAAATGCGTGGATGCAGCTCTAGCCCCTCTCAGGCTTCAGGGCATACGTATTCTGAACTACATCGACGACTGGCTGGTTCTGGCGGAATCAGAGCAGTCGGCGGTTCGGCACCGAGGTGTCGTTCTCGCTCATATGCAGATGTTGGGGTTGAGGCTCAACGCCAAGAAGAGTGTTCTTTCTCCAGTACAGAGAACCACTTTCCTTGGTGTGGTATGGGATTCAGTGACGATGCGGGCCACTCTATCGCCCGTTCGTGTAGCTGCTATCCTGACAGCCACCAAAGAGCTAAAGCTAGGCCAGTCACGCACTGTGAAACAGTTCGAGAGACTGTTGGGTCTCTTGGCGGCAGCGTCCAACGTGATTCCTTTTGGCCTGCTGTACATGAGACCTTTACAGTGGTGGCTAAGGACCAGAGGGTTCTCCCCGAGGGGAAACCCACTTCGTATGATCAAGGTCACGCGGCGGTGCCTTCGTGCCTTAATTATATGGAGGAAACATTGGTTCTTAACCCAGGGTCCGGTATTGGGAGCTCTTTGCCATCGTGTTACGATCTCGACAGATGCTTCCCTCACCGGCTGGGGAGCGGTAATGGAAGGCCGCTCGGTTCAGGGTCTGTGGAAAAGTCATCATCTTTCGTGGCACATCAATTGCCTGGAGATGATGGCTGTCTTCAATGCGTTGAGACAGTTTCTCCCAGACCTGAGGGGCCATCATGTGCTTGTACGAACAGACAACACATCAGTGGTCTCTTATCTGAACCGTCAGGGGGGTCTGCGGTCGCGTCCGCTCTGCAAACTGGCGCACCAGATCCTCCTGTGGTCTCTGGGGAAGGTACTCTCCCTGAGGGCAGTGTATATTCCTGGGGACCAGAATGTGGGGGCAGACATCCTGTCGAGGCAGGAGCTGAGGCCAGGGGATTGGAGACTCCACCCCGAGGCGGTGGAGAAAATTTGGGAGTTTTACGGCCAAGCAGAGGTGGATCTGTTTGCGTCTCAGCACACGACGCACTGTCCACTTTGGTTCTCCCTTACTCACCCAGCCCCCCTGGGGCTGGATGCTATGGTGCAGACGTGGCCGAGGCTACGTCTGTACGCATTTCCCCCTGTTGCTCTGCTCCCAGGAGTTCTGGAACGAGTCCGCCAGTACGGAATAAGCCTACTGCTTGTAGCACCACGCTGGCCGAGTCGGATCTGGTTTGCGGACCTGATCCATCTCTTAGACGGTCCTCCCTTGGAGATCCCGATCAGGAGAGACCTTCTGTCTCAGGCCGGGGGCACAATATTTCACCCTCGGCCAGAGATTTGGAACCTGTGGGTTTGGCCTCTGAGGGGGCCCAACTCATAGAGAGTGGTCTCTCAGCTGAGGCTGCTGAGACCATCCTAAGCTCCAGAGCTCCAGCTACTAGGAAACTATATGCGCTGAAATGGAAAGTTTTTTCTGTATGGTGTCACCGACATCAGTGGGATCCGGTTAACTGTTCTGTGAACACAGTACTCGAGTTCTTGCAGGAGCGCTTTACGTCAGGTTTATGTCCTTCCACACTTAAGGTTTACGTGGCGGCCATTGCGGCTTACCACGCCCTGGTTGGGGGTACATCGTTGGGTCGAGACCCCCTGATTACACGTTTCCTTCGTGGCACACTGAGGCTGAGGCCTGCAACTCGCACTAGGGTGCCAGCTTGGGATTTGGCATTAGTACTAGAAGGCCTGTCTAGGGCTCCATTCGAGCCCTTAGATTCGGTTTCAGAGAAATTTCTTACCCTTAAGACTATCTTTCTGCTAGCTATTTCGTCCCTTAAGAGAGTTGGAGACCTTCAGGCCCTTTCGGTTTCCCCCACTTGCCTTGAGTTTGCACCGGGGATGGTCAAGGCATTCTTATATCCAAAACAGGGATACGTCCCTAAGGTGCCGACCTTGATTCCGAGGCCTATCGTGCTGCAGGCTTTCTGTCCTCCTCCTTTTACATCTGCGGACCAGGAAAGGCTGAACCTCTTGTGTCCAGTGCGAGCACTGGATACTTATGTTCATCGGACATCTTCTATGAGGAAGTCCGACCAGTTATTTATTTGCTTTGGATCACCTAAGAAGGGTCTTCCTGCTTCTAAACAGACGGTTAGCAAGTGGATAGTCGAGGCTATTTCACTTGCATACGAGTACTCTGACCATCCGTGTCCCTTGGTGGTCAGAGCTCACTCAACGAGGGGTATGGCGGCCTCTAAAGCCTTGTTATTTGGGGTTTCCCTCCAAGACGTTTGTGATGCGGCAGGCTGGTCCTCACCGCTCACATTCGTCAGGTTTTACAGTTTGGACCTGGATGCTGCCCCAGGTTCTCAGGTGCTTAGTGCTTAGTTACAACAGACTGACACTCAGGTACTTGGAATTCTGGCGCTTTGGGTATTCTCGTTCCCATGGCGTCGATGGACGCATCGTTGAGTTCCCTTCGTAAGGGAACGTCTCAGGTTACTATTGTAACCATAGTTCCCTGAGAACAGGGAACGAGACGATGCGTCACCCTGCCATACTTCCTGCATCCCTGTGATCGGCTTGCTTCGGCAATTTTCGAAGCTAATGCCGGTTTGCACCGGATGTGCTTTTATCATATCCTGGTCATGACGTCACCCGCCCGTGACGCTCATTCTTTCCATTGGACTAGTTGACATAGATGCTTCAGACGCAGTCACGCTGGGGGCGTTCCCCATGGCGTCGATGGACGCATCGTCTCGTTCCCTGTTCTCAGGGAACTATGGTTACAATAGTAACCTGAGACGTTTGTTTTATTGAGAACGTTCCCTGCAGGTTATTTTTAGGTTTTATTTTATAACCCAAAGAAACCTTCCCAGAACGTTCCCTGCAGGTTATTTTTAGGTTTTATTTTACAGTATATTTTAAAGAGAGCTTTCCAGAAGGGAACGTTGCAAGAAATGCAAGTAACAGTTTTTTTTATAACCAAAAGAGAGCGTGTTCTTTAAAAGTAATGTATAAATGTTTAGACAAAACGCTCTTAAAACATTTTTAAAAAACTGGATGTTTTGAACATTTAGAAAACATTAAAACAATTATGTTTTCATAACATTTCCAAAATGAGAAAACTTTAATACTTAAAAAAAAAAAATGTTGTTTGGAACGTTCATAAAACGTTTTCATAACTTAATGGGAATGTTAGAAAAACATTCTAAGAACATATTTTTGTATCTGAGAATGTTGTTCTATGAACGTTTTCTTTCAACATTATGAGAACATCAGTCAAGAAAAAATAACATCACAAGGACGTTTCATGAACGTTCGTTTTCACTCAAAATTATGAGAACATCACAATCACGTTTCATGAACGTTGTTATAAGAACGTTTTCACTCAACATTATGAGAACATCACAAGCACGTTTCATGAACGTTGTTTTAAGAACGTTTGCACTCAACATTATGAGAACATCACAAGGACGTTCCATGAACGTTGTTCTAAGAACGTTTTCACTCAACATTATGAGAACATCACAATCACGTTTCATGAACGTTGTTATAAGAACATTTCACTCAACATTATGAGAACATCACAATCACGTTTCATGAACGTTGTTATAAGAATGCTTTCACTCAACATTATGAGAACATCACAATCACGTTTCATGAACGTTGTTATAAGAACGTTTTCACTCAACATTATGAGAACATCACAATCACGTTTCATGAACGTTGTTATAAGAACGTTTTCACTCAACATTATGAGAACATCACAAGGACGTTCCATGAACGTTGTTCTAAGAACGTTTTCACTCAACATTATGAGAACATCACAATCACGTTTCATGAACGTTGTTATAAGAACATTTCACTCAACATTATGAGAACATCACAATCACGTTTCATGAACGTTGTTATAAGAATGCTTTCACTCAACATTATGAGAACATCACAATCACGTTTCATGAACGTTGTTATAAGAACGTTTTCACTCAACATTATGAGAACATCACAATCACGTTTCATGAACGTTGTTATAAGAACGTTTTCACTCAACATTATGAGAACATCACAAGCACGTTTCATGAACGTTGTTATAAGAACGTTTTCACTCAACATTATGAGAAAATCACAATCACATTTCATGAACGTTGTTATAAGAACGTTTTCACTCAACATTATGAGAACATCACAATCACGTTTCATGAACGTTGTTATAAGAACGTTTTCACTCAACATTATGAGAACATCACAATCACGTTTCATGAACGTTGTTATAAGAACGTTTTCACTCAACATTATGAGAACATCACAATCACGTTGTTATAAGAACATTTCACTCAAAATTATGAGAACATCACAAGCACGTTTCATGAACGTTGTTATAAGAATGTTTTCACTCAACATTATGAGAACATCACAAGCACGTTTCATGAACGTTGTTATAAGAACGTTTTCACTCAACATTATGAGAACATCACAATCACGTTTCATGAACGTTGTTATAAGAACGCTTTCACTCAACATTATGAGAACATCACAATCACGTTTCATGAACGTTGTTATAAGAACGTTTTCACTCAACATTATGAGAACATCACAAGCACGTTTCATGAACGTTGTTATAAGAACGTTTTCACTCAACATTATGAGAACATCACAAGCACGTTTCATGAACGTTGTTATAAGAACGTTTTCACTCAACATTATGAGAACATCACAATCACGTTTCATGAACGTTGTTATAAGAACGTTTTCACTCAACATTATGAGAACATCACAATCACGTTTCATGAACGTTGTTATAAGAACGTTTTCACTCAACATTATGAGAACATCACAATCACGTTTCATGAACGTTGTTATAAGAACGTTTTCACTCAACATTATGAGAACATCACAATCACGTTTCATGAACGTTGTTATAAGAACGTTTTCACTCAACATTATGAGAACATCACAAGCACGTTTCATGAACGTTGTTATAAGAACGTTTTCACTCAACATTATGAGAACATCACAATCACGTTTCATGAACGTTGTTATAAGAACATTTCACTCAAAATTATGAGAACATCACAAGCACGTTTCATGAACGTTGTTATAAGAATGTTTTCACTCAACATTATGAGAACATCACAATCACGTTTCATGAACGTTGTTATAAGAACGTTTTCACTCAACATTATTAGAACATCACAATCACGTTTCATGAACGTTGTTATAAGAACGTTTTCACTCAACATTATGAGAACATCACAATCACGTTTCATGAACGTTGTTATAAGAACGTTTTCACTCAACATTATGAGAACATCACAATCACGTTTCATGAACGTTGTTATAAGAACGTTTTCACTCAACATTATGAGAACATCACAAGCACGTTTCATGAACGTTGTTATAAGAACGTTTTCACTCAACATTATGAGAACATCACAATCACGTTTCATGAACGTTGTTATAAGAACGTTTTCACTCAACATTATGAGAACATCACAAGCACGTTTCATGAACGTTGTTATAAGAACGTTTTCACTCAACATTATGAGAACATCACAATCACGTTTCATGAACGTTGTTATAAGAACGTTTTCACTCAACATTATGAGAACATCACAAGCACGTTTCATGAACGTTGTTATAAGAACGTTTTCACTCAACATTATGAGAACATCACAATCACGTTTCATGAACGTTGTTATAAGAACGTTTTCACTCAACATTATGAGAACATCACAATCACGTTTCATGAACGTTGTTATAAGAACATTTCACTCAAAATTATGAGAACATCACAAGCACGTTTCATGAACGTTGTTATAAGAACGTTTTCACTCAACATTATGAGAACATCACAATCACGTTTCATGAACGTTGTTATAAGAACGTTTTCACTCAACATTACGAGAACATCACAATCACGTTTCATGAACGTTGTTATAAGAACGTTTTCACTCAACATTACGAGAACATCACAATCACGTTTCATGAACGTTGTTATAAGAACGTTTTCACTCAACATTACGAGAACATCACAATCACGTTTCATGAACGTTGTTATAAGAACGTTTTCACTCAACATTACGAGAACATCACAACAATCACGTTTCATGAACGTTGTTATAAGAACGTTTTCACTCAACATTACGAGAACATCACAACAATCACGTTTCATGAACGTTGTTATAAGAACGTTTTCACTCAACATTACGAGAACATCACAAGCACGTTTCATGAACGTTGTTATAAGAACGTTTTCACTCAACATTATGAGAACATCACAATCACGTTTCATGAACGTTGTTATAAGAACGTTTTCACTCAAAATTATGAGAACATCACAATCACGTTTCATGAACGTTGTTATAAGAACGTTTTCACTCAACATTATGAGAACATCACAATCACGTTTCATGAACGTTGTTATAAGAACGTTTTCACTCAACATTATGAGAACATCACAATCACGTTTCATGGATGTTGTTATAAGAACATTTTCACTCAACATTATGAGAACATCACAATCACGTTTCATGAACGTTGTTATAAGAACGTTTTCACTCAACATTATGAGAACATCACAATCACGTTTCATGAACGTTGTTATAAGAACGTTTTCACTCAACATTATGAGAACATCACAAGCACGTTTCATGAACGTTGTTATAAGAACGTTTTCACTCAACATTATGAGAACATCACAATCACGTTTCATGAACGTTGTTATAAGAACGATTTTCACTCAACATTATGAGAACATCACAATCACGTTTCATGAACGTTGTTATAAGAACATTTCACTCAAAATTATGAGAACATCACAAGCACGTTTCATGAACGTTGTTATAAGAACGTTTTCACTCAACATTATGAGAACATCACAATCACGTTTCATGAACGTTGTTATAAGAACGTTTTCACTCAACATTATGAGAACATCACAAGCACGTTTCATGAACGTTGTTATAAGAACGTTTTCACTCAACATTACGAGAACATCACAAGCACGTTTCATGGATGTTATAAGAACGTTTTCACTCAACATTATGAGAACATCACAATCACGTTTCATGAACGTTGTTATAAGAACGTTTTCACTCAACATTATGAGAACATCACAATCACGTTTCATGAACGTTGTTATAAGAACGTTTTCACTCAACATTATGAGAACATCACAATCACGTTTCATGAACGTTGTTATAAGAACGTTTTCACTCAACATTATGAGAACATCACAATCACGTTTCATGAACGTTGTTATAAGAACGTTTTCACTCAACATTATGAGAACATCACAATCGCGTTTCATGAACGTTGTTATAAGAACGTTTTCACTCAACATTATGAGAACATCACAATCATGTTTTATGAACGTTGTTATAAGAACGTTTTCACTCAACATTATGAGAACATCACAATCACGTTTCATGAACGTTGTTATAAGAACGTTTTCACTCAACATTATGAGAACATCACAAGCACGTTTCATGAACGTTGTTATAAGAACGTTTTCACTCAACATTATGAGAACATCACAATCACGTTTCATGAACGTTGTTATAAGAACGTTTTCACTCAACATTACGAGAACATCACAATCACGTTTCATGAACGTTGTTATAAGAACGTTTTCACTCAACATTACGAGAACATCACAATCACGTTTCATGAACGTTGTTATAAGAACGTTTTCACTCAACATTACGAGAACATCACAATCACGTTTCATGAACGTTGTTATAAGAACGTTTTCACTCAACATTACGAGAACATCACAACAATCACGTTTCATGAACGTTGTTATAAGAACGTTTTCACTCAACATTACGAGAACATCACAACAATCACGTTTCATGAACGTTGTTATAAGAACGTTTTCACTCAACATTACGAGAACATCACAACAATCACGTTTCATGAACGTTGTTATAAGAACGTTTTCACTCAACATTACGAGAACATCACAAGCACGTTTCATGAACGTTGTTATAAGAACGTTTTCACTCAACATTATGAGAACATCACAATCACGTTTCATGAACGTTGTTATAAGAACGTTTTCACTCAAAATTATGAGAACATCACAATCACGTTTCATGAACGTTGTTATAAGAACGTTTTCACTCAACATTATGAGAACATCACAATCACGTTTCATGAACGTTGTTATAAGAACGTTTTCACTCAACATTATGAGAACATCACAATCACGTTTCATGGATGTTGTTATAAGAACGTTTTCACTCAACATTATGAGAACATCACAATCACGTTTCATGAACGTTGTTATAAGAACGTTTTCACTCAACATTATGAGAACATCACAATCACGTTTCATGAACGTTGTTATAAGAACGTTTTCACTCAACATTATGAGAACATCACAAGCACGTTTCATGAACGTTGTTATAAGAACGTTTTCACTCAACATTATGAGAACATCACAATCACGTTTCATGAACGTTGTTATAAGAACGTTTTCACTCAACATTATGAGAACATCACAATCACGTTTCATGAACGTTGTTATAAGAACATTTCACTCAAAATTATGAGAACATCACAAGCACGTTTCATGAACGTTGTTATAAGAACGTTTTCACTCAACATTATGAGAACATCACAATCACGTTTCATGAACGTTGTTATAAGAACGTTTTCACTCAACATTATGAGAACATCACAAGCACGTTTCATGAACGTTGTTATAAGAACGTTTTCACTCAACATTACGAGAACATCACAAGCACGTTTCATGGATGTTATAAGAACGTTTTCACTCAACATTATGAGAACATCACAATCACGTTTCATGAACGTTGTTATAAGAACGTTTTCACTCAACATTATGAGAACATCACAATCACGTTTCATGAACGTTGTTATAAGAACGTTTTCACTCAACATTATGAGAACATCACAATCACGTTTCATGAACGTTGTTATAAGAACGTTTTCACTCAACATTATGAGAACATCACAATCACGTTTCATGAACGTTGTTATAAGAACGTTTTCACTCAACATTATGAGAACATCACAATCGCGTTTCATGAACGTTGTTATAAGAACGTTTTCACTCAACATTATGAGAACATCACAATCATGTTTTATGAACGTTGTTATAAGAACGTTTTCACTCAACATTATGAGAACATCACAAGCACGTTTCATGAACGTTGTTATAAGAACGTTTTCACTCAACATTATGAGAACATCACAAGCATGTTTCATGAACGTTGTTATAAGAATATTTTCACTCAACATTATGAGAACATCACAATCACGTTTCATGAACGTTGTTATAAGAAAGTTTTCACTCAACATTATGAGAACAACACAAGCACGTTTCATGAACATTGTTATATGAAATATTTTTACTCAACATTATGAGAACATCAGTCAAGAACGAATAACATCACAAGGACGTTCCATGAACGTTGTTCTAAGAACGTTTTCACTCAACATTATGAGAACATCACAATCACGTTTCATGAACGTTGTTATAAGAACGTTTTCACTCAACATTATGAGAACATCACAAGCACGTTTCATGAACGTTGTTATAAGAACGTTTTCACTCAACATTATGAGAACATCAATCACGTTTCATGAACGTTGTTATAAGAACGTTTTCACTCAACATTATGAGAACATCACAATCACGTTTCATGAACGTTGTTATAAGAATGTTTTCACTCAACATTATGAGAACATCACAATCACGTTTCATGAACGTTGTTATAAGAATGTTTTCACTCAACATTATGAGAACATCAGTCAAGAACAAATAACATCACAAGGACGTTCCATGAACGTTGTTCTAAGAACGTTTTCACTCAACATTAAGAGAACATCACAATCACGTTTCATGAACGTTGTTATAAGAATGCTTTCACTCAACATTATGAGAACATCACAAGGACGTTCCATGAACGTTGTTATAAGATTGTTTTCACTCAACATTATGAGAACATCAGTCAACGTTACGAGAATGTAACATATTTTAACTCTAAACATTATAATAACGTTCCAGGAACATTATTTCAGGAAAGTTTTTTACTAACATTTACATAACATTAGTGAAAGTTATGGGAACATTCCCTGTTAGCTGGGTTTCTATTGTGTTGTTTTCCACATGTCTTGTTAGATTTGGCTTGTCTAGTTGTATGTTTGAGTTTGTGTTCTTTTTTCCCTTGTGGTGGGGTTGTCTTTTTGGTTTAGAAAATGTAATTTGTCCTCTTTATGATTCCATTGTTTGGACTGTGTACTACCCAGAGACTCGTACAAAATGTTGTGTACTGCACAGTAAAATGTGAATCTTGAAGTAAAATATTTTCTGTTATTTTTGTAATTCAAATATTTAATTCACTTAGAAACGTTATACTCTGGAAAAATTTAAACACTCTGGACAAATGTGTCAACAGATTTAGTAAGTACTTAAAAATCCTGTCACTTTTGAAATCCAGAGCTGAATTGCTTACATTTTATTAATTGCAGCTCAGTGGGTAGCACTATCACCTTGCAGCAAGAAGGTCCCCGGTTCGAGTCCTGGCTGAAACCAGGAGTTAGCAGGTTCTCTGTCATTTCCTTCAGGTAAGCTACAACAGTTTCCACCACAGTTCAAACCCATGCAGCATAGGTGAATTAGTGATACTCAAGTGTCTGTGTGTAAGCCTGATGATGGATGGGCCAACCACATTAGAGTGATGTGAACATCCAAAAAACAGTCCGAAATAACATTTTTAAAATGAGTGAATGGAACGTTCCTGTAACATTCACATTAACCGAGAATTTTTTTTCCTAATACATTAAAAAAACTGGACGTTTTCAACGTTTAAAAGATATCCAGAAATAATGTTTTAATAACATTTTCAAAATGAGTGAATGGAACGTTCCTGTAACATTCACATTAACCGAGACAATTTTTTTCTTAATACATTAAAAAAACTGGACGTTTTTAACGTTTAAAAAACATTCATAAATAATGTTTTAATAACATTTTCAGAATGAGTGAATGGAATGTTCCTTTAACGTTCACACTAACCAAGAATAAACGTTCTTAATACATTAAAAAAACTGGATGTTTTCAATGTTAAAAAACATTCCGAAATAACGTTTTAATAACATTTTCAGAATGAGTGAATGGAATGTTGCTTTAACGTTCACACTAACCAAGCATAAACGTTCTTAATACATTAAAACAACTGGACGTTTTCAATGTTTAAAAAACATTCCAAAATAACGTTTTCCTAACCTAATGGGAATGTTAGCAAAACGTTCTGACAACTTATTTTTGTTAGCTGGGATCTCTGATGAAATAAAGTCACTCCCCCAGTTTCTCTTGCTCCAAATTAAAGGTCACTACATAGTAAAATATTTTTAAAATACAAAATTGAAAAGATGATTATTTATTATAATTATTTTATATGAATTATATTATTATTTATATAATAATTATACCCCTAATACACATGATATACCCAAATGCACATGATACATTTTAGTTAAACAACTAGACTATTATTAAACATGTAGTTTAAATGAACATAAATATATAGATATGTAATATAAATAAGATTTGAAATCGTATATAGGTATACGATTGCAAATCTGGTATATATATATCAAGTATATAAACTAACAAATTTCACTTGCATAATAGCAAGATATTTTCTTCTTTATGTATAAATGCATTTATGTACTACATATTCTTCAATCTTGTAATCTTCAGCAGAAGAGAGAAAATCTCTTGTGAGAATTGATTTGAGAATTTAAGAATTGAGAATTTCTGTTTCAAGGCAAGTGATTTGCTGTTCACTACTTTTGACAGAGAAAGTTGATGATCATCGTCATGGTATCCACAAAGCCTGATTGAATTGGTTGGGATTTGTCATCTTGAAATTAATAAACATTAGCTTGTTCAACTACCATCATAGTATGGTCCAGACCAAAACCAACTCAGGGTAAAATTCAAACAGGAAAAATGAGACATAACCCTGACAGTATTGGATTTATGCTGTGTCCACGCCATGGCCTAATGCTCTCTTCACGTGCTATCGGAATTATTGTGAAGGGGGTTGATTCTGGAATCCACTGCTGCTTCAATGTATGTGATGAGTGATTATAATCCAGGTATTAATCAGTATTTTTCCTTCTAAATATCAAATGAGTTTAATGACTTCTCTGAGCTTATGAGATTTTACTTTGTTATAAAAGTTACCCGTGTGATTACTGAAATGTTCTTTTCATGTAATTCTCTAATCTGTATTTGATATCTGAATACAGTGCTTGCTTATTTAGCCCAGCTTCCAGAAATTAAATATGGACTCGTTTTGTTTGAGAAAGGTCTTCAACATCTTGTACGTCAATACATACATCTGTTTCTCTGGGGTACCTTGACAGCTAGGTCACAAGGGTCATTGGAATCAATAGCTTGAGTGACCATTTCTTAGCTAAAAGCTGTACTTTACTGCGTTAGATTAAAGTGTCCTCTCCTTGAGAGAAAGAATGTATTATCTTGATGTTGTGAGAAGACTCTCCTGTTTATTAGAGTCTGGCCAAATCCAACCTTGAAGAAGCTGTGTGTTTGTGTGTGTTAGTCTTTTTGGTTACAGGGTAAAGGATTGACTGACTTGTTTTATTCAACATATTGGTGCCCAGCAACCCAAATCTGCGACCTGGAAGGTCACAACGTACCTTACTTCAGGGTCCGAGTGTCAGCTGCATAATCGATGGAGACATGCTTCAGTCTATCTGTTTATGTGTGGAAAATTACTATGTTTATCTATTTTTTAGCCAATGAGAATCATTCAACCTGAAGCAAGGACGTAGCTTAGACCTTGGTGAAGGGTATAATTGCTGCGATCTTTGTAACTGTAAGCTGGGCGGCCTAAGAACTCCATGTGAGACTTGAAGCTGACTTCTGTTGATGAAACTGCAAACTATCTTTAGTAAAACTTTTCTTCAATTTATTATAATTCTGACCCAAGGTCTTCATTCATCATATCTGGTTCTGGGTCTTTGACTGTAAATCCCCTTACAATTGTAAATACGAGTTTTCTAGTTACAAATTGCACATGAACCCTCTTTCAAGTTGTATCTACCACTGGGAAGCTCAGAGATCATTTTGATACCCAAGTTCCAGAGTTGGGCGGGCCATAAACATTAAACATGGTAGAGAAAAGAACGATTGCTGCTGTGACTGGTATTCTTTAGTAGATTTTTCCACAACAATTGCATCACCTTGTTTTGTCTTTAAAGTAGTGCATATTTACATATATGAATAATCATTTGAAGCGTATTATATGTTTTATACACAAAAATAGCCGGTATTTGACAAAAAATTCCAGAGTTGCCAGCAAGCTGACTATATAGATCAGGGATGGGAAACTTCAGTGTTGGAGTGCCACTGTCCAGCAGAGTTTAGCTCCAACCCAAATCAAAAACACATGAACAATGTCTTCAGGATTGCTAAAAAGCTACAGGCAGGTGATTTTTTGTCAGGGTTGGAGCTAAACTCTCCAGGACAATGGCCCGGCCCCTCCAGGATCGAAGTTGCCCATTACTGATCCAGATAGCATGGTGAATGTTAATAAGGTTGTCAATGAGAAGCTAAATATCATTTTGGCTTTCAGAAGTGGGAAGAAGGACATTTCAATAGCACGTGAAGGCAGCATAATTACTGTAGTTTTTTAGATTACAACAGGTGACATTCTATTTTGAGCTGAAATTATGCATTTCTATGGCAACACTATCAACGCCTAAATGAATCTGCAGTGGTCATGTGGTACAAATAGGAGCTATCTGAAAATTCCCATCTTACAAGCTGTAATTATGAACTCTACAAGGACAAGAAAGCTTTTGTACAAGTTGAAATAACATAATCACGGCAATTACAACATGGCGCGAACGCACCTTTAAAATTGTAGTCTACATCATTGCACTACGGGCTGCAGGGAGGACATCTTGAATCTGACCGCGATTGTCCAATCAGAATATTCCAGAGAGCTATGTAAATAATTTTCTAGATGACCTAGAAAAAGACATTTACCACAGTTTTGTGTCAGTTGACATTGTATAATAAATATCTGAAAACATGTCAAAGTTGCTGACAAGCAAATTATGTGTAAAAACATTATAGCCCAATGTCAGAGAGGTACAAATATGGTGCTGTAGTTATTTCCTCAATGAAGGAAGATATAATAGATTTTTCCCCATCTGCCCAAGATCAGTATAAGAAGTGCCAAATACTCTTGAGTCGGAAGCTTCAGAAACATACTATTTTTGCAACCATTGTGCTAATTCGATGTAAAATATAGCACTGCTTGTAACACTACTCCTTCACAAATTGGATTCTGGGTGGATTGGACTCTTAACTGATCCTACATCAACTGCTCTGTTTTAATGATCAAAGTATTTGCATTTTGATATATGGCTGGGAGCAAAATCTAATGAAGTCTTTGATAATTTATTCATATTTAATGTTAGCGAAAACCTTAAATCCATATTTTACTACAGGTGCTTACATCAATATTTTAAAACAAGTATTCCTTCATGACACTAGTTTAATCATGCTTTGTGACTCCATAATGTATCTGCCATTGAATCTGTTCAAGTAGTGATTGTTCGAATACGTAATTAAGTTTTTGAACAATGTCTGTGTGAACGCTGACCAAACTGATTAAGCATTCATGTATGGCTTGGGGAAATTCATAAGCAGAAACAATACACATTTCGAACAGAAAAGGTGAAATACAAGCAGATTGGTGACCAAAACAGCTTCAGTCTTCCCATGCCTTAAGGGTAAGTATGGATAATATAGGCTATGCTTGATGTATGTGAAACATTAAAATATTCAGAACGCCTCAAGCTTAAACGTGTGCGTAGAAAATACTTTTTTTTTTGGTCTGTGGCCTAAATCAAACATCAGCTCAAGGCTTATTTACACTTCACTGACAGGCGCCGACAGTACGTCAATTACCAATAGCCAATCAAAGTACGTCACTTCTAAAACATTCCGAGACCCGAAAAATGTTCAATCGCCAAAAACGAGAGCCAAAACCGCGACAGGGGCAACACACTGATCAGACAAAACCCGTTGAAGGGTCTGTTGCCGTCTGTCGGTGCGGTGTGAATAGGTCTTTATTGTCACACTGTTCTATTAGTCTTTTAGAAATGATATGCATGTGTGGGGAGTTAGGACTTTCATAAACCACATAATTTCCTTTAATCAAATATGAGACATTCAACAGATGTGTCATCCGCTCTCACATAGCTAATGTCCTCTTCTTTGAATCATTACTTTAATGGCAGTTAAAACAGAGCAGTGTCGGAGGGCTCATCCTAATCACACTGGCACTTATCTTCACAGCGGATTCCTTCAAATAGGTGACAAGGGTTCATTTAACTGCTTTTACAGACTTGCTCAGTAATACAATGCTCCTTTACACTGTTTTGGCAAGTACTTGTAAACCACAGATATCACACTTTGTTTTTGTTGTGTGCGTAACATGCCAAACCTACTGCACTTCCTTATAGTTCTCACTTTTAAAGGTGCACTCAGTAAGTTTTAAAGGGGTGGTTGATTATAATTTCACTTTTCTAACTTTAGTTACTGTGCAATGTTGCTGTTAGAGCATTAACAACATCTGCAAAGTTGCAACGCTCAGAGTTCAAAGCAAAGGGAGATATTTTCTTTTAAAGAAATGGCGTTTTAAGGACTACAACAAACGGCTGGTAGGGACTACAGACATTCCTCCTGGGTTAGTGACATCACCAAACCTAAAAGTTACATAAACCTCTCCCCCGGGAACGCGGTTTATAGATTATCATGACAGAATATGCTAATGAATAGAAGAAGACAGAAGACACATATAATAATGCATGTCTGTTTGAGGAGGTAATCGAAGCTCCGCCCTCTGTGAAGGGAGCAGCATCTCATTTGCATTTAAAGGGACAGACACAAAAATGCTGAGCTTTTGCTCACCCTCAAAAGTGACAAATTTAAGATGCTATATAAAAATATCTGCGGGGTATTTTGAGCTAAAACTTCATATACACACTCTGGGGACATCATAGACTTATTTTACATCTGGTGAAAAGGACATTATTCCACCCCTTTAACTTTTGACACTATTGCTGTTGATGCGTTGAGTTTGTTTTGACAGACTTTTTCTGTCTCCCGCTACACACATTATATGACAGACATTATTGGATTCAGTCCCAATTCGTTTTTGTGCGTTGTTGGTGTTCATGAGGTCTGGCTGCTGCACTGCACTGTGATCGGAAGGCCATGAGATCTTCCCTGTGGTCGATGTGTGTTGGATTAATTTTTTCCCTTGATCTGTGGCTTTGGAACTGCGGGTCGTCACAGTTTGTTTAATCACTCCAGCAGGGACTGCTTGTTTGGACTTTTTGTATTCCCACATGTACTCCTGTCTGGACTGTCTGGTGGATTGTGCACATGCTGTCATGTCTAAGTTCAGTTCAGTTCTTGTGTAGTATGTACATTATATTTGTTATTGTTTGATGTGCTATTTTGTTTACATGCACTTTTAAGTTTATTCTTCATAAACCATCAGCCATGAGCATTGGGTGAAAGCACTAAAGAAAACAATATTGCTGTTATTATTATTATTATTTATTATTATTTTTAATGCATGACACCGCTTGTCATGATCTCAATATGGCAGCAACCATGAGGAGATGACCTACTCCATGTAGAATGAAACAGCTTTTTCTGAGTGTACACTCTTAAAAATAAAGGTTCCAATAAAGGTAGCAATGCAATAGAAGAACATTTTTTGGTTTCCCAAATAACCTTTCAGGGAACAGTTCTGAAAAGAACCATGGTTTTCTTAGTGTGAATAACATTTTTTTTAAGAACCTTTTCCCACTATAAATAACCTTTTGTGGAATGGAAAGGTTCCAAGGAAAGGTTCTTCATGGACTATCAATGCCAATAAAGAACTATTATTTTTAATAGTGGTGTACTGTTCATTTGAAAAACCTTTTAATTTGCAATATGAGTGCATGATCATACACTTTAAATCCGTGATCTAGCCAAAGCATCAGCACTGAATTGCTCGGTGAAGGTAGACTACTTTTGTGCATTGATTTACATATGCTGCTAAGCATCAATGTTACTTGTCAAGCAGCCCAGCAATTAAGATATGCAGATGCAAGGTAAGTACATGCGCATGCAAAACATTCTGAATTCTGATCGCGCGACTCACAGAAGCATTTGTAACAATTCACATTCACAATTTGTCATTCACAAAATTGGTTGGTGCAAAGAAGTATCACGACTATGAAATGGGACCTTGCCCTAAACATAGAAATAGGTCATTAAAATTATAGGCTATAATTTTTACTTGACCACTGGCGCTGTCTTTTCATTGGTAGAAGCTTAAATTATTTGTAAAACATTTAAGATTACAATCAAGTTCCACAAAGTGTTTAAATAAAGTCGTAAATGGTTCGCACTATAATTTCGTAATGCAATTTAACTTAGCCCACTAATGAATTAGAAAGACTAACTTCCACGTGACATTCATATTAGGCTACTTCATATTATATCTCAGCCAAAACAGCATCATTCATTGGTAGCCTAGCCTATATTACGTTGCTCTGTCAGATTTACACAAGAGCTTATTCGCGGCATCTGTCCACAACCGTTAATTGTTTTCTCCCCTTCCCACTTACCTTAGGAAACAACACTTTTGCTCCAGCGACGGCAGTGTCACCACAATCGGTAGAAAACAAAATCCCGAGTGTCAGGATCTCGTGCAAGAGAGGAGTGAATGACCGCGCTACTGCAGTTTCTCAAGTCGCCACCTCGGCGCAGACCACATTGATACAAGGTACAAAGTGTTACCATATCACATCCCAATGACATAGACAACTGAGATGGTTTCTCGTATACGTTTTTTATGATTGTAGCCTACCCGTTTTCCTTCATTTTTCATGATTGTAGATTTCTGCAGTCTTTACGCAGGGGAAATCACATTCACCGAGGCAGCTATTTCATGTGAAAGGCAAACAAACAAGCACACAGACTTGAAGCTGAAGCTTTACTGTACATATTAGTAAAGCACCAATAAATGTTTTTCTAGCTTCATAATTTACGTTGTCTCTAAACCTAACCCTCACAATGTTATTATATCCAGGCTACATCAATATATAATTTTGCTGATTTTCGAGCATTACAAATTGAGAAAAGTTTTTTTTTTTTTTACAGTAGGCCTATGTTATTCGTGAAGACAAATTCGTGATTTTATTTTATTTTATTTGTTTTTAACAAAAGTGTCCCCACAAAGCCATAAAAGTAGGCCTACAGAAAGGGAGAATAAACGAAAAAGTTGCTCTTAGCTGACTTTTTTGTTTTAGACTCACAAAGAAACTGGGAGCAGAAAAAAATACATATTTTTCCTTGCAACTATTGTAACCTTATTTAGGCTATTTACACATTATAGTAACATAAGACATTTTTCTTAACATACCAACAAAAATCCACATCTATTTTTAATTTTTCTTTTAATTTTCTTTATCCATGAAGATGTCTTCTGGCAGACATGTCCTGGAGCTAGCCAGTGCATAACTTTAAATAAAAGGTTTAATGCTTAACTTATTCTCACTTGATTTCTTTTATTTATTATTTTTGTATACATAATATTTTATTAGATTTGAAGTTTCACTAGGTTATGTGTCATCATTGTTACATCATATGAGGTCTTATTAACAGCCCTTTAAAAATGTTTGACCTGTTACTGAATAAGATAGATCTATAATGATAAAATATTAGTTATAGGCTACATCAAGTTAAACAAAAAAAAAATGCAGGAAAGTGTAGAACTGTGTAGCAGCACACTGATTCTTTTATATTCAAATCGATCATTAAGTTACATTTCTTCCTAATGTTTTGGTGCTACAAAATGAAACGCTCACAATACAGACACAAGTGTTTCATATTTGGCGCTTTTGTTGATGTAAATAAGTGCGGAGGAAATGACGCGCCGCCCACAAATGTGACATATTGCACAAATATAGGGGTGTTATGAAATACACAGTATATTTGATTTTATAAAACTAAATAGTTTAAGTCTACCAAACGATCTGCGAAACGAGATAAGCAAGGTAATTATGGAATTTGTACAATTTATTCTTGCATTTTATATATTTACCAGATATAATTGCGTAAAGTGATTGATCTCCCCCCATGAAAGACATGTAAGCGCCCAGAGCCCGCCGAATCCTCTTTGGCGCTTCTGTACCTCTATGAGGCCGGTTGTACGCTAATCTGACAGCCACATAATGCTTACTTTCCGCTGTAAAATAATTTAAAGCAGTCAAAAGAATGTCGGAAGACGACTTAAAAGTACCGGAAGAGCTTTTCAAGGACGTGAAATTCTATGTGGTGGGAGACATTGATCAGAAGGTATATTTAACGTTAACTGTAATAAGACATTCATTTAGCCTTTTGGCTAATAGTGGCTTACTGCCTGGTGTTAGCATAAAGGCTAACCCACATAAACACTAGAGGATACAAAAGTAGAGGATACATTTGGACAAACTGTATTTAATGTTACTCTTGAGTACATTAGGGTTTATTTATTCAGGATGCCCTATTTTGTATGTATGGTGTACTCTCCTTTATCTGCTGTTAACGAAAGTCCTGTCTTCAGTATGTTAGCCATCATCAGTGACAACAATGCGACACTTCCCACGTTGAACTAATCTTTTAGTTGTATCTGCGATTTATTTGCAAGTGAATGAATAATCATGACCCTGAACTGCGTGTATGCAATATTTGTCAAGGGTAGCTTGTATCTTAAATGGGAAGTCAATGAAACGCTGTAACGCTAGCATCTGTAGCCCTCTTCTGTGTTTATCATATTGTCTCATCTTTTGGCATTATGTGTAGTTTTTGCTTACATTTTTGAACGATTTTATGTACGGTTCCTAGTCCATACATTAAGAGCTTGCAGAAAGCAGATTATAAGTTTGTTTTTATGAATGATCTGTTTTATGATTGACCTGGTGATGATCGCCTGTTGACATTTGCTTATAGGTTGTGCAACTTCTGAAAGCTGGGAAAGGAAAAGAAGTGTCTTACAATGCCCTCGCCACCCACATTATAGCAGAAGATGGGGACAATCCAGAGGTCGGGGAGTCCAGAGAGGTCTTTGACTTGCCTGTTGTGAAGGTAAACAGGCATAATATTGCACTGAAGGGTTCAGAAGTCAGACATTTTTAGTTGGCAACATTTTAGACAGATCTCCTGCCTATGATTGTGCTGAAATGTTTAACATGCATATTCATTTCTATTTCAGCCAAGCTGGGTGATCTTGTCTGTCAAATGTGGAGACTTGCTACCGTATCCTTTTAAGATTCACTGGTTCGAAAATCTTCAGTTCTACTGTTGTTTTTGCACCCATGTTCACATGTCACCATCAACTACATGCAACCTTGGAACTGATAATGTGTTAAAGAGGAATATAATACTATTTAATTTGTTTTTATCCTGACGGTTGATAAATCAGAGTTACAGGATTTTCTCCAGAGTCAGGACAAGTGTTCTTTGGTGTCACAGCTTGTCTGCCACATGTAAATAATGCATGCATATTCATTAAAATCTACATATTATCGCCTGCCATTATCAGACAGCAGAGTTGATTTTTAGTGTTTACTAATCTTGTCTTTGTTTATAGCTGGCAGAGGATCTCAACACACTTTGGGCCTTTATCACGTTCTATGGAGGTGACTGTCAGCTCCACTTCAACAAGAAGTGCACCCATCTTGTTGTGCCTGAACCGAAGGGGGTAAGCGCATGTCTGTCATCTTGTCTTAATGTATATAATTAATGTTTGCTATTATTAGTTAATGTCAGTCAGATTGAGGGTGTGTGTTTACTAATACTAAATTTATAGGGCACAGTAAGACATTGTGCATCAACACAGTCTTATGGTCCACACTCTCCATAGTAGAGTGGGGGAGGTGTGTGAGATTCAGCAGCTCAGTTAAAGTTTACGACTAATATATTGCCTTTAACAGCTGCTATCTGCAAGACTCTGTCTAGGTTTACATCTGTGGGTTTGTTTTTTCTTGGATCAATTGAGGGATGGGACTGGATTGCTGGTCTCGTTTTATTGGCTCTGTTTTTGAGGTCTGAGTGGTGTATTCAAAAAGGGTCAGTTTTATTGCCCCATCTTCACTGTCTAGGTTTTTAAAGCCTGCCTTTTATAGGAAACTCTTGGTAACCAAACAAATGTCGTTTGTAATATATGGGGTGAGCAATGCTGAAACCTTTTTGATTAAACTCATAATATTGATAAATATTCTGTGTACTTTGATATGCATCATGGAAATATTGTCACTGTAGTGATGTGATCTCTTTGTTTTCTTTGACCTTTGGGGTTGTGGATTGTTCTGTAGGCATTAGTGTATCTGTCAAACACAAAATTTTATCATTATCATGCTGCAATTTATCATAACATTATTTCAGAAATCAGCTATTTAAGTTGTTGTTGTTATTCATTTTGTTTATATATATATATATATGATTATATAATAATACATTTAATAATAATAATTATTGTTATTTCTTTAGGGCTGCCTCAGACTATAGCCTATTTTCCCTGTCAACTGTTAGCCATAGCTAGTGATTCCCATCCTTTTCCATCTCATGGCCCACACAACCAAACCTGCAAGTTTCCACCACCCACTGCAAGACTTTTAACAAACCTGACTGTGTCGCGCGTTGGTTAATGAGGACTTGGAAACGGAGATTATTAACTGTCTTTTTTTTTTCAATAAACTGGCAATGAACCGACAATGCAGATAATGGGTTACAGAGCCCAGGCCCGGTTACTGGGTGCTCTAGCCTTAAAGGGATAGTTCACCCACAAATGAAAATTCTGTCATCAATTACTCTAGGGGTCGACGGATTATCAGCGCCGATATTAAGATTTTTATGGTTATCGGTATCGGCCATTTTAAAAACCGATTTGCCGATAAAGTATTTGATTTTGAAATGCGCTATATTTGGCTCTGACGCAGTCACCTCTGTCGCAACTCACCACTCTGTAGACTACACCAATGTCCCCACCCATCTGATTTGTTGGGAGTCACGTGTCCGGCCAATCAATGCGGAAAGCTGAAGGCACTGAAAGTTTTGCACCCTCACACCGAAAGCACTTGCTGACTGGAGCTGCTTCACTTATTACGCATCAGTTGTCTCTCATAGTTGTCTCTTTGCTGAAGTAGCAATAAATTACTACACTGGAGTTGCAAAACACCTCAATATAATAGGGCCCTGTGATTTCAGCGATGCAGAAAACAGACGGAATCGCGGAATCCAGTCATAAAAACAGAATTTACTGTATAAACAGAATGTCATGGAATTTGTCAACTTTTTGATTCATTTATAAAAAGCCGGTCAGTACAAATCAAATCGAATTTCAATTCGCAAAAAGACTATTTAAATATGGATCCAGCGTGTCTCTAAATGAATGGCGCAGACGCGTGATTACATAGATACCACACACAGGAGCACGCGTGACGCTTGCACGGTTTTCAGCCTCATTATATGAGCACATGATTGCATAAACATCATCTACATCTTAGTCACTACATGAGCTTTTTAATGCTTCAACTGAGAAAAGTTATCGTCATATCATAAACACAGAAACTCAAAGATATTCTTGGCAACCCGTCAAAATAAAAGTTCGGTTTTTCATAGGGCCCTAAAATGTGATTTTTGTTAAACTGTAAATAAGTTGAATACGTTTGATTTTAATTATTAGAAATGCTTTTTGATTACTAAAATTTAATTTAACCAATAAAACAGTCTTAAGTTTTACAAAATGTTTACTTAATGCTGCTGGATGCTCCCTGCACTTTTTAAGTTATAATTAGGTGTTCAAGCACGAAGTGCTGAAAACCTATTGTAATTGCTATTTGAAAAAAAAAAAAAACCTAAAACGCATCGTGCAGCCCAAACCGTAAGGCCTAGAGACTTGAAACCTGGCCAGGTGGTAGGGCCTCAGTTTGGGGAGAACCTATCAGAGTATGACCCCGATTGGCCCATAGGTGGCGCTACAGCAACCAAAAGTACTAAATTGTTCATAACTCCTAGACCGTTTGACTTGGAATCAAGCTTTTTGCACCACTGTGTTCCTTGGCCCAAGACGGACAAGATGTATATCTCGGATTCTCGATTTGAGCAACGAAAAATTTGTTATGGCCGATTTTGTCCAAATCCTACTTTTGCGAACTAGTCCCTGGTTTTTTGCCTGATCGGAACCAGACCAGTCTAGGACAATTCTCTGGACTCTCTAGATCAATAATTATCGAAAAAAAGTTGAACTTTACCCTTTGGTTCACTGTAACAGGGTCGTTTAGAAAAGGGGGCGTGGTAAAATACACTCAAAAGCCTATAAATCATAAATAAAAACTCAGAACTTCACAAAAACTGATGAGCACATGTGTCATGACATGATCGGACCATAGGTGGCGCTATAACTGTCAAAAAGGTCGCCTATTATTAGGTGTTCAAGCACGAAGTGCTGAAAACCTATTGTAATTGCTATTTGAAAAAAAAAAAAACCTAAAACGCATCGTGCAGCCCAAACCGTAAGGCCTAGAGACTTGAAACCTGGCCAGGTGGTAGGGCCTCAGTTTGGGGCCTATCAGAGTATGACCCCGATTGGCCCATAGGTGGCGCTACAGCAACCAAAAGTACTAAATTGTTCATAACTCCTAGACCGTTTGACTTGGAATCAAGCTTTTTGCACCACTGTGTTCCTTGGCCCAAGACTGACAAGATGTATATCTCGGATTCTCGATTTGAGCAAAATTTGTTATGGCCTTTTTTGTCCAAATCCTACTTTTGCGAACTAGTCCCTGGTTTTTTGCCTGAAAATTGTTGAGCATATGCGTCATAACATGATGAAGAAGCATGCAAAGTTTCATGGAGATCGGACCATAGGTGGCGCTATAACTGTTAAAAAGCTTCAAAACCATGTATTTCCTATGGTAAATTGCCTGTATTGGCTGTAAATGTTTTTTTCCATCTATGATCATATAATGTTCATATCATAATGTTCAAAATCAGTGCAGTACAATACTCTGGACTCTCTAGATCAATAATTATCAGAAAAAGTTGAACTTCTGCATTTGGATGACTTTAATAGGGTCACTTCAAAATGTGGCCTTGACCAAGTGTCCATGAAAGCCTATATCTCTTCAATGAATGCTCAGATCTTCTTAAAAACAAGTCAGAACATGTAACTCTAAATAAGCATGCCAATTTTCAGAAAAATTGGAGCAAATATGCCTTTTAAACAGTTAAAAAGGTGAAAATGATATGAACATAATGGCATATTAAGCCAATAAGTGGTATTCTACTGCCCCCTGCTGTTTAAAATAGTCATTTTGTCATGCTACTAACTAATATAATTCTATAATTCTTATTTAGACTTTATAAAATCACTATTTTAACATTTACACTCACATTTAGTCAAAATTCATCTATTGAAGTATTGCTACTGACTATTGTGGCACATTGAGAAATGTGAATCCTGAAGGAGACTTGCAGTAAACATTTTTTTCCATCACATAGTTCAAATGTCTGTATCTACAACAGAATGTGTGTGTGTAGTCCTATATTTCTGAATAAATGCTGAATAATCGGATTAATAGATTACAAAGATATTATGTGAAATGCTTATAGACCATTAAAGTATATTTTCATAATGACACATCCCAATAGCATTGAAAAAATCAACAACAACATTTGTCTTTGTTGTGTGTGTGTGTGTGTGTGTGTGTGTGTGTGTGTGTGTGTGTGTGTGTGTGTAAGCATATGTCTAAATAAGATACCAGTGAAAACAGTTTATTAATAAGTATAATGGCCAGCAGAGGGCAGTAGAAGACCACTTATTGTTTCAGTTTCATTTTGACAGACTTGATTTTCATCACTATTAAAGCAAACCTGTTTTTCCATGTTAACTATTATAAGACAATCATTTTTTTGTCAGTTTATCACTTCATGGCTATTGACACTTCACATCAATGCTAGCAATGTGGTAAATCATGGTAAATCACGATAGAAACATGGTAAATCATAGTAAATAATACTATTACATGGTGTACCATGGCAAATCATGCTAGCAATGTGATGAATCATGGTAAATCATGCTACAATCCTGGTAAATCATTCTAGAATGTTGTATATCATGGTAAATGATTCTATAACATGGTAAATCATGGTAAATCATTCTATAACATGGTAAATCATGGTAAACTATGATAAATCATGCTAGAATCAAATTAAATCATACTGGAATGTGTTCAATTGTGATAAACCATGCTAGAGCAGGGTAAATCATGGTGAATCATATTAGAACTTGGTATATCATGGTAAACTATGGTAAATCATGCTAGATTCATGGTAAATCATACTGGAACATGGTAAATCATGAAAAATCACGCTAAAATTTGGTATATCATGGTAAATCATGCTAAAACAAGGTCTATTCCATCTATGATGTCAGTGTTTCATGCTTGCTACATGAAACTTAATGTCTTTTGATGCTTTTGAGCTTAACTGCCTTAACTGCCTTAACTGCTTGAACACCGATAAATGCTGCTTGCAGCTTTAATTATTATTATTATTATTAATAATAATAATTATAATGTTATTATTAACAGTTCTCAGATTTAAAGATATGTTTAAAATCATTTAAAAAGAGTATTTGTCAATGCCCTTTGTTATTCTTAATTTTGACATTAACTTAAATTTTTACACCAGACATAGGCTATATATCGGTTCAAAATATCGGTTAACGGTCTACTTGATATGTAATAATCAGTATCCGCATCGGCCCTGAAAATCACATATCGGCCGACACCTAAATTACTCACCCTCAAAATGTCTTTGTACCGAACCTGTATGAAGTTCCTTAGAATTCAGAAATCAACTTTTCATAATGTTCATATTCTTCAGAAATAAAGAGACAACACAAAGAGATAGAAGAAAATGCCATTGTCGATGGTAACCTAGGAAACGATATCTTCACCACCACCATCTTCGCTTGTTTTATTGAATGATGATAAAATAGCTAGAGGTCAGATCCATTCTTTGAAATATCACATCTGACATTCCAGAGCTGCCAACTTTTGAGTTTAGCTTGGCATTAGACTTCTCCAAGGGGAGGGGGGACCTATGACGCAAGGTCTCTCGCTCGCTGCTGTGCGCGCTTGCGGTTTGGAGCACAATATCTGTCTCGCATGCACGCTCTCTCTAGATTACGGGATATTTTAACTAATTTGCTGTATAACTAGTCGATCACGAATGGCTCAACAGGTAGATATATAGATAAACTCATCTTTCAGGCATTTGACCGACCGGGTTGACACTTCAGCGTGAGAAGTCGGGGGTGTGGCATGAGAGCGTGAGAAGTGGTTCAATTGCATGAGTCTCACGCTGAATGCGTGAGAGTTGGCAGCCCTGCATTCCTTTTCTGATTATGGGTCGCCACTTTCTATGTGATACCGATGGCTAAAGGTTTTTTTTTTAATAGAGTGATGGCGCAGTGGATAAGACGCATGCCTTTGGTGTGAGAGACCCGGGTTCGAATCCACTGTGAGACACCAATGTGTCCCTGAGCAAGACACTTAACCCCTAGTTGCTCCAGAGGCAGGCGACCTCTGACATATATAGCAATTGTAAGTCGCTTTGGATAAAAGCGTCAGCTAAATGAATAAATATAAATGTAAATGTTAATGTAGTTCACCTAAAAATGAAAATTCTGCCATTATTTACTCACCCTTGAGTTGCTCCAAACCTATATTGGAACATAAATACTTATGGAGCATTTGCCAAATCTGTTTCACCAATATTCTATTATTACAGCTTATAAAAGTTTCAGCAACATATGACCAAAACCCATATTAAATCGCAATGGGAAATTATTGCAAACATTCGTTGGTGGTTTAAAGGGAGTTTTGAATTAATCGTATAAATTGTCTTATGTAGCTTGATGCTAATTGTGGCTTTAATGCACCCGCTGCACAGGTCCAGTTATATTTCATGATGTATTTTGTCAAAAGAATTTCACGCAAGTTCATAAATAAAGTTTTTTATAATAGGTGGATAAATCTGGGGTGGGCTGTCCGCTTCTCCGGGACAAGTGGATTTTTTAAATGGACAATTAGAAGAGAATTTTAATTGCCCAAACGGACAAGTAGCCTGATTAAAACGTCAATAACAAAAAAAATAAACTAGGTAACCAACAAAATGAGAGAATGTTTCAAATTTTATTACATTAAGTAATGTAACATAAATTATTTAATTTGATCAGCTCTGCCTAGAGTAACAGCCCTATAGTGTCTTATTATTCTAATTTGATTTATTGTCGAACCCTGTATATTGGGATCAAAGCGGTGTGAATGGGAAGCCATAATACCAGAATAATGGCAAATAGCCTCTGAATAAAAAGCAAAAGAATAATGATAAAAGAGTAATGAAGATTAGGTCTCATACCCGGCAGAGGTATGATAGAGTTGTTGAGTGAGAACAATAAAAACATGAATGGGGCAGTTATCTCCAAAGCAGACATATGGAGCATTTCCATTGCATGGTGTGGCATGGCTCTGCTCGCTTTACTTTGGCTCGGTTTGATTTTCCACTGCAGTTTAGTACCGCTTTAAAGTGGGTTGGATTATAGACTGATCGTTATAGTTGCGCCAAATTCAAATGACTCAAATCCAATGATGCTGGTAGTGACGATTCTCTCTGACCAATCAGTGATCTGCAGTATTTATACATCAAGTTTTAGTATCAGTACAGCTCGCTTGGAACCTCAACCGAGGTGCTACTAAAAAAATACCAAGTTCTAGGTACTGTACATAAAATGTATATTTTTAGAGATAAAATCCTTAGATTTGAAATGAAGCATGAGCAGACTTGTGACTTCAACTTCATTGCTACACCACAACCACATAATATTTTTCTACATTTAAAAAACATTCTAAATATTTTTATATTTGATTTTATGTTTGAGCTTGTATATCTCCATATTAATAACAGTATGACTAATTCTAAATCTTTAACTGGAAACTGTTGGCTTTTTTAAGTTAGTTATGTGTCTATTCAGAATAACTTATGAGCAGCAACTTTTTTTATTTTGGGGGGTGCAGACAAAATGGTTAAAAAAAATGAAGAATATTACTATTGTAATATTTCACTGTAAAATAAAATATTTAAAAAATAATATAATATATTTTACAGTACAACTGAAATTTGCTCTTCATTAGTTTTTTTCTGTCTTTTCCAGGCCAAGTATGAGTGTGCTTTGCGGCATAGCAACATTAAGATAGTAACCCCAGAATGGATTTTGGACTCTGTAAAAGAAAAGAACAGGAAAGATGAGACTTTATATCACCCACGTCTTACATTATATGAGGCACCGGAAGAGGATGGCAGCGAGTATGAAAATGAGAGGAGCTCAGGTTCTGAAGGCAGCTACAGTGACAGACGCTCACCTCACAGCCGAAGGTCCAGCCCTACATCATCTCGTGATGCTTCCCCAGTAGGCAGGCGTAGTCGTTCAACGTCACCAAAACATGAGCGCAAATCAGAGTTAATGTTCGATGACTCTGATGACTCATCCCCAGAGAAGGAAGACCGCAACCTGAACTGGACCCCAGCTGAGGTGCCACAGCCTGGGCCTGCCAAGCGTCGACTACAGCCTGGGAAAGAAACGGGTTTGATCAATCTGTGTGCCAATGTCCCACCTGTACCTGGAGGCTTTGGGCCGCCAGATGCTCGGCTGGTTGGCACAGGTGGAGGTGTGCCTCTAGGGGTGGAAAGATCTGAGGTCATGGGTGGATGGAATCTAACTCCCAGGACACTGAGGAACATTACTAACAATGCAGATACGCAACAAGCCTCGCGACCCTCCAATGTAAGAAATAGTTTTGAGCGCTATGACTGTATGTACTCTGTGACAGTAAAGATGTATCCATTGGTAGGGATTCTGTTAAGTACACTATTTGGGCTACACGATATATAAAAAATCGATATTGTGAAATGACTTCGTACAATTGGCAAATCATGCAGGCTTACTTACCCAATTTAAGTAAATGTGTGCTACCGGTTTCAGACAGAAGTGTGCCATTTACACACATCTAGTTCAAAATAGTGTTTCAGAGTGGCTTGGTGATCGGCACGCATGTAAATGACCTTACTCTGAAACCAGCACACTTATTTTTTTTTCTGGCAATGGGGTGTATGTAACAAATCATAGTCTTCCCTATTTAAGCATTTAACCGTTTTTAAACCTTTTAAGCACAAGAAGAGCTCAATCCGGTACTCGCGAGCTGTTTTCTGTGCGCACACTCAAATCGTGCACACAGACAGTGTTTGAACATAGAATTGAGTTATTTCACGTCTCCTTGCGCTTGAATGGACACAAAATTATATCAAAATACCCGCCTCTGCAAGCATTCTATAAAACAGTCGGTTATGTCTTAAGTGTACATAAACAGTTGAGAAATAAAACGGATGTGTGTCAGTATATTGAATGTGTGCTATCTATGAAATTAATCAAACAACAAATCACAGCTTTAACAAAGATACATCTATATTGATTTTATACGGTGAACACTGTGCAGTGTTATTTTACACTTAATAGATTTCTGAACCTGAGTACTACTATTAGACCTTATTTTAACTTCGCTCTATTGTATTTATCAATACCTGTAATTTGTGCTTATTTTATTACTGAATTAAATATTAATTCAGTAATAAAACTGAAATAATGTAAAGAAGGTTTTTGTTTTTTTTCTGATCCGAAAAATGATCTAATTCGTGACTCAAAAACAGTAATATGATCCGGACCTTAAGTTTTGCACCTCTAGCCGGCAAGATTTTAATATGAAAGGATGGTCTAGTGTCTGAAAATTAAAATAAAATAAGATAATTATATATTTACTTACTAATTTGTATATATATATATATATATATATATATATATATATATATATATATATATATATATATATGTGTGTGTGTGTATGCATGTATGTATGTAGTATTTATTGCTAATTAACTTCTTATATTGACATCCATTAAATTGAAACATACTGTGGTATCAGGTTTTGGCCATACCACCCACCTTTATATTTTAATATAAAACAGTTGTTTTGTTTTTCAGTTTGATTCTTTTCTTTACATTTATGAAGCTGGTATGATTTATATTTTCTGTGTGTAATTAACTGTGTGTAATTTTAGATCCTCCAGGGTCTTTCATCCTCCTCTAAAGTGGTGGAGCACCTGGGAAATCAAGGCCAGTCTGGTGTTCCCAACCAGACTCTGTTTAATCCAGGTAAGACCCAGCAGCAACTACCACCTGAAGCACAACAGCAGTTAATGCAGCAGCAGCAGCAGTCACATCAGCTGCCACAACATCAACAACAGCACCCACAACAGATGGCACAACAGCATCCTATGATGCTGCCGCAGGTCATGCACCACCATCAGCAACAGCAACCGCAACAACCGCAGCAGCAGCAGCAACCGCAGTCACAGCCACAGCAGGGCTTTCCTCAAATGCCTCAGCAATCCCATCAGTTCTTACAGCAACAGATGCATCAGCAGATGTATGCACAACAACAACAGCAGCAGCAGCAGCAACACACATTCCCACAGCAACAAATGCGACCACAGCAGCTCCAGAGGCCACCCTCGCAGCAGCAGCAGCAGCAGCAACATGCATTGCAGCAGCAATTGCAGCAGTTACAACAGCAGCATAGACTCCAGTTGCAGTTACAACAACAACAGCAGCAGCAGCAGCAGCAACAGCAACAACAACAACAGCAGCAGCAGCAGCAGCAGCAGCAAAACCAGCAGCAGATGCACCAACAGCATTTGCAGCAGCAGCAACAGCATTTCCTACAACAACAACTCCAACAGCAGCACATGCAACAGCTGCAACAACAGCAGCAAATGCAACAGCAACATCTACAGAACCAGCAGCCTCTGCAGCATCAGAACCAGCAGGTTACTCCACATCAGACCCAGACTATGCTGCAACCTCCAGTGATGCCTGCACAGCTGCACCAACTCTTTGGGCATGAGCCAGGCCAAGACAGTAAGTACAGGGTTTTGTTTTTTGTGTGAACACAATATAAATGTTATTGAGATGTATGCTGAGTCTCAGCAAATTTTAGCTAGCCTAAACAGTTATTTTTTCTGAATGAACTGAGAAGATGCCAGATAAACTTAGCTTCATGCTTTTTTTTTTCAGTCCCTGGAGAGGGATTCCTGGTTGGCTGTATCTTTGCTATTGCTGACTATCCAGAACAGATGGCTGATAAACAGTTACTAGCCACATGGAAAAGGGCAAGTGATGCCACCTCATTTCTGCTAATACTGAATTAGTTACTCTAAACTGTAAACTTTTTTGTTTATAAAACAGTTTAGAGTGATTTGTAAAGTGCTTCTAAATATACAGAAAATAACAGAATAGGTGATGGAGCAATCCATTTCCAGTGCAACATACTTCATTTAGTGGGAGGAATTCATTAAAATTGGATGTTTTCAAGTGTCAGGAAAATTATTAAAATTAATCAGTTTTGTAAAACCCGGCTGGATCAGCAAAAAGAAGGTTTTCCGATCAACGGGTGAAGGTCTCTGCGCGTTCCTGTCTTTCCGCATGACAACGGAATTTTGATTAAATGAAATACATTTTCTCATATGTATTAACTCGTTATTTCATCTGACTCCATAAATGAAAAAGGTTTTAATGATATTTCTACATCATTAAGTGTGATACATGTTTGGCTATTCTTTTTTAACTCTTTAATTAAAATAATGTCCGAGTTGATTAGAAAAAAATCAAATGTTTACAATTTATTATGTCAAGTAAATGTATCACACCAGTTGCATAATCAGTTTAAAGATAATGGATACAAACATCAAATGAGTAAAGATGTAGGTTAAACCCGACATTTAGAAATACATGATGTGGAGTGCCGGCATCCATTCTACATCATGGGCTAATTTTGAGTTACGAAACACGCCTGAGCTCTAGTTGCGTTTCATTTTATAGACAGACCTCATTTCAAATGAGTTCACAGTGGGAATTCACATTAATCACCGTCCCAGACTTACTGGGGAAAAGTTGATTTACATGGAACCATTTGCTAACAGAGGGAATTTGCATTGAGTTAACACCTTCTGAGAACATGACGCCATATGCCTGGAAGACACTATTTCTAAACTCTTAAATACCTTATTACCTTCTGGTTTAATTCTTTGAGAATGAGACCTTTGTACCAGTCGCACTGAGACATTTCAAATGATATCAAACTTGTGTGATACTGTATGATAATTATTCACATTAAACTATATAGATTCTTGGTTGAATTTCAGATGATCTCAGTATGAGGGAGAAGGAGTGGGGGCAGAATGGGGGGTCAAGGTAAAAGATGTAGATTAGGATTGCTTAGGTGAGATTTGCGTCTCGAATGGTGCACAAGAGAGAAATTCAGATGTTAATTTGCTTTGTTCTCTCAGAGAGTTGCGCTATCTTCCAGTTTCTCCAGTCTTCCAGTTTCTTAAATTCTTAGATTCTGAATGTGAGTAGCACATGATGCAATAGTATTTTAGAACATATGTAAGAAGGTCCATCGACCCATTGCTTAACACCCTTTTAGATATTTTTGTTTTTCTGGCAGAATCTAATTAAGACATTGTTATTTTGCAAACAGATCATTCAGGCAAATGGAGGCACTGTAGACTCTGCTCTTAGCCGCTGCACTCATTTACTTTGTGAGAGTCAAGTCAGCAACACTTATCTCCAGGTAAACATAAAAGCTTGCTTTTAAAAGAAACATACATTATACATCATCCCCAACGTCTTTTATACTGCATGGTTTAATTGGTGGGAATACATCCTGAATGTTGTGTGCTTTTTTAGGCTACTCTGTCGTGACATTTACTAATGATCTGTTATTAAACTGTTTTTCCTGCGCCAGGCTCTGAGAGAAGGAAAGCGTTGTGTGACTGCTCACTGGCTTAACACTGTCCTCAAGAAGAGGAAGATGGTCCCCCCTCACAGGACTCTTCATCTTCCCTTCAGCTTCCCTCCAGGGGCAAAGCCCTGCTCGCAGCATGTAAGAACCAGCCCTTTCTATTGAAGGGTTCAACATCATATTAAATTAGGCCTGTGTAAAAATATCAAAATTATAGATTAATTGCAGTATTCATTACATCAGTCTTTTAAACTATACCTGACTGTCATTACTGGGAAGTTATTGTTATTATTAATAATATTAAGATATTAGGGCTAATTAAAATGAATCATATTTATGTATTGGGGTTAATTAAAATATTTCCATGTTTTTAAAATAATTCTTATATTTTGTTGTTGTTGTTGTTATTATTATTATTATTATTAATAATTATTATTGATAATTAGGGATACACGATACAAAATATCTGCTCTAGTATCTGCTATACTGATATACGATTTTTTGAAATTACATCTGCTGATGCTGATAGTTTGGTGGTAATGTACCTTCTGATGTTCATTCATGTTAATTTTGTGCTATAAATTGTATAAAAGTAGTAGAGATGACTTGTGCTCCATGCTTCTGCTTGAATTGACGCACTACAACAATCTGTCACTGCATTTAAGACCGTCAAAGTGGCATTTATTGCTTGAATTCTGTGATAAAATTGACAGAATTTGAAACCATGGAATGGGCAACCCTCACTTGAACTACCTGTGATTCATAGGGTCAAATAGATCTGGAGCTAACGCCGGCAATTTTTTTTTTTAAACTGTGCTAAAGTGAGATTATTACATTATTGCTTTAACTTCGACAACCTTAAATTCTACATGAGACGTTTCTTCACACTCAGTATGAGTTGTAGTATTATTTTGTTTTACTGCCCCCTTTTGATTGGCAGGATACAATTGGCCTTGATCATCAGCTGTTTAAAAAAAATCAGCCAATTTTGATTATTAGCCAATACATCCAAAAAAAAAATACATTCATACTAACAATAATGTCCTGATTTTAAACAATCCTAGTATTTTAAATAAAAATACTTGTGTTATTGAAAATAATAATGAAATACTAATCCAGGGCATGAACAGTCACACATTTTAGCGTGCGAACCATACTCATTGATATCGAATCAATACAAAAACCAAATAAAATATAATCAAACACCCAGTCCTATGTTAAACATATGCTATTATTCAGATTATCATGCATTTGAGTGGCTTTTACATGAACTTCAGTGTCATCATCTGATTTTGTGTTTTTTGTCAAAACTCAGGTTATTTCTGTGACTGGATTCGTGGACAGTGATCGTGATGATTTGAAGCTCATGGCCTATCTAGCAGGAGCAAGATACACAGGTTATCTGTGTCGAAGCAACACTGTGCTCATCTGTAAAGAGTAAGAATCAATGCAGTCTCCTGTTGTTGCCTGCTTCCAACTGGTTTCTCACTTTTTTCTTCTAGCAACTGTTAAAAGTTTCTTTGTGTAGAAAATCTAAAGTAGTTTATTTTTTTATTTTTTTATATATATGTAAACTAAAACAACAGTAATTGTTTTATATCTCTCTGGAAACTCAATCTGTCTGTTTTTAGTAATTATTGTTAATATGCTATGCCCCTGTCAATGCCATCAGGCCGAGTGGGCTGAAATACGAGAAGGCAAAGGAGTGGAGGATCCCATGTGTGAACGCCCAGTGGCTGTGTGACATACTTCTGGGGCACTTTGAAGCTTTGAGGCAAATCCAGCACAGTAGATATTCTCAATTCAATTTGCCCGAACCACTGGCACCCAACCCGCATCTTGTGCACAATCTTCTGAGTAAGTTTTATTTAAAATTTCAGCAATGTAATCTCAAGTTATTTAATGCTATAGCTGATAGATTTCCAAGCTAGTGAGGAGGTAGAACATAACATGCTCTCATTTTCATGGTCAGGTGCTTGGCGCATTCCTGTGAAGATCTCACCGGAGGCGTTGGCGGTGAGTGGGCTCTCACACGGACACACTCTGATTGCTCTCTCTCTCGTTTGTGATGCTTGAGTCTTGCAGTGAAGGTCCTCAGTGGATACACATGTAACAGCATGTCTGGGCAGAGGTGTATGTGTGCAGACTCAGTCATCTTTTTTTTGTTATCTCTTCACGCAGACCTTGCGACTGCAGCTGAAACAGAAACAGGCTGACATCGGCTTGCAGCCACCCAACAAGAGGCCCAAGTGAGTACAAACAGTGAAAGATTGCTGGAACTGTAGGTAGAGCTGTATAGCAGAATCTGGATTGCGGTGATTCCGTTCTTCCTATAATTTTCTGTTGTATCTCTCAATGTTCCTGTAATGCCCAAAGTATACTTCAGTTTTATCATGAATGCTTAGTGCATGAGTACAGCCAAATTCATAGCCTTTACAATAAACTCAATGTGGTAGCATTTGTGAACACAGGTGCTCGACGCATGAATGATGAAAAGAATCATCTTTGTCCAGTGTCTTCCCCATTTCTCTACAAAAAAAAAATATATTTTTTTAAATGTTTTTTTTAAACTGACTCTTTTGTCAGTTTGTTGCATTTTGTTGTTCCATCTCCATTTATTTTTTGGACAAACTTATTAGTGCATAAAAAATTCAAGGTGCATGTGCTAGCTGAGCGTACAGAGCTGTGTGTGTACAGTACACGCATACTATAATGATGATGAAATTTGCGCCGTGCGCATGGTACGTATATGCTAGCGTACGCCTAAAGACAGACATATACTTAGGGAGTAGGTGACAAAAAAGCTAAAATAAATAACATATTAAAATAAAGTTCCATTAAGTACAAGAAGTTCAAAAACCATGGAGAACTTTCCGAGCTGATTTTAGGACAAAATAACATTATCTCTCTTATTTTGCAGGCTAGAGGAGTTGCCAACACCTACTAAAAAGCTTCCACCTGAGTCCACACCTTACGTGCTTTTCACAGGCTTTGAACCTCTGCAGGCTCAGCAGTACATAAAGGTATCTAAACACATGCTCACTTCCTGCAGATAGCGGATACATTTAGTCAAATTAATGACAATGGCCTAGTTTGAAGAAGTACCATTACAATTTCTCTTGTCACAATGACTACGTTTACATGCAGCCAATAACCCGTTTAAAAAACCCGTTTACACGCACGGCCATGTAAACACCGGCAAAAACCCGAATATGCACATATCCTGATATGATACCTGGGGTACCCCTTTTCTAACCCGAATTTTTGGTCATGTAAACGCGTATCGGCATATCCCCATAATGATTTGTGTTCTGCGCATATTCTGTTCACAAGGAATCTTGGTCTTTTGAGTAGAGGAACTCAGCGCATACAAAAACCCGCGTGCAGTATACCGGAAGTAAACATGGCGAGACGCAGCACAGCATACATTTGGAGCGAGGTCAGTACCAGCACCAAAGCGCAAACTAAGGCGATCGCTATCTGCACCGAACTATTCATTATCCGCGTGCTGCTGCTGTTGTTGTTGTCTTTGGATACAGGAAGAAGAATCGGAAATGACGCATATTGCATCTTAAGGTTGTCCGTACGTCCAGACGCAAACCGTGCGTCGCCGTTTACATCGGGATATTGCAATTCCATGTAAACAGGAGTAACTCTCTCTGCTCACGCATGTAAACGGGTTATTCCTAATGTTTCAGAAACCCGAATAGTGACCTTAACCCGACCATAACCCGAAAATTGGCTGCATGTAAACGTAGTCATTGTGTCAAAGGCTGCTGGAAAGGTCTGAAAAGGATGTTTATAAAATGGTCATGAACTAATTTCATTTGAACTGTTCAAGAGCACTGAGAAATATGTTGCTCCATTCAGATGCGCTTCAGTAAAAACCCTCATGGTGTTCTGTTCGCCCTCCCCTGCATCCTTTTATCCTTTCTTTTTTCATCTCTCTCGCTCGCTCTTTCTCTCTCACCTTGGCTGCAGAAATTGTATGATCTTGGAGGGGAAGTAGCTGACAGCAATCAGAAGTGCACTCATCTGGTTGCTAACAAAGTGACAAGAACGGTGAAGTTCCTCACTGCCGTATCCGTAGTTAAGCACATAGTCTCTCCAGAATGGCTGGAGGAAAGCTGGAAAAGCCAGAAATTTGTGGGTGAGTTTGTGTGGAGTCTAATTTACGTTTCAATCGATTATTACTGATGTGTAGACACTCTGAGGAGCCTTGCTTCATATCCCAGCAAGAAAGGTTTTGGATTAAAATATTAAATATTAATGGTATGTAATGAAAACATAGATTGGAAAAAAGTTGGTTCTTGAATTCACAAGCAGTTTCCATAGAAATGGATGGCAATCTCAACTCTGCTCCATCTTAAGAATGTAAAGTCAATAAGAAATGTGCTGATGTGGAAATTTTGTTTGGTATCTATAATTTTTGGTTTTACTGCCAACTTTGACATCAACACCAAAAAAAATTTTTTGCAAATGCATATTGGAATCATTAGTCTTGTAGTGTATTCTCCATAAGCTCCAATCTAGAATGTTACAACAAATGCATTAAAAATTAAAATGGTCACCAAAACTCTTTTGTTAACCACACTCTTTAAAATCTAGTCGGTGTTCTGCAGAAGAAAGTAAGTCGTACATTTATGGAACAACATGGTTGAGTAAATTAGAAAATTTTCATATTTGGGTGAACTATGCCTTTAAAGTCCCTGTAAAGTCAAAATTAAGTATGTGTTCTGAGTTTGTCACACCACAGAAAAATGTGTTATTAGCCACCCAGCCAAATTTGAATGATAAAAAAGCCTGGCAAGTACATAAAATAAGCTATCAAAATCTTGAAAAAATGAGCCGTAGTCTCTGCTCTCAAACGCCGGGGGCGTGTCTGCTGTCTGCGCTGAAACCACGCCCACTCGCGGGAAAGCTGCCGCCGGCCAGTCGACACACTCAACTGTAACCGCTACAGCCGGAATGGATGCCCGCGCGGTGGGCACGCACTGCCGATGATGTCACCAGTTGTCGGCGCGACGGGAGGATGAAGGCCGAGGCGGGAGATTAGTAACAGTGGATTATCAGTGAATCCCAGTTGTCTCCGACGAAAGTTTATAAAACTATCATGTGTAAAATTATCACTAAAGAGGCGGGTTTTGGCGGTGATCCTCAGCTCTCCATCAAGGTAGCTCTTCACAAAATTAATCCACCTCTGCTTGATGTGATGTTTTTCGGAAATTTAAATAAGGACACCGATCTGTTTTGTACATGATCGCATCCAGGTAGTAATATAAGGACTATATATAGATCAGTGGTTAGTGCGCATTTCCGTGACCAAGGCATAGCTAGCTAGCAAACTGTAGGCTGTAGTAACTAATAGCCATAGACAGTAAAAGAAATGGACAGGGCGACCCCGTTGATTTCAACGGAGAGAGTTGAAGCCAAACATGGGTACTCACTTCCTGATAGCCAAGCGTTCTGCGCAGGCTCAAACTGAGCTTGATGACGTAGATGTCACGTGAGCAACCTGACTGGGAGTTGTAAATCTTCTAGTAGCTGTGCACACACACACACACACACACATATATATAATACAATCAAAAATAACAGATAAATAAGTACATGTACATCTCAGCACAATCTTCCAAAATTATTAAAAGTGATTCAAATAGGCACATACATACATAAACGCACACATTTACAATTGTTCTTTTTCGTTTCCTTCTACATCAAACAGAATAATAACCCATCCAAAAAAGACTTATTAGTATATAAGCCCAGGAACCATACTATAAAATACTATCCCCTCGCGTCATTTTCGTATATTCAATGTGACCATATAATATTCCAAAATATAAATCATGTAGTTTTGGCTAATAAATCATGATCAAAAACACTTGAACAAAAACGTTTTTCTTTATTTCACGTTATGTAGGCTAGGACATTTGTACATGGCTTCCGAACGGGATCACATTCATCTTCAAGCGTAGATCTAAAGGAACAACGTTAACCGCGATAGACATTGAGATGGGTTTTTTCTTCTTCCATTGCATGTATAATTTCCTGATAATTTCCCCATCCCCCGTTAATATATATAAGTGAAGTAGATAAATAATTTAAAGTTCGTGGATAAATGTTACTTCATATGTATTCACTTGCCACATATCAAATTATTTCGAATTATTTCAAATTCATCAAAAACGTTGTTGAAATATTTTGTCGCGTTGCTTTTATGGACTCTATCTATGCCATGGGCTGACTTTAGACAGTAAAAGATTGCCTGCGAGCTTCTCCTCCTGTCTATACGGTAATGTCTCTATTGTGCGACATAAAGTCGCGTGGTTATGACGCAATTTTTAGCCTATTTTTACAAGAATGGCTTCTACGGGGCCATAACGTAAGATACAAAGTAATGGAGCCTTTTATACATTGTCGTGTTTCTTTAGAAATAAATAATGGACAAATGGAGTCTTTGGACGCCTCCGATGTAAAGTTATTCGCTGTCAAAGTGACGCCAAAATGAATGGGAGTCAATGGGATGCTAACAGCAGGTGATAGCCAGCTACAATGGCGGCCCCCGGAGGCAGCTTCAACTTCCGGCTGATGGATTACCCCCTTGCTAATAGCAGAGAATTGGCACTGTCTGGTTACTTCCGGTTTCTGGACTGGCTGCAGTAACACGTCTCTGTCCATGCGGGGGCGCTCGCAGGCAAGTGCAGAATGAATGGGAGTCTATGGGGTTTCACCCCCAGAAATCCACTTTTCTCAGGATGTAATGTTTTTGTCAAGTAATTTGAAAGTTGCATTCAAAAGGGGGGGCTAAGGTAATACACTCAGCTGAAAATTGCATTTTTAAGTTCACTTAACTGTTCTAAAAATCCATTCAAAAATGTGATGACTTCACATAATAGGAGAATGCTAGCTTGTTCCGGCCAACAACGACCTAACCTGTAAGAAATCGAAAGGACAGAAGTACTTGTTCATTCAACTTTTGGACTATAATCTATATTGAACTTGCGGAATCAACAATAAAATCTACGTTGATTCAACGACAAGCAGGAGAAGGGGATACATTTAGCCGTCGAGCCCCATAGACTCCCATTCATTCTGCACTCGCCCGCTATCACCTCCAGTGGAATTCTAATGGAACTGCAACCAACATGATATACAATGGGGCTAATAGGAAGTGCCAAGGCTCTCTGTTAGACGGGCTCTGCTAATAGTACTGACAGTAACTTGCGATTAGGGGAGGGGCCAGCCTCAGTGGCTCCAGTGCGTCGTCAAGTAGGGGCGTGTCCAGGGGCTCCACTGCGTCATCGAGCCCCCGTTTTAGCCCCGCCCAAAAAATCCAGAACGCAGAAATGGTGAAAAACGAACTCAACAATTCAGTACTTCACAGTACACAGTCTTTGTAATATGTTTTAGCAATACATTTATAATGTGTTTATAATTTATTTTTAGAATTGACTTTACAGGGACTTTAAGAAAATGATATTAGCAGGCATAGATGTATTGTGCATCCTTAGTGATAATTTGATTTGTTTGCAGATGAGCAGAGCTACATGCTGCGAGATGCAGAGGCAGAGGTGTTGTTCTGTTTTAGTCTGGAGGAGTCACTGAAGAGAGCTCATACAGCTCCACTGTTCAAGGTGAGAAGCTTTGAGGACATTACAGTCCATCCACTAACATTTCCCCACTGTATCGTGTGCACTTGTTTATGTGACTGTGCAGAATCATAAGCCAAACAACTATTCATTTCAGCACTGACATGTGGCCTAATTGGATATCACAGTATCCACACTGTTTCACTGATGGGTGTGCGTTCAATCGTCTCACTCTTCTTTTAACAGGGGAAGTATTTCTACATAACTCCAGGAATCTGTCCGAGCCTCAGCACAATGAAAGTTATAGTGGAGAGTGCCGGAGGGAAAGTGCTCTCCAAGCAGCCCTCCTTCCGCAAGATCATGGAGCACAAGCAAAACAAGGTACACTAATCAGATCCTCAATACAGGGGTGTACGGGGCTGTTGTAATGATGAGGATGAACATCTATTTACAGCCTACATAAGCTGTTTTCTAGATGTTGTGCTCTTTTTGTTTTGTTTGGTGTTTGGAAAAATTGCTCACAATGTGAAATTGAAAGTACGCACCATTTAAGAGAAGTATCCAGGATTATGGTAGAACGTAATATACACTTCCAAAAGATTTTTTTTTTTAAAAAGAAATTAATTATTTTTTTCAGCAAGAATGTATTCAATTGTTCGTAAGCAACAGTAAAGACATCTATCATGCTACAAAAGATTTAGATTTCAAATAAATGCTGTTCATTTGAACTTTCTATTTATAAAAGAATCCTGAAGAAATTCACCACAAAAACAATAAGCACAACTGTTTTCAACATTGACAATACGAAATGTTTCTTGAGCAGCAAATCAGCATATTAGAATGATTTCTGAAGGATCATGTGGCACGAAGTCTGGAGCAATGTTGCTGAAACTTTTGCTTTACCACCACATAAATAAGTTTAAATTGTATTAAAATGAAAAGTCTTATAAATTGTAATATTTTATTATATGTTTGATCAAATAAATGCAGCCTTTGTGAGTGTAAGAGGCTTTCAGATTTATAACATTTTATAAACACATATAACTATAAATTAACATGTTGCAAGTGCATGCAAGACATGATTTAAAATAAGTTTGTTGTTGATGTTTGTATGTGTAAAATAGTAACTGACTATTGCACTCTGGATTCATCCATGTTTGATCTAGAACTTACCGGAGATCATTCTGATAACCTGTGAAAATGACTGGCATATGTGTCGAGAGTACTTCCTGAAGAACATTGGTAAGAGGGCATATCCTTCATGTCCAGTTCCCATCTTAGTATTTACATTTATCACTGTATAGTATAAAACTACTGTAGTATGGAAATGACATGCTATAGTATGTGTATAGATTTAAAAGACTGTTCATCAGTCATCGAGCAGAATCTAATGATTTATTTTCTTTATTTCAGACGTGTATACTGCTGAGCTTATATTGACAGGGGTGTTGACACAAACATTGGATTATGAATCATATCCTTTTAAAATAGAAGCAAGATTTAACAGACAAATAAGCAACAATCACTTTTGAGCGGTTTCTTGTGAATCACTGAACCACAAAAGTATTTACTTTCAGTGATGTCGGACTTCTCTCAATGAATTGGAATTTGTGTTAATACACTTTGTGAAACTCATCATTTCTGATGTTATATGGTGGCATTTAGTTAGACATTTGCAACATCTTTTTTTTTTGTTGTAAAGAATTATGGATGTATGTTTTGCTCCTTAACTATCTCACATATAAATTCACATGATGTCCTTGTTAGGACATGAATATTATTTGACTGCTGGTGCCCTGCTCCGGATCGATGCTAAAGGTTACTTGTTAAATTTTAGTGTACAGTTATGTTATATTTCAATGTTTGTATTTTATTACTTGATTAATAAATAATTTGTTACCAATTTTGTAAACAAAGTAACAGTGAATCTAAATAAATTACTGTTATTTGTAATGATTGTTTAAATCAAGGCAAAGCTGTTTTTACTGTGATACATGTTTGCCCCTTTTATGGTTTTGGAATAAAATCTGAATTTGATTGTGATTTTTAACTAATGAGTCTGCTGAATGTTTTGATTATTATACACTTTTTTGGAGACTGCTTGAACATTGACTAGTATTTGTTAATGTCAAGTCTAAAATATAACCTATGTTAAAACAGTTTCCTAAATCACAGATCTTTTATTCTATCTAAACTAAAAAAAAAAACTACCAGGTTTAGCAGGTCACAAAACTTATTTACACAATGGCTTCCAATCATCTCTCCTGACCGATTCATTTGGGAGTACACAGGGTGCTCTGTTCTCATTGAGGCTTTCTTCTCTTAAAAGCATTATTCCTGATAGACGAAATTCAATTAAATGCTAATGAAGTGTTAGAGTACTTACCGGTGGAAGGCAATTGTGTGCTGTCAGACAGTTCGCCTGGGGTGTTCCCCTGGCTCCTGAGCTGGGTTGTGGAGAGGAGTTGGCAGTAATGCCCTCTAAAATTGGATAAATTAAAACTAACCAGCCAAGGTCATGTGCCAGAAATGCAACAGGGGAAACAATAGGTGGTTCTCTCAGAGCTGGGGATCACCCACCCTCCAGTGTGGAAATATAGATCAATACCTGTACCCGAAGTGTCTTCATAATGCTTTTGTTTTGGCATAATATACTGCATTGGGGAATGCATACAATTACAGTATATATTATTTTGCAAACTTGTACTAAATAGTTTCATTCATGAATCCATTGAAATGGTTCTTTAGCCTTTAATTGAGTGTTGTGAAATATTTTGATCTCTTTTTTTTTCCAACATTCACCATTCATGGTTCTATGGCGACAATAGAACCGATTTTTTTTAAACCATCGGTTAGATGCTTGATATCTGGTTATGCTGCTGTAAATTAAGCTCCAGCAGAAGATTGAGAAGCATAAATATGAGCTTCCTTTTCTAGAGGCACATTCAAGAAATAAAGCAAACTGCTATCGAAGCCTTCTTAATTTCCTATCCAATTGACGCTCTCGTTAATTGCGATGAATTAAAAATGCAAATTAGTGACCAGATCTTTGATTAACTTACACAAGTTCCTTGTTGGTTTGTTAATGTCCTCAAAGATTTATGATGTTGATGCTCTTATACCATAAAACATCAGGAGACACAATAATTAATCTTAAATGCTAAAAGGACTTGCGCTTTAATTACTCTTGTTCTCCTCCTCTCTGTAGCATTGTAGCATTTGGTCTCCTCACTTCTTAATGGTAAATGTATTATAATATACAAATTACATGCTAATTAGATGGTGCAAAGCTTAGGGATTCAGTCCTTCTAAAATTTGCATATGAACTAATTATCTTTCATTATAGCTGGCTAATTACAAATTTGAGGAGGACCTGGAATGAAAATGCAGCACTCCTTTGTCCAGACAGTGTTTTCATATCCAATTAGACATTAGATTGTTTGTGCCCGTATGACCATTTGGAGAAACTGATCAAATCGGAAAATTCATTTATACAAATTCAAATTTCATTTGTAATATTCATTACAAATGCCCTTGAGTGAATTTCATGGTGCTTAGTATGTGAATGGCAACCACAGAATAGTCAACTCAGCTGATGATCGACTGCACCATGTGTCTGAACAGGTATGCTAAATTAATTCTTGAAGACTGAATTGAACTTGGCATTAAAAGTAATGCATATCTAAGCACAAAGAAGTCCAAATTAATAGATGTGCCAATCATTTGTCTCAGAGGAGTTTTGCTGTCCACATAATAGATATGACTCTTACATCAATCAGGTATTAATTGCTTTCACGTCTCATATAATGAAATGACTGCTAAAGGGCATAGGCATAGTTCTAAAATGGCTTTTGAAACCCATTTTTAAAGACTTTTGTTTAAGATCCCCACTTCAGTTTATCTGATATCTCAATATAGCCTTTCTTAAATTGTTACTTAAAGGTCTGAAACATTAAAGGGCAACTCTGGTAACACGTGACAAGATCACCACATGTGAATATATATAAATATATACAGTATATATATATAAAACATACTTTTTATTACTATGAGTACTTTATCTACAAAAAGTGTGCTAAAAACGGATGCCAGTTGCTTTCAAATTATTGGGTCAATATTATTTTTCCATCACAAAATACAGCTCTGCAAAAATGCATGATTACAACAAATACAAAAAAAGAAAAGTAAACGTAACACCTCCCCCAAAATAAATAAAATGAATTTTGAGAGGTTCGTCTATTTGAGCTTTAGGTGATTACAGCATGTCTCTCATCACTGAGAAGTCAAAGTCGGTGCTGCCCTCTGCAGAAAATTTTGTGATGGGAACTAGAAGTGCTGTCATTGGTGTTTTCAAACAGTTTGATCAGGCCTTGAAACAGGTTAAACTGGTTTATGTTTGCTAGAGAGACAAGTGTGATGTTTTTACATTTGCTTTGAATTCTGCTCTTCATCCTTCCATTTTTCTGTATTGACAAATAAATATTCTAAAACAGTCCACACATTAACATGAAGAGCAAAAATAAAAAAGCCTCAAGTGAAACAAAATGACAATACATTGGAAGCCCTTTATTTGATAATCATCTCTGGCAAACATCTTCCAAACAATTTTATTGTACAATTTATACAGTATTACAAAATCAGAGGTAATATTTACATAATTTACCTTTGCATCATCCATGGTTAAATGTCTGAAAGGCATGCATAGGAGTAAAATTTGGAAATGATTCATAGCCAATATTTTTTTAGTCTAATATTTAACATTTCCGCATGTAAAGCACTGTTATTTTTGGCATTTGACATGATCTATTTAAAGGAGTACAATAATGGTGTAACACAAAGCTAGGCTACAGAAACACCACAATGGTTGTACAACATCCACTCACATATATACATTTATGTTTTAGTCTTTAAATGAATAAAACTTTATGGCAAAACACTATAAACTGCATATTGTTATTTAAAACTGGCAGTGCACTGGGGCAAAGAGGCAAACATTTGGTTAAATCCCTTTTAAAACTGTCAAATCAAATCACCACAAACTTGTTAAACCAATTCTTATAGACATACATTGGGCTCCGAAAGTCTGAGAAAAGTCTTCTATTTTGCATTTTTAATATTTAATACAATATTTTTTTATTTAAAATGATATTATGAGCATTAATATATATATATATATATATATATATATATATATATATATACACACACACACACTACCGTTCAAAAGTTTGGGATCAATACGATTTTTTTTTTTTAAGAAATTAATACTTTTCTTCAGAAAGGACGCATTAAATTGATCAAAAGTGACAGTAAAGACATTTATAATAATTCAAAATATTTATTTTTTAATTAAATGCTTTTCTCTTGAACTTTCAAAGAATCCTGAAAAAAATGAATCACGGTTCGCACAAAAATATGAAGCAGAACAACTGTTTTCAACTGTGATAATAATCATAAATGTTTCTTGAGCATCAAATAATCATATTATAATGATTTCTGAAGGATCATGTGACACTGAAGACTGGAGTAATGATGCTGAAAATTCAGCTTTGATCACAGGAATAAATTACACTTTATTATATATTCACATATAAAGCAGCTGTTTTACATTGAAATAATATTTCACAATCATTACTGGGTTTGTTTTGTATTTTTAATCAAATAAATGCAGCCTTGGTGAGCAGAAGAGACTTCTTTTAAAAACATTACAAATCTTACCGACCCCAAATTTTTGAACGGTAGTGTATAAATATATTTATACATTTTAATAAGGATTCCTTATTAATAATATTTTGTTATAAAAATTATGACAGTTTAAAATAATCAATGTGCTCTCAGACTTCTGGACCTATATATATAGATATATGGCTAGTGAAAAACTAAAAACACAGAAATATCATGTATTCATCTAATTTCCTTTCCCTAAAAAAGCAATGTATATTTTACATAGTTCATGTAAGTAAACAAATTCACGTCTATAAAATATAAAGCCAACACTGTCAAGTTTAATCCCTCACATAAACCAAAAACAAAGTTCATAATTCAGAAGCACCATATGTGGCTCTAGATTCTGAACTACTTTTGGATTTCAGAGGAAGTGCATAACGACAATAACATCACCCCAAACAAACAGGCGTAACTAAATCAGTGCTTCTGTTTGTTACAGAAGCACATGGCCTGCAGAAGAACACCTTAAATTCCACAAGAATGAGTGCAGAAAGAAAGAGAGAAATGGACAGCTCATGCCATGTCCCCGGTAAAGGATGCTGGTGTGATAGCGGCTTGGCCACTGCGGGCCTTCAGAGACCTGCGGCTGCTGAAGCTGGACACGTGTACAGCTCGACTTCCCCGGCACATGGCAGTGGGAGACAGGAGGGAGGGAGAGGAAGGGGACGAGGAGGAAGAAGTAGAGTTTGGAGAGACAGGGGAGGAGGAAGAGTACGAGCTAGAGGAGGATGAGGATGAGTAGGAATGAGAGCAGGACTGGTCATTTTGAGTCTGCGGAGGGAGGGTTAGGTTTTGACCTTCAGAACACTGAGAAGGCCCGGGAGACTGTGAGGGCGAGACGGGTCTACAGCTGGGCCAGCTCAGACGGAGACATGGGATTGAGGACTTAGAAGAAGAGGAAGAGGTTTGGTTAGTAAGCTTAGACGTATTTGAACGTGGAGCATGGGTTGAGCTATGTTTCCATGAGCTAGGTATAAAAGCTGGGATCTTAGAAGCAGGCAAAGCAAGGAAAGCATGTTTACTATTCCCACCAGCTTTCATAGCACTCTTGTTAGCCTGCAAACAAAGATGCCGGAAGACATGGAAAGTCAAGTAGGATGATGACACATACGTGAAAATATAGAGCTCTATATTCCCTAAAAATAGTTTACATTACAATACAACACCAACAAAAGTATTACTCTTGTAACAAAAGGCGTAATCTTGTCTCTTTTCTCTCACAGTTTGATTCACAATAAAGAGAGGAAAGAGGGAATAAAGGATGAATTTGGCCACCAGACCGAAGAGGCCAGAGGTTCTTCAAAACGTCTTCATAATCCAAAGAAATGGAAGTATAAACCATCGCTCCCCAAACAACACAGTGGGATTACAATCTAAGATCCTTTGTGTTTGTTTTTATATGTGATTTTTAGATGACAAAAGTCAATTTTCCTGTATAGCTTAATTGGTAGAGCATGGTGCTAACAATGCCAAGGTCATGGGTTAGATTCCCAGGGAATGCATGGGTTGGTAAAAAAAAAGAAGCATTTCTTAAAAGTGTCTATGTCTAAATGATAACCATGCACAAGGAATTGGTTGTGATACAGCATAGGTGAAGAGTCATATTGGATCCATGTGTGTCCACAATAAAATTACTCAAAACACATTTTCCGTCTGTGTCTTCATGCCTTACATTGCCTGCCCTACAGTAAAACTACCTGTCGGAATTGCCTCTGGGAGTCCTGGAGCTTTTGGGGCTTTCCGGGTTTTTCTGCACTCCCTGGCTGCTGGCGGGACTTGGGCGAAGCAATCCGACTCGAAACAGGAGAGTCATCGGAGTTCTGCAAAGATCGACAAGGAAACAACGTCAGATGCGGACTGAGGCGAATGACTACTACACATAAGAAATCTTAAAAAGCTCTGTCCTCATTCTGATTTGTAGACATGATTGGGGACAGAAAAATACAGGCAGCATGCTCAAATGTACAACCAATTTCCCAACCACAGTACATGCACATTATTAATCCCACAATAGATCAGAGAAAGTCGGCAAAGATCAGACAGAAACGGTTCATGGGTTCAACCTCAATGAAAGTCTTAAGAGTGAAAGTAGACAAGAGTGGTTTGAAGAAGAAGGACATCAAGTACGTAATCATGTCCACTGAAATCACAGAGCCCTCAAAATAGAGTATTCGCAAGTGAGTTCAACAGAAGACACCTATGAAACAAATTTACAGTTGAATAGTGGTTAGAAAGTCAGGCTCGTAAAGCAAACCCAAGCCACCAGCAAGAATGAAGAGGAGTTGAGGAAGACCTGTTTACTGCTGGAGGAACTGGTGGTGGACGTGCTTGAGGAGGATCGAGACTGTGTTTTGGATCTCTTTTGCAGTGATGACTTGTGAGGTTTGGGCTTTAGAGGTGGCGGCCTTTTTGTGGGACTGCCCTCCTCTGGTTCTGCATGACTGGCAATTCTCTTTGCTTTTGATTCTTCTTTGCGGGAGACTTCGGAAACCAATGTTGGTCCAATGTCACTTATGGTACTTTCTAGCTGCTTAATAGTCTGCTCAAGGCTGTCTAACGTGTCATACGTAGTCTTACGGAGTTCCTTGGTTCTGTCTTTTGCGCTTTGTGATGTGCCAGTCTTGTTTTGTGATGAAGACCTAAGGGTGGTAGAATCAGAGTCTGTGTGCGACTTGATCTCAAACCTTTTAGCTTCTTTGAGCACAGTCACGGTTCCATCTGGTTCCTCTTCATCCTCGTAGACAACAACCTGCAGTGTCTTTTTGCCAGTTTTTGTACCTGTACGAAGGGCCTGGCCAATAGCTGCAAGCTGCTTCTTGGGGAACTTAAACTTGAATTTCTTTTTCACATCTTTATAAGATTCTGTCTTGTCTCCTTCCTCAACGTCAAGAGGAGAACTCTCAAAGGAACTCTGCTGTTGTAGAAGCACTGATGCACTACTATTTCTCTGACTATTCACACTGTTCTCAGTTCTGCACTGATCTAGATTGTTATTTTTAGGTGTAACCTGACCAACCTGACTCTCTGAGTTGACTTCTGCTTCCACCTCCTCCTCATTCTCCTCATCGATCCTCTCCTCTGACAGCACCCTCTCCAGCTCTTCTTCACACTCAAAGACGGTGGACAGTCGCTTATAGGCCTGACAGATATCCATCGGCTCGTCAAAAATTATGATAACCGGCTTCTTGTCGTATCCAGAGTCCTCTGGGCCAGATAGGGTTGGTTCTGAGCCCACTTTAAGAGTCTGGACATCCGTGCCCTTGCTGTCTACCAGCTGTTGGTACTCTCCTGTCGACAGAGCCTGAACCTTGTTTTTAGTTATCCTAAAGGCAATATTATTTGGTGGAGGAGGACCTTCTTCTCCTGGGAGGTCTGGACTTAGACTGGCCTCCTCAGTGTATCTGACCTGACTTCCAGATGTTCCCTTTGTCTCTTCCTGCCCATTCTCATGGTCATTCAGCTGTTTTGAACATGAGGCATTAGTTTTTGGCGGATGGATCGGTGAGTGATTTTGAGGTTCAGCACTCTGAGGACTTTTGCTAACAAGTGTAACTTCAACAGTGGTTGCCCGATATCCGTGCTTTATTGACTTTTCCAGAACAGGTGCGACTTGGTCAGAGGATGTACACAGTATCTGCTGTTCTAACTTCTCAACAGGTGAAACCTTCTCAGAGGGTGTGGGAACTACCTGCTTTAGAGACTTCAGAACCAATTCAGTCTTAATCTCTTTTCCAACTACAGGGCTGTTCTTTGAAGAGTTGTATGGACCAGATGACACCTGATGAATATAGTGTAGCTTGCTTTGGACCTCCTTGAATGATTGGCTTGACTGAAGTGAAATTACAGATAAGTCATCTGATGTTAACAATTTTTGCTGCGAGGAAAGGTCTGAAGCATTCTCAGGTGCAACCTTTGAAGTAGAAAATGTTGCTTGCTTGGGCTCCTTTAGGTCATCTGGCCTATAGGTGCCCTCATTTGATGTCTTTGACGTTCCGGTGATATAATACATGACCTGACAAAGAAATCAAGAATGCTTTGGACTTCAAACAACACATTAAAGACAGAGTGAGCACAATATCTCACACTTAAACCTCACATGAAACTAATACAAACAGTAAAACAAATTATATTTACCCCAGGTGAACCAGGTGATGCAGTATTCTCCCTACTTTCAGATGTTGCTCCTTCTTCAGATAGATGAGTGGTGGTCTGCTAGGACAATTGGTTAGTACAGAGTCATTGCATTAGACTGGGACATACCTTTATTTACATTCTCAAATTAATACCCAGCTAGTCAGTACAATGCAGAGAGAAAAAAATAAAGATCAATGGCGCCATCTAGAGTTGTTCAGCTTTCATAAAGAATATAAACATTAAGCCTCATCCATAGTTTGCAAACTACAGTATGCTGTCAAGCATTGCTTAAAAATAATGTTTTTTATTGAGACTAGACAAGGAGTAGTGAAATGTTATACATAGCATTTTCCATGCAAAGATGTTTGATGGTGATAGAGGTTGCTGAGAAATACATGCTTGAATTTTATTTATTTTTTTTAAACAAAATATATTAGTGGAGAAAGTGACTTGCATCTAGTCTTTGTATAGACACTCCAAGATCCAGAACATAGAAATGCTTCTCCTGTTTTGAAAACCCTGACACTGTTGGCCTGTAGGACAAAAAGTATTCTAAAAACTAAAGTTAAACACACAAATACAAAATAAAATATTTGGTATCTACATATATATTGTTTGTATTATATCTTTATATCTCTTCAGAATGGCTATTCTGGCCCTTTTTGTAAGTGGCCTCTGAATGCTAAAAAAGGAAAAGGTCAGAAGTCAGAGTGTTCTGAATGGCCTTTCCACCGCCCCAGTCACTCTGACCCACACAATTTTATACAGCTGTATCTATTAGCATTCAGCAGGAGAGTGTGAGTGACAGACCAGTGTTAGACACACATTCAAACATATTACACCCTCTCTTGATGAGGGGCTACGGTCAGGCATTGATGTTCATCAGTATGTCAGTATATCAGAATGGGTTTTGTGTATTAGTGTCAGCAGAGCGGGAGGTTATGGGACACGATTGCACATGTGAGTACTGCCGTGAGACTGCCACGGGGAGTTAGCACTCATCACATCTGTTACCTTTGTATGGTAAGATAGGGAAAGCCCTGGCTCCATGTCACTGTCTGATGGCTCACGGGTTGTGAGATCGACAATGTATTTGGGCCGTAAATCTTTAATAGTGCACTTCTGAAACACCTGAGGAAGGGCAAGGGTTACGGGTATTAGGTGCCGTTTCTGGTGGATTTTTCCATCCTGTGCTCGTGTAATTATGATATGTCAAACAGAAAATATATAGTGTATTTACACTGTGTTACTTTTTATTGCTAATTAAAATAAAATCATGGATTCATGATGACATCAGATTCATAGGAAGTCTTACCCATTCTCAACAATAGAGGGCAGCACAATTCAAACTTCTGAGAGAGCCAGTACACCATAGTGCCCTCATTTTGAAGCTTTTGCGTAAATGTTGACATTGGTGGGGCAACCATTGATGTTTGAATGGTCTCTATGTTTGTCTCTTAGCACCTTTAACATGTCTCAACTTCCTGTGTGTTTGTAAAATAATAAGTGTACGTTTATGTATTTGTGTGAGTGACTCCTGTGAGGACGATTGCGGTTTGCTCACCTGTAGCTCAGCCATGATCTTATCTCCTTCATCCTCTTCATCTTGTAAGGTGGAGGTGTTGACAGGAGGGGTGCGGGGCTTGGGCTTGACCTCTGGGGGCACACGCAAGGGTTTGGGCTGTGGGGCCTCCTCTACACCCTCCTATAGCCAAAACAACCAGTCGAGTGTGACTGACCCTCACCCTCCATTATATCTCTCAAAACAAGAAAAGCAGCTGGAATCTCTACTGTGATTTTCCGTCATTATTATTCACAAAAACAGGACGCAAAATGCAGCTCACGGCACACCCATACAAAATATAGCACAGTGTGATTTTAACACGTAGTAGGTAGGTTGCTTGTTACATGTGCTGTTTTCAAATAATAGTAATGAAAATTGTCATGTTGACTGGGAATGTGGCTCAGCAAGGCCTGAGTCACTTGGATCTTAATTAGAGGAAGCTGAAATAGCACACGCACCTGAGCACTAGTGGACTCTTTCCGGCTGGTGTAGATAACCTCTCCTGAACGTCCAGTGGTGAGTCCAGTTCCAGAGGGATAGAATCTGCGTGGAGGGGGAGGGGGAGGCGATTTGCTGGTCATCTCAGTGTTGGGCTTCACTTTGTCAACACTGGCCCTGTGGGGCTTTTCTATGGTCGGCTTCTGTGGCCTCTCCAAACTGGTCTGGACTGGTTTATGTGCTTTAGGTCCATCCTGTGGTGCGGCTTCTGTTTGAAGATAAAAAGCGCCTCATTAATCCTGCAGTTTAGATTAAACTCGGATCAAACACACCTGAATCAGCTAAACAAAGATTATTTAAAAACTCATTAAAACAACTGGGAGGTGCGTTGCAATGTACAGGGGTTAAAGTGAAAAAAAATCCCGAGCCGGGAATGTCACAGATGTCTGTGAAAATAGGCAGATGTCTGTGTATCCTTTCCTTTATCATGGAAACTCTTATGTCATTTACCCGGATCTGGGTTTTGTTATTTATGTCCTACAATATGAATGAATGGTTTATATGCACATGCAGATGCACATGAATGGACAGATATACCAGGGAGCGGAGACACAGTAAGTGGAGAGTCCACCTCATCTGGCAAGATGGGTGTTTGAGAGAGGGTGCCGTCCACCTGGCTGCTCAGCTCCAGGTCAGGTATGGCCTTCATAAGGCTGGCCTGGGTCTGCTGGAGGATCCTTTCCATTTCCCTTTCTGCTTCTGGTCCAGCAGAGTGAACTGTGTCCTCCCGTTTTGAAACCTGTGGAGAGCCCAAGAGAAGTAGCTTTTCGTTGCAAACAGTTATTGGGAAAGTATATTTGGAGAAATTTCCCTGCAGATAAATGCAGAGTTACAGAAATAACTCTTGTGTTTGTGCCTGTCCACCAATCTTAATCATTCAAAAGTGAAAGGCAGAGTTGAGCAGCACCTCTTCAGGCATGGGCCTGCTTGTGTTGACAGTGATCTCCTCCGCTTGCAGTGTAGATGAGGAGGATCCAGTTGTGCTGATTACAAGCACAGCTTCCTGGCCCTGTGGAGCTGCTCTCTTTCCCAGGGCAGGGCTGTTTTCTCTGCTCCTGGGACTGACCTTCGCCACAGTGGAGGAGTCCCTGCCATGGGTTGGTGTGAGGGGGGGACTGGAGTGTCGTGCGCTGACGGGAGCCGTCTGAATGCGGTGCACAGTAACAGGAGAAGATGCCACGGGTTCCGAGCAGCTGATTTTGGCAGGTGACCTTGGTTGAGGGATGGGGGACTCATGAATAGGTTTTGGAGATCTGTACTCATCCACAAAGGAAACTGAATTAGTAGGCAATGCCTTCACTTGGACTGGGTCAGAAGTGTGGTTGTGGCTCTCGGTGGCATATCTACAGAAAACAGAAACCCTAACAATGAACCCTTCAAACAACTACAAAGCTCTAAAGGGATTTAATATTCAAAGTGGTTCACGAGTTGCACCTTCTCAGTCCACTGAGAGTGTCAGTCAGAGCTTTGACTCTCTTCAGCATGCTGTCCATTTTGTGAGGCTCCTCCTTAAGGAAGCGCACCGCCTCCACCTCGACCCGCAACACGCCACGCATTTTCATCTGCAGGGCTGGGAACTCTCCTGAAATGATGCAATTCAATATTTTAAAAGAGAAAGATCTACACTGGTGTTCAGAAGTTGAGGGTCTGTAAGATTTTTTTTATGTTTTTCAAGGAACTCTCTTATGCTCACCAGGGCTGCATTTATTTGACCAACAATACAGAAAAGAACCCTTAATATTGTGAAATATTGTTACAATTTAAAATACCTGTTTTCTATTTGAATATATTTTAAAATATAATTCATTCCTGTGATGGCAAAGCTGAATTTTACATAGACAGTATATAACAGCCATTACTCTAATCTTCACATGATAACATGATCCTTCAGAAATTAAGGGTTATGCTGCATAATATTTTGGTGGAAACCTGTCATGATCTCAGCCTGTGTTCCCCCGGTCTTGTGTGGACTTGTATGTTATTTCCTGTTCTTTGCCATGTTTTGTAGTTTTTTTTGTTGATAAGTTCTTTGATTATTCCTAGGAGAGCCAATTACACCTTATGTATTTAAACCCCAGCGTTTCTTGTCAAGTCTTGTCCTTCATGACAGCATGTTTAATGAGCTCATTCTGTTCCCTGGGTCTTGTGTTTGATTTACCAGTTTTGCCTGAATTCACTAATATTATGTTTGTTTGAATAAATGTCTGCTGCATCTAGATCCTACTTTCTCTCGTTCCTCTTGTTAAATCGTTGCCACAATGTTAGATAGGATGGATCTACATGTCAGAGATATAAAATATATTAGATCCGGCCCCGGATGCCGAATCCCTGCCAGAAGATATAAGTCTTTTTTGACTGAGAAAGCCAGGGAAGCGCAGGAGCAGGAGAAGAAGTGATGATAATAAAAAGAGCAGAGTTTATTGAATAATCTTAGTTGCATATGTTTCAATGATTATACTTTGTCTAGATGTTACACACTCAATGCTTTGACTTCGTCTGACCAGTACAATTACAACAAGTCTTATTATACCAAGGGAAAAACAATGGAAATTAAACTACTGCTCCAAACCTTGAAATGGAGACATTCTCTTATCTCCAACTCGTGAAGCAAATCATAAGATTAAACAACAATAGAAAATAAATAAGTAATATATAATATAAATGACATAAATGAATAATAATAATACAATGATTAAATTATAAATTATATAAATCAATTAATAAGAATACTATAAATAAATGAATAACAACTAATCTTACTGACCCCAACAGTAGTGTACCACCTTCTTTTAAAAAAGGAAAGTCCACAGGAAGGAAAAATATAAATGTAATCACCTTTGAGTGTGGCCAAAGCTTCTCCTACTTTCCGTAAGTTGACTGCCCCTTCCTCCACATCCTTCAGTGTGACTGGCCGATGGTTCATGACAGACGTGGATTCTTTCTTGAGCATCTCCACGTAGTTCTCCAGCTCTCTGTTACATTGTTACAACAGAGGATGTGTCATTTATCAGCACAACTGACACTTAAATTGCAAGTTGAGAAATCAGTGACTACCTTACAATATCATACAGAGGTACAGTACAGTATAATTACAGAACATACAATAAAAGTCTAAAAAAGTTTGAGACCACTGGTGAAAATGCTTCTGTTCTTTTTATTATTAAAATTTTACTACAAATATATTATCTGTAAAAAAAAATATGGGTAAAAATGTTACTGAATGATTGACATTTATTTCAGAATCTTTAAGTATCTGTCTTTGCTTTTTTGCTCAAGCTGCACAAGTTTGAGTAAAACCTAATGATCATGATATCTAGCATGATTTGAGAAAAGTATCTTGTGCTCAAAAGTTTCTGTTCATTTCCTGGTTTAAGTGAACAAAAATCCCATATTTTCAATGTAGTCTCCGACATTTGGACGCCACAGTTTATATTTACTTCAAATGCATTTAATCGAGCATTTGCAGCTTTTAGCGACACTAAATATTGTGTAATGAGCAAGTCTTGACTGTGAGTCCTGCTGAAGGCTGAAACCTGTTTAACGTGATTTAGGCTTGTTTGTTGACTGACAGTTCACATACAGAGAAGTTTGGCTGTGTAAGCTAAGATGGCAACAAAAGTCTGCCCTCAGCCAAATACCTTCAGTGGATCATCACAACCTACATCTTTCTCAGATTCTCTGACTTCTTCCCTATTGAAATGGTTAAGTGGTGTGAATTTTGGAAGCTGGACATGGACATGAGGTGTACCTGCATTTAGAAGCCTTTAGCATGACCAGCTATGCAGGAATCTGCAAGCCAGTACACATGCTCTGAGATCAGCACCATGTCTGTGGGAAATGGTTCATGTTTTCTGTAATTTACCCGAGGGGTGCCTTAAGGGTTTTCCCATGCACAATATTAAGTTCTGCTTTTAGTTATCTTTCTCACTATAACACAATCTAACGTAAGCCAGTATTATTATGTGTATGATGAACCAATAAATGTTGGTCACTAGAATAACATTTTTGCTTGTTTCATGCAGTGTTATTTAGTATAGTATTTATTCATATTTTACACTTTTACACACACTTTTTTTTAATATTTTATCAGTTTTAATTTTGATTTAAGGTTTAGTCATTTTGTTATGTGCTACTGTCATTGTTATTTTTTATACTCTTTAATTTTTCTATCTAGCTTTAATTTACTTTATATTTATTTCCTTTTTTATTAATTTTAGAACTTATTTTATTTGAGTTTGTTGCCAAGGCACAGTTTCAAATTGTCATTTAAGCTTTTAAGTTTAAGTTTCTGACCTAAAATGTATATTTTATTTAATCTTTATTTCAATTAACATCAATTTTGATAGTTTTAGTTAAAAAAACACATGGCTAAACGCCCTCTGAAGCAATCTGACTTATATTTCCCCATGAGAACAACAGGCATTCATCGTGACAGGAAACAAGAAGAAAGTTTCACAAAACTTATTCTTTCGAGACAGGTTGAGACAGTGGATTATTCAATGCGTCATTTAATGCAATCACACACACCTCCACCCAAGGGAGGCAAGATTAATTTTACTTTATTAAGGTTTACAACACCAAATGGGTTTTAGAATAATAGTACAGAATTTTTGTAATTTAGTATAGCACTAATGATGTAAAAAAAAAATCCCCTCTGCTCACATCTATTAAAAACCAACACTGATCTTTGTTTATTAAAGTATGCGTTTAGCATTGAATGGAGACAAGGGATTATAATTAATTAGTGAGGAGATTAGAAGTGAGCAGTTAATCAGCATCAAATCTGGCTCATTTGCAGCAGCTTTGCTCTGATTTTCCCCTCTAGATCGCAGCTTTTGTTCTGTTCATCCACAGCTGTCTTTCACATTCTACAGATGACCAATTCATGATGAATTCTTCATGGGTAATTAATGTCAAGGTCTTAACAGGATCAGTATTAGCACAGCAGTCACTGTTGTCTTACCCGAGCTGCACGAGAACCCTCTCCTCCATGCCCAGATATCTGTGTCTTTCTTCTTCCACCTGGACTCTTTGTCTATGAACAGTGTCCTCGAGGTGCAGCACAGTGCCTGAAACCTTCTCTGAGATCTCCAGCTCCGCCTGTCGCACCATCAGCCTCATGGCACCCTGGTTTTGCAGCTGTATATGCAAAGCAAAGCTCTATCAACACAAATGTTTTCTGACCCAATGTATATTATAACTCATGTGTATATTATAACCCATGTATACATTATAATACTACATCACATTAGTATGATCATATGTTTGCATATACACACTACTGTTCAAAGGTTTGGGGTCTGTAAGATTTTTTTTTACTGTTTTTGAACTCACAGAGGCTACATTTATTTGATCAAAAATCTAGTAAAACAGTAATATTGTGAAATGTTATTACAGTTTTAAATTACATTTTAAAAATGTATTTAAAAAAAAGGTTATCTATTCCTATGATGGCATAGCAGAATTTGCACACTGAGTCCGAAATTCGCGTCCGAAATTATTGCATGTTAAAAAATAAATACAACCTCATGTTCTGTCAATCACGCTTGCACACTGCCTCCGAAACTATTCCGTCATAAAAAAAAATGTGATCCGGTTCGATTTTCGGCGTTTTTCGCATCCATAGCAAGCAGTTTGAATGGTGTTTGAATGGTGTTTTGATAATTCAGAGCCACCGAATTACGAATACAAAAAAACGCATACGAAAATTTCGGACTCAGTGTGCAAGGGCCTTTAGTCTTCAGTGTCACATGATCCTTCAGATATCATTCTAATTTGCTGATTTGATGCTGAAGAATTTTTTAATATTATCAATGTTGAAAACAGTTAGGCTGATTCATATTTTTGTGGAAAGTGTAATAAAAAAGATTTCAGGATACTTTAATGAATTTCTAAAGCACAGAATTTATCTGAATTAGATACATTTTGTAACATTATAAATCAATCAATGCATCCTTGCTGAATAAAGGTACTAATTTCTTTAAAAAAATCTTACTGACCCCAAACTTTTGCATGGTATTGTGTTATATTTTAAAGCGAAATATCTAAAGATAATTGCTTAACTGTTGAATTGTTGCATAACTATTCTAATACCTTTTTTTTATTTGACTGAAAGGACAGGACAAACATTTAATAAATCAGCAACTCATCTATAGAAAGAGCAGATGCCCTCAACTTATACCTGCATCTGTTTGAGTTGGTGGAGCTGCAGTCTGAGGTCAGTGACATTTCTCCTGAAGTTGGAGAGGATTGAGCATAAAGCAGGGTCTCTGACAGAAGGCTGAAACTGTGCTGAAGGACTGTCTATCTGCACAGCTGGGTCCTTAGATGATGTTACAGTATAGACGCCTAGAAAAAAACACACATTTCTGATGTTATTGCTTTGGTAACAACACATATATGGGATATTCTGTCTGAGATAAATTAAGATTAAATTCAGATTCATGATTCACAAGAACAAGAAGGAATAATAAAGGAAGCATCATTATCAATTATGTTTACTCACCATCATTCTGTGCCAGAGAACCCACCTTTACTGGTTTGTCACTATAGAGAAAGAGAAATTAATTTGCATGAGTTATAATTATATTGTTTTTATCTTCATATTATATCAATACAAATTAAATTCATGCTATTTATGAATCAGATTAAATGTGTCTGTGAACATTTACCCGGAAGTCTCCTTATCATTTGTACTTGGCGCTTTCATTAGAGCATGTTGAACAAGACCAGTAAGACTGGCTATCTGCTGCTCCATAGCCTTTATTCTTTCACTGCAAAACACAGGTCACATGTGTTTGTTAGACATGAGTCTAACAGTCAATAAAGACAATTCCATAATTGATTGCAGGCCATTCAACTGTGGAACTAAGAAGTATTAAACAATGCTAACAATGGTAAACAATGCTCAAAAGGGCACCAGCAGGGGAATTATATTGCCTTAATGCCTTTCTCTGTTTCTGAGGGTAAAACTCTGCCAAACTTTGATTTTGGAAGCATGAATAACAGCATATGAACGCTTTGCTCCGAGGAACTCTTGTCCTCTTCTCAATTTCACTTCACCACAACAAGACTAATCTGATATTTTCCCCCATCAGCCCTTGATTACTCAAGCACTATTTGAACATATAACAACATCAAAAGGGAAGGGAAGTATTATAACTGTTTCCTTGTTTTATTAAGAACAAAGAAAAGCATAGTATATACTCTACCATTTAAAAGTTGCAAGAGTTTTTTAATGTTTTTGAAATAGGTCTCTTATGCTATTCATACAGCAAAACAGTAATATAATTAAAATTTAAAACAACTCTCTCCTATTTAAATATATTGTAAAATGTAATTTATTCCTGTGATGGCAATACTGAATTTTCAGCAGCCATTTATCCAGTCACATGATCCTTCAGATATCATTCTAATATTGGTGCTCAAGAAACATTTCTTATTACCATCAATGTTGAAAACGACTCGGTTACTAACGTAACCTCGGTTCCCTGAGAGCTTACGCTATGGGAAAACTCATTTTCTCGAGAATATTGAAGTCTTTATGTAAAACGCATTGCAGCTGCACAGCAGACAGCAATGAGCAAAGGAGCTCGGTCATTGGCTGTGCTGCGGCAACTTGCTCGAACCAATGACGGGGCGACTCTGAATACGCGACCAATGAGCGCGCCTCGCGCCCGCGCGCGTCAGAGCCCGGCAAGATGGACGTGGCCAAGAGCTATATATTGGGCGCCCCGTCATGAGAGTTCTTTAGGTTAAAACGACTGAAGCGAACTAACCAAGCACAAGCACGGCAGCTTACGCAATACTCGTTCCCTCCTCTCAGGGAACCGAGGTTACGTTAGTAACCGAGTCGTTCCCTTTCGAGAGGTCTCTCCTATTGCGTAAGTAGCTTACGCTATGGGAACACCATGCAAAACGCTGTGTGTGCTGAACTTCGCCTTATGATAGCCAGAGGCAGGTGCCTGAGCTAAAAAGCAAAGTTCTCATCCAACTAGCCGGCAGAGGCGAGCTTTATATGTGGGAAAAAAGTAAAGAGCGGCTAGAAGGCGCTCAGTGTGACACAAGCACATACATAATCTAGATACGAACTCATAGTTCTACTAGCATCATGCTGTAGAACTACGACCACGCTCGACCACGCCCAGGAAGAAGCCACACTCCTGGTGGAGTGTGCTTTGACTCCCCAGGGGCAGTGAAGTCCCTTGGCTTCATAAGCCAGAGCTATAGCCTCAACTATCCAGTGAGAGATTCCTTGCTTTGAAACGGCGGAACCCTTCGTACGGCCGCCGAAGCATACAAACAGTTGTTCTGTCTGTCTAAATAGGGCAGAACGCTCCAAATACATTCTGAGAGCCCTAACGGGGCAGAGTAGGTTAGCGTCGTGTTCGTCTGCTGGAGACGATAGCGCAGTTAGGGAGATAACCTGTGCTGAGTGGTGAGCACTTTAGGAATATACCCATGTTTTGGCCTAAGGACGACCCTGCAGTCGTTAGGTCCGAATTCCAAGCAGGCAGCGCTTGCCGAAAGCGCGTGCAGATCGCCCACTCTCTTGACCGAGGCGAGTGCCAGCAAGAGCGCAGTTTTGAGTGAGAGCTGCTTAAGGTGCACGGTTCGGAGTGGTTCAAACGGGGGCCCTTTAAGAGCGTTTAGGACAGTAGCCAGGTCCCAGATCGGCACTGAGAGGGGGCGTGAAGGGTTCATCCTCCTAGCGCCCCTTAGGAAACGAATAATTAGGTCGTTTCTTCCCAATGGACGTTCCATCACAGGGTCGTGTGACGCTTTGATGACCGCCACATATACTTTGAGCGTGGAGGGGGAGCGGCCCGCCTCCAGAAGCCCTTGTAGAAAAGCGAATACGTTCGTAATCTCGCATGTTTCAGGGTTCAGGCACTCGGCGTAACACCAGTCACTGAACACTTTCCATTTCTGGGCATATAAGCGTCTCGTGGAGGGCGCCCGCGCCTCAGCGATGGTTTTTAGCGCTCCACTCCTGAGGTTCCTGGGAACCCGTTGAGGGGCCATGCATGAAGGGCCCACAGATTGGGGCGGGGATGAAATATCATCCCGCTGGCCTGACTGAGGAGGCCTGGCCTTAGTGGAATCGGCCGTGGTGCAGATTGCATTTTCATCAATTCTGGAAACCATGTTTGGCTCTTCCAGAGTGGGGCTATCAGGAGCACTGCGTTTTTCTCCTCTCTGACCCGACTGATGACCTGTGGCAGCATCACGATCAGGGGAAAAGCATATAAGGGGCGGCTCGGCCAGCTCTGGGCGAGCGCGTCCGTGCTTTTCGTGAAGAAAAGAGAGCAGTGTGCATTCTCCTTGGAGGCGAAGAGGTCGACCTCCGCCTCGCCAAAGATTTTCCATAACCACTGAATCGTCAGCGGGTTGAGAGCCCATTCTCCTGGGAGAATCTTGTTTCTGGATAGCATGTCTGCCCCTTGGTTCAGCGCGCCTGGCACATGCTCTGCTCTCAGCGAGCGCAAGTTGTGCTGGGACCATAAGATGAGTCTCCTTGCCATTGAATGCATGGAGCTCGACCTGAGTCCACCCTGGCGATTTATGTACGACACTACCGTCATGTTGTCCGTTCGGACCAGGACGTGTTCGTTTTTATGTGGAATGTGGGTGTGGAAGCAGGGCTCTGAGAGCCAAAGCGACCGCTTTCATCTCCAGACAGTTTATGTGTAGGCGCTTCTCCGGGTTTGACCAAAAGCCGGAGACAGGCCTGCCCTCATAAAGGGCCCCCCAACCTATTTTGGAGGCATCTGTTGTGATCATCTTTCTCCTTGTGTTCATACCCAGGCTCACGCCTGACTGGTACCAGTCGAGCGGCTTTCCAGTGCGTCAGGGCTTTTATACAGCCATGGTTCGCTCTGATTAAAAGGTGGCCCGAACGCCACGCGTGAGCAGGGACGCGGCTCTTGAGCCAGCGTTGGAGAGGACGCATATGCAACAATCCTAGCTGGAGTACGACCGATGCTGAGGCCATGAGACCCAGCATCCTCTGAAACCGCTTGACGGGGGCGCGCGCGCGCGCCTTGAATGATGTTGCAAGGCGCCGGATGGTGAGCGCGCGCTCTGATGAGAGACGAGCTGTCATTTGTATCGAGTCTAGAACTATTCCCCAGGAAAGAAATCTTCTGGCTGGGAGATATTATACTTTTTGCAAAATTGATTCTTAGACCCAGGCATTCTAGATGGCTGATAATCCAAGATCTGTGTGTTATTAACTGACTCTCTGATTGTGCTAGGACCAGCCAATCGTCGAGATAATTCAGTATTCGCACTCCCCTTCGTCTCAAGGGGGAAAGTGCTGCATCCATACATTTCGTGAATGTACGGGGAGCCAGGGACAGGCCGAACGGAAGTACTGTGTACTAGTAAGACTGTCCCTCGAAAGCGAATCTCAGAAAAGGCCTGTGATGAGGCGCTATTGGAATGTGAAAGTCAGCATCTTTCAGATCCACTGAGAGAAACCAATCTCCTGGCCGTACTTGCGCGAGGATATGTTTGGTTGTTAACATTCTGAACGAGCGAATCATTAGTGCTTTGTTCAGGTGTCTGGGATCTAGGATGGGACGGAGACCGCCATCCTTTTTCGGGACGAGAAAATAGCGGCTGTAAAAACCTGCCCCGCTCATAGAGGGGGAAACAGTTTCCACAGCGCCCTTTTCTATTAATTTGCGCACCTCGGTGCGTAGAACACGCGAACACTCCTTTCTCTCTTTCGTCTCGACCACAGTCGTAAAACGTGGTGGTCTGCGAGCGAACTGGAGGGAGTATCCGTGCTTTATTATATTCAACACCCATTTCGGCATATCTGGAATGTTTTCCCATGCCGCTGCGTGTACAGATATGGGCTGAATACAGGCTAGGGGCGGGCCGCTGTGACGTAGGGACCCGGCCAGCGAATCGCCTGAGTTCGTAGCTCTCAGAGGCGCGGGCGCGCGCTGAGCAGCTGAGTGAATGGGCGCGTGTGTGATTACAACAGCGCGCGCTATGTCTGTAAGACTCGCAGCCTGAGCTGGGGTTGTGTTTGACACTGTAGGGACAGTGTTTATAAGTGGGGGTGCATAGACAGTGGTAGGCACACGCGTCATTTTTATAATGTTTCCCGCTTTTACTGGGGATGAATTCATAACTGTGTGTACAGTGCTTGTGTGTAGTGGTGCGTACATGACCGTAGGCACGTGATCTAAATTCATGGGGCGTGCAGCCTGAGCTGGGAATGAATTTGGCACTGTTTTGACAGTATCTGGGAATGCACACTTTGTGGACATGTGAACCCTTAGTGACACAGGCAGAAAAATACTCTTTTTGTGTTTTCTGTGTCGCCGTAAAAACGGCGTTTGTTTGCAGGTGAGCGAGCTCTGTGACTGGCCCATTGACTGCTGTATAGACATTTCCAGCCGCCTGTACGGGGACTGGGTAATGTTTGAGATTTTGCAGAGAGAGTGGTCCGGCTTTTGCGAGACACGCACTCTCTCTTCTCATTCCTGTGGCCAGGAAGGCCTCCGAGGCTCAGGGTTCAGCACAATCTTGGGCCGAGGACCCCGTCGCTCAGGAGGCGGCTTGTTGTGGGAGCGCGAGCGGCGTCGAGCGTCAGTCTGAGGCGCGGGCTGAGAGGCGGTAGGGGCTGCTCTAGCCCGCTGCGGCTGTGGCGGCCTCTGTCTGCTCTGCGATGAGCTGGAGCGTTTAGGCAGGAAATGGCGCATAGCTTGTGAAGCGTTCTGGGCCTCAGTGAAGCGTTCGGCGAAACCTTTAACTACCGGTCCAAACAGCCCGCTGGTGGAGATAGGCGCGTCGAGAAACGGGGCCTTATCCGCGTCCTTCATCTCCGTCAGAGTCAGCCACAAATGGCCTCGAGAACAGTCAAATTAGCCATGGCGCGGCCAATAGACTGGGCGGTGGCCTTCGTGGCTCGCAGGGCTATGTCAGTCGCGCTGCGTAGGTCCTTGAAGGCTTCGGGTTCGGGGCCAGACTCGTCCAGGGAGCGGAGAAGCTTGGCTTGGAACACTTGAAGTACCGCCATTGAGTGGAGCGCTGACGCAGCTTGGCCGGCGGCGGCATAGGCGCGACCAGCGAGAGCCGAAGTAGTGCGGCAGGGCTTCGAGGGGTGGGAAGCTTTGGCTTTCCATCCGGTGGTGGAGGGCGGGCAGAGATGATTGGCCACGGCTTCCTCGAGGGCCGGCGTTCCCTCGTAGCCTCTTTCCTTCGCGCCGTCCACAGAGGAGAGCAACGAAGAAAAAGAAGGCTTCAGACGCGCAGAGTGGGGGGCTTTCCATGACTTGGTGAGTTCGTCGTGAACTTCCGGGAAGAAAGGAGAAGGCCTTTACCGAGGGGCCTGCTGGCGCCCCTGCAGAAACCACTCGTCCAGTCGGCTTCGGGTTGGTTCTTTCGGGAGAAGACCAATCGAGCCCGAGGTCCTCCACGGCATTCGAGAGGATGCGGACAATCTCTGTATCCATAGAGGAGCCCCCACTCGTGTTAGTTAGCGTCGACGGGACGGGGTCGAAAGTGGAGCTCGGCCAGTCGTCAGATGCAGCGTCGATGGACAAAGAGTCATCTACTCCCCCGTCGTCCTCGGACACAAGAAAGTCACAAGGCCCACCGCTGTGCTAGAGGGGTGTGGGTCCGGCTGAGTGAACTGAACCGGCGGTGGGGAAGACAAGAGCGGCGGTGAAGCACGCGGAGACTGGCTCGGCGTGACGTCACTGAGCTCAGGTTCAGGAAGCCTCTCTGAGCGCCGCTTTTTCTTAACACGCGGCGGGGTGTCGGCGATGGGCTCGCTCTCGGCGAAAGCGGCGAAGCAAGCCCGCAGTGCAGAGAGACCCAGGTCGTCACATTGCGGGCATCCGCCCTTGTTCAAAGCAGCTTCTGCGTGGTCCCGGCCCAGGCAGCGAGCGCAGATGATGTGACGATCCACGTCTGGAAGAAGGTCTCTGCACGACGTGCAGGAAGGCATTTGAAACAACGCCTCAGAAAATTGCTCTTTTACAAATGTCACGGGTCGAACAGAGGTAAATACTTGCGTGTAGCGCGCCGGATGGCTCAGTAGGATGGCGTTCGAAGACGGCTGAAGATGCCAACGTCCTCGTAGCAATCCCGCTGGTATGCTTTTCCACGGCGGCGAATGTTTTCAATAATCCGGAGGATCCAGCGAAGAAGGTGTTCGCTGAAGGAGATTAAATCTAAAGAATTCTTATGACGGGGCGCCCAATATATAGCTCTTGGCCACGCCCATCTTGGCGGGCTCTGACGTGCGCGGGCGCGAGGGCCACTCGTTGGTCGCGCATTCAGAGTCGCCCCGTCATTGGTTCGAGCAAGTTGCCGCAGCACAGCCAATGACCGAGCTCCTTCGCTCATTGCTGTCTGCTGTGCAGCTGCAATGCGTATTACATAAAGACTTCAATATTCTCGAGAAAAGGAGTTTTCCCATAGCGTAAGCTACTTACGCAATAGGAGAGACCTCTCAAAAGGGAACACTTGTTCTGCTTAATATTTTTGTGCAAAAATATTGAGCAGCACAACTGCATAACATTTTATTCAGGATTCTTTGATCTAATTCAAAAGAACAGCCTTTATTTTTTTTGTAACATTATAAATGTATTTCCTTTCACTTTTGATACATTTAATGCATCCTTGTTGAATAAATGTATATATTTCTAACTCACCTTTGTAATATTTTCGAACGTTTGTGCACGTAAAAAAAATATCATGAGGCCATGAAACCTGTATCCCTGACATGAGCACAAAGTCTCTGGAGCATTGGCACAATGAGCTGCAGAAAATTTAAAAAGCCAAATTCACTCTCACCTCTGAGGATCTCCAGCTGCCACATGACCTTGAAACGTCCTCTCTCCATGACCGGGCGGAAGGCCGGCGAAAACAGGGGAGGCCACCCTCACCCTAGTCGCCACATCCATGGCTCCATTACTGTCCTTGCGGAAAGATCTTCGAACAGGTGACACCCTTTCTGCTGCCACACCCTGTGAGGGCATGTGGGAGTTCTGGCCTGGGAGCATGTCAATCATTCTGACCTCACTGACCCTATGAGGGGAAGCAGGTGGAGTTTTGGAGCCCATAGAGGCGAGCTGACTCTCGCTGTACTTGCGAGATTTCTGTCTGTAGAGGGAGTGCTGCCGATCCTGGCCATCAGCGTATGCGCTAACAGACTTGATGGAGGAGCGGTGCTGGATGTAAGCTGCCCCATCTGGGATGTCTCCGGTATGGCTGCCTTGTGATGAGGCGACACTGTGTCTGGCCTCAGGCGAGCCGTACACTTCTGAATACATAGGAACGCTCTTGCTGCTTAAATCCTCATCTGGTTTTACATCCCGTCGCTCCAGGATGGCACTGGAGCAAGGTGTGATGGAGCGACTGGAGGGCACGCTGGATAGACGGTCCCTGGGTAAGGTGGTGCCACCGGACTTGGCAACAGTTTGAACTGAAGGCATTCTGGAAGGGGAGGAGGGCATGGAGCGAGGTATAGGAGGAGACATGGAGCCCTGGACTGAATGAATGGGACTGTGAGGCAAAGTGTGCACTGGGCTTTGGCCTCCCGGCTGCTGTCTGCTGCTGTAGAGTCTCTCTCTCGTGATCTAGAGATAGACCAAAAAATCACATCAGAGGGAATTTGGGTAACACAAGCCCCACAAGGTTTTGCTACATCAAGTGGCAACCCAACACATTACCAAATTTGTTTATTATACCATCATATCGTGATGCACCGTAATACATTTTTTACAAAAACACAAGAATAGAAATCAAAATTTTAATTTAGCCAAAAACTGAAAATAAACTTTGGGGATGCATCTCAATCATCTCCCTAGTTCAGTAGTTAGGACACTGAATTGATATTTTAAGGGCCGTCTCAATCGCAAAATCCTTCCAGGGTACTGAAACGTTCACTATGTACCCTTAGCAGAAATTATGTGCAATACATAAATTGCGCGAGCCAACTCAATACATATCATGACACGCAATGAAAAAACAAACCATTATTTAATTATATTTCAGCATAGACATCACTAGACAGGTCATGAACATAATCTAGCTAACATTTATAATTACTCGGCTGAAATGTTCCAGGTATATGTAGCAATAAAAGTATTTATCATAATGTACTTTAAATAACAAACAAATTAATTCATTAATTAATTGATTAATGTCAGAAAAATCAATTCTGCTGTTGTTCATAAATACCAATAATGATAGTACAACAAGGAGCTTGTCATGTCACCATCAGTGTCCCAATGTGTAGTTATCCAGGGTCCTTACTGTCCTTACCAGTGGCTGAATTCATGTACACGATATACTGATTCACGACCTAGGGAGCTGATTAAGATGCACTCTAGGCAATTAATTTTGGCTAATTGGCTAATTGAACTAGGTATGCTGTTCTGGGTGTTGTGTTCTCGGTTGATAAATTCGTCATAGTAAAGTTCTTCAGCAATGATCCATCTCTTGATATTTAAGCAAAACAAATTTTACATATTGCTACTCTAGCATCCTTTTTGGTTACGGTGAAATGCTTTCACACTGTGTCTGCTGACATGTTTTAGCTTATCTGTAGCGTAGCGTGCCTAAAATAGACTCTGATACGGTCAAAAAGTGTCATTGGATCATTGGTTTCAGGCCAAAAGATTTTTCATGTTTCATGTTTATCCTTGTTTGCAAGTAATGTAGTAATGCATTTCATGTATTCTGGTTTATTTTATCTTAGATCTGTGCTACTGTTCATGGTTTTGGTATTGGTCTAATTTGGCAAGTTTCTACCAATTTTTTGTGTCAAAATGCTGTACGTTTGACTACAAGTACAATCTTAGATGTCAGTAAAAAAAAAAAAAAGGTATGGAATTGTTTTTTTTCCCTCCCATTTAAAAGTTGTTAAGCCTATTTATTTTACAATAACTATGCATGATTATATGGTTAGTTGCATTTTGCTTTTAAGATTGCTTTTTTTTTTTGAGCTGTCCGTGACACTATGATTCAGAACACCATCCCACTATTTAAAAATGGCTGTTAAACAACTCTATGACAAAGAAAGTCAATGGATATAAAATGGATCTTTACATTTAATGAAAAGGAACTTTTTATTACATATTTGTCACAAAAAAAAGATTAATCTTTACACAGAAGTTTTCAAAGCAGGAAACTAAAAAACAAAAACTGTATTGTGTGACTGTGTTGTGATATGCTTTATGTTTCGACAAGTGTACAGATATGAACAAAAGATTGAACGAGTGCAAAAGGACAGACGATAGCCCTGCCCAGACCTGTCTTTGTACAGTGGTCATGCTTAAGCGTGCAGTAATAAAGCCCACAGACAGAGTGTGCGTGCAGGTGTATTATCCGCCATTCAGAGCAATAACACTCTCTGCATTAGCCTAAAGATGAACAGCATTCTCCAAACCTGTCCTTATAACCTCAGGTCTAGTTTCAGACCACATTCATAAGAGGAACCAGGAAAATATAATTGCACTTAATGTAGTTAGTTGATGATTTGGCTGAATGGTTACTGTATGTCCTGAACACTGTATCAAATGAATTACAAGACAATACAAGCTGCTTCACATAAAATACCTCAGAGTTAAGTCCGTCTGTCATTGCTTCTTAAAGACTTCTTTAAAGAGGCTTTCTGTTAGAAATAGACTAAGTTCTCACGAAGGATAACCAAACGGAGTCAGGCATGTTTAAACATGTGTAGCCATCGTTTCATTATTGTATTATCTAAGCTTAAAATAGGTGTCTTCTTTCAATAAGAACATAAAGACCTCCATAAAATTGGCTTAATATTTCTCACGTGACCAAAGAAACCAAGTTTACTACAAACATGCACGTCTAAACAAAGGACTTTGGGACCTTTAGTTCATCACATGCCAGAAGTGATGCAAAACCTTGGAAAGCAAATTCAGAGAGCACTAGCATACATGGGTCTATAAATAATGTATATGAAGGACAAGCTTCAACTTTCCAGAGATTTAGAGCGTTGATAAACAGCGTTAAATGAAAGGCCAATATATCATCATGCCCAAGCATTACAGAAAATGGGTCCATTTTTACAATCCTTCAAAATAATTGCATCACATCAACAAACGTGTCCATGCTTGTTTGCTTTCTCACACTCTCAGAGGACCTGTTTGACACATCCGTTTGCTTTTCTAGTTCCTATCATCCCACTAATCTTACTTTTGGTTTAGATGGGAAAAGGGTTTCCCAATACCACCACATGTGGGCAGAGCGCAGTGTTTTTGCACAGCTGAGCCAGTGAAGCTACTGTGAGGTGACAGGTTGGAGACCTTATGCAGGTTACTGTGCCATAAACACAAATTGACAGATGTGCAAAGCATACTGCGTAGAGATAAAATGGGAGTAGATGGTTGGCCATTCCAGCTGTGAAGGACAGGACATGTGGAACATTAACACTAATGCATAGGTAGGCATATCCTTCTGGGAAAGACTAGTTGGTCAACTAACTAGTCGTTGATTAGGGACTACATTTAGAAACACAAAATGTTGCAGAGGGTTTTTGCTTTGGTGTGCAAACTGTCATAATGCTAAAACCCTCTGAAAAATGTTATGTTTATAAATTCATCCACATTAAAATACTGCTGCTCCAGCCATCAAAGCATCACTCCTAACAACAAATTCCATAACTTTTCCCTCAAACAGTGGTTTTTTCAAAATAATTTCACAGAGAGTAAACTCCACTAAAAAAAATTATATTTGCTATAAAAACTTCAATGACTTTTCTATTTAGCTTAAATTTATTTTTATTACAGTTTCAGTAATTTTAGAAGTTCAGCTTCTACTTTATTTCAGTCAGTTGTAAGTTTTTCATCTAATACATATATTATTTTATTTCAGCTTTATTTCTATTAACAAAAAAACGATTTTTAATAATTCAAGAACCACGTTTGACTGGAGTCAGGTGGACATAACTCTAAGCCAGCCAAATTATAGAGGGCTTACTAGTTGTTCTGACAACCCGCTGTCTAGTTGATTTTACAAATATGCATTTTTGCACATCCCTAGTCTAAAACAATTCTTCTGAACAAACTATGCTCAAAGAAATGTTCAAAATCCAGTTAATTGCATTGGGTTTGAAGCAGGTCTGTTCTATTGATATAGCTGTGTATCATCTAGCCACCGTTCTTCACACTAGAAGTGGTTATAAAAGATGCATAAGCCTCAGTAAACAGCAGGCTGCTTGCGTTATGGGTGATGTGGTGATGCAGACAGGAGCAAGTCACTTCTGCACTCTCATTAGAGCTGAGAAATGCTAGGTCAGATGCATCCGCTGTTGTGCTCTCCTGAGAGCTTGACCTCAGTTCATCCCTACACCCTGCCCAGGAATTTCAGTCTTGGCTTTGAATTATGCTCTTCCCAATCCTCCATGCCCTGCTGAACTTAAGATATGGATGAGATAGCTGGAGACACTGCACTCTTTTCCCAGAAGTGCTTATAATTAGATAAAGCAAATGACACCACAGCACAACAGCATCCAAAATGTTTAATTCATCCCGCTGCGTTCTGGCCTGAAATAATCACACTACACTTTTTAATATTCTTTTTATGCATTCCAAAACTAGATCTAGCAGCTAAAGCAATATTCAATAGGATTAAGATACAAAATCATCCTACAGTACGTGTGAAGGTAAATATCATAAATTGACACAGTGATTCATGGAAATCAGATCGGTTTGATTAGAGAGCAAGATGCTTAGAGCATGGCTCCAATTAAATCCGTTACTCAAATCAAATTCCATTTGTTGCATAATAAGATAAGGAACAGACATTGTTTGGCTTTTCTAAAATGTGTTCACTGTTTAGCTTCATTGGTCCCTGGCAAAATTTTGCATTATCTACATTCCTGATGTTAGACAAATCACTTTAACGCAGCGTGGCAACACTATTGTGCCTTTGACATACAGTAAAGATCTCAGCGGAGTCGACCTGTTTTGCTAAAGGTAATTGCCCCTTATAATTGTGCAGCAGTGGAGAGACCAATCAGTGGGCCCCCTGCCAACATTAATGGGTGTGGCAAGTATTTGCTTCAAAATCTGAGCTCTA